>NC_134358.1:417152904-417752904 GCF_048569485.1 Anomaloglossus baeobatrachus
ACTGTGACATTGACTATGGTATGGATAGTCATGAGAACCCCTTGAATTACAGCAGACCTGGATTTGTTTTTCTTTCTAATAAATTGGTGAAAGTGGGAATGTTTTGGGCACTGTTTTTTCAAGTAAAAATGTGTTTATCGTCTATTTTTTTTTATTACTGACTGGGTTGGTGATGTCGGGTATCTGATAGACGCCTGACATCATGAACCCCAGGGTTTGATGCCAGGTGACATTACACATCTGGCATACTATTAACCCCATATATTACCCCGTTTGCCACCGCACCAGGGCACGGGATGAGCTGGGGCGAAGCACCAGGATTGGCTCATCTAATGGATGCGCCACTTCTGGGGCGGCTGCGGCCTGCTATTTTTAGGCTTGGGAGAGTACAATAACCATGGACCTCCCTAGTCTGAGAATATCAGACCCCAGCTGTCCGCTTTACCTTGGCTGGTGATCAAATTTTGGGGGGACCCTCACGTGTTTTTTTTTTTTAATTATTTATTTATTTAAAATAACAGCGTGGGGTGCCCTCAGTTTTGGATTACCAGCCAAGGTGAAGCTGCCAGCTGTGGTCTGCAGGCTGCAGCCGTCTACTTTACCCCAGCTGGCTACAAAAAAAGTCATTTTTTTTTTTAAATTTTTTTTTTTTTACTAAATACAAGGCTAAGCACCCCTTAGTGCCACATGAAAGGCACCAAAGGGTTCAAAATTACAAAATGCAGGAGAGTGGGACATGATGTGTCTTTCTGCCATAATAATGACAGAAAAAACTGATATAAAGTGTACAAGCACAGGAAAATCACCAGAGCGCTATACGCTGTGAAAAGCAGTAGAAAATGGCACTGGAGTGAACATCTGACCACCTCATGTAGATTGAAACTATGGATCCTGGGTAAATTTATGTATTTTCCCTCCTTCAGTTTTTTTGCAGTACGCAAAAAAACGGAAGGCACACGGATGACAAATGGATGACATACGGACCGTATAAGGAACGGAAACGGATGCCACACAGATGCACCCGTGAAAAAAAAGGACAGTTTTTTGCGGACCGCAAAAACGGATCAGTCATGTGAATGAAGCCTTATTCTGCTCTGCCGTTTATAAACAGCAGGCAGAAATAAGTGAATAGCGCCCCACAGCGTCAGAAAATCTCCAGAGTTTCAGGGGTAGCTGAGACCCTGGAGATCATGATTCAGGCCGGTTTTTCCGGTCCCCGCTCACGTGATCACCGGTATATACCGGTGATCACGTTACAGTAAATGACAGCGCCGGTAAAAAATTAGTTATCTCCCATCTGGCATGAACAAACATGTCAGATGGGAGATAATTCTCCTCCCCGGTTCCCTCTGGTCCCCCAGTGTTGCCAAAGTGCCCCCCCCCGACCACCTCCCGGGAATCCAAGATGACCGCGTCCATAGCAGCGCGCTGGCCGCATTCACCCTACTCCTCTGATTTCTGTCGCATGTGCCATGACACATGCGACAGAAATCTCCTCCCCAGGCCCTGCCAGGTCACCCCCTATAACCCCACCGGTGTTCCCCGGTGTCCCACGGTCCCTGTGCAGCGTTGATCCCCCGCGGCCCTCTCCTTCACAATAGACGCTGCCGCATGCACAGAGTGGCTGTTAGCTCAGCTTCCTGTGTTCAGACACAGTGAGTGGTGGTAACCATGCATCTGTAAGTTACTGCAATGCCCTGCTCATGAGGTAAGGAATATAGTTGATCAGGAGAGCTATGCTACATTTCCAAATGGAGGTATTTGATTTTATAGTTGCCCTGCTGAACGACTACAAAACATGAGAGTCCGTTATATGCCACAAGAAAACATGTCTAAATAGCAAGCTCTGTTGTTTAGTATTCATTCAGCAGGATAACTGGACTTAAAGGGGTATTCCATCTCCAAGATCCTATCCCCAATATATAGTAGGTGGAATAGCAATAATATCAGCAAATACCAATATTTGGAAATGTAGAACAATTCTCCTGATTAGGCATGCCCTTACCTCATGAGCAGGGCATTGCAGCTTTGGTAGCAACACTTGTGACATGGACTCTGCTGCTGTGGACCCGGGGAGAGTGGGTGCAGATTCATTGCACCCACAGTCTTCACATGGAGGGTCTGCACTCCTAGAAAAAGGAGGATACGTTCCCTGAGCATGTCACCCTCCTATTCTAGATGGTCCAAAGTAGTCGTGGGACCCCCTTGTTTTTTTTCCTTACAAAAAATTGGTGTAATAGGGAATGTTTTGGGGAGTGTTTATTCAAATACATTTTTTTTGTCTATATTTTTTGTTAGTACTGACAGTTTGTGATGTCGGGTATCTGATAGATGCCATGACATCACAAACTGCTGGGCTTGATGTCAGGTGACCTTACAGCTAGTATCAACCCCATTAATTACCCCGTTTCCCACTACACCAGGGCACGGGATGAGCTGGGGTGAAGCGCCAGGATTGGCGCATCCAGTGGATGCGCCATTTCTGGGGCACCTGCGGCCTGCTATTTTTAGGCTGTGAAGTGCCAATAACTATGGACCTGCCCACCCTGAGAATACCAGACCACAGCTGTTCGCTTCACCTTGGCTGGTGATCCAATTTGGGGGGACCCTACTTTTTTTGCAATTATTATTATTTATAAAATAATTATAAAAAAAGAGCCTGGGGTGACCTCCACATTGGATCCCCAACCACGGTAAAGCTGCCAGCTGTGGTTTTCAGGCTACAGCCGTCTGCTTTACCCTAGCTGGCTATCAAAAATGGGGGGAACCCACGTCATTTTTTTTTAACTAGTTTTTTAAATAAAAAAAATTAATGAGCTTCCCTGTATTTTGATTGCCAGCCAAGGTAACACCAGGCAGATGGGGGTGGCAACCCGTAACTGTCTGCTTTATCTGCGCTGAGAATCAAAAATACCGCGGGGTGCTACGTCATTTTTTTTAATGATTTATTATTACAGCACTGTCATGTCAGGCAATCAAAATACAGGGAAGCCCATTTTTTTACTTATTTAAATAAATAATAAAAAAAAATATGTGGTCTCCCGCTGCATTTTTTGTATTGCTAGCTAAGTGTAATCCAAGCAGCTACTGGCTGCTAACCCCCACTGCTTGGTGTTACCTTCACTGGCAATGGAAAATCCAGGGAAGCATTTTTTATTTTTTTTCCCCAAAAAAGTAAAAAAAAAAAAATGACGTGAGCTTCGCCATATTTTTGTATGCTAGCCAGGTACAGCAGGCAGGTACGGGCTGCCCCCAACCCCAAGCTGCCAATTTGTAACCAGCTGGGAACTAAAAATATAGGGAAGCCCTTTTTTTTAATTATTTCATGAATTTCATGAAATAATTAAAAAAAAAAACATGTGGGCTTCGCCCCATTTTTGTGTCCAGCCGGGTACAACTAGGCAGCTGGCGATTGGAATCCGCATCACAAGTTAGCTTAAGGTTTTTGGGCCCCTCTGCTGTGAATTGCAGTCCATAGCCGCCCCTGAAAATGGCGCTCTCATAGAAGCGCCATCATCTGGTGCTGTATCCAACTCTTCCAGCGGCCCTGGTGATGGTGGCTCACTGGGTAATGATGATTTAATACTAGCTTTGTATTACTAGCTAGTCTTAAGCCAGAGATTCCTAATGTCAGGCAAGTTTGACCCAACCATTAAGAATCTCCAATAAAGGGTTAAAAAAAAGACACCACACAGAGAAAAAATACTTTAATAGAAATAAATACACAGACACACTTAGAGACTCCATGTTTATTACTCCCTCTTACCCCTCCACGATCCATGGTCTTCTGTCTTCTTTCTCCTTTAACACATGCAGCTCTGCTCCATCAGCAGCACTGCATGGGAGAAAGACGCTGTTCCCCGTGCAGGCTTTTCACTCCGTGAGTGATCAGTGCTGCTGGCTGTTAGCGGTACCGTCACCGCTGACAGACGGGTTGCCATAGCAACAGTGCTCTGATCATGTGATTCCCGGTGCCACCGCAGCTGTTAGCGGTGACATCACCGCTAACAGGTGCATTGCTATGGAAACGGTGATCTCCGTTATTTACCGGCTGTGTCAGCCGGTTAATAATGGAACGGGGAAGCAGAACGTGGAGTCGACCATGTGCCAGAGCATGTTGCCGGTACACGGCGATACACAAACGTGCACCGTGTACCGGAGAGTGCAATGACAGGACCTTGGACAGAACATGACGTCAAAGCCATGTGACCAGTCTGTAGCCAATGGGATAATAGACACGTGACTGGTCACATGGTTATTTTGACGTCACGATAGGTCCTGCATCACTGCTGGTTACTGGGAGGACGCAGCAATTACCGATGGAAAAGTGGCAGGATACAGAGTGCAGGACACATCATGGGCACCGGAAAGTGTTATGGCAATGTTTATTAACTGTATGTGTACATTTATAATGTGTTTTTATGTGTTTGTGATTGCCTCCCATTGTTTTCAATGGGGTTCGAGAGTAGAGATGAGCGAACCGGCCGTGGTTCGGCTCGAGTTCGGTTCGTCGAACGGAGGTCTCGTTCGAGTTCAGTTCGGCGAACGTTCGACGAACCGAACTCGAACCAATAGGAAATAATGGGAGGCAATCACAAACACATAAAAATGCATTATAAATGTACACATACAGTTAATAAACATTGCCATAACACTTACCGGTCCCCGTGATCCCTCCTGCACTCTGTCTCCTGCCGCTATTCCATCCTATGATTGCTGAATCGTCCCGGTGACCAGCACTGCCAGCAGTGATGCAGGGCCTATCGTGACGTCAAAATAGCCATGTGATCAGTCACGTGGCTATTATCTCATTGGCTACAGACTGGTCACATAGCTTTGATGTCATGTCCTGTCCTAGGTCCTGTCATTGCACTCTCCGGTACACGGTGCACATTTGTGTATCGCCGTGTACCGGCGACATGCTCTAGCACACGGTCGACTCCCTGTTCCGTTAGGGACCGGTTGACACAGCCGGTCATTAACGGAGATCACCGTTGCCATAGCAACGCAGTTAGCGGTGACGTCACCGCTAACCGCGACTCCGGGAATTACATGATCGGAGCACCGTTGCTATGGTAACGCGTCTGTCAGCGTTACCGCTGTTACCGCTAACAGCCAGCAGCACTGATCACTCACGGAGTGAAGGCTGCACGCTGCTTCCTGTGCAGCCTTCACGGAGTGAAGGCTGCACGGGAAGCAGCGTCTTCCCCCATGCAGCAGTGATGGAGCAGAGCTGCATTTGTTGAACGAGAAAGACAGAAGATCATGGATCGTGGAGGGCTGACAGGGGGTAATAAATATGGAGTCTCTAATGTGTCTGTGTATTTATTTCTATTAAAGTATTTTTTCTCTGTGTGGTGTCTTTTTTTTAACCCTTTATTGGAGATTCTTAATGGCCGGGTCAAACGTGCCTGACATTAAGAATCTCTGGCTTAATACTAGCTAGTAAAACAAAGCTAGTATTAACTCATTATTACCCAACAAGCCACCCGGCTTCAGGGCTGTTGGAAGAGTTGGATACAGTGCCAGATGATGGCGCTTCTATGAAAGCGCCATTTTCTGGGGCGGCTGCGGACTGCAATTCGCAGCAGAGGCGCCCAGAAACCTCGGGCTAACCTGTGCTGCGGATTCCAATCCCCAGCTGCCTAGTTGTACCTGGCTGGACACAAAAATGGGGCGAAGCCCACGTCATTTGTTTTTTAATTATTTCATGAAATAAGTGAAATAATTAAAAAAAACGGGCTTCCCTATATTTTTGGTTCCCAGCCGGGTACAAATAGGCAACTGGGGGTTGGAGGCAGCCCGTGGCTGCCTGCTGTACCTGGCTAGCATACAAAAATATGGCGAAGCCCACGTCATTTTTTTGGTGGGCAAAAAACGTCTGCATACTGTCCTGGATGGAGTATGCTGAGCCTTGTAGTTCTGCAGCTGCTGTCTGCTCTTCTCCATACAGACAGACAGCAGCTGCAGAACTACAAGGCTCAGCATACTCCATCCAGGACTTCATGCAGAAGTTTTTTGCCCCCTGAAAAAATTGTGTGGGCTTCGCCATATTTTTGTATGCTAACCAGGTACAGCAGGCAGGTACGGCTGCCCCCAACCCTCAGTTGCCTATTTGTACCGGCTGGGAACCAAAAATAAAGGGAAGCCCTTTTTTTATTATTTCATAAATTTCATGAAATAATTAGAAAACAAATGACGTAGGCTTCACCCCATTTTTGTGTCCAGCCAGGTACAACTAGGCAGCTGGGGATTGGAATCTGCAGCACAGGTTGGCCTGAGCTTTCTGGGCCCCACTGCTGCGAATTGCAGTCTGCAGCCGCCTCAGAAAATGGCATTTTCATAGAAGCGCCATCTTCTGGCGCTGTATCCAACTCTTCCAGCACCTGCCTGCTATACCTGGGTAGCATACAAAAATATGGCGAAGCTCACGTCCTTTTTTTGTAGTTTTTTGGCAAAAAAAATAAAAAATGCTTCCCTGGATTTTCCATTGCCAGTGAAGGTAACACCAAGCAGTGGGGGTTAGCAGCCAGTAGCTGCTTGGATTACCCTTAGCTAGCAATACAAAAAATGCAGCGGGAGCCCATATATATTTTTTTTAATTATTTATTTAAATAACTAAAATCAAAATGGGCTTTCCTGTATTTTGATTGCTGGACATCACAGTGCTGTAAAAAATAAATCTTTAAAAAAAATGACGTAGCGCTCCGTGGTATTTTTGATTCTCAGCGCAGATAAAGCAGACAGCTATGGGTTGCCACCCCCATCTGCATGCCGTTACCTTGGTTGGCAATCAAAATACAGGGAAGCCCATTAATTTTTTCTATTTAAAAAATAGTTAAAAAAAAAATGACGCTGGGTCCCCCCATTTTTGACAGCACTCTAGGGTAAAGCAGAGGGCTGTAGCCTGAAAAACACAGCTGGCTTTACCGTGGTTGGGGATCCAATGTGGAGGTCCCCCCAGGCTCTTTTTTTATAATTATTTTTATAAATATTAATAATTACACAAAAAAGTAGGGTCCCCCCCAAATTGGATCACCAGCCAAGGTAAAGCGGACAGCTGTGGTCTGGTATTCTCAGGGTGGGAAGGTCCATAGTTATTGGGCCTTCACAGCCTAAAAATAGCAGGCCGCAGGCACCCCAGACATGGCGCATCCACTAGATGCGCCAATCCTGGCGCTTCACCCCAGCTCATCCCGTGGTGCAGTGGCAAACGGGGTAATAAATGGGGTTGATACTAGCTGTAAAGTCAACTGAGATCAAGCCCAGCAGTTTTTGATGTCATGGCGTCTATTAGATACCCAACATCATAAACTGTCAGTACTAACAAAAAAAAAAATCGACAAAAGAAATTTATTTGAAAAAACAGTCCCCAAAACATTTCCTCTTTCACCAATTTATTGTAAGAAAAAAAATAAAGGGGTCCCACGACGACTCTGGACTGTCTAGAATATGGGGGGGAGACACTCAGGGAACGTATCCCCCATTTTCTAGGAGTGCAGACCCTTCATGTGAGGAGTGTGGGTGCAATGAATCTGCACTCACTCTTCCCGGGTCCACAGCAGCAGAGTCCATGTCGTAATGGTTGCTACCAAAGCTGCAATGCTCTGCTCATAAGGTAAGGGCATGCCTAATCAGGAGAACTATTCTACATTTCCAAATATTGGTATTTGCTGATATTATTGCTATTCCACCTACTATATATTGGGGATAGGATCTTGGAGATATAATACCCCTTTAAGTCCAGTTATCCAGCTGAATGAATTCTTAACAACAGAGCTTGCTATTTAGATGTGTTTTCTTGTGGCGTATAACGGACTCTCATGTTTGGTCGTCGTTCAGCAGGGAAACTATAAAAGCAAATCCCTCCATTTGGAAATGTAGTATATAGCTCTCCTGATCAATTATGTTCCTTACCTCATGAGCAGGGCATTGCAGTAATAATAATAATTTATTCATTTATATAGCGTTATTAATTCCATAGCGGTGTATGTCTTTGGAGTGTGGGAGGAAACCGGAGTACCCGGAGGAAACCCACACAAACACGGGGAGAACATACAAACTCCTTGCAGATGGTGTCCTTGGTGAGAATTGAAACCAGGACCTCAGCACTGCAAGACTGCAGTGCTAACCACTGAGCCACCGTGCCGCCCATTTAGCTTACAGATGCATAACCACCACTCACTGTGTCTGAACACAGGAAGCTGAGCTGACAGCCGCTTTGTGCATGCGGCAGCGTCTATTGTGAAGGAGAGGGCCGTGGGAGGATCAACGCTGCACAGGTACCGTGGGACACCGGGGAACACCGGTGCGGTTATAGGGGGTGACCTGGCAGGGCCTGGGGAGGAGTTTTCTGTCGCATGTGTCATGGCACATGCAATAGAAATCAGAGGAGTAGGGTGAATGCGGCCGGCGCGCTGCTGTGCGCGTGGCCATCTTGGATTTCTGGGAGGGCATCAGGGGGGGCACTTTGGCGACACCGGGGGACCGGAGGGGACCGGGGAGGAGATTTATAATGTTTGTTCATGCCAGATGGGAGATAAATATTTTTTTACCGGCGCTGTCATTTACTGTAACGTGATCATCGGTGTATGGTGTATACCTGTGATCACGTGAGCGGGGACCGGAAAAACCGTCCTGAATCATGATCTCCAGGGTCTCAGCTAGCCCTGAAACCCCGGAGATTTTCTGACGCTGGGGGGCGTTATTCACTTATTTCTGCCTGCTGTTTATAAACGGCAGATCAGAATAAGGCTACATTAACACGACCGATCCATTTTTGCGGTCTGCAAAAAACAATCCGTTTTTTTTTCACGGGTGCATCTGTGTGGCATCCGTTTCCGTTCCGTAGACGGTCCGTAT
Organism: Anomaloglossus baeobatrachus; assembly: GCF_048569485.1. Taxonomy (NCBI): domain Eukaryota; kingdom Metazoa; phylum Chordata; class Amphibia; order Anura; family Aromobatidae; genus Anomaloglossus; species Anomaloglossus baeobatrachus. The sequence continues at coordinate 417,161,767 of NC_134358.1, forward strand.
GTCATCTGTTTGTCATTCGTGTGCCTTCCGTTTTTTTCGTGTACTGCAAAAAAACTGAAGGAGGGAAAATACATAAATTTACCCAGAATCCATAGCTTCATCCTACATGAGGCGGTCACATGTTCACTCCAGTGCCATTTTCTACTGCTTTTCACAGCATAGAGCGCTCTGGTGATTTTCTTGTGCTTGTGCACTTCATATCAGTCTTTTCTGTCATTATAATGGCAGAAAGACACATAATGTCCCACTCTCCTGCATTTTGTAATTTTGCACCCTTTGGTGCCTTTCATGTGGCACTAAGGGGTGCTTAGCTTTGTATTTAGCCAAAAAAATAAAAAAAAAATGACGTAGGGTTCCCCCTATTTTTGTAGCCCGCTAGGGTAAAGCAGACGGCTGCAGACCACAGCTGGCAGCCTCACCTTGGCTGGTAATCCAAAACTGAGGGCACCCCACACTGTTATTTTAAATTAAATAAATAATTAAAAAGATAAAAAACACGTAGGGGTCCCCCCAAAATTGGATCAACAGCCAAGGTAAAGCACACAGCTGGGGTCTGATATTCTCAGACTAGGGAGGTCCATGGTTATTGGACTCTCCCCAGCCTAAAAATAGCAGGCCGCAGCCGCCCCAGACGTGGCGCATCCATTAGATGTGCCAATCCTGGTGCTTCGCCCCAGCTCATCCCGTGCCCTGGTGCGGTAGCAAATGGGGTAATATATGGGGTTAATACCAGATGTGTAATGTCACCTGGCATCAAGCCCTGGGGTTGGTGAGGTCAGGCGTCTATCAGATACCCGACATCACCAACTCAGTCAGTAATAAAAAAAAATAGACGACAAACACATTTTTATTTGAAAAAACACTCCCCAATACATTCCCTCTTTAACCAATTTATTAGAAAGAAAAACAAATCCAGGTCTGGTGTAATCCAAGGGGTTGCCATGACGATCCACACTGTCCCAGTCAATGAAGAGCAGGATGTTCCTCATTGGCTGGGAGAGCAGTGCAGTGACCTGAGCTAACATCAATGGGTCAGCCCAGGTCACTGCAGGGGATGACAAGTGCTGCTGTCAGCAAGGTACATTACCTGCGCTGATCTCCTGCACTGCTGACAGCACCTGTCACTGAGTTCAATGACCGCCGCCTTCACAGCCAAGTATCGCGAGCAGCCCGTGGCGTCACCGCTAGTCAGTCTCGGGTCGGAAGCGAGAGAAGGTGATGTGACAAGCGGTGTCCACGGAGGACAGTGACAGCGCTGAGGTCGGGACTTCATCACCGCAGGTAAGCTGAGCGGGACCATGTGTGCAGAGTGCAGGTGGGTGGAGCCATGTGTGCTGGCGGCGGAGTGCGAAGTGGGTGGCGCTGAGGACGTCAGTGTCGTGGACTGCTTGGCTGGGGACAGGTGAGTGTGAGTGTGTGTGTGTGTGTGTGTGTACATGCCGCGTGCAGGAGGGGGCGGAGTGAGCTGAGCGGGGAAGTGTGGGCTTCCTGCACGTAACTAGGATAAACATCGGGTTACTAACCAAAGCGCTTTGCTTGGATACCCGATGTTTATCTTGGTTACCAGCTTCTGGCAGGCTGCCAGCGATGGCTCCTGCACACTGTAGCTGTAAAAAGCCCTGCTTTTTGCTGCTAGAACCGTTCTCGAACGTATCTAGAACTATCGAGCTTTAGCAAAAAGCTCGAGTTCTAGTTCGATCTAGAACAGCCCCCAAAATCACTCGAGCCGCGAACTGGAGAACCTCGAACCGCGAACCGCGCTAAACTCTATTCGAGAGGTTCGTCAAATGGCTCGTCGAACGGCTCGTCGAACGGGGCACCGTTCGACGAACCGAACCAAACTCGAACTCCAGGGGGGTGGCTCATTTCTAATGCAGACGTGCGCACATGCCCTAACAGTGCATATTGGCTTACAAATATGCCTGTTCTAAAGATCGTGAGTCCTGCATCATCTTGTTTTCCTTGGATATATTACTTGTTGGTCAGTTGGACGGCAATCCACCATCACGATGATCTGCTCGTAGTGTGTTAATAAAATAAGTACTATCAAACAGACCACTCTTATACATTCAAATATAAAGTTAATGTCAAAGACAATGGGCTGCTCTTCATGTAAGAGTAGACTCCTTTGGTCTCAGTGAATACTTATACATAAAATAAATATATATATTTCTACTTTACATTGTCATATAACTACTTGTTTGTTAAAAGTAAAACTTGAGTTTTTCATCATTTTACATTTTCACTCTATTATTGGTTTTTCTCTCAGAGGATCTGTCTACTTCCAATGATCCTCACAAGAATTACAGCATTACCAAGGTTAGTGAAATAGCTTTTTATTCCCATTTCCAACATAATCACTTCCTCAATATTATCTCGTATATATCTTGTCAAATTCAATCTCAAAATGCACATTTTTCTGTATATTTACCTCTTGCAGTAATTGTTTCAGGCATTTCAAGTGCATTTTGTTCATTTTTCTTAGCAAATGCATTAAAATGGTGGGTTAAAGATTACGTTTACCTGCAATATATTGTCTCATTTGAAGTTTAAAGACTTTTTAAAAGTCGATAAAACTAAAAACAAGATATTCATCTATATAGAGGCTATGTAAGTTTTAAAAAAGGCAGAAATGGGGATGCTTGACTAACTTTGTGTTATGTCACATAAAAACTTTACATATAGGCAATCTTCATAAAGGTGGCACCCACACTGCTCAGCGTACAATGTGCTTATACAGTTGTCTGCTTTAACATCTGAACATCACAATGCCTGAAATTGTCTTACAGCATGGTTAGTGCCTGAACCAATTCTGGCTGTTTAACCTTCCAGATGCCATGGCCAATGGAGGCTGTGGCATCAAGATGGTTGTGAGAGGGAGAGAGAATACTCTCGATGCACAGCATGATGGTGGTTGCTATGGAAATTTTAGGTGCACCAATCACCAGGATTTTCCTATATAACTTAAAGCTAGTGCTATACTGGCACTATAATGCGGATTCTATACATACCTTTAGTTGTCAGCTAGGATGGATAGTTTTTTAAACACAAGCAAGTAAAGCTTGTAAAATGAACAGTTTTTGGGTGGGATAATGATTCCTGGCCCTGCCTGTCCGTCCTCCCACTATCTGTTATTTATGTTAATTCCATTATTGAAGGTTTTGGCTATAAATCATGATGGCTAGAAGAACCTTTACTGACGTCATACCCATGTGACCAGAAGGGGCAGGGCCTCAGCCAACAGAAAAATAATGTTGCTTCCTGGTATTAGCTATGTTGGCTAAGGCCCCACCCCTTCTAGTCACATGGGTAGTACAGCAGCAAGGTCCTTTTAGCCACCATGATTTATAGCCACAACCATTAGTAAAAAACTTTTAGAATGGAATTAGCATAAATAATAGATAAGGGAGGATAGACAGGCAGGGGAGGCAGGAATCACTATCAAAACCCACCCCAGATATTAGCTGATGCAGTTGCAGCCAATCAAAAAGCTGCTCATTTTACAAACTTTACTTTCTTGTGTTTCAAAACCTATACATGGTCTCTGCGTGCCTTGATAAGTGCCTATAAGTGCACACAAATATATCAGAAATGTAATTCTATGTTATAACTTTTACAATGTTACCATTCATCTGATTCTGACCATCCATCTGTCTCACTCATAGGTATGAATTTCCTGCATCGATGCTCATCTTCCTGGCTATGCATTCACACCTAAAGCAGTCTTTCATTTTGGTATACGTATCTACTCTTTCCCTGTTGTGTAATTAGTTACGTTTTGTCTTCAATCCTGTGTAAATTTATCCTATGTGTCTACGTGTTTGATCTGCCTCCTCCCCTTTGGGTCATCTGCTGCTCATCTTGTGCACTGGGATATGTATAAAAGTAGTTCACCAGGTCTTTGTACCTTGGTCTCTGCATGAAGTGACGAGAAGATATTTGCCAAAAAATCTACATGTGTTTCATATGTTAAGTGTGAACAGCTCCTAAATTCAGCTTTGCCATACACTTCTTATTCCTTTCAATTTACTTTCAAATGGTTCACATTGACTCCCACTTGCTTTTCTGATCATTTTCTGCCCAGTTGGTATGTCTGTTATTTTGTATAGCTATCCCTGCTGCAGTTTCTCTGTCTTTGCTTAATTAATCAACAAAGAAAATAGTGTCCGACATCCCAACAGATACTTTGAAAGTACACCAATCTGGCCCAGGGATAACATGTGTGCTGTATATTTCTAAGAGCAATACTTTTGAAGTGTCTCTATCCAGTTAATCATGGCATGTGGACAGAGCAGGAGATGGGGACACTGGGCCACACACTCTCACAAGCATGGTTCTGGTTCTGCTCTATTACACTACTTCTTTGTCTTATCTCTTTGTTTCTTATATGTATCAGTTTCCGCTCTCCCTCACCTATACCCCCCTCTCACACATTCTGTGCCCTCTCGCTATATCAGCCCCGATCTTCTTCCCTCTACCATGTACAACATTGAGGCCTTACTGATATTTTTCAATCACTCTAAACCATCCAATACCCCCACACAGCGCACAAATCGCTCACAGAAATTCTCTGAACCACCTGCTCTTTTTCTTTTTCCTCCTCCTCCTAATCACTGGGGACATTTCCCCTAACCCCGGCCCCCCATCCTTTAGTACATAGCTTTCATCCTGCAACACATATAAACCCTGGTAATCTTATCAATATCCAGTGCTCATTTTCTCCTGTCCCTTATAATTGTGTTCTCAGGAATTCACGGTCAGTGTGCAACAAACTCCTTTACATTCAAGACATCCTCGTCCCTTCCTCTTCCAACTCCCTTAAACTTCTTGCTCTTACAGAAACTTGGATCCAGCAGTCTGACACAACCGCTGCTGCCGCCCTCTCATATGGTGGGCTACAATTCTCACATACCCACAGATGTGAGAACAGACCAGGTGGAGGTGTTGGTCTTCTCCTTTAATCACAGTGTGCGTTCCAGGTCATCCCCTCAGTACCCTCACTTATGTTTCCTTCCTTTGAAGTCCATCACTTACAGCAAAGAAGGGCAGGAATTTTACATCGTCCATGCCAAAAACTAGTACTCTAGCAGGATGCAGCTAATCCCCCATTAAGTGGAGGAATCACAGGTGCAGGAGGAGCAAATCACACACACATTTCCAAGAAATGGAGGGGGCGATTGATGGATTATAAAACTGCACACTTTGAAGTCCACACCATTAGACTCTTCAAACCATTCTCCCTGCGAGTGGCCATGGTGTATCCCCCTCCAGGCTCCTCCCGACAGTTCCTCAATCACTTTGCAACTCGACTTCCTCACTTTCTATCCTGTGACATTCCCACTCTCATCATGGGGAACTTCAACATACCTTTTGATGACCTGCTCACCCCATCTGCCACCCATTTCCTTTCTCTAACCTCCTCTTTCGGCCTCACTCAGCTCACTAACTCTTCTACACATGAGGATGGGAATACGCTGGACGTGGTCTTCTCCTGCCTCTGCACTCTTCAGGACTTTACTAATTCCCCTCTCCCATTCTCCAACCACAACCTTCTCTCCTTTTCTGTCAAGAACTGTCTCCACACCCAGGACACCCGCACTTATTGCACATACAGAAATCTGAGCGCCATCAATACCCAGCAGGCTATGAACAATATACAGTTATCCTTAGCTCCCATCTCCTCCATCTCCTGTGCAGACTCAGCAGTGTCAAATTATAATAAGACATTACAGAGTGCCCTGGATGAAGCTACACCAGCTACATGCAGAAAAAAAAGACACAGGCAGCGGCACCCTGGCATACGCTTCAAACATGCTTCTTCCAGCGCTGTTCAAGGTTTGCAGCTATGGAGAAAATCCCTTTCAGCAGAAGACTTCATCCACTAGAAGTTGATAGAGCCAGTATAGTACTGGCTTTAGGTTATATAAGAAAATCCTGCTGATTGGTGCACTTTAAGGCCAATCAATGACCTTTGGGTCTGCAAGCTATGATGATCTGTTAGGCCCTGCAAATAGAAAGGTCTGTATCTCAGTAGAAAACTCTAACATAACAAAAATAATAATAATAATAATAATTATTTATTTCTATAGTGCCAACATATTCCGCAGCGCTTTACAATTCAGGAGGTTCATATACAAACAAATAACAGTTATAGAAAATACAATAATTGGAGTATGGAAAAAAGACAACCCTGCTCGTGAGAGCTTACAATCTACAATGGAATGGGGGGGGGGCAATATAAAAGTGCTTATTTAGAATGTCAGTCCAGCCATCTCAAAGAAATAGGGGATAGATAATGTCTGCCTGGACCAGTTGGCCAGAACCTTAAGATGCATTTGGGTGCCAACATCTAATGCATTGCAATGCATAAGACAAGGGATCAAAGTGTTTTTAGTAAAAAAAAAGTAAAACAAAATGTAGCAAAAAGAAAAATACATAAACAAAACAAAGCATGAAATTTAGCCCCTTCAGCCCCCAGCCTGTTTTCACCTTAAAGACCCAGCCATTTTTTGCAACTCTGACAAGTGTCACTTTATGAGTAGAGTTGAGCGCGGTTCGTGGTTCGAGATTCTCCAGTTCGGGGCTCGAGTGATTTTTGGGGCTGTTCGAGATCGAACTAGAACTCGAGCTTTTTGCAAAAGCTCGATAGTTCTAGATACGTTCGAGAACGGTTCTAGCAGCAAAAAGCAGGGCTTTTTACAGCTACAGTGAGCAGGAGCCATCGCTGGCAGCCTGCCAGAAGCTGGTAACCAAGATAAACATCGGGTATCCATGCAAAGCGCTTTGGTTAGTAACCCGATGTTTATCTTAGTTACGTGCAGGAAGCCCACACTTCCCCGCTCAGCTCACTCCGCCCCCTCCTGCCCGCGGCATGTACACACACACACACACACACACACACACACAAACACCCCCCCCCCCCGCTCGGCTTACCTGCGGTGATGAAGTCCCGCCATCCCGACCTCAGCGCTGTCACTGTCCTCCATGGCCGCCGCTTGTCACATCACCTCTCGCTTCCGACCCGAGACTGACTAGCGGTGACGTCACGGACCTCTCGCGATACTTGAGGGGAAGGCGCCGGTCATTGAACTCAGTGACAGGGGCTGTCAGTGTGCTGGAGATCAGCGCAGGTAATGTACCTCGCTGACAGCAGCACTTGTCATCCCCTGCAGTGACCTGGGCTGACCCATTGATGTTAGCTCAGGTCACTGCATTGCTCTCCCAGCCAATGGGGAACATCCTGCTCTTCATTGACTGGGACAGTGTGGATCGTCATGGCAACCCCTTGGATTACAGCAGACCTGGATTTGTTTTTCAATCTAATAAATTGGTTAAAGAGGGAATGTTTTGGGGAGTGTTTTTTCAAATAAAAATGTGTTTGTCGTCTATTTTTTTTTATTACTGACTGGGTTGGTGATGTCGGGTATCTGATAGACGCCTGACCTCACCAACCCCAGCGCTTGATGCCAGGTGACATTACACATCTGGTATTAACCTCATATATTACCCCATTTGCCACCGCACCAGGGCGCGGGATGAGCTGGGGCGAAGCACCAGGATTGGCGCATCTAATGGATGCGCCACTTCTGGGGCGGCTGCGGCCTGCTATTTTTAGGCTGGGGAGATTCCAATAACCATAGACCTCCCTAGTCTGAGAATATCAGGCCCCAGCTGTCTGCTTTACCTTGGCTGGTGATTAGTGATGAGCGAGCATGCTTGTTACTACTCGGTACTCGCACGAGTATCACTGTACTCGGGCTACTCGGCGGGTACCGAGTAATTTTGCAATACTCGTGCTTTACTCGTGGTCTTCATTTCTGCATGTTGGCGCTCTTTTGAGAGCCAGCCCTCATGCAGGGATTGGCTGGCAGACCACTGCAATGCCACAGCCCTCTTAGTTGTGGAATTGCAGTGATTGGCTGGCCTGCACAGCGTGACCGAGCCTTTATACCGGCCGGCGCGCTGTGCTCTGTACACAGCCATCTCATATTCCCTGCTTTCCACGCCCACAGGCGCCTATGATTGGTTGCAGTGAGACACGCCCCCACGCTGAGTGACAGGTGTCACACTGCACCCAATCACAGCAGCCGGTGGGCAGGTCTATACTGTGCAGTAAAATAAATAAATAAATAATTAAAAAAAACGGCGTGCGGTCCCCCCAATTTTAATACCAGCCAGATAAAGCCATACAGCTGAAGGCTGGTATTCTCAGGATGGGGAGCTCCACGTTATGGGGAGCCCCCCACCCTAACAATATCAGTCAGCAGCTGCCCAGAATTGCCGCATACATTATATGCGACAGTTCTGGGGCTGTACCCGGCTCTTCCCGATTTACCCTAGTGCGTTGGCAAATCGGGGTAATAAGGAGTTAATGGCAGCCCATAGCTGCCACTAAATCCTAGATTAATCATGTCAGGCGTCTCCCCGAGATTCCTTCCATGATTAATCTGTAAATTACAGTTAAAAAACACACACGCCCGAAAAATCCTTTATTAGAAATAAAAAACACTAACAAAGTCCCTCATTACCAATTTATTAACCCCGACAAACCCTCCATGTCCGGCGTACTCCACAGTCCTCCAGCGTCGCGTCCAGCTCTGCTGCATGGAAGTGACAGGAGCTGCAGAAGACACCGCCGCTCCGGTCACCTCCACGCAGCTAATGAAGGGAATAGCGCGATCAGCTGCTGTCAGTCAGGTAACTCCCGGCCACCGCTGGATCCAGCAGTGGCCGCGATTAACCTCAGTGACAGCAGCTGATCGCTATACTCACCTCAGTTGGTGCATGGAGCTGACTGGAGCGGCGGTGAGTAGCGCGATCAGCTGAGCTGTCACTGAGGTTACCCGCGGCCACCGCTGCATCCACCGCTGGATCCAGGTAACCTCAGTGACAGCTCAGCTGATTGCTATACTCATCTCATTAGCTGCGTGGAGGTGACCGGAGCGACGGTGTATTCTGCAGCTCCTGTCACTTCCATGCAGCAGAGCTGGACGCGACGCTGGAGGACTGTGGAGTACGCCGGACATGGAGGGTTTGTCGGGGTTAATAAATTGGTAATGAGGGACTTTGTTAGTGTTTTTTATTTCTAATAAAGGATTTTTCGGGTGTGTGTGTTTTTTAACTGTAATTTACAGATTAATCATGGAAGGAATCTCGGGGAGACACCTGACATGATTAATCTAGGATTTAGTGGCAGCTATGGGCTGCCATTAACTCCTTATTACCCCGATTTGCCAAAGCACCAGGGTAAATCGGGAAGAGCCGGGTACAGCCCCAGAACTGTCGCATCTAATGTATGCGGCAATTCTGGGCGGCTGCTGACTGATATTGTTAGGGTGGGGGCTCCCCATAACGTGGAGCTCCCCATCCTGAGAATACCAGCCTTCAGCCGTATGGCTTTATCTGGCTGGTATTAAAATTGGGGGGACCGCACGCCGTTTTTTTTAATTATTTAATTATTTATTTCACTGCACAGTATACACACACCGGCTGCTGTGATTGGGTGCAGTGAGACAGCTGTCACTCAGTGTGGAGGCATGTCTCACTGCAACCAATCATAGGCGCCGAAAAGCAGGACAGCAGGGAATAGGAGATTGATTAATGAGCGGCCGGCTTTTTCAAAAGAGGAAAAGCCACCGGAGTTTGAACAGCTGTGCAGCGCCGCGGCAGTGATCGGGGAACGGTAAGTAAGAGAGAGGGGGGGGGGAACTGACCGACAGACTGTGAGAGGGGGACAGACAAGACAGAGAGAGACAGACCGACGGACTGAGGGAGATAGAATAAAAAAAAAAAAATGACCGACATCGCTAGTAAAAAGCACAAAACGTGCGTTTTGGACATCGGAGTGCCACACAAGGTTTTCATGTAAAATCTTTCATGTATTAATCTCAAAAAGTAACATACATTAGCTCTATCTCACTATTGGGTATGTGCCCTTAACTTTTCCGCCATGAAAATTCATTTTGGTGTCATTTTGGAAGGTTTTCTGGTGAGTCCGTAAAAATGGCGTAAAACTTGGACAAAATTGTTCACAGCTGTGACTTTTGAGTGATAAATGCTTCAAGGGGTCTTCCCCATGCTGATGCCATGTCATTTGAGCACTCTTCTGAGACTTTTGTGACATTTTTAGGGTTTCTACATGCTGCCGGGGGGTCATTTCACAAAAATACTCGGGTCTCCCATAGGATAACATTGGGCTCGGTGCTCGGGCCGAGTACACGAGTATCTTGGGAGGCTCGGCCCGAGCTTCGAGCACCCGAGCTTTTTAGTACTCGCTCATCACTACTGGTGATCCAATTTTGGGGGACCCCTACGTGTTTTTTTTTTAAAATTATTTATTTAATTTAAAATAACAGCGTGGGGTGCCCTCAGTTTTGGATTACCAGCCAAGGTGAGGTTGCCAGCTGTGGTCTGCAGGCTGCAGCCGTCTGCTTTACCCTAGCTGGCTACAAAACTAGGGGGAACCCTACGTCATTTTTTTTTCATTTTTTTGGCTAAATTCAAAGCTAAGCACCCCTCAGTGCCACATGAAAGGTACCAAAGGGTGCTCCACTTTTTCTCCACTTTTTCTCCACTTTTTCTCCTCTTATGCTCCACTTTTTCTCCACTTTTTCTCCTCTTATGCTCCACTTTTTCTCCATTTTTTTTCTCCACTTATTCTCCACTTTTTCTCCTCTTATTCTCCACTTTTTCTCCACTTTTTCTCCTCTTATTCTCCACTTTTTCTCCACTTTTTCTCCACTTTTTCTCCATTTTTTTCTCCACTTTTTCTCCACTTTTTCTCCTCTTATGCTCCACTTTTTCTCCACTTTTTCTCCACTTTTTCTCCATTTTTTTTCTCCACTTATGCTCCACTTTTTCTCCACTTTTTTTCCTCTTAATCTCCACTTTTTCTCCACTTTTTCTCCACTTTTTCTCCACTTATTTTCCACTTTTTCTCCACTTTTTCTCCACTTTTTCTCCACTTATTTTCCACTTTTTCTCCACTTTTTCTCCACTTTTTCTCCACTTTTTTCTCCACTTTTTCTCCACTTTTTTCTCCACTTTTTCTCCACTTTTTCTCCTCTTATGCTCCACTTTTTCTCCACTTTTTCTCCACTTTTTCTCCACTTTTTCTCCTCTTATGCTCCACTTTTTCTCCACTTTTTCTCCTCTTAATCTCCACTTTTTCTCCACTTTTTCTCCACTTTTTCTCCACTTTTTCTCCACTTTTTCTCCTCTTATGCTCCACTTTTTCTCCACTTTTTCTCCTCTTATGCTCCACTTTTTCTCCACTTTTTCTCCACTTTTTCTCCTCTTATGCTCCACTTTTTCTCCACTTTTTCTCCTCTTAATCTCCACTTTTTCTCCACTTTTTCTCCACTTTTTTCTCCACTTTTTCTCCTCTTATGCTCCACTTTTTCTCCACTTTTTCTCCTCTTATGCTCCACTTTTTCTCCACTTTTTCTCCACTTTTTCTCCACTTTTTCTCCTCTTACGCTCCACTTTTTCTCCACTTTTTCTCCTCTTAATCTCCACTTTTTCTCCACTTTTTCTCCACTTTTTCTCCACTTTTTCTCCACTTTTTCTCCTCTTATGCTCCACTTTTTCTCCACTTTTTCTCCTCTTATGCTCCACTTTTTCTCCACTTTTTCTCCACTTTTTCTCCACTTTTTCTCCTCTTATGCTCCACTTTTTCTCCACTTTTTCTCCTCTTAATCTCCACTTTTTCTCCACTTTTTCTCCACTTTTTTCTCCACTTTTTCTCCTCTTATGCTCCACTTTTTCTCCACTTTTTCTCCTCTTATGCTCCACTTTTTCTCCACTTTTTCTCCACTTTTTTCTCCACTTTTTTCTCCACTTTTTTCTCCACTTTTTCTCCACTTTTTCTCCTCTTATGCTCCACTTTTTCTCCACTTTTTCTCCTCTTAATCTCCACTTTTTCTCCACTTTTTCTCCTCTTATGCTCCACTTTTTCTCCACTTTTTCTCCTCTTATGCTCCACTTTTTCTCCATTTTTTTTCTCCACTTATTCTCCACTTTTTCTCCTCTTATTCTCCACTTTTTCTCCACTTTTTCTCCTCTTATTCTCCACTTTTTCTCCACTTTTTCTCCACTTTTTCTCCATTTTTTTCTCCACTTTTTTCTCCACTTTTTCTCCTCTTATGCTCCACTTTTTCTCCACTTTTTCTCCACTTTTTCTCCACTTTTCCCCTGTTATGCTCCACTTTTTCTCCACTTTTTCTCCACTTATTTTCCACTTTTTCTCCATTAATTCTCCACTTTTTCTCCGTTCTTTTTCTATGGTCGGTCTACCCATTAGCTCTGCCATGCATACTGTAGCTCTACACCTACTGCACATGTTACTTTATGATTGACATCTCTTTCGTACCAGAGCTGTCTAAGTCTACTCTGACCCCATATTTGTCATTACTATATTGTCCTTGTACTGTATTATGACATTTGTATCATGTGTTTCATTTCTTGCTGTGTTGCAATTTTTTTGCTGCATCCCAATTGTACCTCTACATTGTTCGAGTTTATGTTATTGTTCTCTCACTCTTATGTGATACTGATTATTGTCATTTTTCATGATTACATGCAGATAAGTCCAATCTGACGAAGGCTCAGGCCGAAACGTCATTTGTAACTTGTTTTGGACAAAAACATATATGCTTATGAAAATTTTTTTTATATTAATACGGACCAATAAAGAGTGATTTTGCATTACTATCCATTGTGACTTACTGACTTAGTCTGGGAGATTTAGAGTGCCGAGGTTACTCACTAATTTTATCTATTATTACCTCTGAGCACCTATATACCAGTGAGCAGAGCTTCCTCTACAGTAGTTCTCCTGATTAGGCATGCCCTTACCTCATGAGCAGGGCATTGCAGCTTTGGTAGCAACCATTACGACATGGACTCTGCTGCTGTGGACCCGGGGAGAGTGAGTGCAGATTCATTGCACCCACGCTCCTCACATGAAGGGTCCGCACTCCTAGAAAATGGGGGATACGTTCCCTGAGTGTCTCCCCCCCATATTCTAGACGGTCCAGAGTCGTCGTGGGACCCCTTTATTTTTTTTCTTACAATAAATTGGTGAAAGAGGAAATGTTTTGGGGACTGTTTTTTCAAATAAATTTCTTTTGTCGATTTTTTTTTTTGTTAGTACTGACAGTTTATGATGTTGGGTATCTAATAGACGCCATGACATCACAAACTGCTGGGCTTGATCTCAGGTGACTTTACAGCTAGTATCAAACCCGATTTATTACCCCGTTTGCCACTGCACCAGGGCACGGGATGAGCTGGGGTGAAGCGCCAGGATTGGCGCATCTAGTGGATGCGCCGCGTCTGGGGTGCCCGCGGCCTGCTATTTTTAGGCTGTGAAGGCCCAATAACTATGGACCTTTCCACCCTGAGAATACCAGACCACAGCTGTCCGCTTTACCTTGGCTGGTGATCCAATTTGGGGGGGACCCTACTTTTATTGTGTAATTATTAATATTTATAAAATAATTATAAAAAAGAGCCTGAGGGGACCTCCACATTGGATCCCCAACCACGGTAAAGCTGCCAGCTGTGGTTTTCAGGCTACAGCCGTCTGCTTTACCCTAGCTGGCTATCAAAAATGGGGGGACCCAACGTAATTTTTTTTTTTAACTATTTTTTAAATAGAAAAAATTAATGGGCTTCCCTGTATTTTGATTGCCAACCAAGGTAACGGCAGGCAGATGGGGGTGGCAACCCATAGCTGTCTGCTTTATCTGCGCTGAGAATCAAAAATACCGCGGAGCGCTACGTCATTTTTTTAAAGATTTATTTTTACAGCACTGTGATGTCCAGCAATCAAAATACAGGGAAGCTGATTTTATTTTTAGTTATTTAAATAAATAATTAAAAGAAATATATATGGGCTCCCGCTGCATTTTTTGTATTGCTAGCTAAGGGTAATCCAAGCAGCTACTGGCTGCTAACCCCCACTGCTTGGTGTTACCTTCACTGGCAATGGAAAATCCAGGGAAGCATTTTTTATTTTTTTTGCCAAAAAACTACAAAAAAAGGACGTGAGCTTCGCCATATTTTTGTATGCTAGCCAGGTATAGCAGGCAGGTGCTGGAAGAGTTGGATACAGCGCTAGAATATGGCGCTTCTATGAAAATGCCATTTTCTGAGGCGGCTGCAGACTGCAATTCGCAGCAGTGGGGCCCAGAAAGCTCAGGCCAACCTGTGCTTCGGATTCCAATCCCCAGCTGCCCAGTTGTACCTGGCTGGACCCAAAAATGGGGCGAAGCCTACGTCATTTGTTTTCTAATTATTTCATGAAATTCATGAAATAATAAAAAAAGGGCTTCCCTTTATTTTTGGTTCCCAGCCGGGTACAAATAGGCAACTGGGGGTTGGGGGCAGCCGTACCTGCCTGCTGTACCTGGCTAGCATACAAAAATATGGCGAAGCCCACATAATTTTTTCAGGGGGCAAAAAGCTTCTGCATACAGTCCTGGATGGAGTATGCTGAGCCTTGTAGTTCTGCAGCTGCTGTCTATCTGTATGGAGAAGAGCAGACAGCAGCTGCAGAACTACAAGGCTCAGCATACTCCATCCAGGACTGTATGCAGAATTTTTTTGCCCGCCAAAAAAATGACGTGGGCTTTGCCATATTTTTGTATGCTAGCCAGGTACAGCAGGCAGCCACGGGCTGCCTCCAACCCCCAGTTGCCTATTTGTACCCGGCTGGGAACCAAAAATATAGGGAAGCCCTTTTTTTATTATTTCATGAATTTCATGAAATAATTAGAAAACAAATGACGTAGGCTTCGCCCCATTTTTGGGTCCAGCCAGGTACAACTGGGCAGCTGGGGATTGGAATCCGCAGCACAGGTTAGCCCGAGGTTTCTGGGCGCCTCTACTGCGGATTTCAGTCCGCAGCCATCCCAGAAAATGGCGCTCTCATAGAAATACTTAATAGAAATAAATACACAGACACATTAGAGACTCCATCTTTATTACCCCCTGTCAGCCCTCCACGATCCTGCTCTTCTGTCTTCTTTCTTTCTAGTGTAGTAGTAGTGACGATTGTAGTGAGGATGAGGTGCACCAGCTCATCACTTGGGGCTGGGGAACCTCCATCCTCACTACAATCCTCACTAGTGTAGTAGTAGTGACGATTGTAGTGAGGATGAGGTGCACCAGCCCATCACTTGGGGCTGGGGAACCTCCATCCTCACTACAATCCTCACTAGTGTAGTAGTAGTGACGATTGTAGTGAGGAAGGATGAGGTGCACCAGCTCATCACTTGGGGCTGGGGAACCTCCATCCTCACTACAATCCTCACTACAATCGTGAACCAGCGTGCAGCCTTCACTCCGTGAGTGATCAGTGCTGGCTGTCAGCGGTAGCAACGGTGCTCTCGGAGCCACGGTTAGCTCCGTTGCTATGGCAACGGTGATCTCCGTTAATGACCGGCTGTGTCAGCCGGTCCCTAACGGAACGGGGAGTCGACCGTGTGCTAGAGCATGTCGCCGGTACACGGCGATACACATATGTGCACCGTGTACCGGAGAGATGCACTCGCAGGTCCTACATGACGCGTCATAGTCATGTGACCAGTCTATAGCCAATGAGATAATAGCCACGTGACTGGTCACATGGCTATTTTGACGTCACGATAGGTCCTGCATCTCTGCTGGCAGTGCAGGTCACCGGGAGGATTCAGCGATCATCGGATGGAATAGCGGCAGGAGACAGAGTGCAGAAGGGATCGCGGGGAACGGTAAGTGTTATGGCAATGTTTATTAACTGTTTGTGTACATTTATAATGCATTTTTATGTGTTTGTGATTGCCTCCCATTATAGCCTATACGTTCGAGTTCGGTTCGTCGAACGTTCGACGAGCCGAACTCAAACGGGACCCCCGTTCGGCGAACCGGCCTCGAGCCGAACCGGGACCGGTTCGCTCATCTCTATTTATGAGGTTATAACTCCAGAACACTTCAACGGATCCTGACGATTCTGACATTGTTTTTTTGTGACATATTGTACTTCATGTCAGTGGTAAATTTAGGATATGTTTTGCGTTTATTTGTGAAAATTTCGGAAATTCAGCATAAAGTTTAAAAATTTCGCAATTTTTCAAAATTTGAAATTTTATGCCTATAAATCTGAGAGATATGTGACACAAAATAGTTACTAAATAACATTTACCATATGTCTACTTTACACCAGCGCAATTTTCGAAACAATATATTTTTTTGTTAGGAAGTTAGAAGGAGTCAATCTCCATCAACAATTTTCCATTTTTATAACAAAATTTACAAAAAAAAAAAATGTATGTATGACATCACATTTGGAATGATTTGAGAAACCTAGGAGACAGAAAATACCCAAACGTGACCCCATTCTTAAATCTGCACCCCTCGCTCTGCTCAAAACCACATCCAAGAAGTTTATTAACCTTTTAGGAGCTTCACAGCAACCAAAGCAATGTGGAAGGAAAAAATGAAAATGCTACACAAAAATGTTATTTTAGCTATAAAATTCAGCATTTTCACAAGGGTATCAGGAAAAAATGCCCCATAAAATTAATTGGCAATTTCTCCTGAGTACACCGATATCTCATGTGTGGTGGAAATCAATTGTTTTGGCGCACGGCAGGACTTGGAAGGGAAGGAGCATCATTTGAATTTTTGAAAGCAAAATTGTCTGGAATTAACGGATGCAAAGTTGCGTTTGTAGACCCCCTGAAGTGCCTAAACAATGGAGCTGCCCCACAAGTGACCCCATTTTGGAAACTAGACCCAAATGGCATAAATCTAGATGGGTAATGAGCACTTTGAACCCTCACGTGCTTCATACATTGAGTCATAATAACAAACAAGTACTTTTTTCCATAAAAATGCTATTTTAGGTTCAATTTTTTAATTTTTACAGGGGTATCAGGATAAAATGGAGCGCAAAATTTGTTGGGCAATTTGTTCTGAATACACTGATTTCTCATATGTGGGAGAAAACCACTGTTTGGGTGCACGGCAGAGCACCAAGGGAAAGAGCATCATTTGACTTTTCAAAAGGAAAATTAGCTGGAATCATTAGCCGCATCATGTGGCGTTTGGAGATCCCCCTGATGTGCCCAAACAGTGGAGCTCCTCCACATGTGACCCCATTTTGGAAACTAGACCCCCCCATACAAAAAAATATTAGTTTGGCGAAATAAAAAATACAGACGTCAGTAAAAAAAACTGACACTAAGGCAAGTGCCACACGTGAGAGCAATGCACGAATCTTGCATCGCATCACCCGGCACAGCCGCACACTCCTGTCTGGAAGAGAGTGAAAGTGCCAGATGATGCTATGTGATACTCATGCATCGCTCTCATGTGTGGCACTGGGCTGACCCTTACAATATTCAGTAAAAAAGGGGGCGGCGCAGCGGTGGATACAAGGGGGCAGCAGAAAGAGAACAGCGGCGTCAGATGCAGGGACGGCGCAGCAGCGTCACATGCAGGGGCGCAGCGGGGGGAAAGCAGCGGCGGTGCAGGGGCGAAGCAGATGGAGGAGGGCAGCGGATGATCTGGGGCTGTGACTAGAGTTGAGCGCGGTTCGTGGTTCGTGGTTCTCCAGTTCGCGGCTCGAGTGATTTTGGGGCATGTTCTAGATCGAACTAGAACTCGAGCTTTTTGCAAAAGCTCGGTAGTTCTAGAAACGTTCGAGAACGGTTCTAGCAGCCAAAAAACAGCTAAATCATAGCTTGGTTTCTGCTGTAATAGTGTAAGTCACTCTGTGAATCAAACTATTATCACATTTCAGTGTATAGTGTGCGTGAACAGCGCCTTCAGATCACTGCTGTTTCTATAATGGCGATCGCCATTTTTTTTTTTTTTTTTTCTTGTCTTCCTTCCCTAAGCGCGCGCGTCTTGTGGGGCGGGCCAGCATGTCAGCCAATCCCAGACACACACACAGCTAAGTGGACTTTGAGCCAGAGAAGCAACGGCATGTGTGATAGGATCTGCATGTCACATGTCCCTGCATTATAAAACCGGACATTTTCTTCACGGACGCCATTATCTGCCTTCTGCGTCTTTGGTGTCAGACATCACTGTCGCAGCTCCGTCTTCCTGAGTCCTATAGCCGATACAGCTGTATGCGCTGCATACACAGCGTTAGACAGCTTAGGGAGAGCACTTTATAGCAGTCCTTTTAAGGGCTCCAACCGGCAGGGTCAGAGAGCCATAGGTGACAGGTCCTGCAAACAGCAACAGCGTCTGTGTAGCCCAGGTCAGGGATTTCCTACCTGCATTTCACCATTAGGAGGGAATAGAAAGGCAGTCTTCCATTCCTCTACCCAGAGCACCACAATCCTGCCACTGTACCCTCTTGTCCTCTGCACACTCCAACTGATAACTAAGCCATTATACTAGCAAACACTCAGTGTACCTAGTGGCATCCTATACGTGGCTATTGGACTTTGCTATAGTCCCACTAGTGCAAAGACATTTGCAGAGCGCGTCTGCCTGCATTGCACACTACAACTCATTCTAACCAAGCCATTATACTAGCAAACACTCAGTGTACCTAGTGGCATCCTATACGTGGCTATTGGACTTTGCTATAGTCCCACTAGTGCAAAGACATTTGCAGAGCGCGTCTGCCTGCGTTGCACACTACAACTCATTCTAACCAAGCCATTATACTAGCAAACACTCAGTGTACCTAGTGGCATCCTATACGTGGCTATTGGACTTTGCTATAGTCCCACTAGTGCAAAGACATTTGCAGAGCGCGTCTGCCTGCGTTGCACACTACAACTCATTCTAACCAAGCCATTATACTAGCAAACACTCAGTGTACCTAGTGGCATCCTATACGTGGCTATTGGACTTTGCTATAGTCCCACTAGTGCAAAGACATTTGCAGAGCGCGTCTGCCTGCGTTGCACACTACAACTCATTCTAACCAAGCCATTATACTAGCAAACACTCAGTGTACCTAGTGGCATCCTATACGTGGCTATTGGACTTTGCTATAGTCCCACTAGTGCAAAGACATTTGCAGAGCGCGTCTGCCTGCGTTGCACACTACAACTCATTCTAACCAAGCCATTATACTAGCAAACACTCAGTGTACCTAGTGGCATCCTATACGTGGCTATTGGACTTTGCTATAGTCCCACTAGTGCAAAGACATTTGCAGAGCGCGTCTGCCTGCGTTGCACACTACAACTCATTCTAACCAAGCCATTATACTAGCAAACACTCAGTGTACCTAGTGGCATCCTATACGTGGCTATTGGACTTTGCTATAGTCCCACTAGTGCAAAGACATTTGCAGAGCGCGTCTGCCTGTGTTGCACACTACAACTCATTCTAACCAAGCCATTATACTAGCAAACACTCAGTGTACCTAGTGGCATCCTATACGTGGCTATTGGACTTTGCTATAGTCCCACTAGTGCAAAGACATTTGCAGAGCGCGTCTGCCTGCGTTGCACACTACAACTCATTCTAACCAAGCCATTATACTAGCAAACACTCAGTGTACCTAGTGGCATCCTATACGTGGCTATTGGACTTTGCTATAGTCCCACTAGTGCAAAGACATTTGCAGAGCGCGTCTGCCTGCGTTGCACACTACAACTCATTCTAACCAAGCCATTATACTAGCAAACACTCAGTGTACCTAGTGGCATCCTATACGTGGCTATTGGACTTTGCTATAGTCCCACTAGTGCAAAGACATTTGCAGAGCGCGTCTGCCTGCGTTGCACACTACAACTCATTCTAACCAAGCCATTATACTAGCAAACACTCAGTGTACCTAGTGGCATCCTATACGTGGCTATTGGACTTTGCTATAGTCCCACTAGTGCAAAGACATTTGCAGAGCGCGTCTGCCTGCGTTGCACACTACAACTCATTCTAACCAAGCCATTATACTAGCAAACACTCAGTGTACCTAGTGGCATCCTATACGTGGCTATTGGACTTTGCTATAGTCCCACTAGTGCAAAGACATTTGCAGAGCGCGTCTGCCTGCGTTGCACACTACAACTCATTCTAACCAAGCCATTATACTAGCAAACACTCAGTGTACCTAGTGGCATCCTATACGTGGCTATTGGACTTTGCTATAGTCCCACTAGTGCAAAGACATTTGCAGAGCGCGTCTGCCTGCGTTGCACACTACAACTCATTCTAACCAAGCCATTATACTAGCAAACACTCAGTGTACCTAGTGGCATCCTATACGTGGCTATTGGACTTTGCTATAGTCCCACTAGTGCAAAGACATTTGCAGAGCGCGTCTGCCTGCGTTGCACACTACAACTCATTCTAACCAAGCCATTATACTAGCAAACACTCAGTGTACCTAGTGGCATCCTATACGTGGCTATTGGACTTTGCTATAGTCCCACTAGTGCAAAGACATTTGCAGAGCGCGTCTGCCTGCGTTGCACACTACAACTCATTCTAACCAAGCCATTATACTAGCAAACACTCAGTGTACCTAGTGGCATCCTATACGTGGCTATTGGACTTTGCTATAGTCCCACTAGTGCAAAGACATTTGCAGAGCGCGTCTGCCTGCGTTGCACACTACAACTCATTCTAACCAAGCCATTATACTAGCAAACACTCAGTGTACCTAGTGGCATCCTATACGTGGCTATTGGACTTTGCTATAGTCCCACTAGTGCAAAGACATTTGCAGAGCGCGTCTGCCTGCGTTGCACACTACAACTCATTCTAACCAAGCCATTATACTAGCAAACACTCAGTGTACCTAGTGGCATCCTATACGTGGCTATTGGACTTTGCTATAGTCCCACTAGTGCAAAGACATTTGCAGAGCGCGTCTGCCTGCGTTGCACACTACAACTCATTCTAACCAAGCCATTATACTAGCAAACACTCAGTGTACCTAGTGGCATCCTATACGTGGCTATTGGACTTTGCTATAGTCCCACTAGTGCAAAGACATTTGCAGAGCGCGTCTGCCTGCGTTGCACACTACAACTCATTCTAACCAAGCCATTATACTAGCAAACACTCAGTGTAAATAGTGGCATCCTATACGTGGCTATTGGACTTTGCTATAGTCCCACTAGTGCAAAGACATTTGCAGAGCGCGTCTGCCTGCGTTGCACACTACAACTCATTCTAACCAAGCCATTATACTAGCAAACACTCAGTGTACCTAGTGGCATCCTATACGTGGCTATTGGACTTTGCTATAGTCCCACTAGTGCAAAGACATTTGCAGAGCGCGTCTGCCTGCGTTGCACACTACAACTCATTCTAACCAAGCCATTATACTAGCAAACACTCAGTGTACCTAGTGGCATCCTATACGTGGCTATTGGACTTTGCTATAGTCCCACTAGTGCAAAGACATTTGCAGAGCGCGTCTGCCTGCGTTGCACACTACAACTCATTCTAACCAAGCCATTATACTAGCAAACACTCAGTGTACCTAGTGGCATCCTATACGTGGCTATTGGACTTTGCTATAGTCCCACTAGTGCAAAGACATTTGCAGAGCGCGTCTGCCTGCGTTGCACACTACAACTCATTCTAACCAAGCCATTATACTAGCAAACACTCAGTGTACCTAGTGGCATCCTATACGTGGCTATTGGACTTTGCTATAGTCCCACTAGTGCAAAGACATTTGCAGCACGTCTGCCTGCGTTGCACACTCCAACTAATTATAACTAAGTTGCATTGTCAGGGATATTTATTCTTTATTATTCTGCTGTTAATAAAGCTAGACCACCACTGCAATCTTCACCACCTCTCAATTTTTACTACCACATTTTCAGTCCACAATCTTGTCGCAATCAACATGAGTGGCAAAATGACAGATGCTGGTGGAAAGGGGAAGAGGCGTGGTGGAAAAGGCAAAAAAGGTTTTGTCCGTGGGGAAGGTGGCAAAGCTCCATTATCATCTGCTGAAGATAGACCATCTACCAGCAAAAGTAAGATGTCTACTACTTACCGTGGACAATCCGATGTGCTCCCTTTTTTACGGACACGAACAACAGGAAGAAAGGTAGATGATGGGCAAAAAAGGAAAATGCTTGAATGGATCTCAAGTGGTCCAACAAGTGCCCTCTCAGCCACTTCAAGTACCGCATCCAAAAAACACCAGTCCTCTGAGTTGTCATCCCAATCACACTTGATTTCTCCCAGCTCTGAAGTCTCCATCAGCCCTGCACAGTATGGTGGAACTGAGATGGCTGAGTCTGCAGAGCTGTTCAGTCACACTATAGCCTGGGAATCAGAGGTCTGCTCCCAAGCTACAGTGAGTACAGAACAGGAAATGGTCTGCAGTGATGCCCAGAACCTTTGTGACTCAGATTCAGGCCGTGAGGACCAAGTTTCTGAGCATAATGTTGACCCTTTGTCACAAACTGTAACACCTGTGGTTATAGACAATGAGGAACATACTGATGAAGATGAGACGCAGATACCCGATTGGGATGACAACTTAAATATTCCGTCAGGGCAAGAAGAGGCTCGGTCTGAGGGGGAGGGGAGTGCAAACACAACAATTGATGATGACGTTCTAGATCCCACCTACTGTCAACCCCCAGTCAGGCACTCGAGGAGGTCAACAGAGGCGGTGGAGGAGGATGCAACCGACGACGAAGTTACCTTGCGCCTTCCTGGACAGAGTCGGAGCACTGGTAGCACGTCTACAACTGCATCCTCAGCCACCACTCTGCCTATGAGCATTATTCGGGGTGGATCAACAGGTCGCATGGCCTCTAAGCCTTGCCTAGCCTGGTCCTTTTTTCACATCGAAAAAGATCGCCCAACTCATGTGATATGTAACATTTGTCATGATTCTCTTAGTAGAGGTCAAAAGCTCAGCAGTTTGACAACTTCTTCCATGAATCGTCACATGAATAAATATCATAAGTCCCGGTGGGAAGCTCACCGTGCTGCAATGCGGCCTAGCGGAGCGAACCATCCACCGCCCGCCCCTTCCACTGCATCCGCGCGCTCTTCATCTTCTAGGACTGTGGGGACAGCTGCCACACCTGTTTTTCCACGCAAAACTTCCACCACTGTAACCGCAACAGGCAGTTTGCTTGTAAGGTCGTCAGTTGGTTTGGAAGGGGAAACAAGTGAGTGTGTACAGCTCTCTCAGACATCGATAGCACCAACGTTGGATGAAGGCAACATCATGTCTCCGCCTGCACTTTCCTCACAAACCTGCATTTTTCCAGGGACACCCTACTCAACACCGTCTACACACAGCAGCCAGATCTCTGTCCCTCAGATGTGGTCAAATAAAAGGCCACTTCCTCCGACCCATGACAAAGCTAAGAGGTTGACTCTATCCCTCTGTAAGCTGTTGGCTACCGAAATGCTGCCTTTCCGCCTAGTGGACACACAGGATTTTAGAGACCTTATGTCTGTCGCTGTGCCCCAGTACCAGATGCCTAGTCGCCACTACTTCTCTAAGAAAGGTGTGCCCGCGCTACACCAGCATGTCGCACACAACATCACCGCTTCCTTGAGAAACTCTGTGTGTGAACGGGTGCATTTC
Organism: Anomaloglossus baeobatrachus; assembly: GCF_048569485.1. Taxonomy (NCBI): domain Eukaryota; kingdom Metazoa; phylum Chordata; class Amphibia; order Anura; family Aromobatidae; genus Anomaloglossus; species Anomaloglossus baeobatrachus. The sequence continues at coordinate 417,185,303 of NC_134358.1, forward strand.
ACCACCGATACTTGGACCAGTAAGCATGGACAGGGACGTTACATGTCGCTGACTGGGCACTGGGTAACTATGGTGATAGATGGTGAAGGGTCTGCTGCACAAGTCTTGCCGTCCCCACGACTTGTGTGTCAATCCTCTGTCTGTCCAAGTTCCGCCACTGCTTCTGCATCCTCCACCTCATCTGGGTCCTCCACCTCCGCCCCAAGCCTGCCTGGTCAGGCCACCAGCGTTCTCACTGCGCAGAAGGAATCACGCACCCCTCATTACTATGCTGGCAGCAGAGCGCAACGGCATCAGGCGGTCTTTAGCTTGACATGTCTTGGTAATAAGAGTCACACAGCTGAGGAGTTGTGGTCAGCTTTGCGGTCCGAGTTTAATAAATGGTTGTCTCCACTCAAACTGCAGCCTGGTAAGGCCGTGTGCGACAATGCTGCAAACCTGGGTGCGGCACTTCGCCTGGGCAAGGTGACACACGTACCTTGTATGGCTCACGTGTTGAACCTTGTCGTGCAGCAATTTTTAACACACTATCCCGGCCTAGATGGCCTTCTGAACAGGGCACGAAAACTGTCAGCTCACTTCCGCCGTTCAAGCGCCGCAGCAGAGCGACTTGCATCGCTCCAGAAGTCTTTCGGCCTGCCGGTTCATCGCCTGAAATGCGATGTGGCGACACGCTGGAATTCAACTCTCCACATGTTACAGCGACTGTGGCAGCACCGCAGAGCCCTGGTGCAATACGTCATGACGTATAGCCTGGGCCAACGAGATGCAGAGGTGGGGCAGATCACCCTGATGGAGTGGTCTCAGATCAAGGACCTATGCACCCTTCTGCACAGTTTCGACATGGCGACGAATATGTTTAGCTCTGACAATGCCATTATCAGCATGACGATTCCAGTCATTTACATGCTGGAGCACACGCTAAACACTATTCGGAGTCAGGGGGTGGGACAACATGAAGGGGAGGAACTACAGGAGGATTCATATGCGCAAGGGACAACAACATCACGAAGGTCCAGACGTTCATCATCACCAACGCAGCAGGCATGGGACCATGGGGGACAGGGATCGACAAGGGCGCATAGTAGCAGGCGAAATGTTGAGCAAGGTGCAGGAGAACATGAAGAAATGGAGGACGAACTGTCCATGGACATGGAAGACTCAGCGGATGAGGGAGACCTTGGTCAAATTTCAGTTGAAAGAGGTTGGGGTCAGATGTCAGAGGAAGAAAGAACGGGTAGCACCTCTATGCCACAAACACAGCATGGACTTGGTCCGCATGGCTGCGCAAGACACATGAGTGCCTTTTTGTTGCACTACCTCCAACATGACAGTCGTATTGTCAAAATTAGAAGTGATGATGACTACTGGATTGCCACACTATTAGATCCCCGGTACAAGTCCAAATTTTGTGACATAATTCCAGCCATAGAAAGGGACGCACGTATGCAGGAGTATCAGCAGAAGCTGTTACTAGATCTTAGCTCGGCTTTTCCACCAAACAACCGTGCAGGTGCAGGGAGTGAATCTCCCAGTTGTAACTTGACAAACATGGGACGGTCTCGTCATCTTCAACAGTCTACCCGTACCAGTAGGACCTTTTCTGGTGCCGGTAACAGCAATTTTATGGAATCTTTTCATAATTTTTTTAGACCCTCTTTTGCAAGGCCACCAGAGACAACAAGTCTGACACATAGTCAACGGCTGGAGAGGATGATACAGGAGTATCTCCAAATGAACATCGATGCCATGACTGTGCAACTGGAGCCTTGCTCCTTTTGGGCTTCAAACCTACAAAAATGGCCAGAGCTCGCAACTTACGCCTTGGAGATTTTGTCGTGTCCAGCTGCCAGCGTTGTCTCTGAACGTGTATTCAGTGCTGCTGGGTGTGTGCTGACAGATAAGCGCACGCGTCTGTCCAGTGACAATGTGGACAGACTGACGTTCATCAAAATGAACAAGTCATGGATCCAGAAGGAATTTACTATCCCTGTGTCATCCTGGGGAGAGTAAATGCTTGTGGATTTGGAATGTGCTTGATGCAAATCAAAACATCCTGTTTGCAACTAGGGCCCAAGTGCTGCCACTGATGGGGTGGGTGTCTGTGTGGCCCAATTTTTGGAAAAAAGGGAGACTCCGCTTGGAGTAACCCTTGCTTGCTGTGTTTTTAAAAGAAGCCAAGATGAACAGAGCTGGGATCAGGAAAGACTTTGCTACCTACCCCGGTGTCATCCTGGGGACGGCTAAGAATAGCGTATTTTTGAATGTGCTTGATGCAAATCAAAACATCCTGTTTGCAACTAGGGCCCAAGTGCTGCCACTGATGGGGTGGGTGTCTGTGTGGCCCAATTTTTGGAAAAAAGGGAGACTCCGCTTGGAGTAACCCTTGCTTGCTGTGTTTTTAAAAGAAGCCAAGATGAACAGAGCTGGGATCAGGAAAGACTTTGCTACCTACCCCGGTGTCATCCTGGGGACGGCTAAGAATAGCGTATTTTTGAATGTGCTTGATGCAAATCAAAACATCCTGTTTGCAACTAGGGCCCAAGTGCTGCCACTGATGGGGTGGGTGTCTGTGTGGCCCAATTTTTGGAAAAAAGGGAGACTCCGCTTGGAGTAACCCTTGCTTGCTGTGTTTTTAAAAGAAGCCAAGATGAACAGAGCTGGGATCAGGAAAGACTTTGCTACCTACCCCGGTGTCATCCTGGGGACGGCTAAGAATAGCGTATTTTTGAATGTGCTTGATGCAAATCAAAACATCCTGTTTGCAACTAGGGCCCAAGTGCTGCCACTGATGGGGTGGGTGTCTGTGTGGCCCAATTTTTGGAAAAAAGGGAGACTCCGCTTGGAGTAACCCTTGCTTGCTGTGTTTTTAAAAGAAGCCAAGATGAACAGAGCTGGGATCAGGAAAGACTTTGCTACCTACCCCGGTGTCATCCTGGGGACGGCTAAGAATAGCGTATTTTTGAATGTGCTTGATGCAAATCAAAACATCCTGTTTGCAACTAGGGCCCAAGTGCTGCCACTGATGGGGTGGGTGTCTGTGTGGCCCAATTTTTGGAAAAAAGGGAGACTCCGCTTGGAGTAACCCTTGCTTGCTGTGTTTTTAAAAGAAGCCAAGATGAACAGAGCTGGGATCAGGAAAGACTTTGCTACCTACCCCGGTGTCATCCTGGGGACGGCTAAGAATAGCGTATTTTTGAATGTGCTTGATGCAAATCAAAACATCCTGTTTGCAACTAGGGCCCAAGTGCTGCCACTGATGGGGTGGGTGTCTGTGTGGCCCAATTTTTGGAAAAAAGGGAGACTCCGCTTGGAGTAACCCTTGCTTGCTGTGTTTTTAAAAGAAGCCAAGATGAACAGAGCTGGGATCAGGAAAGACTTTGCTACCTACCCCGGTGTCATCCTGGGGACGGCTAAGAATAGCGTATTTTTGAATGTGCTTGATGCAAATCAAAACATCCTGTTTGCAACTAGGGCCCAAGTGCTGCCACTGATGGGGTGGGTGTCTGTGTGGCCCAATTTTTGGAAAAAAGGGAGACTCCGCTTGGAGTAACCCTTGCTTGCTGTGTTTTTAAAAGAAGCCAAGATGAACAGAGCTGGGATCAGGAAAGACTTTGCTACCTACCCCGGTGTCATCCTGGGGACGGCTAAGAATAGCGTATTTTTGAATGTGCTTGATGCAAATCAAAACATCCTGTTTGCAACTAGGGCCCAAGTGCTGCCACTGATGGGGTGGGTGTCTGTGTGGCCCAATTTTTGGAAAAAAGGGAGACTCCGCTTGGAGTAACCCTTGCTTGCTGTGTTTTTAAAAGAAGCCAAGATGAACAGAGCTGGGATCAGGAAAGACTTTGCTACCTACCCCGGTGTCATCCTGGGGACGGCTAAGAATAGCGTATTTTTGAATGTGCTTGATGCAAATCAAAACATCCTGTTTGCAACTAGGGCCCAAGTGCTGCCACTGATGGGGTGGGTGTCTGTGTGGCCCAATTTTTGGAAAAAAGGGAGACTCCGCTTGGAGTAACCCTTGCTTGCTGTGTTTTTAAAAGAAGCCAAGATGAACAGAGCTGGGATCAGGAAAGACTTTGCTACCTACCCCGGTGTCATCCTGGGGACGGCTAAGAATAGCGTATTTTTGAATGTGCTTGATGCAAATCAAAACATCCTGTTTGCAAATAGGGCCCAAGTGCTGCCACTGATGGGGTGGGTGTCTGTGTGGCCCAATTTTTGGAAAAAAGGGAGACTCCGCTTGGAGTAACCCTTGCTTGCTGTGTTTTTAAAAGAAGCCAAGATGAACAGAGCTGGGATCAGGAAAGACTTTGCTACCTACCCCGGTGTCATCCTGGGGACGGCTAAGAATAGCGTATTTTTGAATGTGCTTGATGCAAATCAAAACATCCTGTTTGCAACTAGGGCCCAAGTGCTGCCACTGATGGGGTGGGTGTCTGTGTGGCCCAATTTTTGGAAAAAAGGGAGACTCCGCTTGGAGTAACCCTTGCTTGCTGTGTTTTTAAAAGAAGCCAAGATGAACAGAGCTGGGATCAGGAAAGACTTTGCTACCTACCCCGGTGTCATCCTGGGGACGGCTAAGAATAGCGTATTTTTGAATGTGCTTGATGCAAATCAAAACATCCTGTTTGCAACTAGGGCCCAAGTGCTGCCACTGATGGGGTGGGTGTCTGTGTGGCCCAATTTTTGGAAAAAAGGGAGACTCCGCTTGGAGTAACCCTTGCTTGCTGTGTTTTTAAAAGAAGCCAAGATGAACAGAGCTGGGATCAGGAAAGACTTTGCTACCTACCCCGGTGTCATCCTGGGGACGGCTAAGAATAGCGTATTTTTGAATGTGCTTGATGCAAATCAAAACATCCTGTTTGCAACTAGGGCCCAAGTGCTGCCACTGATGGGGTGGGTGTCTGTGTGGCCCAATTTTTGGAAAAAAGGGAGACTCCGCTTGGAGTAACCCTTGCTTACATTGTTTTTAAAAGAAGCCAAGATGAACAAGTCATGGGTCAGCAAAGACTTTGCTACCTACCCCGGTGTCATCCTGGGGACGGCTAAGAATAGCGTATTTTTGAATGTGCTTGATGCAAATCAAAACATCCTGTTTGCAACTAGGGCCCAAGTGCTGCCACTGATGTGGTGGGTGTCTGTGTGGCCCAATTTTTGGAAAAAAGGGAGACTCCGCTTGGAGTAACCCTTGCTTGCTGTGTTTTTAAAAGAAGCCAAGATGAACAGAGCTGGGATCAGGAAAGACTTTGCTACCTACCCCGGTGTCATCCTGGGGACGGATAAGAATGGCGTATTTTTGAATGTGCTTGATGCAAATCTAGCTGTGAAGTGTACAACTGGGGCACAACTGCTGCCACTGAATGGGTGGGTGTGTGTGGGGCCCAATTTTTGGAAAAAAGGGGAGACTCCGCTTGGAGTAACCCTTGCTTACATTGTTTTTAAAAGAAGCCAAGATGAACAAGTCATGGGTCAGCAAAGACTTTGCTACCTACCCCAGTGTCATCCTGGGGACGGCTAAGAATAGCGTATTTTTGAATGTGCTTGATGCAAATCAAAACATCCTGTTTGCAACTAGGGCCCAAGTGCTGCCACTGATGGGGTGGGTGTCTGTGTGGCCCAATTTTTGGAAAAAAGGGAGACTCCGCTTGGAGTAACCCTTGCTTGCTGTGTTTTTAAAAGAAGCCAAGATGAACAGAGCTGGGATCAGGAAAGACTTTGCTACCTACCCCGGTGTCATCCTGGGGACGGCTAAGAATAGCGTATTTTTGAATGTGCTTGATGCAAATCAAAACATCCTGTTTGCAACTAGGGCCCAAGTGCTGCCACTGATGGGGTGGGTGTCTGTGTGGCCCAATTTTTGGAAAAAAGGGAGACTCCGCTTGGAGTAACCCTTGCTTGCTGTGTTTTTAAAAGAAGCCAAGATGAACAGAGCTGGGATCAGGAAAGACTTTGCTACCTACCCCGGTGTCATCCTGGGGACGGCTAAGAATAGCGTATTTTTGAATGTGCTTGATGCAAATCAAAACATCCTGTTTGCAACTAGGGCCCAAGTGCTGCCACTGATGGGGTGGGTGTCTGTGTGGCCCAATTTTTGGAAAAAAGGGAGACTCCGCTTGGAGTAACCCTTGCTTGCTGTGTTTTTAAAAGAAGCCAAGATGAACAGAGCTGGGATCAGGAAAGACTTTGCTACCTACCCCGGTGTCATCCTGTGGACGGCTAAGAATAGCGTATTTTTGAATGTGCTTGATGCAAATCAAAACATCCTGTTTGCAACTAGGGCCCAAGTGCTGCCACTGATGGGGTGGGTGTCTGTGTGGCCCAATTTTTGGAAAAAAGGGAGACTCCGCTTGGAGTAACCCTTGCTTGCTGTGTTTTTAAAAGAAGCCAAGATGAACAGAGCTGGGATCAGGAAAGACTTTGCTACCTACCCCGGTGTCATCCTGGGGACGGCTAAGAATAGCGTATTTTTGAATGTGCTTGATGCAAATCAAAACATCCTGTTTGCAACTAGGGCCCAAGTGCTGCCACTGATGGGGTGGGTGTCTGTGTGGCCCAATTTTTGGAAAAAAGGGAGACTCCGCTTGGAGTAACCCTTGCTTGCTGTGTTTTTAAAAGAAGCCAAGATGAACAGAGCTGGGATCAGGAAAGACTTTGCTACCTACCCCGGTGTCATCCTGGGGACGGCTAAGAATAGCGTATTTTTGAATGTGCTTGATGCAAATCAAAACATCCTGTTTGCAACTAGGGCCCAAGTGCTGCCACTGATGGGGTGGGTGTCTGTGTGGCCCAATTTTTGGAAAAAAGGGAGACTCCGCTTGGAGTAACCCTTGCTTGCTGTGTTTTTAAAAGAAGCCAAGATGAACAGAGCTGGGATCAGGAAAGACTTTGCTACCTACCCCGGTGTCATCCTGGGGACGGCTAAGAATAGCGTATTTTTGAATGTGCTTGATGCAAATCAAAACATCCTGTTTGCAACTAGGGCCCAAGTGCTGCCACTGATGGGGTGGGTGTCTGTGTGGCCCAATTTTTGGAAAAAAGGGAGACTCCGCTTGGAGTAACCCTTGCTTACATTGTTTTTAAAAGAAGCCAAGATGAACAAGTCATGGGTCAGCAAAGACTTTGCTACCTACCCCGGTGTCATCCTGGGGACGGCTAAGAATAGCGTATTTTTGAATGTGCTTGATGCAAATCAAAACATCCTGTTTGCAACTAGGGCCCAAGTGCTGCCACTGATGTGGTGGGTGTCTGTGTGGCCCAATTTTTGGAAAAAAGGGAGACTCCGCTTGGAGTAACCCTTGCTTGCTGTGTTTTTAAAAGAAGCCAAGATGAACAGAGCTGGGATCAGGAAAGACTTTGCTACCTACCCCGGTGTCATCCTGGGGACGGATAAGAATGGCGTATTTTTGAATGTGCTTGATGCAAATCTAGCTGTGAAGTGTACAACTGGGGCACAACTGCTGCCACTGAATGGGTGGGTGTGTGTGGGGCCCAATTTTTGGAAAAAAGGGGAGACTCCGCTTGGAGTAACCCTTGCTTACATTGTTTTTAAAAGAAGCCAAGATGAACAAGTCATGGGTCAGCAAAGACTTTGCTACCTACCCCAGTGTCATCCTGGGGACGGCTAAGAATAGCGTATTTTTGAATGTGCTTGATGCAAATCAAAACATCCTGTTTGCAACTAGGGCCCAAGTGCTGCCACTGATGGGGTGGGTGTCTGTGTGGCCCAATTTTTGGAAAAAAGGGAGACTCCGCTTGGAGTAACCCTTGCTTGCTGTGTTTTTAAAAGAAGCCAAGATGAACAGAGCTGGGATCAGGAAAGACTTTGCTACCTACCCCGGTGTCATCCTGTGGACGGCTAAGAATAGCGTATTTTTGAATGTGCTTGATGCAAATCAAAACATCCTGTTTGCAACTAGGGCCCAAGTGCTGCCACTGATGGGGTGGGTGTCTGTGTGGCCCAATTTTTGGAAAAAAGGGAGACTCCGCTTGGAGTAACCCTTGCTTGCTGTGTTTTTAAAAGAAGCCAAGATGAACAGAGCTGGGATCAGGAAAGACTTTGCTACCTACCCCGGTGTCATCCTGGGGACGGTTAAGAATAGCGTATTTTTGAATGTGCTTGATGCAAATCTAGCTGTGAAGTGTACAACTGGGGCACAACTGCTGCCACTGAAGGGGTGGGTGTGTGTGGGGCCCAATTTTTGGAAAAAAGGGAGACTCCGCTTGGAGTAACCCTTGCTTGCTGTGTTTTTAAAAGAAGCCAAGATGAACAGAGCTGGGATCAGGAAAGACTTTGCTACCTACCCCGGTGTCATCCTGGGGACGGATAAGAATGGCGTATTTTTGAATGTGCTTGATGCAAATCTAGCTGTGAAGTGTACAACTGGGGCACAACTGCTGCCACTGAAGGGGTGGGTGTGTGGGGCCCAATTTTTGGAAAAAAGGGAGACTCCGCTTGGAGTCACCTTGCGGTGTTTTACATGACTTTAGAAGGGCGTGCCATGCCTATATCTGTGTGTCCTCCTCTTTTTCCTTGTCCAGCTGTTTTGTTTTCGCATGAGTACATGTCCTTGTCACTTTCCCATGTGTTTGTGTTGTGTTGTGAGTTGTTTGTCACCTTTTGGACACCTTTGAGGGTGTTTTCTAGGTGTTTTACTGTGTTTGTGATTGCCTGCCATTGTTTCCTATGGGCTCGAGTTCGGTTCGTCGAACGTTCGACGAGCCGAACTCGAGCCAGACCCCCCGTTCGGCGAACCGCCTCGAGCCGAACCGGGACCGGTTCGCTCATCTCTAGCTGTGACTCACAGATGGGAACCCGCAGGGTTCGCTCTCCTCAGCTTCCACGGATGGAGAAGCTGAGGAGAGCAATCTCCTACAGATCACTGGTCCCAGATGCACGGTGCTTGGAGAGATCGGTCACAAGGCCGATCTCTCCAATCAGAGCTGGTGGCGGGTGCAGCAAAGGTCACCCAGCTCCAGCCAATGATCAGTGCTATAGCTGCACTGATCATAGTTGGATTTCAATGTTTTAGCCATTTTCAATGTTTGAAACATTACACTGGCTGTGATTGGCTGAGCGGTGTTCGTCAGCCAATCACAGCCTCCGTAAGTCCGGGGAGGAGACACCACCCCTCCTGAGGTCAAGTACAGGTCCTCTCCTTCCCGAATCTACAGTTTTTGAAAACCGATTGCGGCGCCGCGATTTCGCCATGAAGGATATATCTGTCATGGGTCTTTAAGTATCAGGGCACCATGACGGATACATCCGTCAAAGGTCGTGAAGGGGTTAAAAAAAACGTATACACCACTTAAAAAAACTTTTTTCTAAAAAGTACACCTATTTGATATTGCCTTATATACTTTGGTTTAACCATAACATAAACAGCTTTAAATAAGTATATAAAAAAGATACATCAAAAAGAAAAATTATTCCGCATACCGACACAAAAAGATGGAATCAAAAGCTGTTAGGCTGTGTCCGCACTTTGCGTCGTCCTACTTGCAGTTCAAATCGCAGCCTCTGGCAGTAATTGATTTTGCCAAAGTTGCTTTTGACCACAAAATAGCGCTAAAAACGCATGCGTATTTACCGCGTTTTAGCCGCGTTTTTAGTGCTTTTGACATGCTTTTCCATTCCGTTTTGAAAGATGCGTTTTGGACATAAAGACACTGCTAAATAAAGTTTAAACAGTCAAAACAATGAAAAAAGGGGAAAAAAAGGAACACAAATATAATTATTGAAAAGATAAAGAAAGTAGTTATATTTCATTGAATTATAGCGGTTTTATACTATGTAGCGGTAAAATAGTATTAAATTTATATTTTTCATTAATTTAATTGTCGGACTATGTGTGTGTGTGTAAAGTGACATATTATTCCATTATTTTGAAGTCAGAAAAGCATGCGTTTTGGTAGTCCAAAACGCATTGTTTCTGCAGCTAAAAAGCATGTAAAACGCTAGAATTTTGATATTTCTTGCTTTTTGCTACTTCTCATTGACTTCAATGTTAGCAAAACGCAGCCCAAATGGCAAAAACAATTGACATGCTACTTCTTTCAAAGCATGGTTTTTGCCACAAAATATGCAAATTAAACGCTGTGTTTGGAAACTCAAAGTGCGCACAAGAAATCCCCATTTTCCATAGACTTTGCTAGAAAATCAAGAAGCATGCATTTTGGCATGAAAATGCTGCAGTTCAAAACAGACCTAAAAAGCAGCTGAAACGCAGGTGGAAACGGAAAGTGTGGACACAGCCTAAAAATGTTGTTTGTTAAAAACAGCGTATGACAAAACCTTCAAGTCTGATATTTTATATTTTCTGCATTGACATGCTCCACAAATTAATGTTTAATCTTATTCTGTGGGTCAACATGTTTATGGTAAGATTACACTTTTATAGCTTTATTCATGTTTTACTACTTTTGTACAATAAATACACTGTTTAAAAAAAAAAATTGTTTGTGTGTCACCATATTCTGTGAGCCATAAATTATACCTGTTTATTTCCATGTAGCCATATGTAGGCTTAGTTATTGTGGTATAAATGACTTTTTGGTCAGTTTTTATTACACTTCTTCTGTGGGTGGAATGGGCAAAAAACAACAATTGAGTATCTAAAAACAAACAAACATGTTTTTCAGTTCAATTGAAAAGTGATATGAAAAAAATGTGCAAGGACTGAAGTAGAAATTAGCATAACAGACCACATAAATGGTTTTTGAGCCACAAGGGAACCTTCCCCTCTCTTAAATCAATTAAGTCCAAAAATATGTGGACAGGGACACACGTTTTGGCATTTTTGCTGTTTACCAAAACATATTCAAGATACAAGTACCGTAAATAATCAATATGAACTTAAAAGGCATACTCATAGCTTTAATTTTGGGATAGTCACATCCTAATTGAACTAACAGTTCAGGAATTAAAGCTCTTTATTATGTAGGTGCCTCATATTATTTAAATGTTATTGGCTAATTATCTCAAAATCTATTTAATGGACTGCATGGGCTATTACCCTGTAACTATATCAACAATTAAGTGTGTAAGAGGTCTGGAGATGATTCTAGGTGTGGTATTTGTATTTGGAAGCTGCTTCTGTGAACCCACAACAACCTCTATTTGTAACATGACAAAATAATATCACTTTTATTCGTAAAGCAACAACTTTTGATGCAGATATGCAGAGCGAGGACAGCAGTGCACAGGGGAGGGAGGCGTAGCATCCCAACAGGCAGTAAGAAGCAGGGTGGTGGCTCCAGGCAGAAGTCAGGCAACCGTTCCCCGGAACAACAACACGACACAAGGTGCCTGTACAAATGTTAGGTCTTCCCTTCCCAGGTTGCAACACCTGCCGTGCCAGCATCAGCAGGGGTACCAAAACTAGCAGCCTGACCACCACCAGCATGATCAGGCACATGTCAGCCAAGCACCCGACTTTGTGGGAAGTACAACAGAGTCGAGGAGCAGTGCTTGCTGATGTCACTGCTACGTCTTCGCTGGTTGTGCATGCGAGCCAATCCCCTGTCCATGCTGCCTGCGAACAAGCCTCCTCCGGTCCTGCACCTACAGTTGCCTACGCAGAAATAACACCATCATCAAGCACGTCCTTGTCCCAGCGCAGCGTTCAGTTATCCATTCAGCAAACCTTTGAACGCAGGCGCAAATACACTGCCAACGCCCCACATGCCACAGTTCTAAATGCTAACATTTCGCGACTGCTTGCGCTGGAAATGTTGCCTTTTAGGCTGGTGGAGACAGAAGCATTCCGCGACCTGATGGCGGCAGCTGTCCCACATCACACGTGCCCTGAACAACGCTGTTTCACCCAAAGTCCACCTAACCACAGACACGTGGACAAGTGCTTGTGGGCAAGGCCGCTACATCTCGTTGACGGCACACTGGGTTAATATTGTGGAAGCTGGGACCCAGTCTGAGCGAGGGATGGAACACGTCCTTCCCACACCAAGGTTTGCAGGCCCTACCTCAGTCAGGGTTTCACCCACACTCTACAGCTCCGGAATGTCATGCTCTTCAGCCTCCTCCTCCTCCTGCGCATCCTCATCCACTTTACCCTCCACACCAGTCCCAAGCTGGAAGCACTGCAGCACTGCCTCGGCAAAGCGGCAACAGGCTTTGCTGAAGCTAATCTGCATAGGTGACAAACCCCACAATGCAGAAGAGGTGTGGACAGCTCTGAAACAGCAGGCAGATCACTGGCTTACACCTCTGAACCTAAAGCCAGGAAAGGTCGTGTGTGACAATGGCCGGAACCTGGTGGCGGCTTTGAGGCGAGGCCAGCTGACACATGTTCCATGCGTGGCCCATGTGCTCAACCTCGTGGTTCAGCGGTTTCTAAAGTCATACCCAGAGCTGTCTGATCTGCTGGTAAAAGTTCGCCGCCTGTCTGCACATTTTCGAAAGTCACCTACTGCTTCAGCCGGCCTTGCCGGCTTTCAGCGCTGTTTGCATCTTCCGGCTCACAGACTGGTGTGTGATGTCCCCACGCGTTGGAATTCAACTCTGCACATGTTGGTCAGGATATGTGAGCAGAAGAGGGCAGTTGTTGTGTACCTGCATCACCTAAGCCGTCGGGAAATGGGTCAAACTCCACACATAACACCTGAGGAGTGGAGATGGATGTCCGACCTATGTACCATCCTCCAAAACTTTGAGGACTCCACCAAGATGGTGAGTGGTGATGACGCCATTATTAGCATCACCATACCGCTACTCTGCCTTCTAAAACGGTCTCTGCTCAAAAACAAACATGATGCATTGCAGGCGGAGCGCGATGAGTTGCAGCAAGAAACAGTAGTGGGTGTGGGTGATAACACACAGCCCAGCCTCGTCTCATCACAACGTGCAGTGGAGGACTATGACGAGGAGGAGGATGAAGACATGGAGCAACTCTCCTGCCAAATTGAGGATATGACATGCACACCAGTCATATCCTTGGTTCAGCGTGGCTGGCCAGAGGACAGGGTAGATGAGGAGGAGGAGGAGGAGGAGGAGGAGGACAGCATGTTCAGTCATCGTGTTGGTCAGGCTACTGAAGTCCTGGCTGTTAAGAGTCTGGCGCACATGGCTGACTTTATAGCAAGCTGCCTGTCTCGTGACCCTCGCGTTAAGAACATCTTGGCCGACAATCATTACTGGTTGGTAACACTGTTAGACCCACGCTACAAGGAGAACTTTATGTCTCTTATTCCCGAGGCGGAGAGGTCAACCAAAATGCAGCAGTTCCGGAAGGCCATAGTCACGAAAGTAGGCAAAGCATTCCCCTCACAAAATGCTAGCGGCATAGGTCAGGAATCAGTGGACAACCAAGGCGTACAGCCGAGAGAGGCACAAGTCCAATCCGCCAGAGGTAGGGGAACAGTCTTTAAGATGTGGGACAGTTTTCTCAGCGGCTCACGTACCACAGCCCCTGAGGTGCGGGGTAGTGCCACAAGAAATCCTAAGTTTGCCCAGATGCTCAAGGAGTACCTTGCAGATCGAACAACTGTACTCCGACATTCCTCTGTGCCTTACAATTATTGGGTATCCAAGGTGGACACGTGGCATGAATTGGCTGTCTACGCCTTGGAAGTCCTGGCCTGCCCTGCCGCTAGCGTTTTGTCAGAGCGTGTTTTTAGTGCCGCAGGTGGAATCATTACAGATAAACGCACCCGCCTGTCAACTGAAAATGCTGACAGGCTGACTCTGATCAAGATGAACAAGGGTTGGATTGGGCCAGACTTCACCACACCACAAGCAAATGAGAGCGGAATTTAAAGTTTGTAACGGGTATTTGCCATGTACCTCCACTCACCCATGGGTACACACTTCTGGACTTTGGATAATCGCTGGACTGCTCCTCCTTCTCCTCATGCGCCACCATGATGACCGTTACAATAGTTAGGCCTTTGTTTCAGGTATACCCCCAGTGGTAAATTTTTTCGCCCATTCTTTGCAGAATGGACATTACAACCACAGGAGACCCTCTCCTTTGCAATGGGAACAATGTTTTGAGGCCCTCATGCACGTCTCTATCCAGGGACAACGTGGAGCCTCCCAATTTTTGGCTGCCCTGCCTACGGGCTATACTATAATACACCCACTTCCTGACAATGGACACTTAATGTTTTGAGGCCCTCATGCACGTCTCTATCCAGGGACAACGTGGAGCCTCCCAATTTTTGGCTGCCCTGCCTAAGGGCTATACTATAATACACCCACTTCCTGACAATGGACACTTAATGTTTTGAGGCCCTCATGCACGTCTCTATCCAGGGACAACGTGGAGCCTCCCAATTTTTGGCTGCCCTGCCTAACGGCTATACTATAATACACCCACTTCCTGACAATGGACACTTAATGTTTTGAGGCCCTCATGCACGTCTCTATCCAGGGACAACGTGGAGCCTCCCAATTTTTGGCTGCCCTGCCTAAGGGCTATACTATAATACACCCACTTCCTGACAATGGACACTTAATGTTTTGAGGCCCTCATGCACGTCTCTATCCAGGGACAACGTGGAGCCTCCCAATTTTTGGCTGCCCTGCCTAAGGGCTATACTATAATACACCCACTTCCTGACAATGGACACTTAATGTTTTGAGGCCCTCATGCACGTCTCTATCCAGGGACAACGTGGAGCCTCCCAATTTTTGGCTGCCCTGCCTAAGGGCTATACTATAATACACCCACTTCCTGACAATGGACACTTAATGTTTTGAGGCCCTCATGCACGTTTCTATCCAGGGACAACGTGGAACCTCCCAATTTTTGGCTGCCTGCCAAAGGGCTATACTACAATAGACCCACTTCCTTACAATGGGCACTTTAGGTTTACAGGCCATCATGCACGTCTCTATCCAGGGACAATGTGGAGCCTCCCAATTTTTGGCTGCCCTACCTAAGGGCTATACTACAATAGACCCACTTCCTTACAATGGGCACTTCAGGTTTACAGGCCCTCATGCACGTCTGTATGCAGGGGCATTGGTGAACCTCACAATTTTGGACTGCCCTGGCAAAGGAAAATACTACAAAGACTCACTTCCTCAAAATGGGCACATTAGACTCAAAGGCCTTTATGTACGTCTCTTCTCAGGGACATCGGAGTGCCACACAATGTTTTACGTAAAATCTTTCATGTATTAATCTCAAAAAGTAACATACATTAGCTCTATCTCACTATTGGGTATGTGCCCTTAACATTTCCGCCATGAAAATTCATTTTGGTGTCATTTTGGAAGGTTTTCTGGTGAGTCCATAAAAATGGCGTAAAACGCGGACAAAATTGTTCACAGCTGTGACTTTTGAGTGATAAATGCTTCAAGGGGTCTTCCACATGCTGTTGCCATGTCATTTGAGCACTCTTCTGAGACTTTTGTGCCATTTTTAGGGTTTCTACATGCTGCCGGGGGTCATTTCACAAAAATACTCGGGTCTCCCATAGGATAACATTGGGCTCGGTGCTCGGGCCGAGTACACGAGTATCTTGGGATGCTCGGCCCGAGCCTCGAGCACCCGAGCTTTTTAGTACTCGCTCATCACTAGTCACTACTGCTTTATTATCGTGCTTGAGAAAATCTCATTGGAGCTGAAACATTGCATGGCTTACTAAAGAGGTTAATTTCACTAAATGTGCTGCCTAATTCTCCATATTTATTTCCAGAAATGATGTCATTGGTTTAGCATAAACTATTTCTGCACTGTAAAAACTGCAGATGTTAACTTTTTTTAATATGTCCTGAGTCTTATGACTTATTTCACACTATTGTTATAATTCATTGAACAAATTAGTATATCAGGAGTCACAATAATGTGTAATCACACGAAATTAAACTTCGTGGGAGTGAGACTAATTCTCGCTGCTATTTCATCAACAAAGGCAAAATGCAAATGGATGGAGCTGAGATAAATCACAGCAGGAACTTTAGGATTATTTTGCAGAAAAGTTCTCATTTCGTTTTTTAATTAAGCATGCATTTTTAATTTCATTTGATTTCAATTGTATAATATTTTGGAAATGTTAAGGGCAATATTATTTAGATGAATACATTTTTTTTGGTTAATTTTTGGGTTTTGTGAATGTAACACCATTGTTTTTTTGAAGTGTCTGGTATAAACAACATGATAACTTTATGCCATGTGCACAATTATTAGTCAGTTTATATTTACCAACAGGGTGAATCCAAAACATGAGGTTTTCTCCTCCTTAGGAGAATATCTATGTGAATTATGGGGTGACTATTATGCGGGCTTTACACGAGACGATATATTGTGCGATATGTCGTCGGGGTGACGGTTTTCGTGACGCACATCCAGCATAGCACACGACGTTGTCTCGTGTTACACCTCTGAGCAACGCAGTATCGCTCACAAATCGTGACTCGTCTACTCGTCGTTACCTTTCATAATATCGTTTATTTTCATGGGTGCAGGTTGTTCATCGTTTCTGTGGCATCACACGTTGCTCCGTGTGACACCACGGGAACGATGAACACAGCGTACCTGCGTCCCACGGCACCCGCCGGCTTAATGGAAGGAAGGAGGTGGGCGGGTGGTTAAAACCCGCTAATCTCCGCCCCTCCGCTTCTATTGGCTGGCTGCCGTGTGACGTCGCTGTGACGCCGAACGTCCCTCCCACTTCAGGAAATGGACGTTCGCCGCCCATAGCGAGGTCCTCCAGAAGGTAAGTACATGTGACGGGGGTTAAACAAGTTTATGCGCAACGGGCAGCGATTTGTCCGTGACGCAAAAACGATGGGGGCGGGTACGATCGCTCGTGCTATCGCACGATAGATCGACTCGTGTAAAGCAGTCTTTACTGTGCAGAATTATTATGCCACTCTATGAAAATGTACCTTTTCCCATCTCAATTGTTTATTTTCATTTGCTAAAGTGAGAATAATAACCAAACAGCTCAAAATGTATGAAATAAATTTCTGACATTTCCTAAAAATCTTAGTGACTATTATAGCTATCTTTCTTTTTATTAACAGTTAGGCTATGTGCCCACAGGACAATGTACCCGCAGATTTTGTCATGGAAAACCTGCGGATTTATCTGGATTTTCTAGATAAATCCGTAGGTTTTAGCAAGTACAGACACTCCCCATGTTAATCTATGGTGCGGTATGTGCGGCTGCGGAATATGCTGCGGATGTCCCGCAGCCGCACATAACTACATGTCAATTATTCCTGCGGAAATATCTGCGGAATTCCCAGCCCTCCACGATGGAGATAGAGGCCAGGACTTCCGCAGGTAAGTTGCACGAATGTCCGCAGGTTTACCGCAGATATTTCGCTGGAATCCCGCAGCAATGGAGCTGCTGCAGGAACCTGCGGACATACCTGCAGATATATCCATGGGTACATTGTCCAGTGGGCACATAGCCTTTTAAGCGTTCCATCAATGGAGTCTGTCAGTTTCTTATTCTGTTAACAATCAACTTTTTTGACAGCACCAACCAACCCCAACCTCCCAGACACTGTTCTGAGAGGTAACTGATTTCCTTCCCCATAAATAGGGTAGCAGGAGAAAATGGACCATATTTTTTTTGCAATTTTTCCTGTGTACGCCAATACCTAATATGTGGTCAAAAACTAATTTTGAGGAACAGTGAAAAGCTAAGAAGCCTTATTATTGTGCATCTTATGCCAGAATGATTTCTGGGTGCCATGTCACATTGGCAGAGCCACTCAGTTGCCAAAAAAGCAGAACCTCCCACAAGTGACCAATTTTACAAACTAAATCCCTCAATTAATTTATCTAGGGGTGCACTGAGCATAATGACAACACAGGTGTGTCACATAATTTTATACCATTAGGCAGTAGAGAAAAAATAATTACATTTTTTACCAAAACAATTTAGTTTCAGTGCCAGATTTTACAATTTCACTCAAGGAAATGGGTTAAAATGGCACAGAATTTGTCACACATTGTCTTCTGAATGTGGCAATACTCCATATGTGGCTGCACAGTACTGCTTAGCCACACGGCAAGACTTGTGAGGAAGTAGCAGTATTTGCATCTTAGAGCACAGATATTTCTAGAATATTTTGCAGAATCAATTTACTAAGTGCCAGAAGAGCAGAATCCACGTGACCCCATTTTGTAAAGTGATGATTTTGACTCCAAGGGTGTTTTCCAGAAACAAGCAGCAATGAATGTTGCTGTGTGGAAATTGCAAATCCGCCATTGCCATGTCTAGTACACTGTAGTGCTAATTCAGTGTGTACAGCTTGAGCTTCTTGAGCAGGGCCGGCGTCAGCACGCGGCATACCCGGGCAAATGCCGGGGCCCTGGAGAGCTGGGGGGGCCCACTCGGCCTCGTCAGTTCTGCTGCCCCTGGGCCAAGTTCCGGGGACCGCAGTCCTTGTCACTGGAAACTGTGGCTGCCGGCCCTTTAAGGCCCGCAGACCACAGCGTTCACTGTGTTCTCCTGCATTGAGCATCATCTGTGGGCGGAGCTACCACCCGGCGTCCTGCTCGGTCCCACAGATGAAGGAGTCACAGTGCCAGCCAGCGACCCCCAGCACATTGCTTCCCTCCTGCGCTGTGTGGGCCCCATCTGCACCGTGACCTGATCAGTATGTGGGACATCCCTCCCTCCCCGCCCCTCCCTGTCCCCCGTGCATGTGTGGCCCCCGGACCCACGTGTGTGGCCCCGCAGAGCAAGGTGTGTGTGTGTCTGTATGTATGTATGTATATATGCAGCAGAGCAGTATGCGTGTCTGTTTGTATGTATGCATGTATGTATGCAGCAGAGCAGTATGCGTGTCTGTATGTATGTATGTATATATGCAGCAGAGCAGTATGTGTGTCTGTCTGTATGTATGCATGTATGTATGCAGCAGAGCAGTATGCGTGTCTGTTTGTCTGTATGTATGTATGCAGCAGAGCAGTATGTGTGTGTCTGTATGTATGCATGCAGCAGAGTAGTGTGTGTGTGTCTGTATGTATGTATGCAGTAGAGCAGTATATGTGTGTCTGTATGTATGTATACAGCAGAGCAGTATATGTGTGTCTGTATGTATGTATGCAGCAGAGCAGTGTGTGTGTGTCTGTATGTATGTATGCAGCAGAGCAGTATATGTGTGTCTGTATGTATGTATGCAGCAGAGCAGTGTGTGTGTCTGTATGTATGTATGCAGCAGTGCAGTATATGTGTGTCTGTATGTATGTATGCAGCAGAGCAGTGTGTCTGTATGTATGTATGCAGCAGAGCAGTGTGTCTGTATGTATGCATGCAGCAGAGCAGTATGTGTGTGTCTGTCTATATGTATGTATGTAGCAGAGCAGTGTGTGTGTGTCTGTCTATATGTATGTATGTAGCAGAGCAGTGTGCGTGTGTCTGTCTATATGTATGTATGCATGCAGAGCAGTATGTGTGTGTCTGTATGTATGTATGTAGCAGACCAGTATGTGTGTGTCTGTCTATATGTATGTATGTATGCAGCATAGCAGTGTGTCTCTGTATGTATGCATGTATGATGTGTATCTATGTATGTCAGTGTATAGGACTGTATAGATTTGTCTGTTTATATGTATTTTTGTGAGTTTGTCTTTAAATATGTATATGTACGTGTATGTAACTGTGTATGTGTGTGTGTGTGTGTGTGTGTGTGTGTGTGTGTCTGCGTGTTTATGGGGCCCACTGGGACTCTTCCGCCCGGGGCCCACAAAAACCTGGAGCCGGCCCTGTTCTTGAGACATGCACCCTGTAAATTAAGTGGGTTCTTCTCATTACAGAGATGCTAAACAAGGAGGCTAAAGGTAGTTTAGACCCACTACAGGGCTCACAATGAGGTGGGCATTTGGATATTAAGGCCCCTTTACACACTGAAACTTTCTAGCGATCCCACCAGCGATTCCAACCTGGCCGGGATCACTAAGTCTCTGGTGAGCTGTCAAACAGGCAAACCTGGCCAACGACGCAATAGCGATCCGGACCTGCAGAACGACCTAGCTAGTCATTGGGGACCTTGTAAAGCAGCTTTTTGAAAGGGAAGTCACTAACGAAGTCGCTGTAAAGTCCCCTTTACACACTAAAACTTTGCTGCACAGCGGGAAACAAAGGACCAAAGAATGGTCCTGAACGATTTGTAGCGATCACAACTTCACAGCAGGGGCCAGGTCGCTGATGTGTTTCACACACTGCAATGTCGCTGGGGAGGTCGCTATTACGTCACAAAACCAGTGACGTTACAGTGATGTCGTTTGCGATGTTGCAGTGTGTAAAGCCACCTTAAGAGTGCAGATTTTTCTAGGTTTCTTTTTTAGGGGAGCCATAGCACTCTTCCAGAGCCGTTTTGTTACCAGTAACATTAAACACATCTATATTTCCGTTGACAGATTATGAACCTGAGTGAAGACTTGCTTTTTTTGTGAATTGGGTTGCAGCTTCTATTGGGAACTTTGTACATAAAATTCTGGATCACATTTTTCTTGTGCTTGACGCTGAGTGATGTAATCCAGGTTTCCACCTAAATCTCTAAATGACATAATTCAAATTACAGCCACAATGGATCTAATCACTATAGTGAGGCAGAAGAATTACTCTGAACTGCGTCTGGCCTCTGTTTAACCCCTTCACGACTGGCCGATTTTTCGCTTTCCGTTTTTTTTTCGCCATTCTTTTTCCGAGAGACGAAACTTTTTTATTTTTCAGTCAATATGGTCATGTGAGGGCTCATTTTTTTGCGGAACAAGCTGTACTGTTAAATGAAACCATATGTTTTACCATATAGAAAAATTGCAAAAAAAGTGCGATAGCACTATAGTTTTTCAGATATTTTATTCACTGTGTTCACTATATGGTAAAACTGATGTGTGGGAGGGATGCCTCAGGTCAGCGCAAGTTCGTAGACATCAAACATGTATAGGTTTACGTTTATATAAGGGGTTAAAAAAAATCAGGAGTTTGTCCAAAAAAGTGGCGTAAGTTTTACGCCATATTCCGTGACCAGTAATGTTCTCATTTTTAGGGATCTATGACTCAGTGACAGCTTATTTTTTGCACCTCAGACTGCCGTTTTTAGCTGTACCATTTTTGCGCAGATGCTACATTTTGATTGCCTGTTATTGCATTTTGTGCAAAATTTGTGGCGACCAAAAAACGTAATTTTGGCGTTTGGAATGCTTTTGCCGCTATGCCATTTAACAATCAGATTAATTGATTTTATATTTTGATATTTTGATAGATCAGGCGTTTCTGAACGCGGCAATACCAAATGTTTGTATATTTTTTATTTTTTTAACCCTTTTAATTTTCAATGGGGCAAAAAGGGGGTGATTTGAACTTTAAGGGGTTTTTTTATCTTTTACATTTTTTTAAACTTTTTATTTATTTTACTAGTCCCCCTAGGGGGCTATATGGATCAAAAATTCGATTGCTCTGCCATATCTGCTGATCACAGCTATACAGCTGTAAAAAGCAGATATGCTCATTTTCTGCCTCACTCAGCTCCAGGCCGGGTTAAACCGAAAGTAATTCATGTGAGCTACAGGAGTCATCACATGACCCTGTGCTACCATGACAACCACCGGAAGTCATGTGATCATGTCACGTGACTTCCGGTATCGACCAGTAAGTAAATGTTTACCGCCGATGCCTTTATAATGGCGCTTTCACATATTGACAGCGACATTTAAGGGGTTTAACAGCACGGGCAGATAACAATTCTGCTCGCGCCTAGCAGGCACACATCTCAGCTTTGAAAATCAGCTAAGATGTGCGCCGATCTCGGCAAGCTGCCGGCAGCTGACTGCGGGCAGTAACACTATGACCGCCAGGACGTAATATAACTGCCCTCGGTCGTTAAGGGGTTAAAGGTTTCTGTGGTTGACCATGCTTTTATGCTCGCCTAAAATGATGGACACTGCTGGTTTATAGGCCAAAGAGAAGGCAAAATGACTCCCTCTGCCTCATTATAGGGAATCTGCCATCGGTGGCATTGTGTGAATCATGTGTTTCAGAGATTTACATGGAAATCCTGGTGTAATTGCTCAGTGTAGAAAACAGAATAAATGTGAGCCAAGCTTTTCTGCAATCTGTATGAGGGAGAGTGACCAAATAAAGAGCAGGTCAAAAATTAGTTTTATTTTTATTTTATGTCATTTCTCATGTGGTGTAGGTGATTAGACAGCTTTATTCTTAGGAGCACTTTGCACACAATGACATCGCAAGCGATGCTTGCAATGCCGAGCACGATAGTCCCCGCCCCCGTCGCAGCAGCGATATCTTGTGATAGCAGCCGTAGCGAACATTATCGCTATGGCAGCTTCACATGGACTCACCTGCCTTGCGACGTCTATCTGGCCGGTGACCCGCCTCCTTATTAAGGGGGCGAGTCGTGCGGCGTCATAGCGATGTCACGCGGCAGGTGGCCAATAGCAGCGCAGGGGCGGAGATCAGCGGGACGTAAACATCCTGCCCACCTCTGTCCTTCCGCATAGCCGGCGTGAGCTGCAGGATGCAGGTAGGAGATGTTCCTCGCTCCTGCGGCTTCATACACAGCGATGTGTGCTGCCGCAGGAACGAGGAACAACATCGTACCTGTCGCAGTCGCGTAATTATAGAATTCCCAGACACTACACCGATGATACGATTACGACGATTTTGCGCTCGTTAATCGTATCATCTAGGATTTACACACTATGATGTCGAGTGTGACCCCTCCGACATCGCACGTGCGATGTCGTAGTGTGCAAAGTGCCCCTTAGGAGTAGGTGTGATCCTAGCAATACCAGATTTATACAGTTTTTTATGTTTTGTTGCTATCACACACTAAAAAATGCTTTTATTGTAAAAAAAAAAAAAAAGGTTTTTGCATCAGCAAATTTTGAAAGCTATAAAATCTTTAGTTTTCTGCTGAGACAGTCATTGGAGGGCTTGTTTTTTGCGGAATGAGTGCATGTTTTTATTGATACAATTTTTGGGCACATAATATTTATTGATCGCTTTCTATTCTGTTTTTTTTAGCAGGCACAATGAGCATGAAACAACGATTTAGGAATTTTGGGGGGGTTTATATTTATACCTTTCATAGCCTGGTAAATTTGATATGACGGCTTTATAAGATGGTATGATGAAAAAGCATAATTTATTACCACATTTTCTTTTATTTTTTTACGGTCTTGACTGAACAGAATGAGTAATTTGAGAATGTTATAGATTCGGTTTTTCCAGCGATACCAAATATGTGTTCTTTTTTATTTATTTTTTCTTTTTACATAAATATATATTTTTATTTCTTGCTGTGTGTACACTCCGTCTTTGACCCGCAACACACATCCGTATAATTTGTACGTGTGCGGTACGTATTTGCACGTACCGGAGACACGTACACACGGAGACCCATGTTGTTCTATAGTAGATGGCACACACACGTAAAATCGCACGGAACGTGTGTCCGTGACGTAAGTACGTGTGTGCGCTTTTCTACACGGACAACATGTCCGTTTTTGGCCGGCAGCACGCAGGCATGGACCCACTTTAGTCTATGGGTCCGTGCCTGCACGTACCGCACACGGAGTATGTCCGTGTTCAGCACGTTTCGTGCGTGTGCGTTTTTACACTAGCGATCTTATTTTTATTTATTTATTTTTAATTAAAGTCAGTATACTTACCTTTTTCTCTGCTGTTCTCAGTCATACTTACATTGGCGCTCGGTTTTTTTCTTCCCCCGGCTCATACCGCTCCCCGATCACCAGCGCGGTGAGGAACAGCTGTGCAGAGAATACGCGGCAACAATTACTTTGAATATGCTGGCCGCTCATTAAACAATCTCGTATTCCCTGCTTTCCCCACCCACAGACGCCTATGATTGGTTGCAGTCAGACACGCCCCCCACGCTGAGTGACAGCTGTCTCACTGCACCCAATCACAGCAGCCGGTGGGTGTGTCTATACTGTGCAGTAAAATAAATAAATAAGTAATTAAAAAAAACGGCGTGCAGTCCCCCCCAATTTTAATACCAGCCAGATAAAGCCATACGGCTGAAGGCTGGTATTCTCAGGATGGGGAGCCCCACGTTATGGGGAGCCCCCCAGCCTAACAATATCAGTCAGCAGCCGCCCAGAATTGCCGCATACATTATATGCGACAGTTCTGGGACTGTACCCAGCTCTTCCCGATTTGCCCTGGTGCGTTTGCAAATCGGGGTAATAAGGAGTTATTGGAAGCCCATAGCTGCCAATAAGTCCTAGATTAATCATGTCAGGCGTCTCTCCTAGATACCTTTCATGATTCTGTAAATTACAGTAAATAAACATACACACACCCGAACAATCCTTTATTAGAAAAAAAAAACACTAACAATCGCGCTATTCCCTTCATTAGCTGTGTGGAGGTGACAGGAGCGGCGGTGTCTTCTGCAGCTCAGGTCACCTCCATGCAGCAGAGCTGGATGGGACGCTGGACCATCCTGGAGTACGCCGGACATGGAGGGCTTTTTCGGGCTTATTGAAGTTGTGATCCAGGGTATATGTTTGTGTTTTTTATTTCTAATAAAGGATTTTTTCGGGTGTGTGTGTGTTTATTTACTGTCACTTACAGATTAATCATGGAAGGTATCTCGGGGAGACACCTGACATGATAAATCTAGGACTTATTGGCAGCTATGGGCTGCCAAAAACTCCTTATTACCCCGATTTGCCAACGCACCAGGGCAAATCGGGAAGAGCCGGGTACAATCCCAGAACTGTCGCATCTAATGTATGCGGCAATTCTAGGCGGCTGCTGACTGATATTGTTAGGCTGGGGGGCTCCACATAACGTGGGGCTCCCCATCCTGAGAATACCAGCCATCAGC
This sequence comes from Anomaloglossus baeobatrachus, assembly GCF_048569485.1. Classification (NCBI taxonomy): domain Eukaryota; kingdom Metazoa; phylum Chordata; class Amphibia; order Anura; family Aromobatidae; genus Anomaloglossus; species Anomaloglossus baeobatrachus. The sequence goes on from NC_134358.1 coordinate 417,210,114, forward strand.
CATATGGCTTTATCTTGCTGGTATTAAAATGGGGGGGACCGCATGCCGGTTTTTTTAATTATTTATTTATTTATTTTACTGCACAGTATAGACACGCCCACCGGCTGCTGTAATTGGGTGCAGTGAGACAGCTGTCACTCAGCGTGGGGGGCGTGTCTGACTGCAACCAATCACAGGCGTCTGTGGGTGGGGAAAGCAGGGAATACGAGATTGATTAATGAGCGGCCGGCATATTCAAAGTAATTGTTGCCGCGCATTCTCTGCACAGCTGTTCCTCGCCGCGCTGGTGATCGGGGAGCAGTAAGTATGAGAGAGGGCTGCTCACTTCAGTCACTCGGGGGATTAGCGGTCACTGGTGAATCCTTCACAGGTGACCGCTAATCAGCGCGGCACATAGACAGAGCTGCGGCATGACAATGAAGTCGGGTGAAGTTCACCCAAGTTCATTCTCATCGCGCAACTCTGTCTGCTGTCAGCCGACATGTATCAACGACATTGTGCAACACACAAACGGACATTCCACACGGACATTCCATGTACACATACATGGGCATTTTACACACAAACACGGACATTTTACACGTACACACGGCTCGCATACGCCATCACACGGATGCCATACGTACCGGAGAAACTTCCCAAAAAACGGAACACGGACCCGAAAAACGTACCGTGTCACACGCACGTTTTTTTTTGCGGAAGTGTGTTTTATGCCTTTGGAATTATAGAAAGTCCTTGCAATGATTGCATAAGCTATTCCAGGGTAGGAGTCTGAATCTTTGCCCTTCTCTGTTTCTTTTCCTCCTTGTACAATCCCTCCTTTATTCTAAATAGTCCTTGCAATGAGTGCATTTCCTGTACCAGGGTTGTAGTCGGAATATTTTTAGAATTGACACAAAATGTAGTCACAGGCCCTCCTCTCCATCTCCTGCTGCATGTACAATCCTTCCTTGGAATTCTAGATAATCCTTGTAATGAGTGCATATGGTTTGCCAGGGTAGGAGTCTGAATGTTTTTAGAATTTACATAAAATGTAGTCACAGGCCCTCCTGTCCAACTCTTGCTGCATGTTTTACAATTTGTCCTTGGAATTCTAGCTACTGTAGGTCTTGTACTGAGGGCTTAGTCTTTGCCAGTTTTGGAGCCAGATTCTTTGTAATATTGTACCATAATTGATTCAGAGTCTCTCAATTTTGTCTCTTACTGGCTATATTCCAGTCCCTCATTCTACTTTTTGGCAGCCCTTGCACTTTACCAGTCTAGGAGTTCCACTCCTTAAAAATCATCAAAAATTGTTATGAGTCCCTCCTTTACATGTATTTCAGAGGGTTTTAAAGTTTCTCCTTATAATTTTTGGCAGCCCTGCCACTTAACACCTTCACCCCCCAAGCAATTTTCCATTTTACCGGATTTGTTTTTTGCTCCCCTTCTTTCGAGAGCAGTAACTTTTCTATTTTTTTGTCAATCTTGCCATATGAGGGCTTGTTTTTTGTTGGACAAGTTGTACCTTTAAATGAAACCATGAGTTTTAACTTATCGTTTACTGGAAAATGACAAAAAAATTCCAAGTGCACAAAAACTGCAAAATAAGTGCGATTGCACAATTAGTTTTGGAGTATTTAATTTACCGTGTTCACTTCATGGTAAAATTAATGTGTTGCATCACATAATGTGAGGCATCCCGCCTCAGGTCTGTATGAGTTTGCGAACACCTAACATTTATATGTTTACTTTTATCTAAGAGGTATAAACCCCCCCAGAAATTTTGTACAAAAAAGTGGCACACTTTTTGCACCATTTTCCGCGACCCCTGGCGTTCTCACTTTTCATAATATGGGGCTCAGTGACCACTTATTTTTTGCATCTCAAGCTGATGTTTTAATGGTACCATTTTTGTGCAGATGCTACATTTTGATCGCCTATTATTGTATTTTGCGCAAAATTTGTGACGACCAAAAAACGTAATTTTGGCGACTGGAAATTTTTTTGCTGCTATGCCGTTTACCAGTCAGATTAATACATTTTATATGTTTTTAGATTGGGCATTTCTGAACACTGCAATTTCAAATATGTGTATATTTTTCATTTTTTAACCCTTTAATTTTTAATGGGGTAAATAGGGGATGATTTGAACTTTTAGTTGTTTTTTTGTATTTTTAAAACTTTTTTTTACTTTATTTATTGTACTAGTCCCCCTTAGGGACTATAAGGATCATCAGCCTGATCGCTTGTTCATTTCTCCTGATCAGAGCTGCACAGCTCAGATCAGCTGAAATGCTACTCTGCGCTTACAGCCAGCACTGTCATGATAGCAACAGGAGTAATAACATGACCCTGTGCTCCCATGGCAACCATCGTCTCCCTATGATCACATCACGGGGCCTCCGATGGTGGTGGGTAAGTGTGCATTGCCAGCTGCGGCCATTTACATCACGCTGTCACATATTGTCAGCGCGATCTAAGAGGTTAACAGGCACAGGTGGATCGCAGACGAAGATATAGGACTATATCGAAACGTGTTGTGGTTTATGTGAATTAATAAAAACAATTGAACTTTTACATCCCTGTAGCCTCCATAGCGCTCCATTAGACCGTGCTTCATTTTTTCTTTCAGTGTAAAAGTCTTGAAAGATAAGGGTCAAAAGTGTAAATATTGCATTTTTGCACAAACATCTCATTATTTGTTCATAAAAGTTTAAAAATGTATGAAATCCTTATAATTGTACTTTATTAACTCTAGAAACAGGTGACTAAGCGATCTAAAACCAAGAAAACAGCGAACCTTGTTAAAACCAACATATGCAGTCTTAAAACTTTTGGGCAAAACTGTATTTGGTACTACTGTTTCCATGAAAACTAGATCTATCCTGGTGGGGAGTTTTGGTATAATTTTTTTTAAGATGCCTTCCGTTTCCCCATGCCTTGAATAGCATATTTACAAATTTTCAGCCAATTTTGTCAACTGGGTCCGTCTGCACAAAGCTCCAAATACCTTAGGTTATTTTATGGTCCCCTTGTATATCATCGAGGATTCTTCACTGCCAAAAGCATGGTTAACGTGATTTCTCCAACTAAGTGAATTTTATCATCTGGAAGAACTTTTCCTTCAGACGCGTGGACTGCAACTGCAGATTCTAAGGCTCTTATAGGTGTTTTCTCCTTACAAAACCACTCCCGTTGATTAAAATAAGAAAAAAAGTTACAACTTGTCCCACAAAAAACCCACACCATGTCAATTTGAAGTAAAAAAATAAAAAAAATGAATATATAGATATAAAGGTTTTGAACAGAAACAAGGCACAATTGGATGTATCCTAGTGAAGTAACATTTTTTAATTGAGAAATTATATTGAGTATGACTTAAATTTGCTGTCTTAGACCTCCTTCACACATTCGTGTCTCCGGTACATGGGGTGTCTGTTTCCACACGTACTGGAGACATGTACACACATAAACACATTAAATTTAATATGTTTGTTCCCACGTCCGTGTCCTGATATGGACCATGTGTCTGTGTGGAGTACACGATTGGCTGTGTGCTCCACACGGTGACATGTCCGTTTTTAGATGCCAGCAAGGATGTGACACGGACTACACCCTGATGTGATCCATGTGACATCAATGTGACATGTACCTGACGATGCCTCATTGAAATTAAATGGATGTTTATATTTACCTGTTTATGCTGTCCATGTGCTATACGGATGTCACACGGATAGCACACGGGGAGCACACTGATGACACACACACACTGACACATGGATGGCCCATGGACCTCCTCAAAGGTCCATGCAAAACATTAGTTTTTTTGCACAAACGTGTGAAGGGAGCCTTAAAGTCAAGGCAAGTTTAGTAAGCAGATAGTCATATATTCTGGAGCTGGTAGGTAGAAATTATAGCACCACTAAAAATCTTCACTCTCATACCCCATATCTATTGTATAAATGACACTATAGAAGACAACATCATTGAATCTATTTAATATTTTAGTGAAGAAGGAAAGCTTGCCAGAACATAGCTATTTACATAAGAAAACGCCTCAGGCAATGTATTATTTTCCAGGATTGTGTCATTGTGTTACAATTCAATATAAGCATGTCTTCCATATTTATTGTAGGATCAGTTAAATTGAGCATCCGGAAGGGAATTATGTCAAAATTCAGTGTATGTCAGAATATAAAATGACTATATATATTTTTGTATGCAAGTTATCCAATGCATTTTAAACACAATAAATGGACCCCTTGATTTTCTGTAGTAAACATAAGGAATTACTATCTGAAAAAAAAAAATTGTTACACTGTTCCATTGCCACATTATGCCTCAAATTTAATCAGGCAGCCCCCAGATCTGTGGTCCATTTGTCTTTGCCAACAAGTGTTTCCAATGCTGTAATTTAGTCTGCCCTATCACCCAGCGGGTGTAACTATTTACAGCTTCCCCAGGCTTCCATTTCCCACTGGTGATATTTTTTTGAAGAGGACCCAACTTGGAAACATAGTCTGTCTGCCAAGAGTTTCTCCTCGCAGATTATTACTTTTAGTTTTTCTTATTTTTAATCTACACCTTCCCCCTGATTCTTAAGGAGGTACTTCGAACCCTCAATGGCAAAGATCCAAGTAGTCATCGGAGTCATCCATCTAGGTTTTTATCAGTATGCACAGGAGCCTTTTAGGGACCTCTAGCCTGTACAACAACCAGGTGGGTCAGGTTTAGTAGTTTTAGGTTAGACCTTATTTTACATTATATTTCATTTGTGCATTTCACTGCAAATAAAATTATCACCATCCCACCCCATTTTTTCGTGTGTGCTGAGACATCACTGTGGACGCTGTGAATGCTTTGGCCACACAATTGCAATCCCTAGTGTTGGAAGTGGCTGGGATTAAAAAACCAACAAAAACATGTACTTTCCACCACTGCAGATGTTTTGTCCCATCTAAAGGTTGTCTCCGAGCCAAAGGTAAAATTGCCAGACAGACGGGGACCTAAGTAAGTTTTTCATTTTTTCCTCTTCATGTAAACTCTATTTTCACCTCCATACAGTGTCTTCTTGAAGGGAGGTTCAATGTACATGCATTGTTGTGTCTTTGGTTTGTGGGGATCCTCAGGCTTGGGCATTTTCTCTGCCTGATTATTTTTCAATAGTTACCTGTTACGAGGGGGACCCGGGGAAGCGTGCCAAGATGGTATAGAGACAGCATCCGCCAGTCAAGGTCCACTGTGCGGTGTAGGGGATCGCTGCTATGTTATTGAAGAGTGAGCGGGTTGCTGCTGACGATCGTCTGCTACGTCACAGACGATCTGCGTACACATCCCGAAAAATTTCATTCACAAAGTCTTGGAACACAGCGGGGGCATTGCAGAGTCCGAAGGGCATTACGAGATAATCGTAGTGCCATCCCTGGTGTTGAAGGCGGTCTTCCACTCATCGCCCTCTCGGACTCGCACTAGATTATATGCCCCGCGTAGGTCCAGCTTTGTGAAGACCTTTGCCCCGCGGAATCGATCAAACAACTCCATAATGAGGGGCAACAGGTATTTGTTCTTAATCATAATTGCATTTAATCCCCTGTAGTCGATACAGAGGCGCAGATCCCCTTCCTTTTTCTGCACGAAAAAGAACCCCGCACCGGCCAGTGATATAGACTTGTGAATGAACCCTTTCGCCAGGCTGTCCTGGATATATTTGGACATAGCTTCTGTCTCTGGAGCAGAGAGTGGATACACTCTACCCCTAGGGGGCTCAGAGCCTGGCTTCAGGTCTATTCGGCAATCGTATGGCCGGTGGGGGGGGAAGAGTATCTGCGGCTCTCTTGGAGAAGACATCCCTGTAGGCCTCATAAGGTTCTGGTAAATCCGGCCCCCCTCTTTCCCCCGTGGACCCAACCGACCTAATGGTAGTGGGTGGTCCGGTAGTCACGAGGTGCTCCCTACAAGACCCTGCCCAGGACGAGATCTCCCCTGTTGCCCAGTTGAGTATAGGAGCATGCTGTCTCAACCAGGGGAGTCCCAGTAGGATCTCATCCGTCCCCTCTGGAAGCACCAGGAAGGACACCTGCTCATGGTGTCCTGGTGGTACGTTCATCCTGAGAGAGATAGTGATCTGGGTAATGGGATCGACAAGTAGGGACCCATTGACTACCTGGATCCTGATTGGCTTATGCAACAGAACCAAGGGAACTGAGTACTGAGTTCCCAGGGAGGTCGAAATGAAATTGCCATCAGCGCCAGAGTCCAAGCAACCCAGGGCAGAGAAGACAGTAGTGCCGAACTGCAACTGGGCTCTGATGGTCAACCTAGAGAGAGAGGCAGCGTCTAGAGTCCCCCCTCTGATGGAACTAGACGCTGTCGTTTTCGATGGTTTAGGATATCGGGTAGCTATGTGTCCCCTCTGCCCACAGGAAAAGCAGATGACAGAAGACCGAGGACCTGTCGTAGAGGAGGCCACTTTGGACACCTCCATTGACTCCATGGAGTCGTCTACAGAGCTGGCTGGGAGACATGTCTGGTGGAAGATGGGGGCAGACGCATTTTAGGCCGGGTAGACGTGGGTGCTGAAGAGACCTCGAGCCTCCACTCCGCCTGGCGGATATCGATGCGAAAATCAACTTGAATCAAGGACTCTAAGGTGGCAGACACCTCACGCGTGGCCAGTGCGTCTTTGACAAACCCTGCCAGGCCCTCCCAGAACACAGGGACAAGGACCTTATCCGTCCAGTCTAGCTCTGCGGCGAGTGTCCTGAATAGAGTTGAGCGCGGTTCGCGGTTCTCCAGTTCGCGGTTCGAGTGATTTTGGGGGGTGTTCTAGATCGAACTAGAACTCGAGCTTTTTGCTAAAGTTCAATAGTTCTAGTTTCGTTCGAGAACGGTTCTAGCAGCAAAAAGCAGGGCTTTTTACAACTACGGTGTGCAGGAGCCATCGCTGGCAGCCTGCCAGAAGCTGGTAACCAAATAAACATCGGGTATCCAAGCAAAGCGCTTTGGTTAGTAACCCGATATTTATCCTAGTTACGTGTGCAGGAAGCCGACACTTTCCCGCTCAGCTTGCTCCGCCCCCTCCTGCACGCGGCATGTACACATACATACATACACACACACACACACACACACTCACACTCACCTGTCCCCAGCCATGCAGTCCACGACACTTACGTCCTCAGCGCCACATGACCCCGCTAGGCTCCACCCACTTTGCACTCTGCTGCCAGCACACATGGCTCCGCCCACCTGGCACTCTGCACACATGGTCCCGCTAGGCTCCGCCCACCTGACACTCTGCACACATTACCCCGCTAGGCTCCGCCCACCTGGCACTCTGCACACATCGTCCCGCTAGGCTCCACCCACCTGGCACTCTGCACACATTGCCACGCTAGGCTCCGTCCACATGGCACTCTGCACACATTACCCCGTTAGGCTCCGCCCACCTGGCACTCTGCACACATTACCCCGCTTGGCTCCGCCCACCTGGCACTCTGCACACATGGTCCCGCTAGGTTCCGCCCACCTCACACTCTGCACAAATGATCCCGCTAGGCTCCGCCCACGTGGCACTCTGCACACATTACCCCGCTAGGCTCCGCCCACTCGGCACTCTGCACACATTACCCCGCTAGGCTCCGCCCACCTGAGACTCTGCACACATGGCGCTGCTAGGCTCCGCCCACCTGGCACTCTGCACACATTACCCCACTAGGCTCCGCCCACCTGGCACTCTGCACACATGGTCCCGCTCGGCTTACCTGCGGTGATGAAGTCCCGACCTCAGCGCTGTCACTGTCCTCCATGGCCGCCGCTTGTCACATCACCTTCTCTCGCTTCCGACGGGAGAGTGACTAGCGGTGACGTCACGGGCCGCTCGCGATACTTGGCTGTGAAAATGATTGAAGTCAGTGTGCAGGAGATCAGCGCAGGTAATGTACCTAGCTGACAGCAGCACTTGTCATCCCCTGCATTGACCTGGGCTGACCCATTGATGTTAGCTCAGGTCACTGCACTGCTCTCCCAGCCAATGGGGAACATCCTGCTCTTCATTGACTGGGACAGTGACTATGGTATGGATCGTCATGTGAACCCCTTGGATTACACCAGACCTGGATTTGTTTTTCTTTCTAATAAATTGGTTAAAGAGGGAATGTATTGGGGAGTGTTTTTTCAAATAAAAATGTGTTTGTCGTCTATTTTTTTTTATTACTGACTGGGTTGGTGATGTCGGGTATCTGATAGACGCCTCACCTCACCAACCCCAGGGCTTGGTGCCAGGTGACATTACACATCTGGTATTAACCCCATATATTACCCCGTTTGCCACCGCACCAGGGCACGGGATGAGCTGGGGTGAAGCACCAGGATTGGCGCATCTAATGGATGCGCCACTTCTGGGGCGGCTGCGGCCTGCTGTTTTTAGGCTGGGGGGAGAGTGCAATAACCATGAACCTCCCCAGTCTGAGAATATCAGACCCCTGTCTGCTTTACCTTGGCTGGTGATCCAATTTTGAGGGGACCTCTTCGTGTTTTTGTTTTTTTTTTTAAATTATTTAATTTAAAATAACAGCGTGGGGTGCCTCAGTTTTGGATTACCAGCCAAGGTGAAGCTGCCAGCTGTGGTCTGCAGGCTGCAGCCATCTGCTTTACCCTAGCTGGCTACAAAAATAGGGGGAACCCTACGTCATTTTTGTTTTTTCATTTTTTTGGCTAAATACAAAGCTAAGCACCCCTTAGTGCCACATGAAAGGCACCAAAGGGTGCAAAATTACAAAATACAGGAGAGTGGGACATTATGTGTCTTTCTGCCATTATAATGACAGAAAAGACTGATATGAAGTGTACAAGCACTGGAAAATCACCAGAGCGCTCTACGCTGTGAAAAGCAGTAGAAAATGGCACTGGAGTGAACATGTGACCGCCTCATGTAGGTTGAAGTTATGGATCCTGGGTAAATTTATGTATTTTCCCTCCTTCAGTTTTTTTGCAGTATGCAAAAAAAACGGAAGGCACACGGATGACAAACAGATGTCTACGGAACGGAAACTGGATGCCACACGGATGCACCCATGAAAAAAAAGGACTGTTTTTTGCAGACCGCAAAAATGGATCGGTCGTGTTAATGTAGCCTTATTCTGATCTGCCGTTTATAAACAGCAGGCAGAAATAAGTGAATAGCGCCCCCCAGTGTCAGAAAATCTCCAGGGTTTCAGGCATAGCTGAGACTATGGCTGGAATTATGTCACAAAATTTGGACTTGTACCGGGGATCTAATAGTGTGGCAAGCCAGTAGTCATCATCACTTCTAATTTTGACAATACGAGGGTCACGTTGGAGGTAGTGCAGCAAGAAGGTGCTCATGTGTCTTGCGCAGCCATGCAGACCAAGTCCACGCTGTGTTTGTGGCATAGAGGTGCTAACCGTTCTTTCTTCCTCTGACATCTCCCCCAACCTCTTTCAACTGAAATTTGACCAAGGTCTCCCTCATCGCCTGCTACCATGCGCCCATGTTGATCCCTGTCCCCCATGGTCCCATGCCTGCTGCGTTGGTGATGAACGTCTGGACCTTGGTGATGTTGTTGTCCCTTGCGCATATGAATCCTCCTGTAGTTCCTCCCCTTCCTGTTGTCCCACCCCCTGACTCCGAATAGTGTTTAGCGTGTGCTCCAGCATGTAAATGACTGGAATTGTCATGCTGATAATGGCATTATCAGCGCTAAACATATTCGTCGCCATGTCGAAACTGTGCAGAAGGTTGCATAGGTCCTTGATCTGAGACCACTCCATCAGGGTGATCTGCCCCACCTCTGCATCTCGTTGGCCCTGGCTATATGTCATGATGTATTGCACCAGGGCTCGGCGGTGCTGCCACAGTCGCTGTAACATGTGGAGAGTCGAATTCCAGCGTGTCGCCACATCGCATTTCAGGCGATGAACCGGCAGGTCGAAAGACTTCTGGAGTGATGCAAGTCGCTCAGCTGTGGTGGTTGAATGGCGGAAGTGAGCAGACAGTTTTCGTGCCATGGTCAGAAGGCCATCTAGGCCGGGATAGTGTGTTAAGAATTGCTGGACAACAAGGTTCAACACGTGAGCCATACAAGGCACGTGTGTCACCTTGCCCAGGCGAAGGGCCGCACCCAGGTTTGCAGCATTGTCGCACACGGCCTTACCAGGCTGCAGGTTGAGTGGAGACAACCATTTATTAAACTCGGACCGCAGAGCTGACCATAACTCCTCAGCTGTGTGACTCCTATTCCCAAAACATGTCAAGCTAAAGACCGCCTGATGCCGTTGCGCTCTGCTGCCAGCATAGTAATGAGGGGTGCGTGCTTCCTTCTGCGCAGTGAGAACGCTGGTGGCCTGACCAGGCAGGCTTGGGGTGGAGGTGGAGAACACAGATGAGGTGAAGGAGGCAGAAGCAGTGGTGGAACTTGGACAGACAGAGGATTGACACACAAGTCGTGGGGACGGCAAGACTTGTGCAGCAGACCCTTCACCATCTATCACCATAGTTACCCAGTGCCCAGTCAGCGACATGTAATGTCCCTGTCCATGCTTACTGGTCCAAGTATCGGTGGTGAAATGCACCCGTTCACACACAGAGTTTCTCAAGGAAGCGGTGATGTTGTGTGCGACATGCTGGTGTAGCGCGGGCACACCTTTCTTAGAGAAGTAGTGGCAACTGGGCATCTGGTACTGGGGCACAGCAACAGACATAAGGTCTCTAAAATCCTGTGTGTCCACCAGGCGGAAAGGCAGCATTTCGGTAGCTAATAGCTTACAGAGGGATAAAGTCAACCTCTTAGCTTTGTCATGGGTCGCAGGAAATGGCCTTTTGTTTGTCCACATCTGAGGGACAGAGATCTAGCTGCTGTATGTAGACGGTGTTGAGCAGGGTGTCCCTGGAAAAATGCAGGTTTGTGAGGAAAGTGCAGGTGCAGACATGATGTTGCCTTCATCCAAAGTTGGTGCTATCGATGTCTGAGAGAGCTGTACACACACACTTGTTTCCCCTTCCAAACCAACTGACGACCTACTAAGCAAACTGCCTGTTGCGGTTACAGTGGTGGAAGTTGTGCGTGGAAAACCAGGTGTGACAGCAGTCCCCACAGTCCTAGAAGATGAAGAGCGCACGGATGCACTGGAAGGGGCAGGCGGTGGATGGTTCGCTCCGCTAGGCCGCATTGCAGCACGGTGAGCTTCCCACTGGGACATATGATATTTATTCATGTGACGATTCATGGAAGAAGTTGTCAAACTGCTGAGGTTTTGCCCTCTACTAACAGAATCACGACAAATTTTACACATCACATAATTTGGGCGATCTTTTGCTATGTCAAAAAAGGACCAGGCTAGGCAAGGCTTAGAGGGCATGCGACCTGCTGAGCCCCCCCGACTAGTGCTCAGAGGCAGAGTGGTGGCTGAGGATGCAGTTGTAGATGCGCTACCAGTGCTCCGACTCTGTCCAGGAAGGCGCAAGGTAACTTCGTCGTCGGTTGCATCCTCTTCCACCGCCTCTGTTGACCTCCTTGAATGCCTGACTGTGGGTTGACAGTAGGTGGGATCTAGAACTTTCTCATCAATTGTTGTGTTTGCACTCCCCTCACCCTCAGACCGAGCCTCTTCTTGCCCTGACCGAATATTTAAGTTGTCATCCCAATCTGTTATCTGCGTCTCATCGTCATCAGTATGTTCCTCATTGTCTATAACAACAGGTGTTACAGTTTGTGAAAAAGGGTCAACATTATGCTCAGAAACTTGGTCCTCACGGCCTGAATCAGAGTCACAAAGGTTCTGGGCATCACTGCAGACCATTTCCTGGTCTGTACTCACTGTAGCTTGGGAACAGACCTCTGATTCCCAGGCTATAGTGTGACTGAACAGCTCTGCAGACTCACCCATCTCAGTTCCACCATACTGTGCAGGGCGGATGGAGACTTCAGAGCTGGGAGAAAGCAAGTTTGATTGGGATGACAACTCAGAGGACTGGTGTTTTTTGGATGCGGTAGTTGAGGTGGCGGAGAGGGCACTTGTTGGACCACTTGAGATTCATTCAAGCATTTTCCTTTTTTGGCCATCATCTACCTTTGTTCCAGTTGTTCGTGTCCGTTAAAAAGGGAGCACATCGGATTGTCCACGGTAAGTAGTAGACATCTTACTTTTGCTGGTAGATGGTCTATCTTCAGCAGATGTTAATGGAGCTTTGCCACCTTCCCCACGGACAAACCCTTTTTTTCCTTTTCCAACACGCCTCTTCCCCTTTCCACCAGCATCTGTCATTTTGCCACTCATGTTGATTGCGACAAGATTGTGCACTTAAAATGTGGTATTAAAAATTGAGAGGTGGTGTAGATTGCAGCGGTGATCTAGCTTTATTAACAGCAGAATAAACAACAATAATTATCCCTGACAATGCAACCACGGCCCTTAAACTGGCAGCATAAATTGCTAGTATAATGGCTTAGTAACAATGAGTTTGAGTGTTCAATGCAGGCAGACGTGCTGCAAATATCTTTGCACTAGTGGGACAATACAGAAGTCCAACAGCCACGTTTAGGATGCCACTAAGTTCACTCAGTGTTTGCTAGTATAATGGCTTAGTAACAATGAGTTTGAGTGTGCAATGCAGGTAGATGTGCTGCAAATATCTTTGCACTAGTGGGACAATACAGAAGTCCAACAGCCACTTTTAGGATGCCACTAAGTTCACTCAGTGTTTGCTAGTATAATGGCTTAGTAACAATGAGTTGGAGTGTGCAAAGGGCAGGAGGGTACAGTGGCAGGGTTGTGGGTCTCTGGGTAGAGGAAAGGAAGCCTGCCTTTCTATCCCTCCTAATGGGGAAATGTAGCGAGGAAATCCCTGACCTTAGCTACACAGACGCTGTCATCTTGTGTAGCTGTTAAACTCTGTTTTCACGGACCTGTCACCTATGGCTCTGACCCTGCCGGTATTAGCCCTTAAAAGGACTGATAGAAACTTCTATCTCTATTCTGTACAGCGCTGTGTATAGAGCGTACACAGCAGTATCGGAGACAGGAGCTACTCCAGTGGTGACTGACACCCAGACGCAGAAGAGATAATGGCGTCCGGACGGGCAGATACCCGTTTTTATAATGCAGGGACATGTGACATGGACATCCTATCACACATGCCGTTGCTTGTCTGGCTAAAAGTTCACTTAGCTGTGTGTGTGTCTGGGATTGGCTGACATGCTGGCCCGCCCCACTACACGCGCGCGCTTAGGGAAGGAAGACTAGGAAAAAAAAAAAAAACGGCGATCATCATTATCCATACAGCAGTGATCTGAATGCGCTGTTCCCGCACACTATACACTGAAATTTCATAATAGTGTGAGTCACAGAGTGACTTACACTATTACAGCGGAAAGCCAGCTAGTAATTAGCTGGTCTTTTTGCTGCTAGAACCGTTCTCGAACATATCTAGAACTATCGAGCTTTAGCAAAAAGCTCGAGTTCTAGTTCGATCTAGAACAGCCCCCAAAATCACTCGAGCTGCGAACTGGAGAACCTCGAACCGCGAACTGCGCTCAACTCTAATCATGAGTTAATACTGGCTTTGTTTTACTAGCCAGTAGTAAGCCAGAGATTCTGAATGTCAGGCACGTTTGACCCGGCCATTAAGAATCTCCAATAAAGGGTTAAAAAAAAACACCACACAGAGAAAAAATACTTTAATAGAAATAAATACACAGACACATTAGAGACTCCATCTTTATTACCCCTTGTCAACCCTCCACGATCCTGCTCTTCTGTCTTCTTTCCCCTTCAACACATGCAGCTCTGTCTGCTCCATCAGACAGCACAGCTGCATGGGGGAAGACGATGTGCTCAGTGCAGAAATCACTCTGTGAGAGTGACCACAGGCTCCCGGCTGTAAGCGGTGGCACGGGTTGCCATAGCTGCTCCGATCACGTGATTCCGGTGCCGCTGCGTGCTGGTAGCGGGACATCACCGCTACCAAGCGTGTTGCTATGGCAACGGTGATCTCCGTGATTGACCGGCTGTGTCAGCCGGTCAGGAGCCGGCTTCAGCGGACGCTGGTAACTACGGTAAACATCGCGTAACCCAGAAGCCCTTTCCTTAGTTACCCGATGTTTACCGTAGTTACCAGCGTCCACCGCTCTCACGCTGCCAGTGCCAGCCCCCTGCACACATAGCCAGACTATGCATCAAGTTAATTTAACCCGATGTGTACTCTGGCTAGGAGTGCAGGGAGCCATCGCTAAGTGGTGTGCGCTGGTAACCAAGGAAAATATCGGGTTGGTTACCCGATATTTTCCTTAGTTACCAAGCGCAGCTTCACTTCCACGCGTGCTGCTGGGTGGGGGCTGTGGTCACTGGTTGCTGGTGAAATCTGCCTGTGTGACAGCTCACCAGCAACCCGTGTAGCGACGCTCCAGCGATCCCTGCCAGGTCAGGTTGCTGGTGGGATCGCTGGAGCGTTGCTTAGTGTGACGGTACCTTAAGGGAACGGGGAAGCAGAGCGGGGAGTCGAGCTAGAGCATGTCGCCGGTACACGGTGATACACAAACGTGCACCATGTAACAGAGAGATGCAATGACAGGTCCTACATGACGCGTCATAGTCATGTGACCAGTCTGTAGCCAATGAGATAACAGGCACGTGACTGGTCACATGGCTATTTTTCACGTCACGATAGGTCCTGCATCACTGCTGGCAGTGCTGGTTACCTGGAGGATTCAGCGATCAAATATGGAATGGAATAGCGGCAGGAGACAGAGTGCAGGAGGGATCGCAGGGACCGGTAAGTGTTATGGCAATGTTTATTAACTGTATGTGTACATTTATAATGTGTTTTTATGTGTTTGTGATTGCCTCCTATTGTTTCCTATGCGGTTCGAGTGGTTCGCCGAACCGGTGCGCCGAACCGAACTCAAACGAGATCTCCATTCGGCGAACCGAACTCGAGCCGAACCACGGCCGGTTCACTCATCTCTAGTCCTGAAGTGCACCGCAAAGTCCCCAACCGAAGTGAACCCTTGCCGAAGTCGTAGGAGTCGCAGCGCAGAGTCGTGGGTGACTTGAGGCCCGAGAAACACCATTCTCATGGCCCCAAGATAAGCTGCAAGGTTATTCACCACCTGATCTCCGCACTCCCACAACGGCATGGACCACTTCAGCGCTCTCCCTGTGAGTAGGGACTGGACGAAGGCTACCTTCGCCTTCTTAGTAGCATAATGAGTCGCGGACAGCTCCAAGTAGATGGTGACCTGATTTATAAAACCACGGCACTCGGAGCTGTCCCCGTTAAAGCTCTCTGGAAGCGCAAGGCAAGGGGACCTTCTGCCCAATACCACAGCCTGAGTAGCCGCCTGGGTGGCGACTGTCGCCAGAGCAGCATTATCGGAGGAGGACTGCTTCACTGCTGCCAACCGTGACTCCAACTGCTTCACATAACTCAGCAACTGCTGCTGCTCTTCAGCCATAGCCAGACCTTTGGCACGACCGTAATGTTACGAGAAGGACCCGGGGAAGCGTGCCAAGATGGTATAGAGACAGCTTCCACCGGTCAAGGTGCACTGTGCGGTGTAGGAGACCGCTGCTATGGTTATTGAAGAGTGAGAGGGTTGCTGCTGACGATCGTCTGCTACGTCACAGACGGTCTGCGTACACTGGCCCGCCCTAACCCGTGAGGGTTGTATGGCACGGGGCTCACAGCTCGGTGTACTTGTTGCACGAGGAACCACAGCGGTGCCCGCGCACGTGTGCCCAGAGGAAAGTCACGGAAATGTGGCACGAGGGTAGCACAGCAGTGCCCACACACGTGTGCTTCAAGAACCAGGTGAGTCCAAAGAAGTACCGAGGAGCTCACCTAGGACAGGAACACGGCCTGCAAACAAGGAACTGCCGGAGCAGCAAGGGCAGGAACACGGCCTGCAAATAAGGTACTGCTGGAGCAGCAAGGGCAAAGCCCACAAGTAGACAAAAAATGACTGTACAGCGGCATAGCAGCACGCTGCCAGTCATCGAACAACAGAGGACGGTCACGTGCCGCCATATTGGCAGGAGGAGCTTTTAAGGAGGTGCAGCTCCACCCAAGGGCAGGCGTGAGGCGGAGATGACAGCCTTGGCCCAATCAGGGTCCACGACGTCCCAGCCCGGCGAGTCAGGGTTCACCACATCACCAGCCTCGTCATCAAGCTGTGTGATGTTTTTTCAGTGGGCGAATCAGAGCATGCCACGTAGTGCACATGCTCCTCTTCCCGCCTCTGGGACATAGAAGCGGGATCCTCGGTTTCACAATGTGCAAGGATAAAGGAAGTGTTGCTGCTTACCTGAGCAGTTAAGCCCTGCACATTGCATAGTCTCCCAGACTTTTGTCGCTGCTGAGCAGGAGGGCTCATGGCAGGCAAGGAATAGGAGACCGCTTCATTCCTTGCAACAGGAGAACCACGAGGTGCAACACTCCTGCTACCTCTCTGAGTAGGCATCACCTGCATATTGCGCAATCGCCTAGACCTTCGGCGCTGCTAAGCAAGAGGGCTCGTGGCAGGCAAGGAATAGGAGACCACATCATTCCTTGCAACAGGGGAGCCACACGGTGTAACAGTTACCTCTGTTGAAACTTTCTTTAATGCATTAGGTCTCATTTACGTTGATCCCAATAAAGTTGCAGTGTCCGAGTCAGCGATTCACAGGTTGGTTCAGCGCAATCATTAAGTGGAGGATTATTGCTTCCAGTTCAGATATTGGGCAGAGGAAACCTCCTGGAATGATCCAGCTCTCCCCAATTTTTCAGCGACTTTTTAGTAGAGATGAGCGATGTTCGAGGCTTGAGGTTTGCCAATTTCATGTTCGAGTGATATTGGGGGGTGTTCGAGACGATCGACGAACTCGAACCTTTTGCTAAAAGCTTGACAGTTCGAGTAACGTTCGAGAACGGTTCGATCAACAAAAGCGTGGCTTTTCACAGTAAGGCTATATGCACACGTTGCTATCTGCATGCGTCCTGCGTCCCAAGCACAATCCCTCTCTCTTTCCTACTCACCGATCACGGGCGTCTCGCTGCACGGCTGTCGCAAATCTGTGGCGTCTTTTCCTTTTTTGAAAATGTCTGCTGCTTCATTATTCAATCAGTTATTTCGTGCTTTCCTCGCCCATGATTGGTTGCAGTCAGTCACGTCCCCACGATGAGTGACAGCTGTCTCACTGCAACCAATCACAGCTGCCGGCGGGTGGGTCTATATCGTGCAGTAAAATAAATAAATAAATAATAAAAAAAAAAATTGCCACACTGCTGGAGGCTGGTGTTGTCTGGATGGGGAGCCCTCCAGCCTAACAATATCACCCAGCAGCCGGCCCGGAATTGCCGCATCCATTAGATGTGACAGTCCCGGGACTCCACCCAGCTCATCCCGAATTTGCCTGGTGCGGTGGCAATCGGGGTAATAATAAGTTTAATTATGCCAGGCGTCTCCCCGAGACACCTTCCATGATTAAACTGAAAGTGAAAGTAAAGAAACACACACAGCGAAAAATCCTTTATTTGGAATAAAAGACAAAAAAAAAAATCCTCTTTCACCATTTTATTAAAATCACCAAACAACAATCCAGGTCTGAAGTAATCCACACGACACTGTCAGCTCTGCCAGCTCTTCTAGATGAAGATGACAGGGAGCGTTCTGTGTCCTCTCCACTCAGCAGCTGAAGTGAACCGCGCTGTAATCTGAGACTTCAGTCTGCAATGCAGAAGTCAAGATTACCAAATCTGCCTATGCTTTTCATTAGAGGCAGTGGCTGAATGGTTAGAGTGCTCGCCTAAGAAGCAAGACTTCATGAGTTCTAGCCCCAGCTGTCCCAGTGAAATTTTTTTTTTTTTTTAAATAAGAATTATTTATTTATAATTATTATGCACTGAGGGGAGGAGCCGGACATCAGCTGTTAGCCACACCTCTAAAATTGGAGCAGTTCACGGAATAAGGCTGCATTGCTCTCTCCCTCTCCCTCTCCCTCTCCCTCTCCCTCTCCCTCTCCCTCTCCCTCTCCCTCTCCCTCTCCCTCTCCCTCTCCCTCTCCCTCTCCCTCTCCCTCTCCCTCTCCCTCTCCCTCTCCCTCTCCCTCTCCCTCTCCCTCTCCCTCTCCCTCTCCCTCTCTTTCTCTCTTTCTTTCTCTCTCCTGGCAATGATCAGCTGATGCGGTCACCTAACTGAATCATCTGACACTATAAGTCGAGCGGTGAGGCCGGCTTTTTACCGCCGGCCGGCTAAACTATGCTGCATCATCTGAGTGTATAAAAGCCGTTTATACAATCAGCTGCTGTGTGATGTGATTCAAGCCCTTGAACCTGACACATCACCTGATCGCTTTGCCTTCCAGCGAACCGATCAGATGATATTGGATCCGGATTGGATGGTGCGGGACCCTTGACCCAGGATTACTGCAGAGGGGGGGTTCTTTATTTCAATAAAGATGGAGTCACTAATTGTGTTGTGCTTTATTTATAATAAAAATATTTTTCTGTGTGTTATGTTTTTTTTTTTTTTTATCTGTACCAGAAATTCATGCTGGCCATGTCTAATATTGGCGTGACACCATGAATTTCGAAAAATAGAAATATAGCTCCGGCACACCTTGAGGAAAATAAGGCCTTATTTGCCTTATTTTCCTCAAGGTGTGCCGGAGCTATATTTCTATTTTTAGTGGCTTGTTTTCTCCAGAGCACCCAACCAGATAGTGAGCCAGGTTTATCTCTACCATGAATTTAGGGCTTAGGGCCAGTTGATAATATACAGCTAGCCCTAACCCCATTATTACCCAGTGAGCCACCCGTCACCAGGGCAGCTGGAAGAGTTGGATACTGAGCCTTGTAGTTCTGCAGCTGCTGTCTGTCTGTATGGAGGAGAGCAGACAGCAGCTGCAGAACTACAAGACTCAGCATACTCCATCCAGGACTGTATGTAGGAGTTTTTTGCCCACCAAAAAAATGACATGGGCTTCGCCATATTTTTATGAAGAAAAAACAAAAAGCCAGCACTAAATGTGCACTTCAGCACTAACAATTCCAAACTGTACTTATTATAAAAATTTTGAGATTTTTGGCAAAAAATTGCAATTTCTTGAGCTGCCTCGCCACATCACGGCAAATCTCATTTGAGGCAGTCCTACACTAAAATATTTTTATAAAATGTGCCATACGGCCTCACATATGAATAGTAGAACTGC
Organism: Anomaloglossus baeobatrachus; assembly: GCF_048569485.1. NCBI lineage: Eukaryota > Metazoa > Chordata > Amphibia > Anura > Aromobatidae > Anomaloglossus > Anomaloglossus baeobatrachus. The sequence continues at coordinate 417,229,305 of NC_134358.1, forward strand.
TCTTAGCAGCACTCACCTGGTCTATTTCAATCCCGTACCCATGACTGAGTCATGGCTGTGGGCGGGACAGGTCCAAGCAAATGCTGCATGAAGTAAATAGCCTGTGGACAAGGCCTGATGACTTAATGTGAACAGTCACCAACCGCCAAAATCTAGACAGATGGAATACATCCCAAATTGGGGTGCATAGCAAGGTGGAGGTCAACCACCGACCAATTCAATGAAGAAAAAACAAAAAGCCAGCACTAAATGTGCACTTCAGCACTAACAATTCCAAACTGTACTTATTATAAATTATTTATTTTATTTTTTTTCCCATGGGTACGGGATTGAAATAGACCAGGTAAGTGCTGCCAAGAGCAGTTCTACTATTCATATGTGAGGCCGTATGGCACATTTTATAAAAATATTTTAATGTAGGACTGCCTCAAATGAGATTTGCCGTGACGTGGCGAGGCAGCTCAAAAAAATGCAATTTTTTGCCAAAAATCTCAAAATTTTTATAATAAGTACAGTTTGGAATGTTTAGTGCTGAAGTGCACATTTGGTGCTGGCTTTTTGTTTTTTCTTCATTGAATTGGTCGGTGGTTGACCTCCACCTTGCTATGCACCCCAATTTGGGATGTATTCCATCTGTCTAGATTTTGGCGGTTGGTGACTGTTCACATTAAGTCATCAGGCTTTGTCCACAGGCTATTTACTTCATGCAGCATTTGCTTGGACCTGTCCCGCCCACAGCCATGACTCAGTCATGGGTACGGGATTGAAATAGACCAGGTGAGTGCTACTAAGAGCAGTTCTACTATTCATATGTGAGGCCGTATGGCACATTTTATAAAAAATATTTTAGTGTAGGACTGCCTCAAATGAGATTTGCCGTGACGTGGCGAGGCAGCTCAAGAAATTGCAATTTTTTGCCAAAAATCTGAACTTTTTTTTTATAATAAGTACAGTTTGGAATGTTTAGTGCTGAAGTGCACATTTGGTGCTGGCTTTTTGTTTTTTCTTCGCCATATTTTTGTATGCTAGCCAGGTACAGCAGGCAGGTACAGCTGCCCCCAACCTCCAGCTGCCTATTTGTACCTGGCTGGGAACAAAAAAAATAGGGAAGCCTTTTTTTTAATTATTTCATAAATTTCATTAAATAATTAAAAAAAAAATCGACATGAGCTTCGACACATTTTTGTGTTCAGCCAGGTACAACTAGTCAGCTGGAGATTGGAATCCGCAGCACAGGTTGGCCTGAGATCTCTGGGGCCCTCTGCTGCGAATTGCAGTTCGCAGCCGCCCCAGAAAATGGCGCTTTCATAGAAGCTCCATCATCTGGCGCTGTATCCAACTCTTCCAGCAGCCCTGAAGCCGGGTGGCTGCTGGGTAATGTGTTAATATTAGCTAGTAAAACAAAGCTAGTATTAAGTCAGAGATTCTTAATGTCAGGCATGTTTGACCCAGCCATTAAAAATCTCCAATAAAGGGTTAAAAAAGACACCACAGAGAGAAAAAATACTTTAATAGAAATAAATACACAGACACACTTGGACTCCATTTTTATTACTCCCTGTCAGCCCTCCACGATCTATGGTCTTCTGTCTTCTTTCTCCTTCAACCCATGCAGCTCTGCTACATCAGACAGTGCTGCATGGTAGGAAGATGCTGCTGCTCCCCGTGCACTGCAGTCTATTTACTCAGTGGAAGTGAGCAGAGGCTGCAGGCTGTAAGCGGTGACATCACCACTGACAGGCGGGTTGCTATAGCAACGGTGATCTCCGTTGTTAACCGGCTGTGGCAGCCGGTGAATAACAGAACGGGGAAGCAGTACAGGGAAGCCGACCATGTGTCAGAGCATTTCGCCGGTATACGGAGATGCTGGAACAATTACTGCGTACCGGAGAGATGCAATGACAGGACCTAGCATGACGTCATAGCCATGTGACCAGTCTGTAGCCAATGAGATAATAGACACGTGACTGGTCACATGCTTTTTTTGACGTCACGGAAGTTCCTATCATCAGTGCTGGTTACCGGGAGGACGCAGCGATTATCGGAAGGAAAAGCGGCGGGAGACAGAGTGCAGGACGCGTCGCGGGGACCTGTAAGTGTTATGGCAATGTTTATTAACTGTATGTGTACATTTATAATGTGTTTTTATGTGTTTGTGTTTGCCTGCCATTGGTTTTAATGGGGCTCGAAAGGTTCGTCGAGCCGTTCGTCAAGCCGCACTCGAACTGGCCCTCTGTTCAACGAACCGAACCGAACTCGAGCCTTCAGAGGCTTGCTTATCTCTACTTTTTAATAAGATCAGTAACTTAATGACTTATAATTCCTCCCCGTTGTTACTGAAGGAAGGAATGTCACTGGCTGTTCATTTAGAAAGTGTATAGAAAAGGAAGGCACACCTCACCAAATAGGATCTCTTATGGCAAAAAGCACATCAACTCAAAACCAAGAAAAAAGTGTGCCATATAGTAAGGATCACCATTTAAATATGTAACATAGAAATCTTTATCCAAGTATTTTGACACACATATTAGACATACAAAAGTTAAAAACAATTAAAATGCATCAAAATATTGACTAGGCATCCCTCAGGCAGCAATATAGTAACCCAGAAATGAACTGTTATTTCAATATGCAATGCAATGGTAACCATAGATATAAATTAATAATTTGGAAAACAATAAAGAAGTGATCACTATGCCATTTATATCACATCAAACCTCAAGATTCTTAGAGATAAAAATAAGGATAATAATAAGAAACTCCTCACTTAATACAGAAGAAAATATTAACCTGGAGCAATATACCGTATTTTTCAGACTATAAGACGCCCCCAATCATAAGACGCACCCTGGTTTTAGAGGAGGAAAATGAAATTTTAAGCAAAAAATGTGGTCATGACACTTATGGGACGAGGATCTGCTGCTGACACTGTTATGGGGGTAATGTCCCCAAATTCTCTACTAAGGTACCCCATCCTGATAATGATCCTCCTGTCTTGTATATGAACCCCATCCTTGTATATATGTCCCTCATCCTGGTATATATTCCCATCCTTCTATATACCGCCATCATGGTATAGCCCCCATCCTGCTACATAGCGCCTATATACCGCCATCCTGCTATATACCGCCATCCTGCTATATACTGCCATCCTGCTATATGCCCCCATCCTGCTATATACCACCATCCATCATGCTATATACCCCCATCCATCCTGCTTCATACCCCCATCCTGCTATATGACCCGCTACATGTGGCACCAAAAAAAACAAACGTTCAAATTTACCTTTTCTCACTCCATGCAGCATCGCTGCTCCTCCTGTCAGTGCCGGCAGCTGCGCCGCTGGAGTATGGAGCCGTCCCTGTTCCCTTGCAGCATTGCTCGTCCTCCTGTCTGCCTGTCAGCTGACCTGTGTGAAGAGTGAAGACTAGCGGTGTGCACAGCGATGACGTCATCGCTGTGCTCACCACTTCTACACAGATCAGCTGGCTGGCAGACAGGAGCAGATTGCGATGCTGCAAGGGAATGGTGACGGGTGAGTATACTTATTCACTGCTCCTCGTGCTGATGATGATGCGCGGGGAGCAGTGAATACAGCCACACATGATCACTCCAGGCTTTAGTTGCCAGTGGTGATCATGCGGGCAGGCTCTTTACTATGCGCGCACCCTTGCCCATCATCCCGCCTACCTGTTAGCGCCGGCTTCAGCGCTGAGGGATGATGGCCGGGAGGATGGGCGTGTATATGAAATGAGCGGACCCACGTGGTCACAGTAGGCTGCTACAGCCTGCTCATGCCACAGATGACCCACTCCACCTCAGCACCCTCATTCCCCGCAGCCACATTCAGACTATAAGACGCACCCCCCACTTTCCACCAATATTTGTGGGGAAAAAAAGTGTGTCTTAGGCCCGTTTCCCACGTCAGTGAAAAACACTGACGTTTTTCACTGGCATGTAAAACACGCACATGTTCCTGCGTGTGCCGTGAATCACGGCACACGTGGGTTGTCTAAGTGCAATCCGGGCTCCGTTCTCCGTGGCCCGTGATTGCACTTAGTAATCAACTCACCTGCGCCCGCTCCCGCTCTCCATGGTGCTGATCGCTCCCGCGGTGCAGCATCCGGCCGGCGCTGACCCCCGCAGCAGCTGCTTCCGGGTCGGCTGTGTCGCGCATCATGAATATGCGCGACAATAATGAGCCGGCTCAGAAGCAGCAAGCTGCACGGGCTGCAGAGGACATCGCTGGACGCCGGGTGAGTTAAAATGTTTTTTATTTTAAAATCACGTTTTTTTTCTGGCACGTGTTTCACGGACCACACCACTGCGTTGTCAATCAGTGATGCCAGAAAAAAATGGACATGTCTCCGTGCGGCAATCACGCACACGTGGGTACGCCGCACGGAGACACGTGCAGTGAAAAATCACTGACGTGTGAGCAGACCCATTCATTATAATGGGTCTGCGTATGTCAGTGATTCTGGTACGTTTAAAAAAAAAAGCACAAACATACCAGAATCACTGACGTGGGAAAGAGGCCTTATAGTCTGAAAAATATGGTATGCCACCTGTTATTTAGCCATGCTGGTGTAACCTATAAACTGGGGGTTAAGAAGAGGAATAATGAGGTGGAATAATGAGCTGCCGACATTTTCAAAAGCTGGAGAAGCCACCAGAGCAGTGTGAGAGCCGTGCAGCGCCGCGCCGGTGATCGGTGAATATGAGAGAGGGAGAGACCGACAGATCTGTGTTCTGTTTGTCATAAAATCAATTTGGTTTGAGAGCTATTCTGGCGACTACATAAAAGCCTTTTCCCATCCATTTCAGCCTTTTCCCCAGTCACCACAGCTCGCTGTTAAGTCCAACGGGAAATTATTCAAGTTTCCCATAGACTTACATTGTGCATCGAATATTCACGAATAGTCGAATAGTGCCAACCTATTCGGCGGATATTCGTCGAAGCTTATATTTTGGTATTTGATCATCTCTAGTACTTATCTAAATTGATTAGGATATATATATATATATATATATATATATATATATATATATATATATATATATATATATATATATATGAGCTTCAAATGAGAAGGAATGGCGGCAACTCACTGGTGAACATTAACGGCAATTTTTATTGCACAATCTGCGGCATTGTTACAATGTAACCAGGGAGGGGGGAGTGCAGGGGCGCCCCTGCACTCCCCCCTCCCTGGTTACATTGTAACAATGCCGCAGATTGTAATAAATAAAAATTGCCGTTAATGTTCACCAGTGAGTTGCCGCCATTCCTTCTCATTTGAAGCTCATATTGGATTTCTATACCTCGGCAGAGCACCACAGGGATCGGCTGGAGATCTGTGATCCAAGGAAAAACTACAGCCTCGTGAGTACACACCTGGGCTTGCAGTGCCTAGCCTTTTCTCTTTTCTATTACATATATATATATGTGTGTGTTTGTTGGCCTGTATGTCAGCATCTTTTACCCTTGAGGAAGCCGCACAGACCTATGGTGATACACGTGGGGCAGGCAGTCCCAGGCTTCTAACCCAAATGCATGTGTGACGCCCTGGCCTATCAGGTCATCACAGGGTATTGTGCAATCTGCCCTTCAGCACAGTATCCAAGTCCTCCTTGGTTACGGGTCCCTGTCCTTCTGTGTTGCTAAGAGCAGAGCTAGTCAAAACCCTAGGAACACTTTGCATCTCACGCACCAGACACACCATTGGGGGGCCTGAAGGGAATAGGGCCACCCACTTGGGGGGTTGGTATTGGTAGGGGAAGTCAGAAGTGTTAGGAAGAGAGAAGTGTGAGGAGAGGAGAAGAGAGAGGAGCTAGTCTAGAATACTAGGTGGCAGACGTTGGTCTGGGCCTGGTAGGAGCTGGAACCCCGGTCGCAGGGGATCGTGTCAAGGGGCACGGATCTGCCGAGGAGGGCAGCCGGCGGCATTGAGCCATCTCCGGGCAGGTGCCAGGGCACGATGGGGTACATGAACCCTAGGCCAGAAAGTAGCTTCACGCAGCCCGGTAATTTACCCGACGAGGGTGAAGTCAAGATTCATCCTCCAACCGCTCCAAAATCTGTTTACTAGCGCAACGATGGGATTGATCCTTCCCAGTATCTAGTCCAGAAAATCCCAAGCGTGAACCCTGAGAGCAAGCTCACTCCGTTTGCCATACGGGTGAGCGGGACCCGACTAGTTCCACACTACAGGGTCCAAATAGTGAAGAAAGTGCCACGGAAAAGGTCACAGGCTAACAAGCAACACCAAGGGGCACGGATCCCCGCATGTTCCCTCCCTGCTGCAGCGGTGCTCAGAATTCAGGTTTACAAGTTGTCGGTGTCAGTATTCTTGGACTGAGTGAGTACGCAGAAAAACCCTTTCCTCCACAACGGCACCTCTTCACTACCATCACCGGGCTCCCAGAGCAAGCCCCCTACCCACGGAGGGGTGAAACACCTTGCTGCCATACCACTGCCACCGAGGCGCCCCAACAGCAGTGGTGGTACTCTATCTTACCACGCACCATGGGTGCCGTCACAAACTTCTAACTCCCCTGTACATAAGCCCCCCTTTTAAATTTGAGTGTCCACACGACCCCTCCCCGGGTCCGGAGACCCCTCCAGCCACCACGGTTCCGGATCAGAGCGGCTCGGCCACTGACACGGGGGCGGTACACATGGTATACCTTGATGCCATTGCATCAGCATATTGTTCCTTGGACACAAACCTTTTTCACTTTGCTGGTGTTTATAGGTTACCGGTAGCATAGGCCAAGGTTGTATGTTTTTGTGATTGAAGCATATACCTCGTTGTTCCTCTTCTTAACCAAAGTTTATAGGTTACACCAGCATTGCTAAATAGCAGTTGGCATATTTTGCTCCAGGTTGATATTTTCTTCTGTATTAAGTGGGGAGTTTCTTATTATTAACCTTATTTTTCTCCCTAAGAATCTTGAGATTTGCTGGGATATAAATGGCATAGTTATTACTTCTTTATAAATTATATAAATTAATAATTTAGAACACTATCTATGTATGTCTAATATGTGTCAATATACTTGGATAAAGATTTCTATATTTTACATATTTAAATGGTGATCCTTTATTATATGGCATGCTTTTTTCATGGTTTTGGTTGGCTGTTCAGTTAGTCTCGCATCTAAGGAATATGGACACCTTGAGGGCTCATGCACACGTAACTGCTGATTATTCTGCAGTGATTTGACAGCACATGTGCGCTTCAAATCGCTAAAGAAACACTGCATAATGGATGCAGTATTTTTGTAGAAAAAAGCCGATTTCATGCGCTATGGCTGCTTCCCCCACCATAGACAGAGTGGGAGCTGCATCAATAGCGCACAGAATAATTGACATGCTCATTTTCTGAACGCACAGATTTGGGTCAAAACTTTAGCACCCAAATCGCTGTGTTCCTAAAACCATCGTGCTCACGTATCATGCACAATCTTCATAGGTTGTGTAGGGGACGCAGGATGCATTTTCGCTGCAGTGCAATACGTAGCGTAAATACATGCAATTATGCAACGTGTGCACGAGCCCTTAAGTGTGTGTCATTGACTTCTGCCTTTTATTCACTAGACCCCGACAAATCTATGCAAAATGGGGCCTGCTGAAAACCCAAGGAGGGATCTGAACTGTGAACCTTTATTTGTTTTTGGTTGTGCTGTGGTTGCACAGATTATATTATAATTCAGTGTTTTAAGTACAAGAATACATTTCTAAAAGAAAAAAATAAATGTGTTTTAAGATGTAATGACACAGGTCCTTAGAGGCTGAAATGATCTGTCATGCATACATCTTAATTTTTCCTGCGAATATCTTTAACCCCTTTAAGCTTGGGCGATTTACCACCAGGCTATCATTATTGCCATATGAGGGCTTATTTTTTGTGGGATGAGTAGTACTTTTGAATAAAACTATTAGTTGTACCATATACAGTAGTGTACTGAAAAATGGGAAACCATTCCAAGGATGGTGAAATTGGAAAAAACGAGCAATTGCACAATTGTTTGGGGGTCTTTTATTTACCAAGTTTACCATATGCTAAAATTGATGTGTCCGTATGATGCCTCATGTTGGTATGAGTAGATACCAAACATATATAATTTTACTTTTCTCTAAGGGGTGAAAAAAATTCTGATGTTTTTCAAAAAATAAGAGTGCTTTTGTTTCTATTTTTGGAGACCTGTAGTGTTCTCATTTTTGGGATCTAGAGCTCAGTAAGGGCTTATATTTGTGTCTTGAGCTGACATTACTGTCATGCCTCTGATTCAATCCAGCAGCCTCCTGTGCTGTGGTCCATTTTCCACTCCGCTGAGCCACAGACAGGTTCAGTTACTGTCCTGGTTCTGAACACTTTGTTTGTGTGTTCATTGCTTTTCTGCCAACAAGTGTTTTCAATGCTATAATTCAGTCTACACTATCAAATAGGCAGGTATAACTATTTAAAGCTTCCCTGGGCTTCCATTTCCCTCTAGTGATATTTCAGAATTTTTCCTTGCCAAAATGGAAAACTGCTGTGTTTTTTGAAAGAAGCAGCATGCCAATAATTTCAGCATTTTTTCCACTGTGATCATATATATATGAAATTGTCTATACAGACCGCTTACCCTCCAATAGGATGGTGATTACCTTGAATGTTGTTCATTTTAATCTTTTTCATCAAATATGTATAATAAAATAGATTTTAAATTAAATTTACAGTGGATGTGGTTGTTTTATATAGGCTAAAGATTTACTAGTTCTCTGAATGCTCAGCTCTATATGACACCACACACATCACTAATTGACAGCTTTTTATGTACACTGTGCATGGGCAGAAGTTTACTAATCAGTAGTGGGAGTATGGCTGCTCTAAGTGGGAGCAGGTCAAGAAATTATCTACTGATAATTTTCTGGTGAGAAAACAGCAATGTTATAAAAAACTATACTATGCAGCCCAGTAAATGTTATATCATTGGAATCCGAGTCTTTGTACCTATAGCATAACATATTGCTGTCAGATTAGGTAGCAGAAACTTTGTGGCAAATTCACTTTAATCATTTATATATAAACTGCCATGATACATTACTAACATGAGGACAAAATGTTTTTGAAAAACATCAACGAAATTGTAATCGCTATATGTTATGATTAAAAACGTATCTCCACAAACCATGATACAATTGTCATACAGCATTGTTGACATTTTCATAGGAGCAAGCAGCAATCTCATACAATGACTACTGTAATGTAGATATATATTCTTTGATGTGTTACATTCAGAACCACAAAACATTATGTCACGCTTCCCGGTCCCCTGGTCCCGTTCTCCGGTCCCCGTGGCCCGCTCCCCGCTCCCCGGCGGCGTCCCCTGCTCACCACTCTGGTCCCGGCCTCCTCGTCCCCGCCTGCAGCCTCCATGCGTCCAGCTCCCCGCTCCCGGCGCTCCTCTGCGACGTGGGACTCCCAGCCGGGCGCTCCTGTTTCCTCCTCACCGCTTCCTGGACTGGCTTCTGGCACACGGGCCTCGCGCATGCGCATTAGGGCGCGCGCGCGGTCATTGACCCTTTCTTAAAGGGCCAGCACCCAGAAACAGGATATTGCATAGACAGGTACAGGGTATATAAGGTTTCTCTTTCCTGGTGGGCGGGGCCTGTTCTACGTGTTTAGCAAGCTAGTGTTCAGGTCCCCGTGTTGCTTTGCCTTGTGCTTTGCCTTGCATTAACCCTGTCCTGTCTCGTAGAGCCTGTCCTGCCACGCCAGTCGCTCCGAACCAAGTCCATCCCCGGACCCTGACGGTGACTTCGGCGGATGCCCCACCACCTCTGCAGCTCTGCCAGTCTCCAGTCCCTGGCTCCGTTCGGTGACCCGTTCCATCGCTCAGCAGGTTCCAGATCCCGCCTGACCCTACAACCCGGCCTCGGACCCTGAGCCTCGTCACCCGGACTACCGTCCAGAACTCCGTGGGTTCAGCATCATCCACCTTTCCTGCTCCTCTACGGACTGTCCAGCTACCTATAGTGCTTCGGCTGCCGTGCATCAGGACCCTCTGGCGGGGTGACCGGCCTGGCTGCCTCCTCAGGGGACATCGGTGTACGGTCCAGTGCTTCCACCACCCGGACGTAACACATTAATACCGCTTTTTACACATGATGCATTTCTAATGAACTATAGATATTCTATATAGGATAAACATTCCATATAGGGATTTTATTACTAAAATTAAGTGCTAGGGTTGAAATTATACAAAGGAAAGTTCCGAATAGGCTGACAGTCATATAACTTGGTTTTCTAAAAGATATATTTCTGTCTTTTAATAGACGTTTCAAAGACTTGCTCATGATATTGAATAGAGTTAAACATGTATTAGATTAACACTTAAATGATTAACTCTTAGATTTGGAGTATATTTGCTGATTAGGATATACAAGCTAGTAGACAGTGAAAAGTCAGCTTGGGTATGGGAGATATGATGGAAATGTTTAGTTTATAGTGTGTTTTCACGCACTTAAAAAGTTTCAAAAACTTGGGAATACTTTTCATTTTGTACCATATTTTATTTGATTCTGTCTCAGTCAATCCACTGGTGCCTAGTAATTCTAAGTTTGCATGAAATATTCATGTTTCTGTTTCAAAAATCAGTGAAGATGACATAAATTTCAATATTCTCTAAGCTACAAAATGCTACTTTGTTTTATTTGTCCTACTCACTAATTTTTCTTCAAACATGAAGGATAACAAGCAATTGTGTTTTAGTATGGTTCGGTTGTATAATTTTTATTTGTTGATCAATACAACTTTTTTTGTTATTTTTTTCAGCTCCTAAATTGATCATTGTTTTTCCAATCAAAAATCTTCTTTTTTTTTCTTACATTGATCAGGAAATCTGTTTACAACAGCATAAAAAAATGTTTATTCTGATAAAACTATATATTGCTGTAGTAAAGCTTGAATTTCTATTATATCATCAAAAACAGCCTATCAGATTTCTTAAAGCAGTTGTCCCCTTTCAACTATTTTTAACCACAGGCTCAGTTCTGCCTAAAATAACAGACTGAGCTTTACTTAAACTCACTGGGTTAACTGCTGCATCTCCTTAGACATCAAGGTTTTTTTTAAATCAGCTACAGCTGAGACATTGTATTGCAGCCAAAGACTGAGCTTGCGGTTTGACATCTGTTACATAGAGATGAGCGAACCTGTGGATGTTCAGGTTCGCTGGTTAAGCCAAACTTGGAAAAAAAGTTTGGAAACAGGACTTGACCCAAACTTGAGCCAGGACACCAAACTCTATACAAGTCAATGGGGATCAAGCTTCTGTGCTGAAATGGCTGTAAAATGGTCATAGTAAAGGCTATGGGGTTGCAAAAGGAAGTAAAATGGGGTTAAGAACAGGACAGTTATACAAACCATGTTTCCCTGAAGATAATACAGCAGTCAGACTCTTTAGGGCAATTTCTTTGCTCGCTCATTGAGCTACATGAATATTCACTACTTCCCCCACCCACTTTCTGCACCAGTATCTGTGATTGACTGCAGTAGGATTGCTATACACACCCTCACCCTCTCTGTCAGCAAAATGAAAAAAATGATGTGGTCTCTCACCGTATTTTTGGTAATCAGAGCTGGTAAAATAGACAACTATGGGCTGCAACCCCCAGCAGTCTGCTATACCTTAGCTAGTTTTAGGGCTGAATACACGAGGCTGGATTAAAGCAGTATAGGATGCTTTACACGCTGCGACATCGCTAGCGATAGCTAGCGACGTCGTGCATGGTAGCACCCGCCCCAGTTGTTCGTGCGACATTTGGTGATCGCTGCCATAGCGAACATTATTGCTATGGCAGCGTCACACGCACATACCTTTTCAGTGACGTTTCTGTGTCCAAAAAACAATCCCTCCTTCAAGGGGGAGGTGCGTTCGGCGTCATAGCGACGTCACTGCGGCGTCACTAAGCGGCCTCCCAATAGCAGAGGAGGGGCGGAGATGAGCGGCCGGAACATGCCGCCCATCTCCTTCCTTCCACATTGCCGGTGGACGCAGGTAAGGAGATGTTCATTGTTCCTGCGGTGTCACACATAGCGATGTGTGATGCTGCAGGAATGACGAACAACCAGTGGCATGCACCACCAACGATATTATGAAAAGAAGCGATGTGTCAATGATCAATGATTTTTGACGCTTTTGCAATTGTTGATCGTCGCTCCTTGATGTCACACGCTGTGATATCGCTAAAGGCGCCGGATGTGTGTCACTAACGATGTGACCATGATGATATATTGTTAGTAATGTCCTAGTGTGTAAAGCACCCTTATGGATCAGGCACTTTTAGGGCTAGATGCACAAGGTCAGACTAGAGTATTATGGACCAGGATGTTTTAGGGCTGGACACACTTGGCTCAATTAGAACTATATAGACCAGACTGTTATAGAGCTGGATGCACAAGGTTAGATTAGAGCTGTATGGACCAGACTGTTTTAATGCTGTATGCATCAGGTTGGATTAGAGTGGTACGGACCAGACTGTTTTAGAGCTGTATGAGTGATGCTGGATTAGAGCAGATTGGAATAGACTGTTTTAGGGCTTGATGCACAAGACTAGATTTGTGTAACATGGACCAGGCTGAGTTAAGGCTGGATGCACAAGCTGGATTAGAGCACATGGACCAGGCTGTTTTAGGATAGGGCTGGTGTACAAGGTTGGACTAGAGTAGTATGGACCAGGCTGTTTTAGGATAGCGCTGGATTCACAAGGTTGGACTAGAGTAGTATGGATCAGGCTGTTTTAGAGCTGGATGCATGAGGATTGAATAGAGCAGTATGGACCAGGCTGTTATAGGGCTGGCCCCAGGAGGCTGGATTAGAGTAGTATGGACCACGCGGTTTTAGGGTTAGACACACTTGTCTAGATTAGAACAATATGGACGAGCCTGTTTTAGGACTTCATGCATGATGCTGGATTAAGGAAGCTGGCACTAGGCAGGATTTACAAATCTGGATTAGGCCTGTGTGCACATCGCTGAAATAGAGTAATCTGTTTCAGGTGTGGAAGTTCTCAATTTGGCGGCACAATCCATTATCCTGCCTTTTTACATGCCAGATCACATGTCGCACCTGTAAGTTACAGCCATGCCAGTAGTCAGCATAGCTGCAATGATTGCGGAAGTGCCCACAGCCAAAAAGCTTGTTGATTGGCTGCATTGTAGCCTTTCAGCAAACTTTATTACCATGCTAACAGTAACTGAACTTCAAACTTTCTTTTAAAGTCTGTGTTCACTTCAGAGACCCAACACCCACTGTTTGGTACGAACTCCAATCTTTACAGTTCTAGTTTGGTCATATCTACTTTTACCTGGCGATGTCTTGTTATCAACAAGCCAGTCAACTTTGCAAATTAAATTCATCCCTGTTCTGTTCAATTTCCACTTAGTGCTAGTTAGTTACAAGCTGACGTCACAGTGACAGGTCATGTGCTGCAGTACCTCCAAAGCAATGCACTGTTACAGGATGTCAGCAATGATGGCATGGTATTGCAATGCATGCATTTTGAAGAGAATCATGGGCGTTAAAAAGGATTATGGTTGTTTTTCCGTATGAGACTGTAACCTCTGATGCTGTGCCACCACTGTAATGAAAGTTAAAACACAAGGGGAAGTCATGGTACCGGTAGCAACAAGGAGGAAAATTGGCAATCACACAACAGGTGGAGAAAACCTTTTTGACCCTAAAGCCTCTAATAAAATCTCAAGGTAAAACATTACAAGGGGACAATACCTTTAACACAAAGCAATCCATTTAAAATTTCAAAATAGACATCAAGTTACAGGTATTACATCATCATAGCTTGCTGCATCATTGTGTGTTAGGATAAAAGAAATCTCTATATTTAAGATTTGAATGGACACTTGAATGATGAAGACCATCTATGTCTTTCAGAGGATAGACGTCATATGTAGTGCTGTTTTCATCTGATCTGAAGCCTGCCAAATAGTGACTGAAGCAAAGTATCAATGTAAGATCAATCAACTTTGTCAACTTTTTAGACACATTTATTCAATACGTGAATTGCATCATTTTTTGAAAAACCTCAACAAACCTTAAGACGTTCCTTTTTAAGCCATAATTCAAAGAATACCGGGATAAACCGCTGTATGTTTGTGAAAACTATTGTGGTAGAAGGTTGTTATTTTTCATTCAATAAGAATGAATAGAAAAAGCACAGAAAGTGTACATAGCCATTTATTTCTATGTGAAATTGCTACATCAGGAGAAAACTGCTGCAAGGCAACAAAATATGAATGAGCTCATAATATGAAATTTTTAGACCTTTGGACGACATCTCTTCTTTGGGACAAATCTCAAAAAAGTTAGAGAGGTGCTTAAAAGCAACATTCAATAAAATGTTATCAACCAAAAACAAAATTATAATTTCTAGAACCTTAGAGATTTCAAATACAATCCATCTCTGCACTATACTTTAATAAGCACTCAATGTAATAATGGAGAAACTGGACCAATCAATCTAAAAATAATCTGTTTGAGCTGTATATCCATATAGATATAATTAGAAGAATCACAAAGAACCATTACGAGAGAAGGCAGTGTTTACTTTATTGACCAGAGATTGATTTTTTTTTTTTGCAGTATAGTAATGTTGGTGAGTATAAGGAAGATGGTAGAAATGGGAGCTATATCTATAAAATACAGCTAAAAACCCATGAAACCGCAAACAGAAAGAAATATAGTTTGCATCTTACTTTTAAAACAATGTATAGTAAAATGTAGTTTTGTATAATATTGAAAATTGCATTTTGAAATATTTTTTGCATTTTAAAATATAGTATAGAGAATATAATATTAAACGCACTAGCTAGTTTCATGTTTTAAATGCAAACCTTGCAAATGGTTTAGTATTTAAAACTTGACTCCTTTGCTAAACATTGAATACAATGTAAATATCCTCAATATACAGTTGTTTTCTTTATAATCACTAACCATTTATCGTCTTAAGGTGAGATATTTAAGCTTGCTACCTAGGGATATCACTTTACACATTGCTGGTCGCACATGCTCAGGTGCCACACTAGGAAAGGAGAGCTTAATATAGGAACTAGTGTGAAAGGACCAGCAATGATGAAACCCAATATAAAATGCAAAAGAAGACGTGAACTTACAATTCATCATCCATACAAATACAGGAAGTGAAGAACAGCCCTTAATAGATGTCAGAAAACATCCTAATAGCTGCAGTTTGCAAATAGACTGTTGCTAAAGCTAACACCAATTATGCCTTTCCAAACAGGAGTACATATGCAGCAAGTTACAACAATTTGGCAAAAAATAATTAGACATGGTTAGGATGTGGTATTAGTGATGTGCTAATGTTCTAAAACAGTGGTCCCACTTTCTGACCTCGAGAGCCACATTCAGCTCCTGGTGTTTTGAGAGCCACATTTAGCTCTTTGAGAGGGTCATGAGCCACATCTAGCTGCCACCCTGCATCACAATAGGGACACCCAGAGCCCACATTATTGGTATAGTGACAGACAAAGCTTTTCCATAAAAAGCACAACAAACAAAATTGAGGGGTTTCCACAATACCCAAACTTACTATCCTTACATCAAGCATCCCCACTGCATTGTCACATCCAAATTCAAACACTTCCTTTAACTGGTATTATTGTACTGTCTCCAGCTTACCATCCTTGGATTCTCTCTAAACCCCCAAGGTTACTATATAGGCATCCAGATCTGCTCTTCTGTGTGGGGCTACTCACATAATTCACCATCTGGAAACCTGCTCTTCATAGCTGTTTGCTAGGCTTGATGCTAATGCAAGAAGCTGGCAGACAGCCACATATCACAGACTCCTACTCGAAAAGTTCTGCAAACTTCTATCAAGTTAATTGTATAAATGCTTTAATAAACTTTTAGTTAAAACCTTTTAAACATCCCTCATGATTATGTGATTTGGATGTTTATGCTGATATATTTAAATAAATTAATTTCTTCTATGAAGACCAAAGAGAAGAGATGAGCGATATTATTCGAGAAAAGATTGGAAAAGTACAAAAGTGTATGATCCTTGGTGGCATCGGTGCAGGATCGGAAAACTGAACATTTGAGCAAACAGTCATAAATGTTCAATTTGGATCGGTACATGTTCAGTTTGCAGAAACCATCCTCTCCTGGTCCCATCGCAGCCATGTCAAGTTTTGCATGGCTATGATTGACCAGAGAAATCACCGTAAAGGACAGGAAACAAATGGGTTAAAGCAGGACATACTTATCGAGTCTCCCCATGGCTGCAGTGCTACTTCCGAGGCCCATAATTATCCCTCATAGATATTCACTGCTTTCTCCACCCGCCAGTATCTCTGATTGGCTGTAGTCAAACCACACACCCACCCTCTCTAACAGCGTTATACTGGTGTAAAATAAATAAACTAATTTAAAAAATGCCATATGGTCCCCCTATATATTGATACCAGCACAGAGATAAAGCCCACAGCTACAGGCTGCAGCCCCCAGTTGAGCGCTTATCTTGGCTGCGTATCAAAATAAGAGGAACCACATGCAGCTTTTTTTAATGTTATTAATACTATTTAAAAAATGATGTGTGGTTCCCCACAATTTTGATACTGAGCCAAGATAAAGCCAAACAGCTGGTGGCTGGTATTCTCAGACTGGGTAGGTCCATGATTATTGCCTTCCAGCCTAAAAATATCAGCCTGCAGCTGCACAGGATTGTCGCATCATTTGATGCGACAATCCCAAAACTTTGCCTGGCTCTTCCCGATTGCCATGGTGCGGAAGCAATCGGGGTAATAACGGGTTAACTGAAGCCCGCAGCTGCCACTAAGCCCTTAGATTAGTAATGGGAAACTTCTATGAGATGCTCCATTACTAATCTGTAAGTGAAAATAAACACAAATACCAAAAAATCCTTTTTTTAAATAAAGTACAAAAAAAGCCACCCTCTTTTACCCCTTATTAACCTCAAAACACTCAGGTCCGATGTAATCCACACAAGGTCCCATGACGATTCCAGCTCTTCTACACACTGAAGTGACCGTACCATAGAACATGACCGCACTCTGTGGGCTTCAGGCAGAGAATAAGCCTCAGGATCAGTGGTGTCGTCACTCAGGTTAGTTGAGGTCACAGCTGGAGGTTCCTATGGCCCTCAACCTGTGACAGCAGGTAACTTGACCTCAGGAGACCTTCTGAGGTGAAGTCACTGAGTTCATTAAGGTCTCCTGAAGTCAGGTTACCTGCATTCACAGGGGTAGGGCTGTGGAAACCTCCAGCTGTGATCGTAACTAACCTGAGTGATGTCAACACTCATCACTGTGGCTCAGTCATTCTCTGCTTGAACCTCACAGTGGGCGGTCATGTTCTATGGCCTCAAGCTGTCAGTTCAGATGTAGCAGAGCCTGGATCGTTGTGGGACCTTGTGTGGATTACGTCAGACCTGGGTGTTTTGGGAGTTAATAAAGGGGTGAAAGAGGGTGGTTTTTTTGTATTAAATTTTAAATACATTTTTTTTCCATATTTGTGTTTATTTCTTTTCACTTACAAATTAGTAATGGGGGGTTTCATAGACACCTCCCATTACTAATCTAGAGCTCAGTGGCAGCTGTGAGCTTCTATTAAATCCTTATTAACCTGATAACCACTGCACGAGGGCAATTGGGAAGAGTCCGGTAAAGTGCCGATTTTGTAGCATCTAATGGATGCGAAAATCCTGGGTTGCTACCAGCTGCTATTTTTAGGCTGGGGGAGCCCAATAAGCATGGGTTTCCTGAGCGTGAGAATACCAGGCTCAAGCTGTTGGGTTTTATTTTGACTGGGTATCAAAATTGGTGAGGACCACACATCATTTTTTAAATCATTTATTTAAATAATTTAAAAAGCCTCATGCGGTTCCCCTTATTTTGATGGACAGCCAAGATAAGCGCATGCTGAGGGCTGCAGCCTGTATCTGTGCCGGTATCAATATATAGGGGAACCACATGGCATTTATTTATTTTACACCAGTATAACACTGTCTGAGTGTGGAGGTGCAGTCTGACTGCCGTTAATCAGAGATGCCGGTGGGCAGGGAAAGCAGTGAATATGTATGAAAGATAATTATTGGCCCCGGAAGTAGCGCTGCAGCCACGGGGAGACTTGGTAGGTTTGTCTTGCTTTATTCGTTATTTTCTTTATTTTGCAGCCCCCTACACCATTTTCATCCCCCTACACCCTTTTATAACACATAAGTTTTGCCACCCATTGAATTCAAAGGCTTCGGCTAGGATCATTGATCGGATCAGCGATCTGATCGGCGAACTCAAGCGGGTTCTTCGATCTGATCGGCTAACCCAGGCGGGTTCAGTGATCCCGACCCAATACAGTCCTCGGCAGGATCACTCATCTGTACTAAAAAGTAGATGATTTTAGCTGGGTATCACTCTTTGCTGAATTGATTGGACTGCTAGACATCTTCCAGTTTCAAAGGGAAGGGAGCAAAATGTTTCTCTTCCTCCATTGTCTTTTATGGTCCCCAACAATACCAATTTCTTGGTGTCTTTACGCTGAAAATGTGAGTAGAATATTTTGCAACATATAATATCATCAGGGAGGTATATGATTGGTTCCAAAATGATTCTGCAGCAGGGTAATGACCCCAATCATACAGCCAATGTCTATAACTTTTTGTTATCCACATTGAGTCCTTTAGACCGCAAGCAAGTTTGTTTTTGTCATATTTCTGCTCACGTATAGAAGGTAGGTAACCATCCATTTCTGTAGCTGCCTCGCTCAAATGTCCCTCCCACCATTGCATCGAGGGATGTGACATTGAATAAACATGACATGGCTTGGGGCTGCATTAATCCATATATATATATATATATATATATATATATATATATATATATATATATATATATACACACAGTGGTGTAAATAGTGTTCACCCCTTACTGATTTCTAATTTCATTGCATGTTTATGAAACTTAAATGTCTCAGATTACCAAGCAGATGTAATTGTTACACAAAGATAACACAAAATGCAGTTTATTACTGAAGGTCTGTTTTTGTTACGGAAATCAAAACCTACAGGGCCCTGTGTTAAAAAGTGATTGCCCCTAAACCTAATAACTGGTTGGGCCACCCTTCGCAGCAAAAACTGCAATCAAGCATTAAGTAACAAGTGATAACTGACAACGAGTCTTTCACAATGCTCTTGAAAAATTTTGGCAGACACATCCTTACAGAATTGTAATTTAGTCACATTGGAGGGTTTCCAGGCATGAACCACCTTTTTAAGGTCATGCCACAGCATCTCAGTTGGATTAAGGTCAGTACTTTGCTTTGACGAGCCCATTCCAAAGCCTTAATTTTGTTTTTCTTAAGCCATTCAGAGGTGGACTTGCTGGGGTGTTTTGAAAATTGTCCTGCTGCATAAACCAAGTGCGCTTCAGATTGAGGTCACAAACAGATGACCGGACATTTTTCTCTTAGGATTTTTTGGTAGTCAGCAAAATTCATGGTTCCATTTATCAAAGCAAATCTTCCAAGTCCTGAAGCAGAAAAACAGCACCAGACCATCACACTACCCCCATATTTTACTGTTGGTATGATGTTCTTTCTTGGAAATGCTGTGTTACTTCTACGTCAGATGTAATGGAACAGACATTTTCCAAAAATGTGACAATTTTGACACTTTGCTTGACTCATCCCAATTTCTCTTGTGGAGTGGCAATCACGGTAATATAAGGGGTTAATGACAACTCACAGCTGCCACTAAAGGCCACGTCTCACTAAGCGACATCGCTGCTGAATCACATTTTTTGTGACGCAACAGCGATCTTGCTAGCGATGTCGCTGTGTGTGACATCCAGCAGTGACTTAGCCCCTGCTGTGAGATCGCCGGTCGTTGCTGAATGTCCTGGACCATTTTTTGGTCATTGCTCTCCCGCTGTGAAGCACACATCGCTGTGTTTGACAGTGCGAGAGCAACGATCTGAATGTGCAGGGAGCAGGGAGCCGGCTTCTGCGGACGCTGGTAACCAAGGTACACATCGGGTAACCAATCAAATCGCTTTGCTTGGTTACCCGATATTTACCTTGGTTACCATCGTCCGCAGCTTCTAGAAGTCGGCTCCCTGCTCCCTGCACACGTAGCCAAGGTACACATTGGGTAACTAAGCAAAGCACTTTGATAAGTAACCCAATGTGTACTATGGTTAACAAGCACAGCATCGTTACACAGGTCGCTGGTGGCTGGTGGCTGATCTCTGATCACTGTGGAGATCAGCCTGATTGACAGCTCACCAGCGACCATGTAGCGACGCTCCAGCGATCCCTGCCAGGTCAGATCGCTGGTGAGATCATTGGAGCGTCGCTAAGTGTGATGGTACCTTAAGCCCTAGATTAGTAATTGGAGGGGTCTATGAGACCCTCCATTATTAACCCTGTAAGTGAAAACAAATGAATAAAAATACCAAAAATATTATTTATTTGAAATATACCAAAAAACACCCTCTTTGACCCCTTTATTAACCTGCAAAACCGATCTGCTGTCATCCACATGAGGTCCTACGAAGATCCTGGCTCTGCTACATCCTGAAGTTGAAGAGCACAGGGGCACAGTGCATAACCACCTGCTGTGGCTTCAGAAAGCTGTGAGTGGTGATTACACTGAGTTTATGTGCAGTCACAACTGGAAGTTCCTACAGTACACCACTAGTGGCCGCAGGTAAATTCACCTCGAGTGACCTGATTGAACACAATGATCTCATCTCAGGTAAACGGAGTTCAATCAGACCTACATCTCTTGGCAGAAAACCCGCATTTTTTTGCAAAGAGATCCAAATTTGGTGCTGAAATTTGTACACAAAATTCCTACACCAAATCTTCATCTTCTGGCAAAAAAATGCATCTAAACACGATGTGATTTTGATTCTATATTGATGCTATTTTTGCCAGGTGTTGCAGATTTGGTGCAGAAATTTGGTGTATAAATTTCAGCAGTAAATCTGCATCTCTTGGAAAAAAAACCCGCACAAAAACAGTTTTGATGCCATTTCAGTATAGTTTTCTGCAAGTAGATGCAAATTTAGTTTGGAAATCTGGTGCAGACATTTCAACACCAAATTTGCCTCTCCTGGCAGAAAACCCCTTATATTATCCCAATTGCCACCACAGACTGCAACAATTCTGGGCAGTTGCGGGCTGCTATTTTTAGGTTTGGGGGCCCAATAAACACGGGCCACTCCAGCCTGGGAATACCATCCCCCAGATGTTGGCTTTATCATGGCTGAGTATCAAAATTTGGGGGACAGAACTCAGGTTTTATTAGTTATTTATTTAAGTGAATTTAAAAAAGCCCCACAAGGTCCCTTGTATTGTGATACACAGCCAAGATAAGCACATGGCTAGGGGCTGCAACCTGTAGCTGTCTTCTTTATTTGTACTAGGGAGCCTGCGCCAATTTTTTTATTTTTTTTTTATTTATTTATTTTTACACTTCATTAGGGGACCCAGACAGAGTGTGTGATTCCAAATAATCACAGATGCTGTCACACAGGGTGGGGCACGGTCTGACTGCAATGAATTAGAGACTGCTGGTGGGCAGGTGAGCAGTGAATATGTATGAGGATTAATGAATCGTCCTGCTTTATTCCTTATTTTCTTTCTTTTACAGTCCCCTATACCTTTCTAACATTAGCCCCATAGCCCTTACTAACACCAGTCCTCCTAGCCCTTACTAATACATAAGTTTTACCTCCCATTGAATTCAATGGTGTTGTAACGCCTGCCTGGATCCATAGACTCAAATGGGCTGTAATGGACAGGCTAGAGGGAAGCCACTCACCAAGCAGGACCCCTAGAACCCTGAAACCCTTTAACCCCTATAAAGGGATTTGGAATTACACAGGGCCCAGGATGATCACTACCTGTGGAAGGCTGTAGTCCGATGAGAGTAGTAGTCAGGCACAGTTAAACCAGGAAATGCAAAACAGGAACAGTATCGTCAGGCAAGGACAAAATCAGAAAACAAAGCAGAGGTCAAATCCGGATCGGGCAGCGAGGTACAGCAGGCAGGAGGGTAGTCAGGAGACAAGCAGAAGTCAGAACACCAGAGTCACTGAACAGAACAGGGTGGGACAGGAACCAGGAGTACAGAACTATCTCTGGCAGTGGTCAGCAGACAGGAGGGGAAATAAGAAGGGTGTGGTGTCTTCCCATTGGTTGTAGCTCAATGATGATAACCTGAGCTGGAAGATACACGCCACCTACAGTCAGCCAGTGGAACTGCAGATCCCAACGAAACCCAGCCCAGTAGATGAGCGGAGCCTGCGCCCACCAGCGCCGCTGGCATCGACTCCTCTCCCATCACCAGCACTATCCATGGCAGGAACATGGCGTCGCATG
This sequence comes from Anomaloglossus baeobatrachus, assembly GCF_048569485.1. Classification (NCBI taxonomy): domain Eukaryota; kingdom Metazoa; phylum Chordata; class Amphibia; order Anura; family Aromobatidae; genus Anomaloglossus; species Anomaloglossus baeobatrachus. The sequence goes on from NC_134358.1 coordinate 417,251,740, forward strand.
GTGAGCGAAATAGAAGTCGCTGGAGTGGACTCCGGTGGGGACGTAACAGGTGTTAGGATTAGGGATCGCTACTCGGTGCTCGCCCGAGCATCACAGTACTCGATATACTCAGCAAGCGCAGAGTACTGGCGAGATGCTTGAGCACGTGCTCGGCTCCCCATACCTGCATGTGGGCGGTCTTTACAGAGTTAGCCCACTTGCAGGGATTGGCTGTCACATACTCTAATGCCAAATAGAGTTGAGCGCGGTTCGTGGTTCGTGGTTCTCCAGTTCGCGGCTCGAGTGATTTTGGGGCATGTTCTAGATCGAACTAGAACTCGAGCTTTTTGCAAAAGCTCGATAGTTCTAGAAACGTTCGAGAACGGTTCTAGCAGCCAAAAAACAGCTAAATCCTAGCTTGGTTTCTGCTGTAATAGTGTAAGTCACTCTGTGAATCAAACTATTATCACATTTCAGTGTATAGTGTGCGTGAACAGCGCCTTCAGATCACTGCTGTTTCTATAATGGCGATCGCCATTTTTTTTTTTTTTTTCTTGTCTTCCTTCCCTAAGCGCGCGCGTCTTGTGGGGCGGGCCAGCATGTCAGCCAATCACAGACACACACACACCTAAGTGGACTTTGAGCCAGAGAAGCAACGGCATGTGTGATAGGATCTGCATGTCACATGTCCCTGCATTATAAAACCGGACATTTTCTTCACGAACGCCATTATCTGCCTTCTGCGTCTTTGGTGTCAGACATCAGTGTCGCAGCTCCGTCCTCCTGAGTCCTATAGCCGATACAGCTGTATGCGCTGCATACACAGCGTTAGACAGCTTAGGGAGAGCACATTCTAGCAGTCCTTTTAAGGGCTCAAAGCGGCAGGGTCAGAGAGCCATAAATGACAGGTCCTGCAAACAGCAACAGCGTCTGTGTAGCCCAGGTCAGGGATTTCCTCCCTGCATTTCACCATTAGGAGGGAATAGAAAGGCAGGCTTCCATTCCTCTACCCAGAGCACCACAATCCTGCCACTGTACCCTCTTGTCCTCTGCACACTCCAACTCATTCTAAGTAAGCCATTATACTAGCAAACATTCAGTGTACCTAGTGGCATCCTATACGTGGCTATTGGACTTTGCTATAGTCCCACTAGTGCAAAGACATTTGCAGAGCACGTCTGCCTGCATTGCACACTACAACTTTTTTAAACTAAGCAATTTTACTAGCAAACACTCAGTGTACCTAGTGGCATCCTATACGTGGCTATTGGACTTTGCTATAGTCCCACTAGTGCCAAGACATTTGCAGAGAGCATCTGCCTGCGTTGCACACTCCAACGAATTATAACTAAGCCATTATACTAGCACACACTCAGTGTACCTAGTGGCATCCTATACGTGGCTATTGGACTTTGCTATAGTCCCACTAGTGCAAAGACATTTGCAGAGCACGTCTGCCTGCATTGCACACTACAACTTTTTTAAACTAAGCAATTTTACTAGCAAACACTCAGTGTACCTAGTGGCATCCTATACGTGGCTATTGGACTTTGCTATAGTCCCACTAGTGCCAAGACATTTGCAGAGCGCATCTGCCTGCGTTGCACACTCCAACTAATTATAACTAAGCCATTATACTTGCACTAACTAAGTGTTTTTTAGTGGCATCCTATACGTGGCTATTGGACTTTGCTATAGTCCTACTAGTGCCAAGACATTTGCAGAGCGCATCTGCCTGCGTTGCACACTCCAACTAATTATAACTAAGCCATTATACTAGCACACACTCAGTGTACCTAGTGGCATCCTATACGTGGCTATTGGACTTTGCTATAGTCCCACTAGTGCCAAGACATTTGCAGCACGTCTGCCTGCGTTGCACACTCCAACTAATTATAACTAAGCCATTATACTAGCACACACTCAGTGTACCTAGTGGCATCCTATACGTGGCTATTGGACTTTGCTATAGTCCCACTAGTGCCAAGACATTTGCAGCACGTCTGCCTGCGTTGCACACTCCAACTAATTATAACTAAGCCATTATACTAGCACACACTCAGTGTACCTAGTGGCATCCTATACGTGGCTATTGGACTTTGCTATAGTCCCACTAGTGCCAAGACATTTGCAGCACGTCTGCCTGCGTTGCACACTCCAACTAATTATAACTAAGCCATTATACTAGCACACACTCAGTGTACCTAGTGGCATCCTATACGTGGCTATTGGACTTTGCTATAGTCCCACTAGTGCCAAGACATTTGCAGCACGTCTGCCTGCGTTGCACACTCCAACTAATAATAACTAAGCCATTATACTAGCACACACTCAGTGTACCTAGTGGCATCCTATACGTGGCTATTGGACTTTGCTATAGTCCCACTAGTGCCAAGACATTTGCAGCACGTCTGCCTGCGTTGCACACTCCAACTAATTATAACTAAGCCATTATACTAGCACACACTCAGTGTACCTAGTGGCATCCTATACGTGGCTATTGGACCTTGCTATAGTCCCACTAGTGCCAAGACATTTGCAGCACGTCTGCCTGCGTTGCACACTCCAACTAATTATAACTAAGCCATTATACTAGCACACACTCAGTGTACCTAGTGGCATCCTATACGTGGCTATTGGACTTTGCTATAGTCCCACTAGTGCCAAGACATTTGCAGCACGTCTGCCTGCGTTGCACACTCCAACTAATTATAACTAAGCCATTATACTAGCACACACTCAGTGTACCTAGTGGCATCCTATACGTGGCTATTGGACTTTGCTATAGTCCCACTAGTGCCAAGACATTTGCAGCACGTCTGCCTGCGTTGCACACTCCAACTAATTATAACTAAGCCATTATACTAGCACACACTCAGTGTACCTAGTGGCATCCTATACGTGGCTATTGGACTTTGCTATAGTCCCACTAGTGCCAAGACATTTGCAGCACGTCTGCCTGCGTTGCACACTCCAACTAATTATAACTAAGCCATTATACTAGCACACACTCAGTGTACCTAGTGGCATCCTATACGTGGCTATTGGACTTTGCTATAGTCCCACTAGTGCCAAGACATTTGCAGCACGTCTGCCTGCGTTGCACACTCCAACTAATTATAACTAAGCCATTATACTAGCACACACTCAGTGTACCTAGTGGCATCCTATACGTGGCTATTGGACTTTGCTATAGTCCCACTAGTGCCAAGACATTTGCAGCACGTCTGCCTGCGTTGCACACTCCAACTAATTATAACTAAGCCATTATACTAGCACACACTCAGTGTACCTAGTGGCATCCTATACGTGGCTATTGGACTTTGCTATAGTCCCACTAGTGCAAAGACATTTGCAGAGCACGTCTGCCTGCATTGCACACTACAACTTTTTTAAACTAAGCAATTTTACTAGCAAACACTCAGTGTACCTAGTGGCATCCTATACGTGGCTATTGGACTTTGCTATAGTCCTACTAGTGCCAAGACATTTGCAGAGCGCATCTGCCTGCGTTGCACACTCCAACTAATTATAACTAAGCCATTATACTAGCACACACTCAGTGTACCTAGTGGCATCCTATACGTGGCTATTGGACTTTGCTATAGTCCCACTAGTGCAAAGACATTTGAAGAGCACGTCTGCCTGCATTGCACACTACAACTTTTTTAAACTAAGCAATTTTACTAGCAAACACTCAGTGTACCTAGTGGCATCCTATACGTGGCTATTGGACTTTGCTATAGTCCTACTAGTGCCAAGACATTTGCAGAGCGCATCTGCCTGCGTTGCACACTCCAACTAATTATAACTAAGCCATTATACTAGCACACACTCAGTGTACCTAGTGGCATCCTATACGTGGCTATTGGACTTTGCTATAGTCCCACTAGTGCCAAGACATTTGCAGCACGTCTGCCTGCGTTGCACACTCCAACTAATTATAACTAAGCCATTATACTAGCACACACTCAGTGTACCTAGTGGCATCCTATACGTGGCTATTGGACTTTGCTATAGTCCCACTAGTGCCAAGACATTTGCAGCACGTCTGCCTGCGTTGCACACTCCAACTAATTATAACTAAGCCATTATACTAGCACACACTCAGTGTACCTAGTGGCATCCTATACGTGGCTATTGGACTTTGCTATAGTCCCAAATAGTGCCAAGACATTTGCAGCACGTCTGCCTGCGTTGCACACTCCAACTAATTTATAACTAAGCCATTATACTAGCACACACTCAGTGTACCTAGTGGCATCCTATACGTGGCTATTGGACTTTGCTATAGTCCCACTAGTGCCAAGACATTTGCAGCACGTCTGCCTGCGTTGCACACTCCAACTAATTATAACTAAGCCATTATACTAGCACACACTCAGTGTACCTAGTGGCATCCTATACGTGGCTATTGGACTTTGCTATAGTCCCACTAGTGCAAAGACATTTGCAGAGCACGTCTGCCTGCATTGCACACTACAACTTTTTTAAACTAAGCAATTTTACTAGCAAACACTCAGTGTACCTAGTGGCATCCTATACGTGGCTATTGGACTTTGCTATAGTCCTACTAGTGCCAAGACATTTGCAGAGCGCATCTGCCTGCGTTGCACACTCCAACTAATTATAACTAAGCCATTATACTAGCACACACTCAGTGAACCTAGTGGCATCCTATACGTGGCTATTGGACTTTGCTATAGTCCCACTAGTGCCAAGACATTTGCAGCACGTCTGCCTGCGTTGCACACTCCAACTAATTATAACTAAGCCATTATACTAGCACACACTCAGTGTACCTAGTGGCATCCTATACGTGGCTATTGGACTTTGCTATAGTCCCACTAGTGCCAAGACATTTGCAGCACGTCTGCCTGCGTTGCACACTCCAACTAATTATAACTAAGCCATTATACTAGCACACACTCAGTGTACCTAGTGGCATCCTATACGTGGCTATTGGACTTTGCTATAGTCCCACTAGTGCAAAGACATTTGCAGAGCACGTCTGCCTGCATTGCACACTACAACTTTTTTAAACTAAGCAATTTTACTAGCAAACACTCAGTGTACCTAGTGGCATCCTATACGTGGCTATTGGACTTTGCTATAGTCCTACTAGTGCCAAGACATTTGCAGCACGTCTGCCTGCGTTGCACACTCCAACTAATTATAACTAAGCCATTATACTAGCACACACTCAGTGTACCTAGTGGCATCCTATACGTGGCTATTGGACTTTGCTATAGTCCCACTAGTGCCAAGACATTTGCAGCACGTCTGCCTGCGTTGCACACTCCAACTAATTATAACTAAGCCATTATACTAGCACACACTCAGTGTACCTAGTGGCATCCTATACGTGGCTATTGGACTTTGCTATAGTCCCACTAGTGCCAAGACATTTGCAGCACGTCTGCCTGCGTTGCACACTCCAACTAATTATAACTAAGCCATTATACTAGCACACACTCAGTGTACCTAGTGGCATCCTATACGTGGCTATTGGACTTTGCTATAGTCCCACTAGTGCCAAGACATTTGCAGCACGTCTGCCTGCGTTGCACACTCCAACTAATTATAACTAAGCCATTATACTAGCACACACTCAGTGTACCTAGTGGCATCCTATACGTGGCTATTGGACTTTGCTATAGTCCCACTAGTGCCAAGACATTTGCAGCACGTCTGCCTGCGTTGCACACTCCAACTAATTATAACTAAGCCATTATACTAGCACACACTCAGTGTACCTAGTGGCATCCTATACGTGGCTATTGGACTTTGCTATAGTCCCACTAGTGCAAAGACATTTGCAGAGCACGTCTGCCTGCATTGCACACTACAACTTTTTTAAACTAAGCAATTTTACTAGCAAACACTCAGTGTACCTAGTGGCATCCTATACGTGGCTATTGGACTTTGCTATAGTCCTACTAGTGCCAAGACATTTGCAGAGCGCATCTGCCTGCGTTGCACACTCCAACTAATTATAACTAAGCCATTATACTAGCACACACTCAGTGAACCTAGTGGCATCCTATACGTGGCTATTGGACTTTGCTATAGTCCCACTAGTGCCAAGACATTTGCAGCACGTCTGCCTGCGTTGCACACTCCAACTAATTATAACTAAGCCATTATACTAGCACACACTCAGTGTACCTAGTGGCATCCTATACGTGGCTATTGGACTTTGCTATAGTCCCACTAGTGCCAAGACATTTGCAGCACGTCTGCCTGCGTTGCACACTCCAACTAATTATAACTAAGCCATTATACTAGCACACACTCAGTGTACCTAGTGGCATCCTATACGTGGCTATTGGACTTTGCTATAGTCCTACTAGTGCCAAGACATTTGCAGAGCGCATCTGCCTGCGTTGCACACTCCAACTAATTATAACTAAGCCATTATACTAGCACACACTCAGTGTACCTAGTGGCATCCTATACGTGGCTATTGGACTTTGCTATAGTCCCACTAGTGCCAAGACATTTGCAGCACGTCTGCCTGCGTTGCACACTCCAACTAATTATAACTAAGCCATTATACTAGCACACACTCAGTGTACCTAGTGGCATCCTATACGTGGCTATTGGACTTTGCTATAGTCCCACTAGTGCCAAGACATTTGCAGCACGTCTGCCTGCGTTGCACACTCCAACGAATTATAACTAAGTTACATTGTCAGGGATATTTATTCTTTATTATTCTGCTGTTAATAAAGCTAGACCACCACTGCAATCTTCACCACCTCTCAATTTTTACTACCACATTTTCAGTCCACAATCTTGTCGCAATCAACATGAGTGGCAAAATGACAGATGCTGGTGGAAAGGGGAAGAGGCGTGGTGGAAAAGGCAAAAAAGGTTTTGTCAGTGGGGAAGGTGCCAAAGCTCCATTATCATCTGCTGAAGATAGACCATCTACTAGCAAAAGTAAGATGTCTACTACTTATTGTGGACAATCCGATGTGCTCCCTTTTTTACGGACACGAACAAGAGGAACAAAGGTAGATGATGGGCAAAAAAGGAAAATGCTTGAATGGATCTCAAGTGGTCCAACAAGTGCCCTCTCAGCCACTTCAAGTACCGCATCCAAAAAACACCATTCCTCTGAGTTGTCATCCCAATCACACTTGATTTCTCACAGCTCTGAAGTCTCCATCAGCCCTGCACAGTATGGTGGAACTGAGATGGCTGAGTCTGCAGAGCTGTTCAGTCACACTATAGCCTGGGAATCAGAGGTCTGCTCCCAAGCTACAGTGAGTACAGAACAGGAAATGGTCTGCAGTGATGCCCAGAACCTTTGTGACTCAGATTCAGGCCGTGAGGACCAAGTTTCTGAGCATAATGTTGACCCTTTGTCACAAACTGTAACACCTGTGGTTATAGACAATGAGGAACATACTGATGAAGATGAGACGCAGATACCCGATTGGGATGACAACTTAAATATTCGGTCAGGGCAAGAAGAGGCTCGGTCTGAGGGGGAGGGGAGTGCGAACACAACAATTGATGATGACGTTCTAGATCCCACCTACTGTCAACCCCCAGTCAGGCACTCGAGGAGGTCAACAGAGGCGGTGGAGGAGGATGCAACCGACGACGAAGTTACCTTGCGCCTTCCTGGACAGAGTCGGAGCACTGGTAGCACGTCTACAACTGCATCCTCAGCCACCACTCTGCCTATGAGCATTATTCGGGGTGGATCAACAGGTCGCATGGCCTCTAAGCCTTGCCTAGCCTGGGCCTTTTTTCACATTGAAAAAGATCGCCCAACTCATGTGATATGTAACATTTGTCATGATTCTGTTAGTAGAGGTCAAAACCTCAGCAGTTTGACAACTTCTTCCATGAATCGTCACATGAATAAATATCATAACTCCCGGTGGGAAGCTCACCGTGCTGCAATGCCGGCTAGCGGAGCGAACCATCCACCGCCCGCCCCTTCCAGTGCATCCGCGCGCTCTTCATCTTCTAGGACTGTGGGGACAGCTGTCACACCTGTTTTTCCACGCAAAACTTCCACCACTGTAACCGCAACAGGCAGTTTGCTTGTAAGGTCGTCAGTTGGTTTGGAAGGGGAAACAAGTGAGTGTGTACAGCTCTCTCAGACATCGATAGCACCAACGTTGGATGAAGGCAACATCATGTCTCCGCCTGCACTTTCCTCACAAACCTGCATTTTTCCAGGGACACCCTACTCAACACCGTCTACACACAGCAGCCATATCTCTGTCCCTCAGATGTGGTCAAATAAAAGGCCACTTCCTCCGACCCATGACAAAGCTAAGAGGTTGACTCTATCCCTCTGTAAGCTGTTGGCTACCGAAATGCTGCCTTTCCGCCTAGTGGACACACAGGATTTTAGAGACCTTATGTCTGTCGCTGTGCCCCAGTACCAGATGCCTAGTCGCCACTACTTCTCTAAGAAAGGTGTGCCCGCGCTACACCAGCATGTCGCACACAACATCACCGCTTCCTTGAGAAACTCTGTGTGTGAACGGGTGCATTTCACCACCGATACTTGGACCAGTAAGCATGGACAGGGACGTTACATGTCGCTGACTGGGCACTGGGTAACTATGGTGATAGATGGTGAAGGGTCTGCTGCACAAGTCTTGCCGTCCCCACGACTTGTGTGTCAATCCTCTGTCTGTCCAAGTTCCGCCACAGCTTCTGCATCCTCCACCTCATCTGGGTCCTCCACCTCCGCCCCAAGCCTGCCTGGTCAGGCCACCAGCGTTCTCACTGCGCAGAAGGAATCACGCACGCCTCATTACTATGCTGGCAGCCGAGCGCAACGGCATCAGGCGGTCTTTAGCTTGACATGTCTTGGTAATAAGAGTCACACAGCTGAGGAGTTGTGGTCAGCTCTGCGGTCCGAGTTTAATAAATGGTTGTCTCCACTCAACCTGCAGCCTGGTAAGGCCGTGTGCGACAATGCTGCAAACCTGGGTGCGGCCCTTCGCCTGGGCAAGGTGACACACGTACCTTGTATGGCTCACGTGTTGAACCTTGTCGTGCAGCAATTTTTAACACACTATCCCGGCCTAGATGGCCTTCTGAACAGGGCACGAAAACTGTCTGCTCACTTCCGGCGTTCAAGCGCCGCAGCTGAGCGACTTGCATCGCTACAGAAGTCTTTCAGCCTGCCGGTTCATCGCCTGAAATGCGATGTGGCGACACGCTGGAATTCAACTCTCCACATGTTACAGCGACTGTGGCAGCACCGCAGAGCCCTGGTGCAATACGTCATGACGTATAGCCTGGGCCAACGAGATGCAGAGGTGGGGCAGATCACCCTGATGGAGTGGTCTCAGATCAAGGACCTATGCACCCTTCTGCACAGTTTCGACATGGCGACGAATATGTTTAGCTCTGACAATGCCATTATCAGCATGACGATTCCAGTCATTTACATGCTGGAGCACACGCTAAACACTATTCGGAGTCAGGGGGTGGGACAACATGAAGGGGAGGAACTACAGGAGGATTCATATGTGCAAGGGACAAAAACATCACCAAGGTCCAGACGTTCATCATCACCAACGCAGCAGGCATGGGACCATGGGGAACAGGGATCGACAAGGGCGCATAGTAGCAGGCGAAATGTTGAGCAAGGTGCAGGAGAACATGAAGAAATGGAGGACGAACTGTCCATGGACATGGAAGACTCAGCGGATGAGGGAGACCTTGGTCAAATTTCAGTTGAAAGAGGTTGGGGGGAGATGTCAGAGGAAGAAAGAACGGGTAGCACCTCTATGCCACAAACACAGCGTGGACTTGGTCCGCATGGCTGCGCAAGACACATGAGTGCCTTTTTGTTGCACTACCTCCAACATGACAGTCGTATTGTCAAAATTAGAAGTGATGATGACTACTGGATTGCCACACTATTAGATCCCCGGTACAAGTCCAAATTTTGTGACATAATTCCAGCCATAGAAAGGGACGCACGTATGCAGGAGTATCAGCAGAAGCTGTTACTCGATCTTAGCTCGGCTTTTCCACCAAACAACCGTGCAGGTGCAGGGAGGGAATCTCCCAGTTGTAACTTGACAAACATGGGACGGTCTCGTCATCTTCACCAGTCTACCCGTACCAGTAGGACCGTATCTGGTGCCGGTAACAGCAATTTTATGGAATCTTTTCATCATTTTTTTAGACCCTCTTTTGCAAGGCCACCAGAGACAACAAGTCTGACACATACTCAACGGCTGGAGAGGATGATACAGGAGTATCTCCAAATGAACATCGATGCCATGACTGTGCAACTGGAGCCTTGCTCCTTTTGGGCTTCAAACATAGAAAAATGGCCAGAGCTCTCCAGTTACGCCTTGGAGATTTTGTCGTGTCCAGCTGCCAGCGTTGTCTCTGAACGTGTATTCAGTGCTGCTGGGTGTGTGCTGACAGATAAGCGCACGCGTCTGTCCAGTGACAATGTGGACAGACTGACGTTCATCAAAATGAACAAGTCATGGATCCAGAAGGAATTTACTACCCCTGTGTCATCCTGGGGAGAGTAAATGCTTGTGGATTTGGAATGTGCTTGATGCAAATCAAAACATCCTGTTTGCAACTAGGGCCCAAGTGCTGCCACTGATGGGGTGGGTGTCTGTGTGGCCCAATTTTTGGAAAAAAGGGAGACTCCGCTTGGAGTAACCCTTGCTTACATTGTTTTTAAAAGAAGCCAAGATGAACAGAGCTGGGATCAGGAAAGACTTTGCTACCTACCCCGGTGTCATCCTGGGGACGGATAAGAATGGCGTATTTTTGAATGTGCTTGATGCAAATCAAAACATCCTGTTTGCAACTAGGGCCCAAGTGCTGCCACTGATGGGGTGGGTGTCTGTGTGGCCCAATTTTTGGAAAAAAAGGGAGACTCCGCTTGGAGTAACCCTTGCTTGATGTGTTTTTAAAAGAAGCCAAGATGAACAGAGCTGGGATCAGCAAAGACTTTGCTACCTACCCCGGTGTCATCCTGGGGACGGATAAGAATGGCGTATTTTTGAATGTGCTTGATGCAAATCAAAACATCCTGTTTGCAACTAGGGCCCAAGTGCTGCCACTGATGGGGTGGGTGTCTGTGTGGCCCAATTTTTGGAAAAAAAGGGAGACTCCGCTTGGAGTAACCCTTGCTTGATGTGTTTTTAAAAGAAGCCAAGATGAACAGAGCTGGGATCAGGAAAGAGTTTGCTACCTACCCCGGTGTCATCCTGGGGACGGATAAGAATGGCGTATTTTTGAATGTGCTTGATGCAAATCAAAACATCCTGTTTGCAACTAGGGCCCAAGTGCTGCCACTGATGGGGTGGGTGTCTGTGTGGCCCAATTTTTGGAAAAAAAGGGAGACTCCGCTTGGAGTAACCCTTGCTTGATGTGTTTTTAAAAGAAGCCAAGATGAACAGAGCTGGGATCAGCAAAGACTTTGCTACCTACCCCGGTGTCATCCTGGGGACGGATAAGAATGGCGTATTTTTGAATGTGCTTGATGCAAATCAAAACATCCTGTTTGCAACTAGGGCCCAAGTGCTGCCACTGATGGGGTGGGTGTCTGTGTGGCCCAATTTTTGGAAAAAAGGGAGACTCCGCTTGGAGTAACCCTTGCTTACATTGTTTTTAAAAGAAGCCAAGATGAACAAGTCATGGGTCAGCAAAGACTTTGCTACCTACCCCGGTGTCATCCTGGGGACGGTTAATTATGGGGTATTTTTGAATGTGATTGATGCAAATCAAAACATCCTGTTTGCAACTAGGGCCCAAGTGCTGCCACTGATGGGGTGGGTGTCTGTGTGGCCCAATTTTTGGAAAAAAAGGGAGACTCCGCTTGGAGTAACCCTTGCTTGATGTGTTTTTAAAAGAAGCCAAGATGAACAGAGCTGGGATCAGGAAAGACTTTGCTACCTACCCCGGTGTCATCCTGGGGACGGATAAGAATGGCGTATTTTTGAATGTGCTTGATGCAAATCAAAACATCCTGTTTGCAACTAGGGCCCAAGTGCTGCCACTGATGGGGTGGGTGTCTGTGTGGCCCAATTTTTGGAAAAAAAGGGAGACTCCGCTTGGAGTAACCCTTGCTTGATGTGTTTTTAAAAGAAGCCAAGATGAACAGAGCTGGGATCAGCAAAGACTTTGCTACCTACCCCGGTGTCATCCTGGGGACGGATAAGAATGGCGTATTTTTGAATGTGCTTGATGCAAATCAAAACATCCTGTTTGCAACTAGGGCCCAAGTGCTGCCACTGATGGGGTGGGTGTCTGTGTGGCCCAATTTTTGGAAAAAAAGGGAGACTCCGCTTGGAGTAACCCTTGCTTGATGTGTTTTTAAAAGAAGCCAAGATGAACAGAGCTGGGATCAGCAAAGACTTTGCTACCTACCCCGGTGTCATCCTGGGGACGGATAAGAATGGCGTATTTTTGAATGTGCTTGATGCAAATCAAAACATCCTGTTTGCAACTAGGGCCCAAGTGCTGCCACTGATGGGGTGGGTGTCTGTGTGGCCCAATTTTTGGAAAAAAGGGAGACTCCGCTTGGAGTAACCCTTGCTTACATTGTTTTTAAAAGAAGCCAAGATGAACAAGTCATGGGTCAGCAAAGACTTTGCTACCTACCCCGGTGTCATCCTGGGGACGGTTAATTATGGGGTATTTTTGAATGTGATTGATGCAAATCAAAACATCCTGTTTGCAACTAGGGCCCAAGTGCTGCCACTGATGGGGTGGGTGTCTGTGTGGCCCAATTTTTGGAAAAAAAGGGAGACTCCGCTTGGAGTAACCCTTGCTTACATTGTTTTTTACAGAAGCCAAGATGAACAAGTCATGGGTCAGCAAAGACTTTGCTACCTACCCCGGTGTCATCCTGGGGACGGTTAATTATGGGGTATTTTTGAATGTGATTGATGCAAATCAAAACATCCTGTTTGCAACTAGGGCCCAAGTGCTGCCACTGATGGGGTGGGTGTCTGTGTGGCCCAATTTTTGGAAAAAAAGGGAGACTCCGCTTGGAGTAACCCTTGCTTGATGTGTTTTTAAAAGAAGCCAAGATGAACAGAGCTGGGATCAGGAAAGACTTTGCTACCTACCCCGGTGTCATCCTGGGGACGGATAAGAATGGCGTATTTTTGAATGTGCTTGATGCAAATCAAAACATCCTGTTTGCAACTAGGGCCCAAGTGCTGCCACTGATGGGGTGGGTGTCTGTGTGGCCCAATTTTTGGAAAAAAAGGGAGACTCCGCTTGGAGTAACCCTTGCTTGATGTGTTTTTAAAAGAAGCCAAGATGAACAGAGCTGGGATCAGGAAAGACTTTGCTACCTACCCCGGTGTCATCCTGGGGACGGATAAGAATGGCGTATTTTTGAATGTGCTTGATGCAAATCAAAACATCCTGTTTGCAACTAGGGCCCAAGTGCTGCCACTGATGGGGTGGGTGTCTGTGTGGCCCAATTTTTGGAAAAAAAGGGAGACTCCGCTTGGAGTAACCCTTGCTTGATGTGTTTTTAAAAGAAGCCAAGATGAACAGAGCTGGGATCAGCAAAGACTTTGCTACCTACCCCGGTGTCATCCTGGGGACGGATAAGAATGGCGTATTTTTGAATGTGCTTGATGCAAATCAAAACATCCTGTTTGCAACTAGGGCCCAAGTGCTGCCACTGATGGGGTGGGTGTCTGTGTGGCCCAATTTTTGGAAAAAAAGGGAGACTCCGCTTGGAGTAACCCTTGCTTGATGTGTTTTTAAAAGAAGCCAAGATGAACAGAGCTGGGATCAGCAAAGACTTTGCTACCTACCCCGGTGTCATCCTGGGGACGGATAAGAATGGCGTATTTTTGAATGTGCTTGATGCAAATCAAAACATCCTGTTTGCAACTAGGGCCCAAGTGCTGCCACTGATGGGGTGGGTGTCTGTGTGGCCCAATTTTTGGAAAAAAGGGAGACTCCGCTTGGAGTAACCCTTGCTTACATTGTTTTTAAAAGAAGCCAAGATGAACAAGTCATGGGTCAGCAAAGACTTTGCTACCTACCCCGGTGTCATCCTGGGGACGGTTAATTATGGGGTATTTTTGAATGTGATTGATGCAAATCAAAACATCCTGTTTGCAACTAGGGCCCAAGTGCTGCCACTGATGGGGTGGGTGTCTGTGTGGCCCAATTTTTGGAAAAAAAGGGAGACTCCGCTTGGAGTAACCCTTGCTTGATGTGTTTTTAAAAGAAGCCAAGATGAACAGAGCTGGGATCAGGAAAGACTTTGCTACCTACCCCGGTGTCATCCTGGGGACGGATAAGAATGGCGTATTTTTGAATGTGCTTGATGCAAATCAAAACATCCTGTTTGCAACTAGGGCCCAAGTGCTGCCACTGATGGGGTGGGTGTCTGTGTGGCATAATTTTTGGAAAAAAAGGGAGACTCCGCTTGGAGTAACCCTTGCTTGATGTGTTTTTAAAAGAAGCCAAGATGAACAGAGCTGGGATCAGGAAAGACTTTGCTACCTACCCCGGTGTCATCCTGGGGACGGATAAGAATGGCGTATTTTTGAATGTGCTTGATGCAAATCAAAACATCCTGTTTGCAACTAGGGCCCAAGTGCTGCCACTGATGGGGTGGGTGTCTGTGTGGCCCAATTTTTGGAAAAAAAGGGAGACTCCGCTTGGAGTAACCCTTGCTTGATGTGTTTTTAAAAGAAGCCAAGATGAACAGAGCTGGGATCAGCAAAGACTTTGCTACCTACCCCGGTGTCATCCTGGGGACGGATAAGAATGGCGTATTTTTGAATGTGCTTGATGCAAATCAAAACATCCTGTTTGCAACTAGGGCCCAAGTGCTGCCACTGATGGGGTGGGTGTCTGTGTGGCCCAATTTTTGGAAAAAAGGGAGACTCCGCTTGGAGTAACCCTTGCTTACATTGTTTTTAAAAGAAGCCAAGATGAACAAGTCATGGGTCAGCAAAGACTTTGCTACCTACCCCGGTGTCATCCTGGGGACGGTTAATTATGGGGTATTTTTGAATGTGATTGATGCAAATCAAAACATCCTGTTTGCAACTAGGGCCCAAGTGCTGCCACTGATGGGGTGGGTGTCTGTGTGGCCCAATTTTTGGAAAAAAAGGGAGACTCCGCTTGGAGTAACCCTTGCTTGATGTGTTTTTAAAAGAAGCCAAGATGAACAGAGCTGGGATCAGGAAAGACTTTGCTACCTACCCCGGTGTCATCCTGGGGACGGATAAGAATGGCGTATTTTTGAATGTGCTTGATGCAAATCAAAACATCCTGTTTGCAACTAGGGCCCAAGTGCTGCCACTGATGGGGTGGGTGTCTGTGTGGCCCAATTTTTGGAAAAAAAGGGAGACTCCGCTTGGAGTAACCCTTGCTTGATGTGTTTTTAAAAGAAGCCAAGATGAACAGAGCTGGGATCAGGAAAGACTTTGCTACCTACCCCGGTGTCATCCTGGGGACGGATAAGAATGGCGTATTTTTGAATGTGCTTGATGCAAATCAAAACATCCTGTTTGCAACTAGGGCCCAAGTGCTGCCACTGATGGGGTGGGTGTCTGTGTGGCCCAATTTTTGGAAAAAAAGGGAGACTCCGCTTGGAGTAACCCTTGCTTGATGTGTTTTTAAAAGAAGCCAAGATGAACAGAGCTGGGATCAGCAAAGACTTTGCTACCTACCCCGGTGTCATCCTGGGGACGGATAAGAATGGCGTATTTTTGAATGTGCTTGATGCAAATCAAAACATCCTGTTTGCAACTAGGGCCCAAGTGCTGCCACTGATGGGGTGGGTGTCTGTGTGGCCCAATTTTTGGAAAAAAAGGGAGACTCCGCTTGGAGTAACCCTTGCTTGATGTGTTTTTAAAAGAAGCCAAGATGAACAGAGCTGGGATCAGCAAAGACTTTGCTACCTACCCCGGTGTCATCCTGGGGACGGATAAGAATGGCGTATTTTTGAATGTGCTTGATGCAAATCAAAACATCCTGTTTGCAACTAGGGCCCAAGTGCTGCCACTGATGGGGTGGGTGTCTGTGTGGCCCAATTTTTGGAAAAAAGGGAGACTCCGCTTGGAGTAACCCTTGCTTACATTGTTTTTAAAAGAAGCCAAGATGAACAAGTCATGGGTCAGCAAAGACTTTGCTACCTACCCCGGTGTCATCCTGGGGACGGTTAATTATGGGGTATTTTTGAATGTGATTGATGCAAATCAAAACATCCTGTTTGCAACTAGGGCCCAAGTGCTGCCACTGATGGGGTGGGTGTCTGTGTGGCCCAATTTTTGGAAAAAAAGGGAGACTCCGCTTGGAGTAACCCTTGCTTGATGTGTTTTTAAAAGAAGCCAAGATGAACAGAGCTGGGATCAGGAAAGACTTTGCTACCTACCCCGGTGTCATCCTGGGGACGGATAAGAATGGCGTATTTTTGAATGTGCTTGATGCAAATCAAAACATCCTGTTTGCAACTAGGGCCCAAGTGCTGCCACTGATGGGGTGGGTGTCTGTGTGGCCCAATTTTTGGAAAAAAAGGGAGACTCCGCTTGGAGTAACCCTTGCTTGATGTGTTTTTAAAAGAAGCCAAGATGAACAGAGCTGGGATCAGCAAAGACTTTGCTACCTACCCCGGTGTCAACCTGGGGACGGATAAGAATGGCGTATTTTTGAATGTGCTTGATGCAAATCAAAACATCCTGTTTGCAACTAGGGCCCAAGTGCTGCCACTGATGGGGTGGGTGTCTGTGTGGCCCAATTTTTGGAAAAAAGGGAGACTCCGCTTGGAGTAACCCTTGCTTACATTGTTTTTAAAAGAAGCCAAGATGAACAAGTCATGGGTCAGCAAAGACTTTGCTACCTACCCCGGTGTCATCCTGGGGACGGTTAATTATGGGGTATTTTTGAATGTGATTGATGCAAATCAAAACATCCTGTTTGCAACTAGGGCCCAAGTGCTGCCACTGATGGGGTGGGTGTCTGTGTGGCCCAATTTTTGGAAAAAAAGGGAGACTCCGCTTGGAGTAACCCTTGCTTGATGTGTTTTTAAAAGAAGCCAAGATGAACAGAGCTGGGATCAGGAAAGACTTTGCTACCTACCCCGGTGTCATCCTGGGGACGGATAAGAATGGCGTATTTTTGAATGTGCTTGATGCAAATCAAAACATCCTGTTTGCAACTAGGGCCCAAGTGCTGCCACTGATGGGGTGGGTGTCTGTGTGGCCCAATTTTTGGAAAAAAAGGGAGACTCCGCTTGGAGTAACCCTTGCTTGATGTGTTTTTAAAAGAAGCCAAGATGAACAGAGCTGGGATCAGCAAAGACTTTGCTACCTACCCCGGTGTCATCCTGGGGACGGATAAGAATGGCGTATTTTTGAATGTGCTTGATGCAAATCAAAACATCCTGTTTGCAACTAGGGCCCAAGTGCTGCCACTGATGGGGTGGGTGTCTGTGTGGCCCAATTTTTGGAAAAAAAGGGAGACTCTGCTTGGAGTAACCCTTGCTTGATGTGTTTTTAAAAGAAGCCAAGATGAACAGAGCTGGGATCAGGAAAGACTTTGCTACCTACCCCGGTGTCATCCTGGGGACGGATAAGAATGGCGTATTTTTGAATGTGCTTGATGCAAATCAAAACATCCTGTTTGCAACTAGGGCCCAAGTGCTGCCACTGATGGGGTGGGTGTCTGTGTGGCCCAATTTTTGGAAAAAAAGGGAGACTCCGCTTGGAGTAACCCTTGCTTGATGTGTTTTTAAAAGAAGCCAAGATGAACAGAGCTGGGATCAGGAAAGACTTTGCTACCTACCCCGGTGTCATCCTGGGGACGGATAAGAATGGCGTATTTTTGAATGTGCTTGATGCAAATCAAAACATCCTGTTTGCAACTAGGGCCCAAGTGCTGCCACTGATGGGGTGGGTGTCTGTGTGGCCCAATTTTTGGAAAAAAGGGAGACTCCGCTTGGAGTAACCCTTGCTTACATTGTTTTTAAAAGAAGCCAAGATGAACAAGTCATGGGTCAGCAAAGACTTTGCTACCTACCCCGGTGTCATCCTGGGGATGGATAAGAATGGCGTATTTTTGAATGTGATTGATGCAAATCAAAACATCCTGTTTGCAACTAGGGCCCAAGTGCTGCCACTGATGGGGTGGGTGTCTGTGTGGCCCAATTTTTGGAAAAAAAGGGAGACTCCGCTTGGAGTAACCCTTGCTTGATGTGTTTTTAAAAGAAGCCAAGATGAACAGAGCTGGGATCAGGAAAGACTTTGCTACCTACCCCGGTGTCATCCTGGGGACGGATAAGAATGGCATATTTTTGAATGTGCTTGATGCAAATCAAAACATCCTGTTTGCAACTAGGGCCCAAGTGCTGCCACTGATGGGGTGGGTGTCTGTGTGGCCCAATTTTTGGAAAAAAAGGGAGACTCCGCTTGGAGTAACCCTTGCTTGATGTGTTTTTAAAAGAAGCCAAGATGAACAGAGCTGGGATCAGCAAAGACTTTGCTACCTACCCCGGTGTCATCCTGGGGACGGATAAGAATGGCGTATTTTTGAATGTGCTTGATGCAAATCAAAACATCCTGTTTGCAACTAGGGCCCAAGTGCTGCCACTGATGGGGTGGGTGTCTGTGTGGCCCAATTTTTGGAAAAAAAGGGAGACTCTGCTTGGAGTAACCCTTGCTTGATGTGTTTTTAAAAGAAGCCAAGATGAACAGAGCTGGGATCAGGAAAGACTTTGCTACCTACCCCGGTGTCATCCTGGGGACGGATAAGAATGGCGTATTTTTGAATGTGCTTGATGCAAATCAAAACATCCTGTTTGCAACTAGGGCCCAAGTGCTGCCACTGATGGGGTGGGTGTCTGTGTGGCCCAATTTTTGGAAAAAAAGGGAGACTCCGCTTGGAGTAACCCTTGCTTGATGTGTTTTTAAAAGAAGCCAAGATGAACAGAGCTGGGATCAGGAAAGACTTTGCTACCTACCCCGGTGTCATCCTGGGGACGGATAAGAATGGCGTATTTTTGAATGTGCTTGATGCAAATCAAAACATCCTGTTTGCAACTAGGGCCCAAGTGCTGCCACTGATGGGGTGGGTGTCTGTGTGGCCCAATTTTTGGAAAAAAGGGAGACTCCGCTTGGAGTAACCCTTGCTTACATTGTTTTTAAAAGAAGCCAAGATGAACAAGTCATGGGTCAGCAAAGACTTTGCTACCTACCCCGGTGTCATCCTGGGGATGGATAAGAATGGCGTATTTTTGAATGTGCTTGATGCAAATGTAGCTGTGAAGTGTACAACTGGGGCACAACTGCTGCCACTGAAGGGGTGGGTGTGTGTGTGGCCCAATTTTTGGAAAAAATGGAGACTCCGCTTGGAGTCACCTTGCGGTGTTTTACATGATTTTAGAAGGGCGTGCCATGCCTATATCTGTGTGTCCTCCTCTTTTTCCTTGTCCAGCTGTTTTGTTTTCGCATGAGTATATGTCCTTGTCACTTTCCAATGTGTTTGAGTTGTTTGTCACCTTTAGGACACCTTTGAGGGTGTTTTCTAGGTGTTTTTCTGTGTTTGTGATTGCCTGCCATTGTTTCCTATGCAGTTCGAGTTCGGTTCGTCGAACGTTCGACGAACCGAACTCGAACGGGAGGTCCGTTCGGCGAACCAACCTCGAGCCGAACCGCGACCGGTTCGCTCATCTCTAATGCCAAAGCCATGTTGGTTGTGGCATTAGAGTGATTGGCTGGCCGCACAGTGTCATCAGTTCTATATGGCACCTGACGGCGCTGTGCTCGACTCTGATCCAAAGTCAGCTAGTGTAGAAGGAGGTGCTGCTGAGCTGGGGACAGATTTACTGTGTGTCTTAGGTAGTGTAGGTACTAGATGACATGTCACTGCTGCCACCGTTGCCATAGTAACCTAACGAGTGGGTTACTATAGCAACGATGATCTCCGATCACCTGATTACCGAAACCGCTATACACCGGCTTCTACAGGAGCCAGAGGAGTTAATATCCTGTTTATCGGTGCACTGGTGAATAGCGGCATTGGGAATCAGGTAATCGGAGATCACCGTTGCTATAATATCCTACTCGTTAGGTTACTATGGCAACGGTAGCGGTGACATCACCGCTTACCAACCCGCAGTGTCTGCTCCCCCGCAGTGTTCTTCCTCCCCCTGTGCTTTGTGATATATAGCAGAGCTGCATGGGTTGAAGAAGACGGAAGACAGAAGACCAGGATTGTGGAGGGGTGACAGGGAGTAATAAAGATGGAGTCCTTAAGTGTGTCTGTGTATTTATTTCTAATAAAGTATTTTTTCTCTGTGTGGTGTCTTTTTTTTTTTTTCACCCTTTATTGGAGATTCTTAATGGCCGGGTCAAACTTGGCCTGACATTAAGAATCTCGGGCTTAATACCAGCTGGTAAAACAATGCAGGTATTGACCCATTATTACCCAGCATGCCACCCAGCTGGAAGAGTTGGATACAGCGCCAGAAGATGGCGCTTCTATGAAAGCACCATTTTCTGAGGCGGCTTTGGACTGCAATTCACAGTGGTGGGGCGCAGAGAGCTTAGGTCACCTTGCGTTGCGGATTCCAGTTCCCATCTGCCTAGCTGTACCTGGCTGAACACAAAAATTGGGCAAAGCCCGAGTCATTTTTTTTTCAAAATTATTTCATGAAATTCATGAAATAATTAAAAAAAGGGCTTCCCTATATTTTTCGTTCTCAGCCGGGTACAAATAGGCTGCTGGGGGTTGTGGGCAGCCTGTCACTGCCTGCTGTACCTGGATAGCATAGAAAAATATGGCGATGCCCACGTCATTTTTTTGTTTAGTTTTTGGGCACAAAACTTTAAAAAAAAAGGGTTTCCCTGGATTTTCCATTGCTAGTGAAGGTAACACCAAGCAGTGGGGGTTAGCAGCCAGTAGCTGCTTGAGTTACCCTTAGCTAGCAATAGAAAATGCAGCGGAAACCCACACATTTTTTTTTTTACCCCTAACCGTTAAGGGCGCTTTACATGCTACAATATATCTTACGATGTGTCGGCAGGGTCATGTCGTAAGTGACGCACATCCGGCATCGTAAGTATGATTGTAGCATGTAAAACCTCCGTGCAATTGTGATTGAACGAAAATCCGTTCATCGCATCCACGTCGTTCATTCCTCAAAGATTGAACATGCGGTTGTGCAATGTTCCCGAGGCAGCACACATCGCAGTGTGTGACACCCCGGGAACATTGAACGACAGCTTACCTCCGTCCGCAGCTCCCGCCGACAATGCGGAAGGAAGGAGGTGGGCGGGATGTTTATGTCCCGCTCATCTCCGCCCCTCCGCTTCTTTTGGCCAGCTGCCGCGTGACATTGATATGACGCCGAACATCCCTCCCACTCCAGGAAGTGGACGTTCGCCGCCCACATCGAGGTCGTATGGACGGGTAAGTATGTGTGACGGGGGTTAATCGTTTGTGCGGCACGTTCAACAAATTGAACGTGCCACACATACGATGGGGGCGTTGCAAATCGCATACGATATCGTATGCGAAATTGCAACGCGTAAAGCAGGCTTTAGGGTTATGTGTTTGGGGTTGTTTCATGAATTAAAAAAAAAAATCGTCAGGGGCTTCGCCTTATTTTTGTATGCCAGCCAGGTACAGCAGGAAGATGCGGGCTGCACCCAACGCCCAGCTGCCTAATTGTACCCCACGGGGAACCAAAAATATAGGGAAGCCCTTTTTTTAATTATTTCATGAATTTCATGTAATAATTGAAAAAAAACAAATGACGTGGGGCTTTGCAGCATTTACAAGTCCAGCGTGATGAAAGCTGACAGCTGTGAAATGCCACCCACAGCTGCCTAATTTTTTTTGTCTTGGGTCGAAGGTCCGGCGATGTCTAATCCAGAGCTAATATCATCTGATCGGTTTGCCAGAAACTCCTCCTGGAAATGGCGCATTGTTTCTTAGCGCCATTCCCAGGTGTTTTACCCAGCTTGTCCAGTGGCCCTGGTGATGGTGGCATGCTGGGTAATAAAGTTGTTAATACCAGCTTTGTATTCTCAAATGGTACTAAGCCTGAAATTCATAGTGTCACACCAAATTAGACATGGCCACCATGAATTTCTAGTGAACAGTAAAAAAAAACCCACAACACATAGAAAAAAATGTTCTATTAGAAATAAAACAAAAAAAATTTAGAGACTCCATCTTTATGATAAAAAAATCCTTAGTCCGACATAATCCACAGGGACAGCAATGTCAACTCTGCTTTATCACTCTGTAAAGACAAGCGGCTCTATAGAGAGAGAAGCAGAGAGAGCATTGTCAACTCTGCTACTGTCACGCTCCCCGGGTCCCCTGGCCAGCTCCCCGGCTCCCCTGCCACGCTCCCCGGGTCCCCTGTCCAGCTCCCCGGCTCCCCTGCCACGCTCCCCGGCTTCCCTGGCTCGCTCCCCGGCTCCTCTGTCCGGCGTTGTGACGGGGTGTACATCAGAGCAAAGAGAGACAACAGGCCGAGGATGATCCAACAGGTTTACTAACAGGAATACAGGAACAGCACACGACAAGTCCAAATAAAACAGATTCGGGGGCACCTCCCGATAATCCAAAGTGCCAGATCACAACGTAATAGTCCTTTTCAGAGTCCCAGAAATCCCACACAATCCACTGGACGGCGAGGTCTGTCCGCAGATTCAGATCTCGCTCCCTTCCTCTTCAAAAACTCAACTCCCAACTGCATTTAGAAACAGGAGTGAATTGTTTGAGCTCGTGGGCCCGCCCCTCAAGGGTAGGGGTCTATGCAATGGTTGGGCCCACTAGAAGATTCTAGAAGGTTGGCTCCGAGATGTCTACAGGTTTGTGTAGTTGGCGTTATCCACTGCTTACGAAACAATGAGAAGTTCCCCTGGCTGTGTGGACAAGAGATAATTGCATTATGGGCCCAGAGACACAGGAGATGGGGGGAAGGTATGGTTACTTACATCCCAAGACATTTCAAAGTGTTCAGTAAGTACAACCAAAGGAAAGTGACATCACATCCTGACATAGTATTACAGCAAATACAGTGAGAAGGTAAAATACATCATGACAATTCCTTCCCCTCCCAACTTGTGTACGTACTAGGGACCTCTACAGGTCGCTGGTTAAGTACACGCAGGCATGGCTGACAGGACTCAAGGCTCCTCTTGCCTGGACAGTCCATCTGCATTTTGGTGTTGGCTGCCCCTTCTATATTGTATGGTAAAGTTATAGGGCTGCAGAGCCAGGCTCCATCGCAGTAAGCGTCCATTGTCCCCAGAGACTCTGTTCAGCCAGGTGAGGGGATTGTGATCAGTAACCACAGTGAATTCCCGTCCATACAGATACGGCCGTAGTTTCTTAAGGGCCCACACTACAGCCAGACATTCCTTCTCAACAGTTGCATAGGCCACTTCTCGGTCCAGCAGTTTCCGGCTGAGATAGGCGATGGGGTGCTCGTCCCCAGCTGCATTCACCTGGCTGAGGACAGCTCCCAGTCCATAAGCAGAGGCATCCGTTTGCACAATGAATCTCCTCTTGTAGTCTGGAGCAGCCAGGACAGGATCGCAGATCAAAGCATCCTTCAGCCGGTTAAAAGCCTCATCACAGGCTGGAGTCCAGATCACCAGCCGGGGCATTGTTTTCTTGGTCAGGTCGGTAAGAGGCTTGGCCACAGTACTGAAATGAGAAACAAATTTTCGGTAATAACTGGCAGTGCCCAGAAAAGCCATAACTTGTTTCTTAGTTTGGGGTACAGGCCAGTCTCTAATAGCCTGGATTTTGGCAGGCTCAGGTCGGAGCTTCCCTCCTCCCACTCTATGTCCTAGGTATTGGACTTCCCCCATCCCCAATTGGCATTTATCGGGTCGAATAGTTAGGCCGGCTGCAAGAATCAGGTCCAAAATAATGGCTACTTGATTCAGATGTTCCTCCCATGTGTGGCTGAAGACGGCGATATCATCCAAGTAGGCACAAGCAAAGTCATCACATCCCCGGAGGATCTGATCCACCATTCTCTGGAAGGTGGCCGGGGCATTTTTCATTCCAAAAGGCATGCTTAGAAATTCATACAGACCAAAGGGGGTTATAAAAGCGGACCGTTCTCTCCCTTCATCCGTTAGAGGGATCTGCCAGTATCCCTTACTGAGATCCAAGGTAGTGACATATCGGGACCCAGCCAGTCGGTCTAGAAGTTCGTCAATACGAGGCATTGGGTAAGGATCGCTGACGGTATGGTCGTTTAGTCGCCGATAGTCCACACAAAATCGAGTACTCCCATCCTTCTTGGGTACTAACACCACAGGGGAGGCCCAAGGGCTATGGGAGGCCTGGATTACCCCAAGCTGTAACATCTCTTCCAGTTCGTGCTGCATGGTGTTTCGAACTGATTCAGGTACCCGGTAAGGAGCCAGTTGTATGGGACGGATGCCCTGAGTGTCCACATGATGTTGGGTGACGGTGGTTCGACCTGGTTGGGATGAGAAAGCAGCCCGTCTCTGTTGAAGCACTTCCAGCATCTGGATTTTCTGTAAGGAGTCCAGGTAATCTCCCAGGGGAACCTGTTCCACAGTGGATGGGGCTCTCGCTGCTTCCACGAGATCAGGTAGAGAGTCCTCATCCTCTTGACCATCTTCTGAAGCCAACCGACAGCTTGCTATCATTGGAATGTTCCGGTCATGGTACTCCTTAATCATATTCACATGGACAGTCTTTTGCCTTAGCCCCTGATCATCTAAAGCAAGAAGGTAATTGGTATCATTCAGTTTTCTGAGAACCCGGAAGGGACCCTCCCATGTGGTCTGCAGTTTATTCTGCCGATGGGGAACAATCATTAAGACTTGTTGTCCTTCTACAAACTCCCGATAGCGTGCGTTACGGTCATACCATGTCTTCTGTCTGGTTTGAGCCATACGCAAATGACTCTGTGCAAAACTAGCAAGTTGGGCCAAGGTTTCTCGCAGCTTTAGGACATAAGGGACAACAGGGGTTCCTGTATCTTCAACTTGCCCCTCCCAGTATTCCTTGAGCAGGGTTAAGGGTCCTCGGACCTTTCTTCCATAGAGTAGTTCAAAGGGGGAGAACCCAGTGGACTCCTGGGGAACTTCCCGATAGGCAAACAAGAGATGGGGTAGGTACTTCTCCCAGTCTGAATCTCGGTCCGTGAAGGCCCTCAGCATATTCTTCAGAGTGCCGTTGAATCGTTCACAAAGTCCATTTGTTTGGGGATGATACGGGGTCGTTCGGATCGCTCGTACTCCACAGGTGCGCCACAGACACTGGACCAACTCTGACATAAACTGGGAGCCTTGGTCCGACAAGATCTCACTGGGGAATCCTACTCTGGTAAAAATAATAACCAAGGCCTCGGCCACCTTGGCTGCAGAGATACTTGACAAGGCCACGGCTTCTGGATATCGGGTGGCGTAGTCCACAACAGTGAGAATGTACTGCTTTCCAGATTTACTTGGTTTAGCCAGAGGTCCAATGATATCAACAGCTACTCTTTGAAAGGGTTCTTCTATTATAGGGAGCGGTTGCAGGGGTGCCTTTGGGTGATCTCCGGGTCGCCCTCTACGCTGACATATGTCACAAGTTCGGCAGAAATGCGCCACTGCTTGGGAAATCCCCGGCCAATAAAAAGTTTGAGTCAATCGTCTCTCGGTGCGGGTTTTGCCTTGATGGCCAGCCGTAGGAATGTCATGAGCCAGGTGTAATAGGGGAATTCTGTACTTCTGAGGAACAATCAGCTGTTTGCTATAAGTCCAGGGCTTATCTAGGGAGTCGGCATTGGCAACCCGATACAGAAGTCCATTTTCTCTGATAATTCTTTCTCCGTTTTCCCCTAGCTGCCCTATTTCAGCCCGAGTTCTAAAACTAGCAAGGGTGGGGTCAGTCTCTACTTCTTGTCTAAACTGAACTTTATCCCAAGTAACATTCATATTATCCCCACAAGAAGAATCACTCACCGGCTGTAATGGCAGTTCTGGTGGCCTCAGTTCCATGGATGGGTTGTACACGTCCACACGGGCTGCTCTCTTGGCTTGACTTCTGGTTACCGCACCGACAAAGTGGCAATGAAGATTCCCCACATCATTTCCTAGAAGAACGTCTGCAGGGAGGCCGCTCATCACACCGACCACACATTGTTTTGCCCCAAAGCCATAATCCAGGGTCACACTCGCTCTTGGAATATATCTCTGGGTACCTCCTGCCAGTTCAATGGCAATTCCTGGTCCCTTTTGAATTGCTTGTGGTTGAATTACTCGGGGATCGGCTATGGTGAGGAAAGCCCCAGTGTCACGGAAGCCAACAACTTTTTGGCCATCCAGCACGACCTCCTGTAGATGTTTGTCCTGAACATCAGAAGAACAGGTGGCTGGAGCTCGCACCCCATAGACTCCGGGTAGGGGAGCCAGGATATCTGAGTCACTTGGCAAGTCATCAGGCACAGAATCCAGCTCTTCTCCTGGTGAAGGTGTCTGTAGGTAATGAACAGGCAAAGGCGGTCTGTAGCTGTTCTGTCTACGAACACCTGGACATTGGAATTGCATGTGCCCAGGCTGCCCACATCCATAACATCTGCGCTCTGGGATTCTTCCTCCGCGTCGTATTCCCAAAGGTGGAGCATGAGTAATGCGAGGCACAGTCACACGAAGGTCCCCATGAGTTGACGGTCTAGGGTGATGGTGAACATTGGGGCCAGAAGGACCAGGGGCCACCAGCGTTGGGGGGTTGGTGTTTTTTTTCTCACTGGGTAGTAGTTTTTTCCACTGAGGCTTGATGGTGAGAGCCTCATCAGCTAGAGCTGCAGCTTCCTCCACAGTGGCTGGTCTCCTTTCACGCACCCATTCCCGGATCTCAGCGGGGCACTTGAAGTAAAACTGCTCTTTTAGGAGGACCTGGAGGACGGTCTCCAAGGTTAAGGCCTCCTCTGCCTCCAACCAACGATGCCACAGATGTTTGAGTTTGTGGGCATACATCTTGAAGGACACTTCCTCATCACATGCTAGAGTACGGAACTGAGTCCTGTAAGTGTCTGGCGTTACAGCATAATGTTCTAGAATAGTCTGTTTAATATCCGCATACTCACAGTTCCACCGAGGGTCCATAGCTCTATAGGCTGCAGCAGCTCCACCCTCTAAGAGCCCAACCAGATGCCGGACGCGCTCCCTTTCTGGGACTTCCATTAATCGACACTGATGCTCAAAGTCCTGGAAGAAGCCCTCAATGTCACCAGCAGCCTCATTAAACTGCTTGAAGTCTTTGCGGGACACTCTGGGAAGTTCCCTCATGATGGGTGCTGGGGTTACAGTTAGTGATGAGCGAGCATGCTTGTCACTACTCGGTACTCGCACGAGTATCACTGTACTCGGGCTGCTCGGCGGGGACCGAGTAATCTCGCGATACTCGTGCTTTACTCGTGGTCTTCATTTCTGCATGTTGGCGCTCTTTTGAGAGCCAGCCCTCATGCAGGGATTGGCTGGCAGACCACTGCAATGCCACAGCCCTGTTAGTTGTGGAATTGCAGTGATTGGCCGGCCTGCACAGCGTCACCGAGCCTTTATATCGGCCGGCGCGCTGTGCTCTGCTCACAGCTATTCTGACAGTGAGTGTAGGGAGAGTGTCGCTGATTCAGGGAAAGCTTTGCGGCCCTTTATAGCTTTTTCAGTTGCAGGGCTGCAAACAGTGTGACCAAAAGTCCTTCTCAGGACTATTCTAGTTGTATACAGGCAGGCAGGGTATAGCCAGGTCGGAGTACAGTAGCAGAGTCCTTCTCAGGACTATTGTTGCTATATACAGGCAGGGTATAGCCAGGTCTGAATACAGGCTAGTGACCAAAAGAGTCCTTGTCAGGACTATTGTAGCAGTATACAGGCAGGCAGGCAGGCAGGGTAGTGGTGACCGTATACCAGCCTTCATATCTGGGGCTGGTGTACACAGTGTAAAACAGTCCAGATAGTGTCTGACTTGTCTGTACTGTAATTGTCGCTCCCCAAAAAAACCTGTTAGTAGGTTATTATTGCGTCCGTGCTTGGTTTTTAAAACCGCACGTGTGTGCCTGTTGGTGGCAGCGTACAGGTGCACTGGTGTGCGTTTACCAAACTATTATATAACGCACAAGTGTAGTGTATAATACACGTCAGTCAGCAGTGGCTGATAGTGTCAGAGTTCTTAATTTTTGCTCCTAAAACCTGTGTTAGGTTATTATTGCGTCCGTGCTTGGTTTTTAAAACCGCACGTGTGTGCCTGTTGGTGGCAGCGTACAGGTGCACTGGTGTGCGTTTACCAAACTATTATATAACGCACAAGTGTAGTGTATAATACACGTCAGTCAGCAGTGGCTGATAGTGTCAGAGTTCTTAATTTTTGCTCCTAAAACCTGTGTTAGGTTATTATTGCGTCCGTGCTTGGTTTTTAAAACCGCACGTGTGTGCCTGTTGGTGGCAGCGTACAGGTGCACTGGTGTGCGTTTACCAAACTATTATATAACGCACAAGTGTAGTGTATAATACACGTCAGTCAGCAGTGGCTGATAGTGTCAGAGTTCTTAATTTTTGCTCCTAAAACCTGTGTTAGGTTATTATTGCGTCCGTGCTTGGTTTTTAAAACCGCACGTGTGTGCCTGTTGGTGGCAGCGTACAGGTGCACTGGTGTGCGTTTACCAAACTATTATATAACGCACAAGTGTAGTGTATAATACACGTCAGTCAGCAGTGGCTGATAGTGTCAGAGTTCTTAATTTTTGCTCCTAAAACCTGTGTTAGGTTATTATTGCGTCCGTGCTTGGTTTTTAAAACCGCACGTGTGTGCCTGTTGGTGGCAGCGTACAGGTGCACTGGTGTGCGTTTACCAAACTATTATATAACGCACAAGTGTAGTGTATAATACACGTCAGTCAGCAGTGGCTGATAGTGTCAGAGTTCTTAATTTTTGCTCCTAAAACCTGTGTTAGGTTATTATTGCGTCCGTGCTTGGTTTTTAAAACCGCACGTGTGTGCCTGTTGGTGGCAGCGTACAGGTGCACTGGTGTGCATTTACCAAACTATTATATAACGCACAAGTGTAGTGTATAATACACGTCAGTCAGCAGTGGCTGATAGTGTCAGAGTTCTTAATTTTTGCTCCTAAAACCTGTGTTAGGTTATTATTGCGTCCGTGCTTGGTTTTTAAAACCGCACGTGTGTGCCTGTTGGTGGCAGCGTACAGGTGCACTGGTGTGCGTTTACCAAACTATTATATAACGCACAAGTGTAGTGTATAATACACGTCAGTCAGCAGTGGCTGATAGTGTCAGAGTTCTTAATTTTTGCTCCTAAAACCTGTGTTAGGTTATTATTGCGTCCGTGCTTGGTTTTTAAAACCGCACGTGTGTGCCTGTTGGTGGCAGCGTACAGGTGCACTGGTGTGCGTTTACCAAACTATTATATAACGCACAAGTGTAGTGTATAATACACGTCAGTCAGCAGTGGCTGATAGTGTCAGAGTTCTTAATTTTTGCTCCTAAAACCTGTGTTAGGTTATTATTGCGTCCGTGCTTGGTTTTTAAAACCGCACGTGTGTGCCTGTTGGTGGCAGCGTACAGGTGCACTTGTGTGCAATTTCCAGAAACTTTGATATAACGCACAAGTAGTGAATATACACGTCAGCAGTGCACAGCATTGCAAAATGCGCAAGGGCATTGGCAAGGAACAAGGAAGTGGACGTGATGGTGGTGCAGGCAGAGGCCGAGGTCGTGGGCAAGCTCTAATTTCGCCACAACAAAGGGCCACATCTAGTCGCTCGCACGTCCTGTCCCAAATTCTTGGGGACCGCAGCAGTACACCGCTCTTGAACCAAGACCAGTGTCAACAGGTTGTTAGTTGGATAGCGGATAATGCTTCCAGTCAGATTGGCACCACCACAAACACTCTGTCTTCCACACGGTCAAGTGTCAGTAGCCGTGATACTGCACCGCACATTTCTGAACCTGATCCTCCTTCCTACCACCAGGCTGAGTACACGTCCTCCTCGGACATTAATGATCCCACACTTGGACACTCGGAAGAGCTGTTCACGTTTCCATTCACACATTCTGGCCTCTCGCCAGCTCATATTGAAGTGGGTCATGAGGAGATCGTCTGTACAGATAGCCAAATATTTGAGCAGCCACGTTCTCACGAAGTTGGCAACGTGTCTCAACAAGTGGTGGACGATGATGAGACACAATTGTCAGCAAGTCAGGAGGAGGAGCAGGGTGCGGAAGAGGAAGACGACGTGGTGGATGATCCAGTAACTGACCCAACCTGGCAGGAGGATATGCAGAGCGAGGACAGCAGTGCACAGGGGGAGGGAGGCGTAGCATCACAACAGGCAGTAAGAAGCAGGGTGGTGGCCCCAGGCAGAAGTCAGGCAACCGTTCCCCGTAACAACACGACGACACAAGGTGCCTGTACAAATGTTAGGTCTTCACGAGTCTGGCAGTTTTTTAAGTTGGATCCAGATGATTCAAAAAAGGCCATTTGCAACACCTGCCGTGCCAGCATCAGCAGGGGTACCAAAACTAGCAGCCTGACCACCACCAGCATGATCAGGCACATGTCAGCCAAGCACCCGACTTTGTGGGAAGTACAACAGAGTCGAGGAGCAGTGCTTGCTGATGTCACTGCTACGTCTTCGCTGGTTGTGCATGCGAGCCAATCCTCTGTCCATGCTGCCTGCGAACAAGCCTCCTCCACTCCTGCACCTGCAGTTGCCTACGCAGAAAGAACACCATCATCAAGCACGTCCTTGTCCCAGCGCAGCGTTCAGTTATCCATTGAGCAAACCTTTGAACGCAGGCGCAAATACACTGCCAACACCCCACATGCCACAGTTCTAAATGCTAACATTTCGCGACTGCTTGCGCTGGAAATGTTGCCTTTTAGGCTGGTGGAGACAGAAGCATTCCGTGACCTGATGGCGGCAGCTGTCCCACGTTACTCGGTCCCCAGCCGCCACTATTTCTCCCGGTGTGCCGTCCCCGCGTTGCATAACCACGTGTCACAAAACATCACACGTGCCCTGAACAACGCTGTTTCACCCAAAGTCCACCTAACCACAGACACGTGGACAAGTGCTTGTGGGCAAGGCCGCTACAT
Source organism: Anomaloglossus baeobatrachus (assembly GCF_048569485.1). NCBI lineage: Eukaryota > Metazoa > Chordata > Amphibia > Anura > Aromobatidae > Anomaloglossus > Anomaloglossus baeobatrachus. Next base: position 417,282,828 of record NC_134358.1, read on the forward strand.
CTCGTTGACGGCACACTGGGTTAATATTGTGGAAGCTGGGACCCAGTCTGAGCGAGGGACGGAACACGTCCTTCCCACACCAAGGTTTGCAGGCCCTACCTCAGTCAGTGTTTCACCCACACTCTACAGCTCCGGAATGTCATGCTCTTCAGCCTCCTCCTCCTCCTGCGCATCCTCATCCACTGTGCCCTCCACACCAGTCACAAGCTGGAAGCACTGCAGCACTGCCTCGGCGAAGCGGCAACAGGCTGTGCTGAAGCTAATCTGCATAGGTGACAAACCCCACAATGCAGAAGAGCTGTGGACAGCTCTGAAACAGCAGGCAGATCACTGGCTCACACCTCTGAACCTAAAGCCAGGAAAGGTCGTTTGTGACAATGGCCGGAACCTGGTGGCGGCTTTGAGGCGAGGCCAGCTGACACATGTTCCATGCGTGGCCCATGTGCTCAACCTCGTGGTTCAGCGGTTTATAAAGTCATACCCAGAGCTGTCTGATCTGCTGGTAAAAGTTCGCCGCCTGTCTGCACATTTTCGAAAGTCACCTACTGCTTCAGCCGGCCTTGCCGGCTTTCAGCGCCGTTTGCATCTTCCGGCTCACAGACTGGTGTGTGATGTCCCCACGCGTTGGAATTCAACTCTGCACATGTTGGTCAGGATATGTGAGCAGAAGAGGGCAGTTGTTGAGTACCTGCATCACCTAAGCCGTCGGGAAATGGGTCAAACTCCACACATAACACCTGAGGAGTGGAGATGGATGTCAGACCTATGTACCATCCTCCAAAACTTTGAGGACTCCACCAAGATGGTGAGTGGTGATGACGCCATTATTAGCGTCACCATACCGCTACTCTGCCTTCTAAAACGGTCCCTGCTGAAAAACAAACATGATGCATTGCAGGCGGAGCGCGATGAGTTGCAGCAAGAAACAGTAGTGGGTGTGGGTGATAACACACAGCCCAGCCTCGTCTCATCACAACGTGCAGTGGAGGACTATGACGAGGAGGAGGATGAAGACATGGAGCAACTCTCCGGCCAAATTGAGGATATGACATGCACACCAGTCATATCCTCGATTCAGCGTGGCTGGCCAGAGGACAGGGTAGATGAGGAGGAGGAGGAGGAGGAGGAGGAGGAGGACAGCATGTTCAGTCATCTTGTTGGTCAGGCTACTGAAGTCCTGGCTGTTAAGAGTCTGGCGCACATGGCTGACTTTATGGTAAGCTGCCTGTCTCGTGACCCTCGCGTTAAGAACATCTTGGCCGACAATCATTACTGGTTGGTAACACTGTTAGACCCACGCTACAAGGAGAACTTTTTGTCTCTTATTCCCGTGGATGAGAGGTCAACCAAAATGCAGCAGTTTCGGAAGGCCATACTCACGGAAGTAGGCAAAGCATTCCCCTCACAAAACGCTAGCGGCATAGGTCAGGAATCAGTGGACAACCGAGGCGTACAGCCGAGAGAGGCACAAGTCCAATCCGCCAGAGGTAGGGGAACAGTCTTTAAGATGTGGGACAGTTTTCTCAGCCCCTCACGTACCACAGCCCCTGAGGTGCGGGGTAGTGCCACAAGAAATCCTAAGTTTGCCCAGATGCTGAAGGAGTACCTTGCAGATCGAACAACTGTACTCCGACATTCCTCTGTGCCTTACAATTATTGGGTATCCAAGCTGGACACGTGGCATGAATTGGCTCTCTACGCCTTGGAAGTCCTGGCCTGCCCTGCTGCTAGCGTTTTGTCAGAGCGTGTTTTTAGTGCCGCAGGTGGAATCATTACAGATAAACGCACCCGCCTGTCAACTGAAAATGCTGACAGGCTGACTCTGATAAAGATGAACAAGGGTTGGATTGGGCCAGACTTCACCACACCACCAGCAAATGAGAGCGGAATTTAAAGTTTGCCATGTACCTCCACTCACCCATGGGTACACTTCTCGACTTTGGATAATCGCTGGACTGCTCCTCCTTCTCCTCATGCGCCATCATGATGACCGTTACAATAGTTAGGTCTTTGTTTCAGGTATACCCCCAGTGGTAAATTTTTTCGCCCATTCTTTGCAGAATGGACATTACAACGACAGGAGACCCGCTCCTTTGCAATGGGAACAATGTTTTGAGGCCCTCATGCACGTCTCTACCCAGGGACAACGTGTAGCCTCCCAATTTTTGGCTGCCCTGCCTAAGGGCTATACTATAATACACCCACTTCCTTAAAATGGACACTTAATGTTTTGAGGCCCTCATGCACGTCTCTACCCAGGGACAATGTGGAGCCTCCCAATTTTTGGCTGCCCTGGCAAAGGGCTATACTGAAATAGACCCACTTCCTTACAATGGGCACTTCAGGTTTAAAGGCCATCATGCACGTCTCTATCCAGGGACAATGTGGAGCCTCCCAATTTTTGGCTGCCCTGCCTAAGGGCTATACTATAATACACCCACTTCCTTAAAATGGACACTTAATGTTTTGAGGCCCTCATGCACGTCTCTACCCAGGGACAATGTGGAGCCTCCCAATTTTTGGCTGCCCTGGCAAAGGGCTATACTGAAATAGACCCACTTCCTTACAATGGGCACTTCAGGTTTAAAGGCCATCATGCACGTCTCTATCCAGGGACAATGTGGAGCCTCCCAATTTTTGGCTGCCCTGCCTAAGGGCTATACTGAAATACACCCACTTCCTTAAAATTGACACTTAATGTTTTGAGGCCCTCATGCACGTCTCTACCCAGGGACAATGTGGAGCCTCCCAATTTTTGGCTGCCCTGGCAAAGGGCTATACTGAAATAGACCCACTTCCTTACAATGGGCACTTCAGGTTTAAAGGCCATCATGCACGTCTCTACCCAGGGACAATGTGGAGCCTCCCAATTTTTGGCTGCCCTGCCTAAGGGCTATACTATAATACACCCACTTCCTGACAATGGACACTTAATGTTTTGAGGCCCTCATGCACGTCTGTATGCAGGGGCATTGGTGAACCTCACAATTTAGGACTGCCCTGGCAAAGGAAAATACTACAAAGACTCACTTCCTCAAAATGGGCACATTAGACTCAAGAGGCCTTCATGTACGTCTCTTCTCAGGGACATCGGAGTGCCACACAATGTTTTCACGTAAAATCTTTCATGTATTGATCTCAAAAAGTAACATACACCAGCTCTATCTCACTATTGGGTATGTGCCCTTAACATTTCCGCCATGAAAAATCATTTTGGGGTCATTTTGGAAGGTTTTCTGGTGAGTCCGTAAAAATGGCGTAAAACGCGGACAAAATTGTTCACAGCTGTGACTTTTGAGTGATAAATGCTTCAAGGGGTCTTCCCCATGCTGTTGCCATGTCATTTGAGCACTCTTCTGAGACTTTTGTGACATTTTTAGGGTTTCTCCATGCTGCCGGGAGGTCATTTCACAAAAATACTCGGGTCTCCCATAGGATAACATTGGGCTCGTTGCTCGGGCCGAGTACACGAGTATCTTGGGAGGCTCGGCCCGAGCTTCGAGCACCCGAGCTTTTTAGTACTCGCTCATCACTAGTTACAGTCTGTCTGGAACCTCTCGCGGCTTCCACAGCGAGCTGCTTATCCAGCAATGCCATCTCCTCCATCCTGCGCTCCTTCTCTTCAGCTCCACGCATGGCCTCCCTCTTATCTTCTATGGTGGCCTCATCTCCAAGCAGTGCCATCTTTTCCTTGTACCACACAACCCATTGACTTTTTTGGGTATTCACCTCCGGCTCCCGTCTTTGCTCCCCTTGCTGTGGAAATTGTTCCTCGGTGCCATCTTGCAGGCAAGCGTGTTCCAATGCCTCAATTAGTTGCTCCTTAGAGAGTCCTTTGTAGCCGACACCTAATTCACGGGCCTTTGTTTGTAGACTCGCCACAGTCCAGTTCCTGTATCCTGAGGTTCTGGTTTCAGACGTCGATTGGCTGTTGTCCTCCATTTCTTCTGCTCTGATCCCGCCGCTGCCACCAGTTTGTGACGGGGTGTACATCAGAGCAAAGAGAGACAACAGGCCGAGGATGATCCAACAGGTTTACTAACAGGAATACAGGAACAGCACACGACAAGTCCAAATAAAACAGATTCGGGGGCACCTCCCGATAATCCAAAGTGCCAGATCACAACGTAATAGTCCTTTTCAGAGTCCCAGAAATCCCACACAATCCACTGGACGGCGAGGTCTGTCCGCAGATTCAGATCTCGCTCCCTTCCTCTTCAAAAACTCAACTCCCAACTGCATTTAGAAACAGGAGTGAATTGTTTGAGCTCGTGGGCCCGCCCCTCAAGGGTAGGGGTCTATGCAATGGTTGGGCCCACTAGAAGATTCTAGAAGGTTGGCTCCGAGATGTCTACAGGTTTGTGTAGTTGGCGTTATCCACTGCTTACGAAACAATGAGAAGTTCCCCTGGCTGTGTGGACAAGAGATAATTGCATTATGGGCCCAGAGACACAGGAGATGGGGGGAAGGTATGGTTACTTACATCCCAAGACATTTCAAAGTGTTCAGTAAGTACAACCAAAGGAAAGTGACATCACATCCTGACATAGTATTACAGCAAATACAGTGAGAAGGTAAAATACATCATGACAGGCGTCCCCCGCTCCACAGCCTCCAGGCCTCCTCACCTAGGATCCCCATGCGTCCCGGTCCCCGCTCCCAGCGTACGCTGTCAGCTTCGCTCCTGCACGGCTCCTCTGCCTCCTGTTCGCCGCTCCCTGCCCTGGCTTCTGGCACCCGGGCCTCGCGCATGCGCATTAGGGCGCGCGCGCGGTCATTGACCCTTTCTTAAAGGGCCAGCGTCCACAGACAGGATATTGAACCCACAGGTACAGGGTATAAAGGGGTTTAATGTCCAAGTGGGCGGGGCCTGTTCTTCGTGTTTCCTAAGCTAGGAGTCAGGTCTCCTTGTGTCTTGCGGTATACTCACCTCTCTCTCTTCTAGAGCCGCTCCTGCCTCGCCATCTGGTCCTGCCGATTCCCGAACCCCGCACGCTGACCATCTGCCATCCCGTCAGTCCGTACCATCTTTGATCCCTGTGGTGACCCGTCCTCTCGCTCCATCAGTTCCGGACTCTGCCTGATAACATCTTGGCCTCCGAACCTGAGCTCCGTCACCCGGACTACCATATGTGACTCCGTGGTCCCAGGGACTTCTACATTCCACTATTTTGCACGGACTATCCTGCTACCTGTAGTGCTCCGGCTACCGGACCCCTTGCCTTCAGTGAGGAGTTCGGCCCAGTGGATCCACCTCCTGGGTCTGCCCGTCCACCTGGCCCTAACAGCTACATCCCTCTCTACAAAGCAAGAAGCAGGCTGACAGTGAGGGTATGATTCCACCTTCCTGATTCCAGGACCTTTGATGACTTCATAGTCATGTGACCAGTCTGTAAGCCAATGTCTGTACAACATTCATACCAGACTAGTTACATGGCTATGACGTCATGCAAGGTACTTAAGGCATTGGTGCTTACCGGGGGCACAGCAATGGTTGGACATGGAAGCAGCGGCTGGGAGATAGTGGGTCTGCAGGACACGTCGGAGGACCTGTAAGTATGATCATATTGTTTTTTAATAATGTGCTTTTTTTATACTCACATATAGCTCAGCATTGAGACCACCATCAACCCTGGTCAATTATTTAACGCCTTTGGCTGTTAAACAACCCCAATTATCAGGCTTCCTTCACTGCACTTGACAGTTCCTTACATTTTTTGATCCGATAGTCTCTTTCCCTTTATTTCTTCCAGACCTATTTGCACCAATCAAAGTCCGGTCTATTGACTTTCGTATCATCACTTCAAATCACCCATTTCTAATCTTACATTGCCCATTTTTTGTACTTCTTTTACAAACTCGAGCCAGTGCTTCTTAAGATGATATTGAAGTTGAGGCTTCTTTATATTTTTGGGGGCCACCATTCCAGACTTGTGTAACGTGCATTGCACAGTGCTTTCATGGACATCTGTGATTTCACTATTATGAAGCATATGAGCCACTTCCATTGCCATATTTGTCAAGCCAGAATTGATAGACCTTTGACCTTGTAGTGAGCTGACATTCTGACTTGCCTGGACATCCACCTCCTCCCTTTTGAGTGGATAGACTAACTTCATTTCTTATTCTTTCAACTGTCATAGCACCCACATGATGCAGGTTGGCAATTTTCTTGGCCAATAGACAGCTATTGATGAAATGGATGATGCTGTTTCTCTTTTTTGGTAAAATCTTCTTCATGGCTGCTTCTCAAATTCGAACCAGTGACTTTTCACTTGGAAATCAACCTAATAACACGCTGAACTATTACTGTGAAAGTAGGTTATAATTTATAGCATACAGGTAGAAAAAGATTTTTCAAACACTAGAAGCAAAACAGTAACAATGGGGTGTCATTACAACAATCTGCTTAAGTAATCATAAGCTAAATAGTCAAATTTATGTATGAGATAGTCAAGATGATTGTCTATAAAATGAAGGTAGTCTCACTCACAAAGCTTTAGTTGGTGGTAAGATATGGAGCCTGAAATTCAATCTTTCAAAACATTGTTTCCCTTTTGCTTGTCACTGTATATATACTACAGTATATCACAAAAGTGAAAACACCCCTCATATTTTTGTAAATATTTTATTATAGCCTTTCATGGTAAAACACTGAAGATATGACACTTTGATACAATGTAGTCAGTGTACAGCTTGTATAACAGTGTATATTTGGGGCCTTCTAAATAACTCAACACATAGCCATTATTGTCTAAACTGTTGGCAACAAAAGTGAATACTGTTTTAAGCAAAAATGACCAAATTGTGCCCAAAGTTTCAATGTTTTGTGTGGCCATCATTATTTTTAAGCACTGCTTTAACTTTCTTGGGAATGGAGTTAACTAGAGCTTCACAGGTTGCCATTAGAATCCTCCCACTCCTCCATGACTGCATCACAGAACTGGTGGATGTTAGAAACCTTCAGCTATTCCACCTTCTATTTGAGGCTGCCTCACATTTGCTCAATATGTTTTAGGTCTGAAGACATGCTTGGTTGGTCTAGTACCTTTACCCTCAGCTTCATTAGCATGGCAGTGATCATCTTGGAGGTGTATTTGCAGTTGTTACAATGTCGGAAAACAAAAGAAGAGGATCATGCTCTGGTTCAGTATGTCACTGTATATGTTGTCATCCATGGTTCCCTCAATGAACTGTAGCTTCCCACAACTGGCAGCACTCATGCAGCCCCAAGCCATGACATTCCTACCACCATGCTTGAATGTAGGCAAAAAACCCCACTTTTCTTAGTGCTCCTCAACTGGTTGCTAACACATACGCTTGACATTTGAACTAACTAAGTTTAACTCTCTCAGCAATGCTGGCAGCACTTGTACATTTATTGTGTAAAAACATACTCTGGATACGATGCTGAGCATGTACACTTAACTTCTTTGTTCGACCATGGCAAGGCCTGTTCTGAGTGGAACCTGTCTTGTTAAACCACTGTATGGTCTTGGCCACAATGCTGCAGCTCAGTCTTGAGGTGTTTGCATCTTCTTATAGCCTAGGTCATCTATATGTAGAGAAACAATTCTTTTTTTAGATCCTCAGAGAATTTGCAAGATTATCATACCCCTGAAATACTCTGTGCTACAGGTGGAACCTGCCCTTTCCAACTTGGGACATACCACAATATCTCAACATTCCTATCTGGAAATCCACTGTGCTGCCAGGGGGCCCTGCATCATTCACAGTGTATTGCTCCATCTGTTACCTAGAACAATATCAGCTTACTGATTCCTGAAATACTCTGTTTCTCTGTCCTCCTACTTTGACTTTCCACTGCTGAATTACTCTGAGCTGCTGGGAGACTCTTATTATTCCACTATGAAACTCTGTGGTGTACCCTAAGGTCAGTACACTCCACTCCTGATACGCTCTGTGCTGCTGGGAAACACCACTTTACTTGCTCCATTATGTATACCGCCATATAGTAATGAGATTGCATTTTGTAGAGCCAGTATAATACTGCTATATAATAATCACATTATATTGCATTGTATAGACCAAAGATAACACCGCATTTTAGTAACCACAGTACCTTGCAGTGTATAGACTCAGCAAAATACCACCATTTAGTAATTACATTAGATTGCATTGTATAGACCCTACATAAGACCACCATATACTAACCACATTGCATTGTATAGACCCAGCATAATGTCGCCATATAGTAACCACATTGCATTTATACACTGAATTTGTCTCTACTCCGCTATATCTGACCTTCTCACTCAGAGACCATTAGATGTAGCAGACCAGAGACGGTCAGAGACACTACATCTGTCTCTGCTCTCTTACACCTGACTGTCTCTGCTCTTCTACATCTAACCATCTCACACAGATGTAGTGAAGTCGAGATGGTCGGATGTAGTAAGCAGAGACGGTCAAATGCAGAAGAGCAGAGCTGGTCAGAGATGTAGAGTCTCTAACCTTATCTGCTCTGTCTTATCTGTATCATCTAATTATGTCATCTTTGCCAAATCTGAGTGAGACGGTCAGATGTAGCAGAGCAGAGACACTCAGTTTTAAGAGAGACAGAGAAGTTCTTCAGCTCTTCAGCTTTAAAAGAGTTCAGATGAGCGAGGAGTCCCTGCTCCCAGCTGGGGAAATTACCACCTTTAGTGCGGAGGCTCCAATCATTGAAAGAAGCTGCTTCACCATAACCAGAGCCCTCAAGCACCATGCGATCCTCGCACTGCTCGTTACTCAATCGCACACTTCAATTCTTGATTAAGTAACAAACAATGCCGAACATCCTCACCCATCCCTATTTAAGATAAATGCATTCTGTATGTGTATATGCTTTTTATTGGTTGTCCAATTCTGTCTCTAATATTTGTAGCAAGTTAGAACCGTTGATTTGATTATATTTTCAGGCATTCAAATCTTGTCCCATCACATCATACTTTTGCATTTCCTTCATTGTTAGTGTAAAATTGTTTAAATTCTGTTCACTTTATTGATATTACCATTTGATATATTATCTTTTTCAGAATTCTCTGGCATCTCACAATGTACATTTTCCGAAAGCAATTTATGTTTGGGATTTATCTTTCCATAATATATAAGCAAAACTGAGCTTGATATTGCACAGGTAGTTTTTACTCTGTCTTACAAAAAAGCTCTTAGATAACTCATTTTTACGGAATCTTTTTGTGAGTATGACTAAATAATAAATAAGTTCATGAGTTCATACTCTATTACAACCACTGAATCCTTTTAAACTTTTCCATTTTAGGTATCCATGGGTCAGCAGTAAAGTGGTTTTTGTGGAATACAATTTTTGACAATTTTAATTAAAAAATAATAGAACTTAATTTGGAATTGTCTCTATGGGCCTATAGATCAAACATGCCACTATAAAGAAAAAATTGGTATACAGTGCCTACAAGTAGTATTCAACCCCCTGCAGATTTAGCAGGTTTACACATTCGGAATTAACTTGGCATTGTGACATTTGGACTGTAGATCAGCCTGGAAGTGTGAAATGCACTGCAGCAAAAAAGAATGTTATTTCTTTTTTTATTTTTTTTTTTTAAATTGTGAAAAGTTTATTCAGAGGGTCATTTATTATTCAACCCCTCAAACCACAAGAATTCTGTTTGGTTCCCCTAAAGTATTAAGAAGTATTTCAGGCACAAAGAACAATGCGCTTCACATGTTTGGATTAATTATCTCTTTTTCCAGCCTTTTCTGACTAATTAAGACCCTCCCCAAACTTGTGAACAGCACTCATACTTGGTCAACATGGGAAAGACAAAGGAGCATTCCAAGGCCATCAGAGACAAGATCGTGGAGGGTCACAAGGCTGGCAAGGGGTACAAAACCCTTTCCAAGGAGTTGGGCCTACCTGTCTCCACTGTTGGGAGCATCATCCGGAAGTGGAAGGCTAATGGAACTACTGTTAGCCTTCCACGGCCTGGACAGCCTTTGAAAGTTTCCACCCATGCCGAGGCCAGGCTTGTCCGAAGAGTCAAGGCTAACCCAAGGACAACAAGGAAGGAGCTCCAGGAAGATCTCATGGCAGTGGGGACATTGGTTTCAGTCAATACCATAAGAAACGTATTCCACCGCAATGGTCTCCGTTCCAGACGAGCCCGTAAGGTACCTTTTACTTTCAAAGCATCATGTCAAGGCTCGTCTACAGTTTGCTCATGATCACTTGGAGGACTCTGAGACAGACTGGTTCAAGGTTCTCTGGTCTGATGAGACCAAGATCGAGATCTTTGGTGCCAACCACACACGTGACGTTTGGAGACTGGATGGCACTGCATACAACCCCCAAGAATACCATCCCTACAGTCAAGCATGGTGGTGGCAGCATCATGCTGTGGGGCTGTTTCTAAGCCAAGGGACCTGGCCATCTGGTCTGCATCCATGGGAAGATGGATAGCACGGCCTACCTGGAGATTTTGGCCAAGAACCTCCGCTCCTCCATCAAGGATCTTAAGATGGGTCGTCATTTCATCTTCCAACAAGACAACGACCCAAAGCACACAGCCAAGAAAACCAAGGCCTGGTTCAAAAGGGAAAAAATCAAGGTGTTGCAGTAGCCTAGTCAGTCTCCTGACCTTAACCCAATTGAAAACTTGTGGAAGGAGCTCAAGATTAAAGTCCACATGAGACACCCAAAGAACCTAGATAACTTGGAGAAGATCTGCATGGAGGAGTGGGCCAAGATAACTCCAGAGACCTGTGCCGGCCTGATCAGGTCTTATAAAAGACGATTATTAGCTGTAATTGCAAACAAGGGTTATTCCACAAAATATTAAACCAAGGGGTTGAATAATAATTGACCCACACTTTTATGTTGAAAATGTATTAAAATTTAACTGAGCAACATAACTTGTTGGTTTGTAAGGTTTATGCATCTGTTAATAAATCCTGCTCTTGTTTGAAGTTTGCAGGCTCTAACTTATTTGCATCTTATCAAACCTGCTAAATCTGCAGGGGTTGAATACTACTTGTAGGCACTGTATATTGAGAGATTTATATTTCTTTTTTTTACTAGCTCATATAGCACAAACAATTCCACAGTGCATTACAGATATCATCATTAGAGTTCCTATTGGTGATTACAATCTAAATTCCCTTTCAATATCTCTTTGGAGTAAAGGAGGAAACTCATACAAGCGCAACAATATGAACTCCTTGCAGATGTTAACCTTGAGGGCATTTGAATCACGTACCTCAGTGTGATGGTGGGATATGGAGGGAGGTGTATCTTCCTGTACAGATTCCTATTTTACACTTGGTTCACTATCCATTATTTGTACTGCTTCTGTGTACATTGCATTGTTTGTAAGTAATCACCCCTATAGTGCAAGTTTATAGCCTCTTGAGGCGCTTCCGTCCCTGGGTGTAGAGGGAGGTGGGCCTAGAGTCCAGCCAACTGTAAACCATTTGCTTACCTGGGAGATTCAGGCAGTCTGTTTGAGAACATGAAGGAAGAAGGATTGATCCTCTGGGAGAAGCTGGGACTTTTTTTAGAGATACGGGGATATTTATCCCACTACTGGACAATTTTACCCTCTGTTTTTTGGATTATATTATGGACCATTTGATTTGCTTGGAATAAATGCTCTTTGGATTGTACAGCCATCTCTCGCTCTGTTTGTGTGATATGGGAGAAGAACCCCGTGATAATTGGTGGCAGCAGGGATATCAACAGAGCGCAGCCTAGTGGAGATCAACCCACAGAGTGAGTACAGAAACTGGACTGCATCCAGTCTAAAGGAGAGAGCCAGAGATCTGGGCCTGAGCTACCAGGGACTGAGTAAAGAAGTCTTAATTGATCTACTGGTGGGTGCAAGCCAGTCCACCTCCTCCAAGATGTCTGACGAACAAACACTGGGGTTAGGGATCCCTGCCCCAAACAGCCAGTGGGTGGTGTGGTTTGAAGAAGAGATGGCAGCTCTTGGCCCCGGTGTATCTCAGCAGTATAAGGAGGAGGCTGCTCGCCGAGCACAGAGACAAGAAGCAATGGAGTCCAACAGAGAGAATAATGTGAGTTGGAGCGTAAACCCAGCAATCCAGGAGCCTGTACGGATTACCTGGGCAGACTTCAAGCCATTTGATGAGGCTTCTGGAGATGTGGGAGGGTTCTTCAAGGACTTTGAGCAGCAGTGTGTCATGATGAAGGTTCCCCCCTCTGGCTGGATGCGTTTGTTAGTGGGACTCCTGAACGGAAGCCTGGCAGAGGCTTATCGCACCATTGACTCTCAGCAGAACTGGGTTTATAAATTTGTAAAATGGACTATCCTGGATTACCATGCCATCACCCCAGACTCACATAGGGCACAATTCCGAGACCTCCCATGCACTACGGGGGGATCATTTAGGAATTTAGGATGTATGACAATAAGATGTCTCAGGCATGTCGAAGATGGCTGGAAGCGGAAGACGCCTTCCCTGTGGAAGACGTTATGCAGGTATTTATTATAGACCAATTTCTTTACAAGTGTCCCTCAGAAAAACGGAAGTAGGTCAGAGAGCGCACACCGTGCACCTTGGATAGAGCTGCTTCCCTGGCTGTTGAGGCCCTTACTATCCGACTGCAATGGAGGGGGCTTCTGGACAATAAGACATAGCCTGCTTCTGCTCCCCGGCCCTCTCCAGTTATATCTACCCCTCCAACCAGCCACAGGCCGCTGACAACAACGGCTCACAACCCTGGGACCCAACAGTTCCGCCCACACCCTGGGGGAATCACAGAGAGGAGATATTATGGATGTGGGCAACCTGGGCACCTGCAATTCAGTTGTCCCGCAAGGACTCGGAGAGACCCCCATGCACCTCCATCTCGTCCGGTGCATTTTGTGCATTCCATTCCGTCTGAGGAAGAAGTACATACAACCACCTTCACTGGAGTGTACCGCTGACCCCTGCACCATAGATGCCCTGTTGGAGTGTATGGCCTCCGCCCTTTGTCATCAGGTTTCTCTACTGCCTTCTCCAGAATGCACATTGGAAGGAGTACGACGCAGAGGAGATGTTATCGATGTGGGCAACCTGGGCATTTGCAAAACACTTGCCCTGCTGGTCAATTAAGGAGTGACCTGGCATCAAATCGACCTATTCATTCTCTACAGGCAAATACAAGGTGGGAAGAGTTCTCACCCCTTCAAGTGGACTTGCCTAATGACTCAGACACTCGTGGTCGACCACTAGTGGTTCATGGGGTGCAAGCCACAGCCCCGAGTTCCTCTCCCCATTAAAGTAAGCACGTACAGGAGGTTGTGCTGGATGGACAGATAGTCATTGGATTTTGTGACTCTGGGGCATTGCTAACAATAGCTAATCCCCGAGTGGTTCGGCCAGAGGTGATACATCATGGACCAGGGATTGTTATTGAATTGGCTGGAGGACAAAAAAGGAATATCCCAAAGGTGACTGTGAATCTGGACTTTGGCTTTGAAGTCAAGCAATGTGTGGTTGGGGTGATGAGCGGCCTGCATGCAGATATTCTCCTAGGAAATGATGTGGGAGATCTACAATGCTGATTTGTGGGTGCAGGAAACACAGTTTGAGTGAAGGAGGACACAAAGGGAAGCTTGTCCTTCCAACCCTATCGCTTTACAAGAGACTACCTACAGCTTCTCCATCCAATACAAGCGTGGAAGCCAACACCAGAATGCTGATGGACTGTCCCAGCGAGAATAACCATAACTATCCACAGCTGAGCAACATGGACTTAAGTGAGATGGCCAGAGGTCTGTGTAGACTTCATGGCATACTCACTTATTCAGAAGGAGAGAGAGGTTGTGATGGCGGGATATGGGGGAGGTGTATCTTCCTGTACAGATTCCTATTTTACTCTTGGTTCACTATCCATTATTTGTACTGCTTCTGTGTACATTGTATTGTTTGCAAGTAATCACCCCCTATAGTGCAAGGTTATAGCCTCTTGAGGCGCTTCCGTCCCTGGGTGTAGGGGGAGGTGGGCCTAGAGTCCAGCCAATTGTAAACCCTTTGATTACCTGGGAGATTCAGGCAGTCTGTTTGAGAACTTGAAGGAAGAAGGATTGATCCTTTTGGAGAAGCTGGGACTTCTCAGAAAGACAGGGACATTTATGCCACTTCTGGACAATGTTACCCTCTGTTTTGTGGATTATGTTATGGACTATTTGATTTGCTTGGAATAAATGCTCTTTGGATTGTACAGCCATCTCTCGCTCTGTTGATTTGTGTGATATGGGAGAAGAACCCCGTGACACTCAGTATTGCAAGTGTATAGTGTGAGCTACTGAGGCACTTGGTTTCCAATTTAAATATGCCATATGAGGAACATATAGCCCCTTAGACTTGATGTGAAAAGATCCTTATGGGGGGGTTTCTGACAGTTTGACAACAATTGGACTGAGCTCCCAGTACCCCAACAATAGTTGATGAAAAGTGATATATTGCTTTGTTGAGCATCGCATCATTCATCTTCATTGTTTATCACCATTCACAGTGATGAAAATGTAGTAATAGTAGCTCTGCCTATGGCTGTATAACTTCACTAGAGCCTCTGATGGTGAGCTTAGGGAGCTTAGGCTTTTGCTGGAAGGTAGATATCAGGTACCACAACAGAGCAGTTCCCGACTCTGCAGTAGATGAGCCCAGGGGTCAATCAATCAGGAATGGATTCTGGGTTATGGATAGTAGAACAGGACAGCTGGTATTAAATGGACTGCTGAAATCGGCTGGAAGACCGGTGCTGATAAGATTACTGGTGCAGACTGCTTAGCAGCAGAACAGGCAGGTTGGCAGGTACTGGCAGAACGGCAGGTACAAGCAGGATGGTAGCTACTGGCAGGATGGAAGGTAAAAGCAGGATGTCAGGTACTGGCAAAGTGGAAGGTACTTGCAGTAACAAGAACACTGGATTGGTACTGGATACATGAACACAGGTTAACATACACTGGACAAGCACAGGTTGTCTGGGGCCTGTCATTTAGCAGCATGCAGCTACTGAATGCACACATTGCTCAGGCACCTCCCAATAGGGAAGGGTGCATGAAGTACCTAGTGTCCTCCAGCCATTAGCTGGGGACATTCACAGAGTGTGAGAAATGCCCCTTTAAGTTGCGGGGAGTATGCACGCTTGCACCCTTAGAGTTAGGCGGGCTTTGCACACTACAACATCGCAGGTGCGATGTCGGTGAGGTCAAATCAAAAGTGACGCACTTTTTACGTCGCAGTTGACATCGCAGTATGTGAATCCTTTAAAAATACGATTAACGAGCACAAAAGCGTCGTAATCACATGATCGGTGTAGGGTCCGACATTTCCAAAAATAGTGAAGTTCGATCATACAATTTTAGTGTTATCGTCAAAGTCTTTCACCGGATTGCTGCGTGTAAAGTCTAGAATGAAGTGGTTTTTTTTTCTTCGTTTGGATTTATTTCAAGTTTGCCCTACACACCTCATTAGGAAAACAGCTTCTGCGTGTTAATTGGTCTATGCATCAGCGTATGGGAGGTGCTTACATGCTTTATAATGTTTTTTTTTTTAACCTACTCTGGTGGCGTTCTGTCTTCCATATTTTGGATCCATTGCGTTAGCCATACACGTGGCTATTTGTTATAGGTGTGAAACCCTGTCTATTTTTTTCGGAGAATTTTTTTGATCATCCTGTGATAAGGTAATTTTGTTAATTATTTAAACTTAATTTTTTTTTTTTTGTTAAAATAAAACTAAAAAAATGTTTATTTACAAAATTAACTTATCAAAAATCGCATAAAAAAAGTTGATTTTCATTACCTCTTAGTCAAACAATTGCTTAAGAAAATAGGACTACACACACCTATTAAACAACCACTTTCATTTGAACATAACATACCACATGTGCAACCGAAAACAAACACACACCAGCAGGTGTGGAAGACACATCCACACAATAAATACTACATGGAGACCTATCAAAAACAAGAAGTCGACATGCTCATTTAAAGAAAGCGATGCGTGAACGGAAGTAGAACGAGGCTATAAATGACGCTATGGATGTCATAGAAAGTACACGAGCAAAGGTATGGAAAAGAGACAAGGACCGGTATATCATGAAAGATCTATGAGAGATTTCATACAATCACACAGTTGCCTTTAGGAATCGTACAACAATCCAACGTCGGTTGTATGGTCGTTAAAATCGCAACAGCAGTTGTGTAATGTGAAACAAAATAGACGATCATGGTGCGATCAAAGGATATCGCACCTGCGATGGGGCGTGTCTAATCGCTTCTGCGTTGGTAAGACATTTTTACCGATATTGCAATGTGCAAAGCCCGACTTAGAGATGAGCGAAACTTTCAAAGTTCCTTTCGCCAATTTACCAAGCTTCCCTGTGTTCGCCGAATAGTTTGGTGAACATGTACGAGCCCATTAAATTCAATGAGAGGCCAAACTTGTGTGATATAAAATGGTGTAGGGAAGACTGTAAAAGAGAGAAAATAAAGCAGGACATACTTACCAAGTCTCCGGCGCAGCTGTAACTGCTCCCACGGCTGTACTTCCGGGGTTGCTGATTATCTCTCATCCATATTCACTGCTTTCCCTGCCCACTGGCATCTCTGATTGGCTGTAGTCAATCTCTGCCCCCAGACAGCTTTTGTGATTGGTTGGAATTTGTCTGCAGGTCTATTGTGGTATAAAATAAATAGATAAAATTGGTGTAGGGTCCCCCATCTATTGATACCAGCACAGATAATGCCCACGGCTACAGGCTGAAACCCCCAGCTGTGTGCTTATCTTGGCTGTGTATCAAAATGAGTCACTTTTTTTTAAAAATGATTTAAACAAATAATTTTAAAAAAAATGACTTGTGGTCCCCCCATTTTGATACCTAGCCAAGATACAGCCCAACAGTGGGGAGCTGGTATTCTCAGGCTGAGGAGACCCAGGGTTATTGGTCATCCTGGACTAAAAATAACAGTCTGCAGCCACCCAGGATTGTTGCATCCATTATATGTGACATGTTCCAGCACTTTATCCAGCTCTTCCCTTTCCCTATTGCCCTGGTGTGGTGGCAATTGGGGTAATAATGGGATAATCACAGCTCACAGCTGCCACTAAGCCGTAGATTAGTAATGGGAGCTCATGTGAATTACATCTTCCCCGGTCTTTTGGGGGTTAATAGAGTGGAGAAAGAGGGTAGTTTTATGTATTTTATTTTAAATAAAGGTTTTTTCGGTGTTTGTGTTTATTTACTTTCACTCACAGATTAGTAATGGGGGGTTCTCATAGACACCTCCCATTACTAATCTAGGGCTTAGTAGCAGCTGTGAGCTGCCATTAACCCCTTCTTACCCTTACTGCCACCGCACCAGAGCATAGGGTTAAATATCTTCCTCTTGGTTTTCAGGGTTGAATAGAGTACTCTTTGTTCATGTTATAGTGTGGTTTTCATAGCACAGTGTAAGTTTACGATTCCACCTTTGTGGCAGTCATCCCTGCCCATTGATTGTTAGCCTCAGGCTATTAGACCACATTAGAGATTCATCCATCTGTAGTCCTCATTGCTCCGGGAGCACTGTGTTTTAGTTGGAATAATTTAGGGTATAGAGGCTCCCTCGGTAGGTAGTGGCTATTATTTCCCTGCAGACTTATTTAAATTATTTGAATTGTCTCTCCAGTAAAGGAGACAAACTCTAGCACAGCGCCACCTATTGGAAGTAGCGATCCTAAAAGTCACAAGTGGATTTTTGACAATCCTTTGCAATATGACTCAGGATATATAAGCCAGATCAGAATCCCAATTTGCAGACACGGTGTTTCGGGGTGCTTGCCCCTCGTCAGTGCAAAGTATGGGGGTGTCTGATCTGGCTCATGAGAAAGCTATGTGGGGACCACGGGGGAACACTATTCTCCTTAAGGAGACTTTGCAAGCCAGTCTGGCTGCCAGGTAAGGGGACTTATAGCTGCAATGCCCCTAAAATTCCACGGGGGAACACTATTCTCCTTAAGGAGACTTTGCAAGCCAGTCTGGCTGCCAGGTAAGGGGACTTATAGCTGCAATGCCCCTCTGGGAAATATTCAAATTGTCTCTCCAGTAAAGGAGACAAACTCTAGCACAGCGCCACCTATTGGAAGTAGCGATCCTAAAAGTCACAAGTGGATTTTTGACAATCCTTTGCAATATGACTCAGGATATATAAGCCAGATCAGAATCCCAATTTGCAGACACGGTGTTTCGGGGTGCTTGCCCCTCGTCAGTGCAAAGTATGGGGGTGTCTGATCTGGCTCATGAGAAAGCTATGTGGGGACCACGGGGGAACACTATTCTCCTTAAGGAGACTTTGCAAGCCAGTCTGGCTGCCAGGTAAGGGGACTTATAGCTGCAATGCCCCTAAAATTCCACGGGGGAACACTATTCTCCTTAAGGAGACTTTGCAAGCCAGTCTGGCTGCCAGGTAAGGGGACTTATAGCTGCAATGCCCCTCTGGGAAATATTCAAATTGTCTCTCCAGTAAAGGAGACAAACTCTAGCACAGCGCCACCTATTGGAAGTAGCGATCCTAAAAGTCACAAGTGGATTTTTGACAATCCTTTGCAATATGACTCAGGATATATAAGCCAGATCAGAATCCCAATTTGCAGACACGGTGTTTCGGGGTGCTTGCCCCTCGTCAGTGCAAAGTATGGGGGTGTCATTAAATTATTTGTTGTGTTCTAAAGACTAAATAGTTTAAAAAAATATTTTCTGTACTTATAAAATGCGAAGGTAGTGTGATTTTAAATAGCATTTTATGTGACAGGAGAGCCTTGCTGAAGCACACAATACATTTCTCTACACAAATGCCTCACACTTGAAAGCCCAGTTAAACATCTCTCAATAAATTGTCAGCATCCTTATTTGATGCGTTTCAGTTCTGCTTTGCTTCTTGTTCATTCCCCAACTCCCCAGTTAGCCTTTTGAATTTTTACAATGATACTTTTTAAATGTTCACAAGAACTTTTTTTTTATCTGTTTGCTACATAAAATGGAAACATATTACATCATTTCAGAACAAGTATAAAAGGTGTAAAAGAGTCTGATAGTGTTTGTATAAGAAGTAGTAAAGGGAGACATCAATTTCTGTAGGTTTTCAATGGCTATGGAGTCTAAGCTGCTCTTAAAGAAACACTTCCAACGATTATTTTCTCTAATCCTGTCTTATTATCTATGTAATATAGTATAGTTGTGTTAATATACTTACTGAATATCATCTTCCCCAGTTTTCTGTGTCACTTCAGTCCTTTTCTACGTCATGATACAGGCTTCTTTTTTTCTTGCTCACATAAGGACTATAGGGTGGGGCATTACTTCATTTTCAATGTAAGCCTACAAAGACTAAAGGCCACTTTACACGCAACAACATCGCTAACAAGATATCATTGAGGTCACAGAATTCGTGACTCACATCCGGCATCGTTAGCGACGTCGTTGCATGTGACACCTACGAGCGACCGCTAATGATCCGAAGAACGGCAAAATCGGTGATTGTTGACACGTCGCTCCTTTCCTAAATATCGTTGCTTATTTTGGATGCAGGTTGTTCGTCGTTCCTGAGGCAGCACACATCACTACGTGTGACACCCCAGGAACGACGAACAACAGCGTTCCTGCGTCCTCCGGCAATGAGGTGGGAGTGACGTGAATGCGGCTGCTCTCCGCCCCTCCGCTTCTATTCGTGGCCCACTGATTGATGTCGCTGTGATGCCGCATGAACCGTCTCCTTAAAAAAGAGGTTGTTCGCCGCCCACGGCGACGTCTTTAGGAAGGTAAGTCCGTTTAACGCGTCCTAGCAATATTGTTCGCCACGGGCAGCGATTTGCCCATGACACACAAATGACGTGGGCGGGTGCGATCGCTAGCAAGATTGCTAGTGATGTTGCAGCGTGTAAAGCGGCCTTTAAAACGGGGCTCAACAGACTCCACAGACACAGACCATCAATATTATTAACTGATACATTGGAAAACCATTACGTATGATTAATTATTCTGAACATTAGTGATACACATCTACAGCCAAAAATTCTTATATGAAATCATTTTAATTTTCAGATTATAGTCAAAAATAGCAGTTGCACTCAAGTAAGATAAAAAAAGAGAAAAAACAGAGCTTACTGTGTATGGTGAACTTTGGAGTGTGAATATGCATTACTGCAAAGAAAACATGGAAAAAATGTTGAGAAAAAAATGAGTTATTTTGCAAATAAAATTGGCCAAATTTACTTGAGCCTAGTTTCCACGCCAAGGTATAAGGGGTACTTTGCACACTACGACATCGAAAGCCGATGTTTGCGATGCCGAGCACGATAGTATCCGCCCCGTCGCAGCAGCGATATCTTGTAATCGCTGCCTTAGCGAACATTATCGCTACGGCAGCTTCAAACGCACTCACCTGCCCTGCAACGTCACTCTGGCCAGCGACCCGCCTCCTTCCTAAGGGGGCGGGTCGTGCGGCGTCACAGCGACGTCACACGGCAGGCGGCCAATAGAAGCAGAGGGGCGGAGATGAGCGGGACGTTAACATCCCGCCCACCTCCGTCCTTCCGCATAGCCGGCGTGAGCCATGATGACGCAGGTAAGCTGATGTTCCTTGCTCCTGCGGCTTGTCATACAGCGATGTGTGCTGCCACAGGGGAACGAGGAACAACATCGTACCGTCGCTGCTGCGGAAGTATGAAAATGTCGGACACTACACCAATGATACGATAATGACGCTTTTGCGCTCGTTAATCGTATCAAAAATGCTTTACACACTACGATATCGACAGCGACGCCGGATGTGCGTCACTTTCGATTTGACCCCACCGACATCGCAGCTGCGATGTCATAGTGTGCAAAGTACCCCTTACTCTCAACTGGGTTCTAATCTAAAATTTTGCCTCTTTTCATGTCATTGCTGACCTCTTTATAAGGGCTAGAGAAGAACCTGTAAAAGAAAAATGAAAACATCTGACGTCACTGGGAGGAGTACCCAAAAATGTTTTCATGTTTTCTTTACAGTAATGCATATTCACATTCCACCATACACATCTCTTTGTTTTTTCTCTTTTTTTTTTCTCTTTCCCTCTACTTGAGTGCAACTGCTATTTTTGATAATATATAATATTTTCAGTTTGCACCAGTTCAGACTATGAGATTAGGAAGTGTCGGTAATTCTATTCTGCACCAGATTATAAGACGTACCTCAACTTTAGAGACAAAAAAAAGTGAAAAAAAAAACCATTTGGGGTCCGTTTTATGATCCGGTGGTGTCGGACCAGGGTGGTGGGGCGGCAGCGGTGGTGGAGCAGGGATCACAGGAGGCAGGGGCAGAGCTGGAGTACGGCGATGCTGCAGGTGGTGCAGAGGGCAGCCCAGATGCTCACTGTGGGTACTGGTCTGTTCTGGGACAGCCAGCGCTGCTCTGTGAAGTTGATTTCTCTATAAGATACATTACAATGTTTCTTACAATCACCTCTACCACTGATTCATGCAAACATCAGTGAAAATATAGTTGTTTTTTAATGTTCATGAGTTCACCATCAGGACATCACCGAACAACAATGGTGGGCATAACAGGATTTGAAGAAAAAATCCACTGCTCTCCAAAAGAATATTGCTATCTATATTATGTTTGCTATAGATCATCTGGACAAGTCAAAAGACTATTGGAGCTATGTTTTGTGGATGGTTGAGACCAAAAAAATTTGCTTTTTGAATTAACCCCTTAAGGATTGGGCGAATTTTCATTTTTGCGTTTCATTTTTCCTCTCTTTATTACAAGAGCCATAACGTTTTATTTTTCTGTAGATATCTGTCTAAAAGCTTGTTTTTTGTGGGATGAGTTGTACTTTTGAATAATATCATCTATTATATCATATTAAACAACACAAATCCTTTAGTTATGAAGACCAAGGATGAAAAAAGTGATTTATGCTACATAGATAAAATATATATTTTTTTCTTTATTAAATTATGTTAAAAAATATTTATTGTTCATTAAAAAACAGAGAACATCACAAAGAGCGGCAAAAAAATCTGCTTGATGGATTACAGTGCAAAGAAATGGCGGTTAGAAGTAGCACAGTGACAGTCTAGAAAAAGTTATATATATATATATATATATATATATATATATATATATATATATATATTATATATGTGTGTACACACAATATATTTTGCATATATAATTGTTCTAATGTAAATTCCACCAGTAAATTAATGATATTTCAAAAGTATATCTGCTACATAGAAATTGGTGGGTAACAATCGTAGACATGTTTAAAATGCCTGCCACTTCACCGTATACCTAACCATGCTCACTGCTTAATAATTTCTTTACACAAATAATTGAAAATACTTATATAGGTGCATAAACAGTGACACAGGCCAAGGCAGCAAGTCTCTCCCCCCGAAGTATGTTTCACCCAACTTCTGAGGTGAAACGTACATCGGGGTGATGGGACTTGCTGCCTTGGCTTAAGTCACTGTTGATGTACCTATATAGTATGTTCATTTATTTGTGTAAAGGAATTATTAAGCAGTGAGCATGGTTAGGTATATGGTGAAGTGGCAGGCATTTTATCAAAGAAGGTTGCCATCTAGTGGACATTTTGTATATTGGCACTGTTAAATATATATACCAATACATATGTTTATGATTGTTACCTACCAATTATTATGAAGCAGATATTCTCTTGATATATTAATTTATTGATGGAATTTACATTAGAAGAATTATATATGCAAAATATATGGTGTATATACGTATAATTTTTTCTAGATTGTCACTGTGTTACTACCTGCCACCATTCCCTTTTCACTGTAATCTATAGGGCAGATTTTTTGTCCCTCTTTGTGATATTCTCTGTTTTTTAATTAACAATAAATATTTTTAAAAATAATATAATAAAGAAAAAAAAATCTTTTATCTACCTAGCATGAATCTAATTTTTAATCTTTGGTCTTCATAAATAAAGGATTTGTGGTGTTTAGTAGCTGTTTAGTAGTATGTGAAGTATCATGTGCATTATATTTTTTAGGACATTTTTGATTAAAAACTATTTTATTGTTTGATGTAAAGCAGGAAAAAAATTCCAAGTGTGGTGAAATAGAAAAAGAAGTGAAAATCTGCACTGGCTGTTTGGATTTTTTATTTCCAGAGTTTATTTTACTATAAAAGTGACCAGCAGTATGATTCTCCAGTTGAGTACGATTACGTGGATATCAGACACGTCAAGTTTTTGTTTTATTTAAGAGGGGAAAAACATTTCAGAAATTTTTAACAATAAAAATATTGCTTGTGTGGTGAATTTCAGAGTCATAACATTTTAACATTTTGGGATCTGGAGCTGTGTGAGTGCTTATTTGTTGTGTTCCGAGCTAAAGATTTTATTGATATTATTTTTGGGTATTTATGATGTTTTGATCATTTATTTTTTTTCTAATGTTGTGGCCACGAAAAAAAATGCAATTCTGGTATTTGATTTTTTTCTCATGATGCTGATTACCAATCAGATTAATTTATTTTATATTTTAATAGATGAGACTTTTATGAATGCTGCAATGCCAAACATATGTATTTTTTTTTATTAATTAAGTTTTAATGTGGTAAAAGGGGTTGACATTAACTAAGATTTATTTGTTTTTTTTTTCTTTTTCTTAATTGTTACAAAATTCTTTTCTACTTTTGTCACACCATGTCTGGCTCAAAGATCACTGAGTGTTAGGGCTACTTCTGATACCATACCCACTGCAGAGTCAGACACTCCACAACATGCAGCTTTTGAGAAGCACATACAGGCTCGAGCATCGAACAGTTGTGCTCTTGTTGTCAATCAGGCTTGCAGGTGTTAATTTCTGCTAGCCTGTGAATTACTGCTTGAGTCACATTTTGTAGGAGACCTATCACAGTTGCCTCCGCCCTTCTTACGATAGTGGGGCCTGTTCTCCCATTCCAATGGTAGCTTTATGCAATCCCAGTCCTTGTGCTTTATTATCCAGTTGTTGGTGAACTTCTGTATGCTGTTTGGTGTGTTATGGAAATACTCTCGTTGTCTGATTATTTCTTCCCTTCCTTTAGTTTCCTCCTGATCACTTATTGTCTAAACCTCTGTGAGTGATTACTGTGAAATTGAAATTTGTTTTTTCCCCCACCAGTTTATTTGTGTAGCATTAATCACTCCTGTCCTGGCCCTCTCCACTAGGACAGGGTTGTTTAGGAGCTAGGGTAAGTAAGGCGGCCCAAACATCGTCACCTTCAGACGTATCTTTGGGATCACTGAGAGCCAGGGTTCCCATAGCCTGAGGGCCAGTTTAGGCTCCCCTGTTTCTATACATCCCATAACACCACGTGGCAACTTTGTACTGCAACTAATAGTCACCTTAGGGGATTTGAACCTGCAATAGTCTAATCATTTGTAATATATACAACAATGCCATAGCCAAGGGCTGGCTTCCATAGGAATACTGAGATGACAAACACAGGGGTTAACAGTTGAGTTGAGCGTGGTCCGTGGTTCGTGGTTCTCCAGTTCGCGGTTCGAGTGATTTTGGGGGCTGTTCTAGATCGAACAAGAACTCGAGCTTTTTGCTAAAGGTCGATAGTTCTAGTTACGTTCGAGAGCGGCTCTAGCAGCAAAAAGCCAAGCTAATTACAAGCTGGCTTTCCGCTGTAATAGTGTAAGTCACTCTGTGACTCACACTATTATGAAATTTCAGCGTATAGTGTGCGGGAACAGCACATTTAGATCACTGCTGCTGGGATAATGGCGATCGCCATTATTTTTTTTTTCCTTGTCTTCCTTCCCTAAGCGCGTGCGTGTAGTGGGGCTGGCCAACATGTCAGCCAATCCCAGACACACATACACAGCTAAGTTGACTTTTAGCCAGAGAAGCAACGGCATGTGTGATAGGATGTCCATGTCACATGTCCTTGCATTATAAAAATGGGTACCTGCTCGTCCGGACGCCATTATCTGCCTTCTGCTTCTGGGTGTCAGTCACCACTGGCGTAGCTCCTGTCTCCGATACTGCTGTCTACACTCTACACACAGCGCTATACAGAATAGGGATAGAAGTTTCTATTAGCCTTTGTAAGGGCTAATAACAGCAGGCTCAGAGCCATAGGTGACAGTCAGGTCCGTGGAAACAGATTTTAACAGCTACAGAAAATAACAGCGTCTGTGTAGCTAAGGTCAGGGACTTCCTCGCTGCATTTCCCCATTAGGAGGGATAGAAAGTGAGGCTTCCTTTCCTGTTCACTGACTCACAACCCTGCCACTGTACCCTCCTGCCCTTTGCACACTCAAGCTCATTGTTACTAAGCCATTATACTTGAAAACACTGAGTAAACTTAGTGGCATCCTAAAAGTGGCTGTTGGACTTCCATTAGTGTCCCACTAGTGCAAATCTATTTGCAGCACCTCTGCATTGCACACTCAAGCTCATTGTTACTAAGCCATTATACTAGCAAACACTGAGTAAACGTAGTGGCATCCTAAAAGTGGCTGTTGGACTTCCATTAGTGTCCCACTGGTGCAAAGCTATTTGCAGCACCACTGCATTGCACACTCAAGCTCATTGTTACTAAGCCATTATACTAGCAAACTATGCTGCCAGTTTAAGGGCCGTAGTTGCATTGTCAGGGATAGTTATTGTTGTTTATTCTGCTGTTAATAAAGATAGACCACCACTGCAATCTACACCACCTCTCAATTTTTACTAATACATTTTAAGTGCACAATCTTGTCACAATCAAAATGAGTGGCAAAATGACAGATGCTGGTGGAAAGGGGAAGAGGCGTGTTGGAAAAGGAAAAAAAGGGTTTGTCCATGGGGAAGGTGGCAAAGCTCCATTAACATCTGCTGAAGATAGACCATCTTCCAGCAAAAGTAAGATGTCTACTACTTACCGTGGACAATCCGATGTGCTCCCTTTTTTACGGACACGAACAACTGGAACAAAGGTAGATAATGGCCAAAAAAGGAAAATGCTTGAATGGATCTCAAGTGGTCCAACAAGTGCCCTCTCCGCCACCTCAACTACTGCATCCAAAAAACACCAGTCCTCTGAGTTGTCATCCCAATCACACTTGCTTTCTCCCAGTTCTGAAGTCTCCATCCGCCCTGCACAGTATGGTGGAACTGAGATGGCTGAGTCTGCAGAGCTTTTCAGTCACACTATAGCCTGGGAATCAGAAGTGTGCTCCCAAGCTACAGTGAGTACAGACCAGGAAATGGTCTGCAGTGATGCCCAGAACCTTTGTGACTCAGATTCAGGCCGTGAGGACCAAGTTGCTGAGCATAATGTTGACCCTTATTCACAAACTGTAACACCTGTTGTTATAGACAATGAGGAACATACTGATAACGATGAGACACAGATAACAGATTGGGAAGTTCTAGATCCCACCTACTGTCAACCCACAGTCAGGCACTGGAGGAGGTCAACAGAGGCGGTGAATGAGAATGCTACTGACGACGAAGTTACCTTGCACCTTCCTGGACAAAGGAGTAGTACTGGTAGCACGTCTACAACTGCATCCTCAGCCACCACTTTGCCTCTGAGCACTAGTCGGGGGGGCTGAGCAGGTCGCATGCCCTCTAAAGCCTGCTTTACATGGTACGACCGATTGTGCGATTTCACAATCGATCGTACCCGCCCCCGTCCTTTTTGCGTCACGGGCAAATCGCTGCCCGTGTCGCACAAAGTTAGTAACCCCCGTCACACATACTTACCTCTCGTGCGACCTCACTGTGGGCGGCGAACGTCCACTTCCTGGAGTGGGAGGGACGTTCGGCATCACAGCGACGTCACACGGCCGCTGGCCAATAGAAGCGGAGGGGCGGAGATGAGCGGGACGTAAACATCCCGCCCACCTCCTTCCTTCCACAAAGAGCCGGCGGCGGCCGCGGGAGGCAGGTGAGCTGCTCATCGTTCCCGTGGTGTCACACGGAGCGGCGTGTGCTACCACGGAAACGATGGTCAACTAAATTAAATGATATTATGGAACCTAGCGAGCAGTACCCGACTCACGATTTGTGAGCGATACTGCGTCGCTAGGAGGTGTCACACAGGCCGGCATCGCCAGCGATGCCGGATGTGCGTCACAAAATCCGTTACCCTGACGATCTATCGCACGATAGATTGTCTGGTGTAAAGCAGTCTTAAGCCTTGCCTAGCCTGGACCTTTTTTGACATAGAAAAAGATTGCCCAAATGATGTGATATGTAAAATTTGTCGTGATTCTGTTAGTAGAGGGCAAAACCTCAGGAGTTTGACAACTTCTTCCATGAATCGTCACATGAATAAATATCATACGTCACAGTGGGAAGCTCACCGTGCTGCAATGCGGTCTAGCGGAGTGAACCATCCACCGCCTGCCCCTTCCAGTGCATCCGCGCGCTCTTCATCTTCTAAGACTGTGGGGACAGCTGTCACACCTGGTTTTCCACCGCTGTAACCGCAACAGGCAGTTTGCTTGGTAGGTCGTCATTTGGTTTGGAAGGTGAAACAAGTGCGTGTGTACAGCTCTCTCAGACATCGATAGCATCAACGTTGGATGAAGGCAACATCATGTCTACGCCTGCACTTTCCTCACAAAACTGCATTTTTTCAGGGACACCCTACTCACCACCATCTACACACAGCAGCCAGATCTCTGTCCCTCAGATGTGGACAAATAGAAGGCAATTTCCTGCGACCCATGACAAAGCTAAGAGGTTGACTTTATCCCTCTGTAAGCTCTTGGCTACCGAAATGCTGCCTTTCCGCCTGGTGGACACACAGGATTTTAGAGATCTTATGTCTGTCGCTGTGCCCCAGTACCAGATGCCCAGTCACCACTACTTCTCTAAGAAAGGTGTGCCTGCGCTACACCAGCATGTCGCACACAACATCATCGCTTCCTTGAGAAACTTTGTGTGTGAACGGGTGCATTTCACCACCGATACTTGGACCAGTAAGCATGGACAGGGATGTTACATGTCGCTGACTGGGCACTGGGTAACTATGGTGATAGATGGTGAAAGGTCTGCTGCACAAGTCTTGCTGTCCCCACGACTTGTGTGTCAATCCTCTGTCTGTCCAAGTTCACCACTGCTTCTGCCTCCTCCACCTCGTCTGGGTCCTCAACCTCCGCCCCAAGCCTGCCTGGTCAGGCCACCAGCGTTCTAACTGCACAGAAGGAATCACGCACCCCTCATTACTATGCTGGCAGCAGAGCGCAATGGCATCAGGCGGTCTTTAGCTTGAAACATCTTGGAAATAAGAGTCACACAGCGGCTGAATTGTGGGCAGCTCTAGAGACTGAGTTTAATAAATGGTTTACTCCACTCAACCTGCAGCCTGGTAAGGCCGTGAGCGACAATGCTGCAAACCTGGGTGTGGCCCTTCGCCTGGGCAAGGTGACACACGTGCCTGGTATGGCTCACGTGTTGAACCTTGTTGTCCAGCAATTTTTAACACACTATCCCAGCCTAGATGGCCTTCTGAACAGGGCACGAAAACTGTCTGCTCACTTCCGCCGTTCAACCACCGCTGCTGAGCGACTTGCATCGCTCCAGAAGTCTTTCGGCCTGCCGGTTCATTGCCTGAAATGCGATGTGCCGACACGCTGGAATTCGACTCTCCACATGTTACAGCGACTGTGGCAGCACCGTCGAGCCCTGGAGCAATACGTCATGATGTATAGCCTGGGCCAACGAGATGCAGAGGTGGGGCAGATCACCCTGATGGAGTGGTCTCAGATCAAGGACCTATGCACCCCATCTGCACAGTTTCGACGAATATGTTTAGCGCTGACAATGCCATTATCAGCATGACAATTCCAGTCATTTACATGCTGGAGCACACGCTAAACACTATTCGAAGTCAGGAGGTGGGACAACAGGAAGGGGAGGAACTACAGGAGGATTCATATGCGCAAGACACAACAACATCACCAAGGTCCAGACGTTCATCATCAGCAACGCGGCAGGCATGGGACCATGGGGGACAGGGATCAACAAGGGCGCATGGTAGCAGGCGAAATGTTGAGGAAGGTGCAGGAGAACATGAAGAAATGGAGGACGAACTGTCCATGGACATGGAAGACTCAGCGGATGAGGGAGACCTTGGTCAAATTTCTGATGAAAGAGGTTGGGGGGAGATGTCAGAGGAAAAAAGAATGGTTAGCACCTCTATGCCACAAACACAGCGTGGACTTGGTCCGCATGCCTGCGCAAGACACATGAGCACCTTCTTGCTGCATAACCTCCAACATGACCCTCGTATTGTCAAAATTAGAAGTGATGATGACTACTGGCTTGCCACACTATTAGATCCCCGGTACAAGTCCAAATTTTGTGACATGATTCCAGCCATAGAAAGGGACGCACGTATGGAGGAGTATCAGCAGAAGTTGTTACTCAATCTTAGTTGGCTTTTCCACCAAACAACCGTGGTGCAGGGAGTGAATCTCCCAGTTGTAACTTGACAAACATGGGATGGTCTCGTCATCTTCAACAGTCTATCCGTACCAGTAGCTGATAACAGCAATTTTATTGAATCTTTTCATAATTTTTTTAGACCCTCCTTTGCAAGGCCACCAGAGACAACAAGTCTGACACATAGTCAATGGCTGGAGAGGATGATACAGGAGTATCTCCAAATGAACATCGATGCCATGACTTTGCAAATGGAGCCTTGCTCATTTTGGGCTTCAAATCTTGAAAAATAGCCAGAGCTCTCCACTTACTCCTTGGAGAATTTGTCGTGTCTAGCTGCCAGCGTTGTCTCTGAACGTGTCTTCAGTGCTGCTGGGTGTGTGCTGACAGATAAGCGCACGCGTCTGTCCAGTGACAGTGTGGACAGACTAACGTTCATCAAAATGAACAAGTCATGGATCCACCAGGAATTTACTACCCCTGTGTCATCCTGGGGAGAGTAAATGCTTGTGCATTTTGAATGTGCTTGATGCAAATCTAGCTGTGAAGTGTACAACTGGGGCACAAGTGCTGCCACTGAAGAGGTGGGTGTGTGTGGGGCCCAATTTTTGGAAAAAAGGGAGAATCCGCTTGGAGTAACCCTTGCTTACATTGTTTTTAAAAATGATCCAAGATGAACAGAGCTGGGATCAGGAAAGACTTAGCTACCTACCCCGGTGTCATCCTGGGGACTGTTAAGGATGGCATATTTTTGAATGTGCTTGATGCAAATCTAGCTGTGAAGTGTACAACTGGGGCACAATAGCTTCCACTGAAGGGATGGGTGTGTGTGGGGCCCAATTTTTGGAAAAAAGGGAGACTCCGCTTTTTAGAAGGGCATGCCATGCCTATATCTGTGTCTCCTCCTCTTTTTCCTTGTCCAGCTCTTTTGTTTTCGCATGAGTATATGTCCTTGTCACTTTTCCATGTGTTTGTGTTGTGTTGTGAGTTGTTTGTCACCTTTTGGACACCTTTGAGGGTGTTTTCTAGGTGTTTTTATGTGTTTGTGATTGCCTCCCATTGTTTCCTATGTGGTTTGAGTGGTTCGCCGAACCGAACTCGAACGAGACCCCTGTTCGGCGAACCGAACTCGAGCCGAACTACGACCGGTTCGCTCATCTCTAGTTAACAGCCTTGGGTGGTGCGCTTCTCCATCCTTGCCTGTTAGGGGCTCATGTTGGCTGATTTAATTAGCTGACATATGCTGGGAAAGATGCAGGTTCAGCGTGTAAGACCACATCAAGGGCAGGTAGATGTTCCATGATGTACATCATGGATTGTTAAGGAGTTAAAAAAGCAGTGTTTTGTTTGGAATCAGAAAAAAGAAAAAAAAACATTACGTTACAGTAAGAAAACCTTACTGCAATTTTATATGTTCATTGTTCCCTGCACTACTTTCCTGGTTATATCTCTAGGTGGACTTGTTTTACAGTATTCCAGCCCTTCAGGTTAGAGGTTTAACTTTTGGCAAACAATGCTCGAGTGCCTGCATAAAATTGGTTTCTTTTCCCTACTAGCCCCTTCCTTTCCCCTGGTAGGCAGTGTATGGCAGCCTCCCCTTTAGTCCTTCAAGAGGAATAAGAAACCCTTCGACAACCTTTTAAGAGTCAGGTCTGAGGTGGTGTTAGTTATTCGGTTAGGGTCTAACTAGTAGAGATGAGATGACTAGCATTCGAGTTCGGTTCGGTTCATTGAACGGCGGGCAAGTTCAGCGAACGTTCGAAAAATGTTCGACGAACCCATTCGAACCCCATTGAAAACAATGTCAGGCAAACACAAACGCATACAAACACATAGAAAACACCTTCTAAGGTGTCCAAAAGGTATCAAACAACTCACAAGACACCACAAACACATGGAAAATTGACAAGGACATATACTCATGCGAAACAAAAGAGCTGCATGAGTAAAAAGAGGAGGAGACACAGATATAGGCATGTTATGCCATTCTAAAATCATGTAAAACACAGCAAGGGCACTCTAAGCAGAGTCTCCCTTTTTTCCAAAAATTAAGCCACACACACCACGTCAGTGGCATCACTTGTGCCCCAGTTGCAAACTTGACATGTTGATTTGCATCAAGCACATTTAAAAATACACCAGCCTTTACTCTCCCCAGGATGATACAGGGGTAGCAAAGTCCTTACTGAACCATGACTTGTTCATCTTGGAACATTTTTAAAAACACAGCAAGGGGACTCCAAGCAGAGTCTCCCTTTATTCCAAAAATTGGGCCACACACACAACTTCAGTGGCATCACTTGTGCTCCAGTTGCAAACTGGATATGTTGATTTGCATCAAGCAAATTCAAAAATACGCCAGCCTTTACTCTTCCAAGGATAACACAGGGGTAGCAAAGTCCTTGCTAATCCATCACTTGTTCATCTTGATGAACGTTAGTCTGTCCATATTGTCACTGGACAGACGCGTGTGCGCTTATCTGTCAGCACACACCCAGAAGCACTGAAGACACGTTCCGAGACAACGCTGGCTGTGGGACACGACAAGATCTCCAAGGCGTAAGTGGCGAGCTCAGGCCATTTTTCAAGATTGGAATCCCAAAATGAGCAAGGCTCCCATTGCACAGTCATGGCATCGATGTTCATTTGGAGATACTCCTGTATCATCCTCTCCAGCCATTGACTGTGTCAGACTTCCTGTCTCTTGTGGCCTTGCATTGGATGGTCTAAAAAAATTATGAAACGATTCCACAAAATTGCTGTTACCACCAGATACCGTGTTGCTGGTACGGTTTGACTGATGATGACTCAACAGTCCCATGCTTGGCAAGTTACAACTGGGAGATTCACTCTGTGCACCACTGGTGTTTGGTGGAAAAGCCGAGCTAAGATTGCATAACAGCTTCTGCTGATACTCCTGCATACGTGCGTCCCTTTCTATGGCTGGAATTAATTCGGCAAATCCTGACTTGTACTGGGGATCTAAGAGTGTGGCAAACCAGTAGTCAGCATTACTGCTAATTCGGACAATCCGAGGGTCATGTTGTAGATAGTGCATCAAGAAGGCGCTCATGTGTCTTGCGCATCCATGCGGACCAAGTCCTTGCTGTGTTTGTGGTGGCGAGGTGATAACCGTGCTTCCTTACTCTGACATCTCCCCCCAGCCTCGAACAACTGAAATTTGACCAAGGTCTCCCTCATCTGCTGAGTCTTCCATGCCCATCTCCAGTTCATCCTCCATTTCTTCCTGGGCTCCTGCACTTTCCTCAACAGTTTGGCTGCTACCATGCGCCCTTGTTAATCCCTCTCCCCCACCGTCCCATGCCTGCTGCCTTGGTGATGCTGAACGTCTGGACCTTGTAGATCTTGGTATCCGTTCCGCATACGAATCCTCCTGTACTTCCTCCCCTTCCTCTTGTCCCATCCCCTGACTCCGAATAGTGTTTAGTATGTGCTCCAGCATGTAAATGACTGGAATTGTCATGCTGATAATGGCATTGTCAGCGCTAAACATATTCGTAGCCATTTGTAAACTGTGAAGAAGGGTGCATAGGTCCTTGATCTGAGACCACACCATCAGGGTGATCTGCCCCACCTCTGCATCTCATTGGCCCAGGCCATACATCATAACGTATTGCACCATGGGTCTGCGGTGCTGCCACAGTCGCTGCAACATGTGGAGAGTCGAATTCCAGCGTGTGGACACATCGCATTTCAGGCGGTGAACCGGCAGGCCGAAAGACTTCTGGAGCAATGTAAGTCATTCAGATGCGACATTTGAATGGCGGAAGTGAGCAGAGAGTGACCATGCCCTGTACAGAAGCCCATCTAGGCTAAGATAGTGGGTTAAAAATTGCTGGACAACAAGGTTCAACACATGAGCCATACAAGGCATGTGTCACCTTGCCCCGGCGAAGGGCCGCAGCCAGGTTTGCAGCATTGTCGCACACGGCCTTCCCTGGCTGCAGGTTGAGTGGAGACAACAATTTACTAAACTCAGTCTCCAGAGCTGACCACAAATCCTCAGCTGTGTGACTCTTATTTCCCAGACATTTCAATGTAAAGACCGCCTGATGCCATTGAGCTCTGCTGCCAGCATAGTAAGGAGGTGTGCGGGATTCCTTGTGCGCAGTTACAAAGCAGGTGGCCTGACCAGACAGGCTTTGGGTGGAGGTAGAGGACCCAGATGAGGTGGAGGAGCCAGAAGCAGTGGAGGAACTTCTACATACAGAGGATTGACGCACAACTCGTGGGGACGGCAAGACTTGTACAGCAGACCCTTCTCCAAATCTCACCATAGTAACCCAGTGCCCAGTCAGCGACATGTAACGCCCCCTGTCCATGCTTACTGGTCCAAGTATCTATGGAGAAATGCCCACTGTCACACACTTAGAGTTTCTTAAGGAATCGGTGATGTTGTGTGCGACATGCTGGTGTAGAGCAGGCACGCCTTTCTTGGAGAAGTAGTGGTGACTGGGCATCTGGTACTAGGGCAAAGCAACAGATATAAGGTTTTGAAAATCCTCTGTGTCCACCAGGTGGAAAGGCAGCATTTCTGTAGCCAACAGCTTGCAGAGGGTGAAAGTCAACCTCTTAGCTTTGTCATGGCTAGGAGGAAATGGTCTTTTATTTGTCCACATCTGAGGGACCGAGATCTGGCTGCTGTGTGGAGATGGCGTTGAGTAGGGTGTCCCTGGAAAACTGCTGGTCTGAGAGGAAAGTGCAGGCGGAGACATGATGTTGCCTTCATCCAAAGTTGGTGCACCTGTTTCCCCTTCCAAAACAACTGACGACCTGCCAATCACACTGCCTGTTGCGGTTAAAGAGGTGGAAGGTCTGCATCACAAAGCATGTGTGACAGCTGTCCCCACAGTCATAGAGGATGAAGAGCGCGCGGATGCACTTGAAGGGTCAGACAGTGGTTGGCCCGCTCCGCTAGGCCGCATTGTAGCGCAGTGAGCTTCCCACTGGGACTTATGCTTGTTATTCATGTGACGATTCATGGATGAAGTAGTCAAACTAGTGAGTTTTTGGCCTCTACTTACAGATTGGCGACAAATCTTACAGATGACATGAGTTGGGAGATCCTTTGCGATGTCAGAAAAGGACCAGGCTAGGCAAGTATTAGAGCCCATACGACCTGCAGAGCCACCACGCCTTGTGCTCAGAGGCAGAGTTGTTGTTGAGGATGTAGTTGTTGACGTGCTTCCAGTACTCCGTCTGTGTCCAGGAAGGCGCACGCTAACCTCGTCGTCAGTCGCATCCTCCTCCACCACCTATGCTGACCTCCTCGAGTGCCTGACTGTGGGTTGACAGTAAGTGGGATCTACAACCTCATCATCAACCTGTGTGTTTGCACTCCCCTCGTCCTCAGACCTAACTTCTTCCTACCCTGACTGAATATTTGAGTTGTCATTCCAATCAGGTATCTGAGTCTTATCGTCATCAGAACGTTCCTCATTGTCTCCACCAAGGGGATTTACAGTTTGGGAATGAGGGTCTACATTATGCTCAGAAACTTGGTCATCAGGGTCTGAATCAGACTCACAGAGCTTCTGGGCCTCACTGCAGATCATTTCCTGGTCTGTACTCACTGTAGCTTTGGAGCAGATCTCTGATTCCCAGGCTATAGTGTGACTGAACAGCTCTGCAGACTCAGCCATCTCTACTACACCATACTCTTCAGGATTGGTGGAGAATTGAGAGCTGGTAGAAAGCAAGTGCGATTTGGGTGACAACTCAAAGGACTGGATTTTTTTATGTTGAAGTTGAGGTGGAGGATTGGCCACTTGATGGAGCACTTGAGATCCTTTCAAGCATGTTCTTTTTTTGTGCATCATCTACCTTTGTTAGAGTTGTTCGGTTCCGTAAAAAAGGCATCACATCAGATTGTACACGGAAAGTAGTACACATCTTACTTTTGCTGGAAGATGGTCTTTCTTCAGCAGATATTACTGTAGCTTTACCACCTACCCCACGGACACAAACTTTTTTTCCCTTTCCAACACGCCTGTTCCCCTTTCTACCAGCATCTGTCCTTTTGCCACTCATTTTGTTTGTGACCAAATTGGACACTTAAAATGTCATAGCAAAAATGGAGAGGTGGTGTAGATTGCAAAGGTGGTCTAGCTTTATTGACAGATGAAGAATCAACACTGACTATCCCAGCCAATTTTACTATGCCACTAAAAGTGTCAGCACTGTTTGCAATTAAAATTGCGTAGCAAAAATGGGCAGGTGTGTAGAATGCAGAAGTGGTGTACCTTGCTTGGCAGCAGAGAAACACTAACTTAGTACCCCAGACAATTTTACTATGCCCATAAAAGTGTCAGCACTGTTTGCAATTAAAATTGCGTAGCAAAAATGGACAGGTGTGTAGAATGCAGAGGTGGTGTACCTTGCTCGTCAGCAAAGGAAGCCTCACTTCCTATCCCTACCAATGAAACAATGCCCCAAGGAATTGCCTGAGCTCATGTACCCAGACGCTGTTATATAAACCCCTGCACAGCATTGGCACAGAACTGCCTAGCAACAATGGCTATGAATGGCTGTAATGCAGCCCTGAAAAGGGCTGAAATTACAAGTAGTCCTTTATCCCTAAAGCGATCTGTAGATTGCACTGTATGTCTATAGCGCACACAGCAGCAGCAGGAGCGGTGACTGTCACCCACCCGCAGCAGAGAGATAATGGCGGCGACGGGTAAATAGCCGGGTCTTATAGGGCAAGGACATGTGACATGCACAGCCTATGACACATGCCCTTGCTTGTCTGGCAAAAATCCACTTTGCTTTGTGTGTATGTCTGTGATTGGCTGACAGCCTGACCCGCCCCACTGTACGCGCGGTTAGGAAAAAAAAAAGCCATTCTTTCAGCACTCAGCTGCAGCACTGATCTAAACCCCGTCCCCCCCGCACACTATACGCTGAATTTTGATAATATCTTGATTCACAGTGACTCACACTATTACAGTGAAAAGCCAGCTAGTAACTAGCTACGCTTTTTTTTTTTTGATCGAACGGTTATCGAACGGAACTCGAACGGCCGAACTTGAAGCAAATCGTTTGAGCTCATCGAACGACTCGAACACCGCCCAAAATCACTCTAACTTGAAATTGGCGAACCTCGAACCTCGCTCAACTCTACTAACTAGTCTCTGCTGGGAGCAGTTGGGTGGGGGTGCGTCTTATTCCTAAAAAACGTCTGTCCTATATTCTGATAGCCATGTGAGATTGTGTGCATGTTCCTATCAACAATTTGGAAAAAAACTTTTTAAAGAGTAGAGAATAATATAAAACCTGTTTACGTATTTACTTTGTAAAAATGGTGCAGAATGTCAAATGCTTGATAAAAATGGAAATTAACACAAAAAAAACCCTTAAGGAGGATTGAAAAACAAAATGTAAGATTTTACCAGTAGTTTGTTATATTAAAAATAACTGATACAGTAATACCTTCTAGCACTTACCTGGCTCGAGTGCAGGCCTCTCGATTGATCTGCATTTACGCCAGAAGGGTTATATCACCATTCCAGCCATAGCAGGACTGCTGAGGCATGTGTTTGGCTGCTGCAGTCAGGTGATTCAGGGAGTAACATGTTTCGAATGATGAGGTTTCCCTTCCAAAAATATACTAAGCCACGGATAAAAAAAAATACTAGAAAATCCATTTAATGGGGTTGTTCAGGATGACAAAAACATGTGTGCTTTCTATAAGTAACAGCACCACACCTGTTCATGAGTTATATCAGTTATTACTGCATAAAAATTATATTGGTTAAGATGAAATATAACTCATAACCTATGAACAGCTGTTTTGGAAAAGGTAGCCATTCATCTTTATATAAACTTCTTTTCAAAACAAGAAAAACAAACAATTATAGACATTGTTTTAAAGGGAATATGTTACCAGGTTTTTGCTCCCCCAATGTTTTCTCTGCTGTAGGTCTAGCAGTTGTACAGAGCTCATGAATATGCTGGACTACCTGGCCGCACGTCAAGTAGTCCTGTAATGATAATCTAATGCTGATTAACAATTGATTTTATCAAAATTACACTAAGCAGTTCAGTAAGTGACACATCGCTAGTCGCTAGAATCAGGATCTCTGCCCCTACATTATGCTGCTCTCAGATTAGGTGGCAAAAATCTGGTGACAGATTCCCTTTAAATAACATAATTACTTAAAACGATTGAAGAGGTATTGATATTTTTGTCCTGGAAAATGCAATGACTCAGTCCTAAGAAAATAGAGTTTTTGTATATTCATTGATTTGTCATCCAGGTTTATAGATATTATGTAAACCATATTTAGCATGAAATTGCTAAGTGATCCTTGTTTCTTTGCTTCCATTATCTTTACAATGGTGTATTCATAATGGGAAGCTGAAGTTGTAAACCTGCTAAAATAAAATAAAGCACATTCTTGAACTAAATGAAAATGAAAAAAAAAATGAAATAAAAAAAGGAACCAAATTCCATACTCCATTATTTTGCATAGTTTTATTGACGACCTCAATATCACATAAATCATCATGCTATATTTTTTCTAACAGAAAAACTCTCTTCAAGAAGAAACTACATTACATGAGTTAGTAAATAAATTTAAGTTGTTACATCACTCCATTGACAATATATGCATAATTGTAGCCATGCGCAGTATAGCTGTATAAGACTAAGTTCACACAGTGCATCTTTTGATGCCTTTTGATGCATTTTTGAGGTCACAAAGATGCATCAAAATGCATACATTTCCTTCTCCCAGCAAAGTCTATGAGATTTCCATTTTGTTGTCGACACTAGGCCTCTTTTGTTGTTTGCATCTTGGCTGCGTTTGAAGATGCACCCAAGATGCAGCATGTCAATTCTTTTTGCATTTCTCCAGTGTTTTTGAGCCCTTCCAGTCAATAGATTTCACTTAAAGAACGCATTGGACAAAACGCTTCAAAAACGCATTGCGTTTTTGTTGCATTTTTTTGGGACAGAAACACTTCATCTATGTTTTATAAAAAAGATGCCGCGTGTGAACATATCCTTAGCCTCTCGGACGTATCACTCACAGACGTTTTATAACTCACATAGTGACACATCATGCTGAAGGATATAGTCCCTTTTAGTGGTAAATAGTATTAATTATTAAACTCAAACATAGTAGGGAAACTTCCAATTCAACAGCAGAATAGGTGCAGAATTTTTAGCAGAATTGATTAGACAGATTTTGAAGGGATAATTACCCTACAAAAAGAAGGAAATCCCAAACAATTACAGTAAGCAGACCAATGAATTCTATCTTACCAGAGTATACCCCTTGTGGAAAATAAAAAGAAAAAATGTCAAAAGGTACCTCAATTATTTATTTAATAAGGCTTATTCATTTATTTAATGTTAAAATAACATGAGGCCTAGACATAATAAAATAGGAAATTTGAAGTGGGAGCAAGGAGACAACCAAAAAGATGTATGATATAAATTAGTTCAGTATAAAGCATACTCAGAAATAATATGAAGAATATCAGATATAATGATGGTTGGGTCCAAAGGCTGAAATAGAGATTATTCAATCTAATACCAAAAGATTTTGATGGGAAGCTGTACCCACCCACAGCATGGCCCACATTGGTGGTGTTTGCAGGGTTACAGCAGTCACTTGTATGATGAATACCTAGAATCTCCATGTGTTTGCTGGGATGCTGTCTCTTTCAGCAATTATCTCTTCATAACTAGAGATGAGCAAACCCTAGGTTCATTGCTCAGTTTTTGGCTGAACATCAACTTTTTTTAGAAAAAACAATAGAGTTCGGGTTGAAAGTTCGAGTGGTTTACGTATGAAGACCACTCACGCGAGGATCACTTTGGTCGGGTATGCTTGGTGCCAAGCCCAGTGTGAGCTGTTTGCAGTGTTGGAATGGCTCATACTAGAGGTACCATTAGCATGATCGGATGTAGTGTGCAACACACCCAAAAAATGGATTAAACCTTGCCCACTGTCCCCTGAAAGTGTTCTGCATTAGAGATGAGCGAACCGGTCCCGGTTCGTCTCGAGGCCGGTTCGCCGAACGGGGGTCCCGTTCGAGTTCGGCTCGTCGAACGTTCGACGAACCGAACTCGAACTGCATAGGAAACAATGGCAGGCAATCACAAACACAGAAAAACACCTAGAAAACACCCTCAAAGGTGTCCAAAAGGTGACAAACAACTCACAACACATGGGAAAGTGACAAGGACATATACTCATGTGAAAACAAAAGAGCTGGACAAGGAAAAAGAGGAGGACACACAGATATATGAGTATATGCAAGGAAACATCGATTCCATTATTGTGCAACTTGAGCCCTGCTCATTTTAGGCTTCCAATCTTGATAAATTGCCTGAGCTTGTCACGTACGCCTTGGGGATCTTGTCATGTCCTGCAGCCAGCGTTCTCTCGGAACCTGTCTTCAGTGCTGCTGGGGGTCTGCTGGCAGATAAGCACACATGTCTGTCCACTGACAATGTGGACATGGCTCTCAGAGGACTTTTCTTCCCCTGGGTCAGCCAGGGGACGGGAAAGGCACGCGTATTTTTGAGAGTGCTTCATGCAAAGCATCTGTTTCATTTTGAAAAGGGGGATCAAGTGATGCCAGTCAAGTGGGGTGTGTGTGGCCCAATTAGTGGAAACGAGGGAGACTGTGGTTGGAGTCCCCTCGCTTTTGAAAAAAGAACCAAGATGAACAAGTCATGGCTCTCAGAGGACTTTTCTTCCCCTGGGTCAGCCAGGGGACGGGAAAGGCACGCGTATTTTTGAGAGTGCTTCATGCAAAGCATCATTTTCTTTTTCAAAAGGGGGCTCAACCGATGCCAGTCAAGTGGGGTGTGTGTGGCCCAGTTAGTGGAAACGAGGGAGACTGTGGTTGGAGTCCCCTCGCTGTGTCTCTAAAAGAACCAAGATGAACAAGTCATGGCTCTCAGAGGACTTTTCTTCCCCTGGGTCAGCCAGGGGACGGGAAAGGCACGCGTATTTTTGAGAGTGCTTCATGCAAAGCATCTTTTTCCTTTTTCAAAAGGGGGCTCAACCGATGCCAGTCAAGTGGGGTGTGTGTGGCCCAGTTAGTGGAAACGAGGGAGACTGTGGTTGGAGTCCCCTCGCTGTGTCTCTAAAAGAACCAAGATGAACAAGTCATGGCTCTCAGAGGACTTTTCTTCCCCTGGGTTAGCCAGGGGACGGGAAAGGCACGCGTATTTTTGAGAGTGCTTCATGCAAAGCATCTTTTTCTTTTTCAAAAGGGGGCTCAACCGATGCCAGTCAAGTGGGGTGTGTGTGGCCCAGTTAGTGGAAACGAGGGAGACTGTGGTTGGAGTCCCCTCGCTGTGTCTCTAAAAGAACCAAGATGAACAAGTCATGGCTCTCAGAGGACTTTTCTTCCCCTGGGTCAGCCAGGGGACGGGAAAGGCACGCGTATTTTTGAGAGTGCTTCATGCAAAGCATCATTTTCTTTTTCAAAAGGGGGCTCAACCGATGCCAGTCAAGTGGGGTGTGTGTGGCCCAGTTAGTGGAAACGAGGGAGACTGTGGTTGGAGTCCCCTCGCTGTGTCTCTAAAATAACCAAGATGAACAAGTCATGGCTCTCAGAGGACTTTTCTTCCCCTGGGTCAGCCAGGGGACGGGAAAGGCACGCGTATTTTTGAGAGTGCTTCATGCAAAGCATCTTTTTCTTTTTCAAAAGGGGGCTCAACCGATGCCAGTCAAGTGGGGTGTGTGTGGCCCAGTTAGTGGAAACGAGGGAGACTGTGGTTGGAGTCCCCTCGCTGTGTCTCTAAAAGAACCAAGATGAACAAGTCATGGCTCTCAGAGGACTTTTCTTCCCCTGGGTCAGCCAGGGGACGGGAAAGGCACGCGTATTTTTGAGAGTGCTTCATGCAAAGCATCTTTTTCTTTTTCAAAAGGGGGCTCAACCGATGCCAGTCAAGTGGGGGGTGTGTGTGGCCCAGTTAGTGGAAACGAGGGAGACTGTGGTTGGAGTCCCCTCGCTGTGTCTCTAAAAGAACCAAGATGAACAAGTCATGGCTCTCAGAGGACTTTTCTTCCCCTGGGTCAGCCAGGGGACGGGAAAGGCACGCGTATTTTTGAGAGTGCTTCATGCAAAGCATCTTTTTCTTTTTCAAAAGGGGGCTCAACCGATGCCAGTCAAGTGGGGTGTGTGTGGCCCAGTTAGTGGAAACGAGGGAGACTGTGGTTGGAGTCCCCTCGCTGTGTCTCTAAAAGAACCAAGATGAACAAGTCATGGCTCTCAGAGGACTTTTCTTCCCCTGGGTCAGCCAGGGGACGGGAAAGGCACGCATATTTTTGAGAGTGCTTCATGCAAAGCATCTTTTTCTTTTTCAAAAGGGGGCTCAACCGATGCCAGTCAAGTGGGGTGTGTGTGGCCCAGTTAGTGGAAACGAGGGAGACTGTGGTTGGAGTCCCCTCGCTGTGTCTCTAAAAGAACCAAGATGAACAAGTCATGGCTCTCAGAGGACTTTTCTTCCCCTGGGTCAGCCAGGGGACGGGAAAGGCACGCGTATTTTTGAGAGTGCTTCATGCAAAGCATCTTTTTCTTTTTCAAAAGGGGGCTCAACCGATGCCAGTCAAGTGGGGTGTGTGTGGCCCAGTTAGTGGAAACGAGGGAGACTGTGGTTGGAGTCCCCTCGCTGTGTCTCTAAAAGAACCAAGATGAACAAGTCATGGCTCTCAGAGGACTTTTCTTCCCCTGGGTCAGCCAGGGGACGGGAAAGGCACGCGTATTTTTGAGAGTGCTTCATGCAAAGCATCTTTTTCTTTTTCAAAAGGGGGCTCAACCGATGCCAGTCAAGTGGGGTGTGTGTGGCCCAGTTAGTGGAAACGAGGGAGACTGTGGTTGGAGTCCCCTCGCTGTGTCTCTAAAAGAACCAAGATGAACAAGTCATGGCTCTCAGAGGACTTTTCTTCCCCTGGGTCAGCCAGGGGACGGGAAAGGCACGCGTATTTTTGAGAGTGCTTCATGCAAAGCATCTTTTTCTTTTTCAAAAGGGGGCTCAACCGATGCCAGTCAAGTGGGGGGTGTGTGTGGCCCAGTTAGTGGAAACGAGGGAGACTGTGGTTGGAGTCCCCTCGCTGTGTCTCTAAAAGAACCAAGATGAACAAGTCATGGCTCTCAGAGGACTTTTCTTCCCCTGGGTCAGCCAGGGGACGGGAAAGGCACGCGTATTTTTGAGAGTGCTTCATGCAAAGCATCTTTTTCTTTTTCAAAAGGGGGCTCAACCGATGCCAGTCAAGTGGGGTGTGTGTGGCCCAGTTAGTGGAAACGAGGGAGACTGTGGTTGGAGTCCCCTCGCTGTGTCTCTAAAAGAACCAAGATGAACAAGTCATGGCTCTCAGAGGACTTTTCTTCCCCTGGGTCAGCCAGGGGACGGGAAAGGCACGCATATTTTTGAGAGTGCTTCATGCAAAGCATCTTTTTCTTTTTCAAAAGGGGGCTCAACCGATGCCAGTCAAGTGGGGTGTGTGTGGCCCAGTTAGTGGAAACGAGGGAGACTGTGGTTGGAGTCCCCTTGCTGTGTCTCTAAAAGAACCAAGATGAACAAGTCATGGCTCTCAGAGGACTTTTCTTCCCCTGGGTCAGCCAGGGGACGGGAAAGGCACGCGTATTTTTGAGAGTGCTTCATGCAAAGCATCTTTTTCTTTTTCAAAAGGGGGCTCAACCGATGCCAGTCAAGTGGGGTGTGTGTGGCCCAGTTAGTGGAAACGAGGGAGACTGTGGTTGGAGTCCCCTCGCTGTGTCTCTAAAAGAACCAAGATGAACAAGTCATGGCTCTCAGAGGACTTTTCTTCCCCTGGGTCAGCCAGGGGACGGGAAAGGCACGCGTATTTTTGAGAGTGCTTCATGCAAAGCATCTTTTTCTTTTTCAAAAGGGGGCTCAACTGATGCCAGTCAAGTGGGGGGTGTGTGTGGCCCAGTTAGTGGAAACGAGGGAGACTGTGGTTGGAGTCCCCTCGCTGTGTCTCTAAAAGAACCAAGATGAACAAGTCATGGCTCTCAGAGGACTTTTCTTCCCCTGGGTCAGCCAGGGGACGGGAAAGGCACGCGTATTTTTGAGAGTGCTTCATGCAAAGCATCTTTTTCTTTTTCAAAAGGGGGCTCAACCGATGCCAGTCAAGTGGGGTGTGTGTGGCCCAGTTAGTGGAAACGAGGGAGACTGTGGTTGGAGTCCCCTCGCTGTGTCTCTAAAAGAACCAAGATGAACAAGTCATGGCTCTCAGAGGACTTTTCTTCCCCTGGGTCAGCCAGGGGATGGGAAAGGCACGCGTATTTTTGAGAGTGCTTCATGCAAAGCATCTTTTTCTTTTTCAAAAGGGGGCTCAACCGATGCCAGTCAAGTGGGGTGTGTGTGGCCCAGTTAGTGGAAACGAGGGAGACTGTGGTTGGAGTCCCCTCGCTGTGTTTTACATGCTTCTAGAAGGGCATGACATGGCTTGGAGGTTGACTTTCATCATCTGCAAACTGTTGGCTACCAAAATGCTGCCTTTCCAACAACTGTGGTTATAGACAATGAGGAACATACTGATGAAGATGAGACGCAGATACCCGATTGGGATGACAACTGAAATATTCAGTCAGGGCAAGAAGAGGCTCGGTCTGAGGGGGAGGGGAGTGCAAACACAACAATTGATGATGAAGTTCTAGATCCCACCTACTGTCAACACACAGTCAGACACTCGAGGAGGTCAACAGAGGCGGTGGAGGAGGATGCAACCGACGACGAAGTAACCTTGCGCCTTCCTGGACACAGTCGGAGCACTGGTAGCACGTCTACAACTGCATCCTCAGCCACCACTCTGCCTCTGAGCATTATTCGGGGTGGATCAACAGGTCGCATGGCCTCTAAGCCTTGCCTAGCCTGGTCCTTTTTTGACATAAAAAAAGATCGCCCAAATTATGTGATCTGTAACATTTGGCATGGTTATCTTAGTAGAGGTCAAAACCTCAGCAGTTTGACAACTTCTTCCATGAATCGTCACATGAATAAATATCATATGGCCTGGTGGGAAGCTCACCGTGCTGCAATGCGGCCTAGCGGAGCCAACCAT
Organism: Anomaloglossus baeobatrachus; assembly: GCF_048569485.1. Classification (NCBI taxonomy): domain Eukaryota; kingdom Metazoa; phylum Chordata; class Amphibia; order Anura; family Aromobatidae; genus Anomaloglossus; species Anomaloglossus baeobatrachus. Next base: position 417,327,333 of record NC_134358.1, read on the forward strand.
CCACCGCCTGCCCCTTCCAGTGCATCCGCGCGCTCGTCATCTTCTAGGACTGTGGGGACAGCTGTCACACCTGTTTTTCCACCCACAACTTCCACCACTGTAACCGCAACAGGCAGTTTGCTTGGTAGGTCGTCAGTTGGTTTGGAAGGGGAAACAAGTGATTGTGTACAGCTCTCCCAAACATCGATAGCACCAACGTTGGATGAAGGCAACATCGTGTCTCCGCCTGCACTTTCCTCACAAACCTGCATTTTTCCAGGGACACCCTACTCAACACCGTCTACACACAGCAGCCAGATCTCTGTCCCTCAGATGTGGTCAAATAAAAGGCCACTTCCTGCGACCCATGACAAAGCTAAGAGGTTGACTCTATCCCTCTGTAAGCTGTTGGCTACCGAAATGCTGCCTTTCCGCCTAGTGGACACACAGGATTTTAGAGACCTTATGTCTGTCGCTGTGCCCCAGTACCAGATGCCTAGTTGCCACTACTTCTCTAAGAAAGGTGTGCCCGCGCTACACCAACATGTCGCACACAACATCACCGCTTCCTTGAGAAACTCTGTGTGTGAACGGGTGCATTTCACCACCGATACTTGGACCAGTAAGCATGGACAGGGACGTTACATGTCGCTGACTGGCCACTGGGTAACTATGGTGATAGATGGTGAAGAGTCTGCTGCACAAGTCTTGCCGTCCCCACGACTTGTGTGTCAATCCTCTGTCTGTCCAAGTTCCGCCACTGCTTCTGCATCCTCCACCTCATCTGGGTCCTCCACCTCCGCCCCAAGCCTGCCTGGTCAGGCCACCAGCGTTCTCACTGCGCAGAAGGAATCACGCAACCCTCATTACTATGCTGGCAGCAGAGCGCAACGGCATCAGGCGGTCTTTAGCTTGACATGTCTTGGGAATAAGAGTCACAGAGCTGAGGAGTTGTGGTCAGCTCTGCGGTCCGAGTTAAATAAATGGTTGTCTCCACTCAACCTGCAGCCTGGTAAGGCCGTGTGCGACAATGCTGCAAACCTGGGTGCGGCCCTTCGCCTGGGCAAGCTGGCACACGTGCCTTGTATGGCTCACGTGTTTAACCTTGTTGTCCAGCAATTTTAACCCACTATCACGGCCTAGATGGGCTTCTGCACAGGGCATGGTCACTCTCTGCTCACTTCTGCCGTTTAAACGCCGCAGCTGACTTGACTTGCATTGCTCCAGAAGTCTTTCAGCCTGCCGGTTCATCACCTGAAATGCGATGTATCGACACGCTGGAATTCGACTCTCCACATGATACAGAGACAGCACCAACGAGCCCTGGTGCATTACGTCATGACGTATAGCCTAGGCCAATGAGATGCAGAGGTGGGGCAGATTACACTGCTAGAGTGGTCTCAGATCAAGGACCTATGCACCTTTCTGCAGAGTTTCGACATGGCGACGAATATGTTTAGCGCTGACAATGCCATTATCAGCATGACTATTCCAGTCATTTACATGCTGGAGCACACGCTAAACACTATTCGGAGTCAGGGGGTGGGACAACAGGAAGGGGATGAACTACAGGAGGATTCATATGCGCAAGACACAACAACATCACCAAGGTCCAGACGTTCATCATCACCAAGGCGACAGGTATGGGACCATGGGGGACAGGGATCAACAAGGGCGCATGGTAGCAGGCGAGATGTTGAGGAAGGTGCAGGAGGACATGAAGATATGGAGGACGAACTGTCCATGGACATGGAAGACTCAGCAGATGAGGGGGACCTTGCTCAAATTTCAGTTGAAAGAGGTTGGGGGGAGATGTCAGAGGAAGAAAGAACGGTTAGCACCTCTATGCCACAAACACAGCGTGGACTTGGTCCGCATGGCTGTGCAAGACACATGAGTGCCTTCTTGTTGCACTACCTCCAACATGACCCTCGTATTGTCAAAATTAGAAGTGATGATGACTACTGGCTTGCCACACTATTAGATCCCCGGTACAAGTCCAAATTTTGTGACATAATTCCAGCCATAGAAAGGGACGCACTTATGCAGGACTATCAGCAGAAGCTGTTACTTGATCTTAGATCCGCTTTTCCACCAAACAACCGTGCAGGTGCAGGGAGTGAATCTCCCAGTTTTAACTTGACAAACATGGGACGGTCTCGTCATCTTCAACAGTCTACACGTACCAGTAGGACCGTATCTGGTGCTGGTAACAGCAATTTAATGGAATCTTTTCATAATTTTTTTAGACCCTCCTTTGCAAGGCCACCAGAGACAACAAGTCTGACACATAGTCAACGGCTGGAGAGGATGATACAGGAGTATCTACAAATGAACATCGATGCCATGACTTTGCAAATAGAGCCTTGCTCATTTTGGGCTTCAAATCTAGAAAAATGGCCAGAGCTATCCAGTTACGCCTTGGAGATTTTGTCATGTCCAGCTGCCAGCGTTGTCTCTGAACGTGTCTTCAGTGCTGCTGGGTGTGTGCTGACAGATAAGCGCACGCGTCTGTCCAGTGACAATGTGGACAGACTGACGTTCATCAAAATTAACAAGTTATGGATCCAGAATGAATTTACAACCCCTGTGTCATCCTGGGGAGAGTAAATGCTTGTGGATTTTGAATGTGCTTGATGCAAATCTAGCTGTGAAGTGTACAACTATGGCACAACTGCTGCCACTGAATGGGTGGGTGTGTGTGGGGCACAATTTTTGGAAAAAAGGGAGGCTCCGCTTGGAGTAACCCTTGCTTACATTGTTTTTAAAAGGAGCCAAGATGACCAAGTCATGGTTCAGCAAAGACTTTATCTACCTACCCCGGTGTCATGCTGGGGACGGTTAATTATGCCGTATTTTTGAATGTGCTTGATGCAAATCAAAACATCCTGTTTGCAACTAGGGCACAAGTGCTGCCACTGATGGGGTGTCTGTGTGCCCAATTTTTGGAAAAAAGGGAGACTCCGCTTGGAGTAACCCTTGCTTGCTGTGTTTTTTAAAAATGATACAAGATGAACAGATCTGAAGGCAAGATGAAGGCAACATCATGTCTCCGCCTGCACTTTTCTCACAAACCTGCATTTTTCCAGGGACACCCTACTCAACACCGTCTACAGACAGCAGCCAGATCTCTGTCCCTCAGATGTGGTCAAATAAAAGGCCACTTCCTGCGACCCATGACAAAGCTAAGTGGTTGACTCTATCCCTCTGTAAGCTGTTGGCTACCGAAATCTTGCCTTTCCACCTAGTGGACACACAAGATTTTAGAGACCTTATGTCTGTCGCTGTGCCCCAGTACCAGATGCCCAATCACCACTGCTTCTCCAAGAAAAGCATGCCCGCGCTACACCAGCATGTCGCACACAACATCACCACTTCCTTGAGAAAATCTGTGTGCGACAGGGTGCATTTCAACACAGATACTTGGACCAGTAAGCATAGACAGGGTCATTACATGTCACTGACTGGGCACTGGCAAACTATGGTGAGAGATGGAGAAGGGTCTGCTGTACAAGTCTTGCCGTCCCCACGAGTTGTTTCAATCCTTCTTCTGTATGTAGAAGTTAATACACTGCTTCTGCCTCTTCAACCTCGTGTGGGTCCTCCACCTTGGCGCAAACCCTGTGTGGTCAGGCCACACTTCCTTGCAACTGCGCACAAGGACTACCACACACCTCCTTACTATGCTGGCAGCAGAGCTCAATGCCATCAGGCGGTCAAAGTTTTACTTTGAAATGTATGGGAAATGTGAGTCACACCGCTATTCCAGAGAATAGTAGTCAGGCAGGGTCAAAACATTAATTGAGGAACAGGAACAGAATGGGACGGCCAGGACTTAATCAGTAAACAAGCAGAGGTAAAATGCGGATCGGCCAACAAGGTACATAAACAGCAAGCAGGAAAAGTAGTCAGGTAACAAGCACACAAAATCATAAAACTGAACTGGGGGTAAAATTAACCAGAGGTTCATAGCTATGGCTGGCAGTGGTCTGCAGACAGGATGGGCATAAAAAAGGGTGTGGTGTCTTCCCATTGGTTGTAGCTGAATGATGGTATTTCATCTGTGAGATACCCACCAGCTACATTCAGCCAGAGATTCTGCATCTGTCAAGGTAATGCAGCCCAGTGGGTGAGCATAACCTGCGTCCACCTGCGCCGCTGGCATCGACTACTCTCCCATCATCAGCACTATTCATGAAAGGAACACGTTGTCACCTGGCGACCGGAGTACAAATTGACGGAGCGGACTCCGTTGGTGACTTAACAGCCGTGTGCGGCAATGATGCAAACCTGGCTGCGGGCCATCCTCAGGGCAATGTGACACACGTGCCTTGTATGTCTCACGTGTTGAACCAAATTCTCCAGCAATTTTTAAAACACCATCACGGCCTACATGGACTTGTGCAGCGGGCACGCTCGCTATGTGCTCACTTCCATCGTGCGCACACAGCAGCTCAACAACTTTCATCACTCCGGAAGTCTTAGGGTCTGGCAGTTAAACGCCTGAAATGCGATGTTCCGACACGCAGGAATTGGAATCTGCACATGTTGCAGCGTGTGTGGCAGCACCGCAGAGCCCTGCTGAAATACGGTATGACATATAGCCTGGGATAACTTGATCAAGAGGTGGTGCAGATCACGCTGCTGGAGTGGTGTCAGATCAAGGACCTATGCACCCTGCTACACAGTTCACAAATGTCGACGAAGATGTTTAGCACTGGCAATGTCATTCTCAGCGTGACAATTCTGGTCATCTACATGATGGAGCACACTGTAATTATTATTCGGAGTCAGGTGTTGGGACAAGAGGAAGGGGAGGAAGTACAGGAGGAGTCATATGCGGAAGGGATAACAAGATCTACGAGGTCCAGATGGTCAGCGGCACCTATGCGGCATTCATGGTGAGGGAGAGGGATTAACAAGGGCGCATAGTATCAGCAAAAAGTGTTGATGAAAGTGCAGGAGCCCATGAAGAAATGGAGGACGAACTGGCGATGGGCATGGAAGACTCAGCAGATGAGTGAGAGCTTGCTCACATTTCGGTTGTGCGAGGTTGTGGGGAGAGGGCAGAGGAAGGATGCACGATTCTCACCTCTCTGCCACCAACACACCAAGGACTTGGTCCTCCTGGATGCACAAGACACATGAGCGCCTTCTTGCTGCACTACCTACATGACCCTCGGATTGTATGAATTTGAAGTAATCCTGAATACTGGGTTGCCACACTGTTAGATCCCCGGTACAAGACAAAATTTGGCGAACTAATTCCTGCCATAGAAATGGACGCACGTATACAGGAGTATCTGCAGAATGGGGTACGCAATCTTAGATCTACTTTTCCACTAAACACCAGTGCTGCACAGAGTGAATCTCAACGCTTTGTCATGGATAGGAGGAAATGGTCTTTTCCTTGTCCACATCGGAGGGACCGAGGGATGGCTGCTGTGCTGAGATGGCGTTGAGTACGGTGTCCCTGCACAGTTGCACTTTTGGTCATATCCCAAAATGAGTTGAAAAAGGACAGATGCTGTTGGAAAGGGGAACAGGTGTGTTGGAAAGGGGAAAAAAGTTTTGGTCCGTGGATTTGGAGGTTAAGCAACTGTAACATTTGCTGAAGAAACACCATCTGTTACAGTGGGACTGGCAGATTTGGATAAAGTAATATATAATCTGTGACCGCTATATAACGAAAATTAATAAGAAAAGAAAGAGAAAGGTATATATCCCCATCAGCAGTCAGTGTCCACCGTGCTCCCACTTGGAAAAGGAGAGGTTGGCAACTGGAAGGTTTGGTGGAGGATACAGAGCTGTGTGGCTATGAAACTAATAGTAGCCTGAACCGAGTTAGACGCCATTCGGATCTGGAGACTGTGAGCCCTGTTAGCGTCACAGGGTCCACATGCCCGCCCAGCCCAGGAACTCCCTGTTAACAACACAGGGGCCATTGAGTACGCTGACCGTGTGCGTAGGGGCACACCTGTGGACAGCAGGCGCATCAGCAGCAGCAGGCCTGTTAATGCCACTGGGCTGCACAAGCAGGACTGGTAGGACAGGAGCTGGTCTTAACCGTTCTGCGTTACCAACTGTGGTGGTGGCCTGCATCGACACCCTATCCCTGCCTACCTCTGGCCTAAAGCCGCAATGGGTTCAACACATGGAGGTGTGCTCTTTCGGAGCATAATAGAAGACTGCGCACCTCCTTGTTGGCTCCAGCCCCTTTTATAACCTGGGTCCGCCCCAAACCAGGGTGAACCACAATGCACCTCCTGGAGACAAAAGTAGAGTGACACGTCATGAGTGGCATAACTAGCGTCCTATTTGGAACCGCAACTTCAATGATGACCTCATGGCTGCCATGACCCAAACACCTCACCAGTCATCGTCTGACCATCAATAATGCGGTGACAAGTCATAGGTGTGGGCCTCTGCAAGCCATTTGGGAGGACACCTGATGCCCTGTGGTCTATATGTGCCCCCCACATCAGGACCAGGGCCAAAGAGTTCATTACCGGACCTAGTCTCTGATGCAGTAAGTGCCTGAGCATGCTCAGTAGCATGAAATACAGTCTCTGAAAAAAGACTATCAGCTTTAGCATGGTGTCTAGGCACAAAACATGACTTAGACCCGGCACGGAATGCAAGCACCTGTGCAAAGAGGCTTTTCACACTTAGTGTGGGAGCATGCGCTGTATCCCGAAAAGAAGACTTAGCGTCAGGAATAACACATTCAGGCTGAGCATACTCACTAGGCGAAACACTGTAATTATGCTGCAGCTGGGGTACATCGGCACACGCATGCGCACTAGCTGCCTCTCCACACTTAGACGTGGAGGGGAAATTGCTCTTGGAGATGCTGTCTATGAACAGAAGGAAAAGCTAAAGGAAGCCTGACTTTCTATCCCTCCGAATTATGAAATGCAGCAATGAATTCCATGAGTTTGCTATAACATTAGCGTAGCAAAATGTGCATGAGGGTGTGATGTAGAGGTGCTAGAAATAGCTTGTCCCCAGTGGGGCACTAATGGAATACAACAGCCAGTTCTATGATGCCACTAAATGGCAGTATTTTGTGCTATCATTATAGCTTATTAAAAACAGAGCAGGAGGGTGTCATGCAGAGGTGCTGCACATAGATTTGCAGTAGTGTGAATAGACAAAAGTACAATAGTCACGTTTAGGATGCCACTAGGTACACTGAGTGTTTGCTAGTATAATGGCTTAGTTTGAAAAAGTTTGAGTGTGCAATGCAGGCAGACGTGCTGCAAATATGTTTACAATAGTGTGAATAGACAAAAGTACAATAGTCACGTTTAGGATGCCACTAGGTACACTGAGTGTTTGCTAGTATAATGGCTTAGTTTAAAAAAGTTTGAGTGTGCAATGCAGGCAGACGTGCTGCAAATATGTTTACAATAGTGTGAATAGACAAAAGTACAATAGCCACGTTTAGGATGCCACTAGGTACACTGAGTGTTTGCTAGTATAATGGCTGAGTTAAAAAAAGTTTGAGTGTGTAATGCAGGCAGACGTGCTGCAAATATGTTTACAATAGTGTGAATAGACAAAAGTACAATAGCCACGTTTAGGATGCCACTAGGTACACTGAGTGTTTGCTAGTATAATGGCTGAGTTAAAAAAAGTTTGAGTGTGCAATGCAGGCAGACGTGCTGCAAATATGTTTACAATAGTGTGAATAGACAAAAGTACAATAGTCACGTTTAGGATGCCACTAGGTACACTGAGTGTTTGGTAGTATAATGGCTTAGTTTAAAAAAGTTTGAGTGTGCAATGCAGGCAGACGTGCTGCAAATATGTTTACAATAGTGTGAATAGACAAAAGTACAATAGCCACGTTTAGGATGCCACTAGGTACACTGAGTGTTTGCTAGTATAATGGCTGAGTTAAAAAAAAGTTTGAGTGTGCAATGCAGGCAGACGTGCTGCAAATATGTTTACCATAGTGTGATTAGACAAAAGTACAATAGTCACGTTTAGGATGCCACTAGGTACACTGAGTGTTTGCTAGTATAATGGCTTACTTTAAAAAAGTTTGAGTGTGCAATGCAGGCAGACGTGCTGCAAATATGTTTACAATAGTGTGAATAGTCAAAAGTACAATAGCCACGTTTAGGATGCCACTAGGTACACTGAGTGTTTGCTAGTATAATGGCTTAGTTTGAAAAAGTTTGAGTGTGCAATGCAGGCAGACGTGCTGCAAATATGTTTACAATAGTGTGAATAGACAAAAGTCCAATAGCCACGTTTAGGATGCCACTAGGTACACTGACTGTTTGCTAGTATAATGGCTTAGTTTAAAAAAGTTGGAGTGTGCAATGCAGGCAGACGTGCTCTGCAAATGTCTTTGCACTAGTGGGACTATAGCAAAGTCCAATAGCCACGTTTAGGATGCCACTAGGTACACTGAGTGTTTGCTAGTATAATGGCTGAGTTAAAAAAAGGTGGAGTGTGCAATGCAGGCAGACGTGCTGCAAATATCTTTACAATAGTGTGAATAGACAAAAGTCCAATAGCCACGTTTAGGATGCCACTAGGTACATTGACTGTTTGCTAGTATAATGGCTTAGTTATAATGAGTTGGAGTGTGCAATTCAGGCAGACGTGCTGCAAATATGTTTACAATAGTGTGAATAGACAAAAGTACAATAGCCACGTTTAGGATGCCACTAGGTACACTGAGTGTTTGCTAGTATAATGGCTTAGTTTAAAAAAGTTTGAGTGTGCAATGCAGGCAGACGTGCTCTGCAAATGTCTTTGCACTAGTGGGACTATAGCAAAGTCCAATAGCCACGTTTAGGATGCCACTAGGTACACTGAGTGTTTGCTAGTATAATGGCTGAGTTAAAAAAAGGTGGAGTGTGCAATGCAGGCAGACGTGCTGCAAATATCTTTACAATAGTGTGAATAGACAAAAGTCCAATAGCCACGTTTAGGATGCCACTAGGTACATTGACTGTTTGCTAGTATAATGGCTTAGTTATAATGAGTTGGAGTGTGCAATGCAGGCAGACGTGCTGCAAATATGTTTACAATAGTGTGAATAGACAAAAGTACAATAGCCACGTTTAGGATGCCACTAGGTACACTGAGTGTTTGCTAGTATAATGGCTTAGTTTAAAAAAGTTTGAGTGTGCAATGCAGGCAGACGTGCTCTGCAAATGTCTTTGCACTAGTGGGACTATAGCAAAGTCCAATAGCCACGTTTAGGATGCCACTAGGTACACTGAGTGTTTGCTAGTAAAATGGCTTAGTTTAAAAAAGTTGGAGTGTGCAATGCAGGCAGACGTGCTCTGCAAATGTCTTTGCACTAGTGGGACTATAGCAAAGTCCAATAGCCACGTTTAGGATGCCACTAGGTACACTGACTGTTTGCTAGTATAATGGCTTAGTTAAAAAGAGTTGGAGTCTGCAATGCAGGCAGACGTGCTCTGCAAATGTCTTTGCACTAGTGGGACTATAGCAAAGTCCAATAGCCACGTTTAGGATGCCACTAGGTACACTGAGTGTTTGCTAGTATAATGGCTTAATTATAATGAGTTGGAGTGTGCAGAGGACAGGAGGGTACAGTGGCAGGATTGTGGGGCTCTGGGTAGAGGAATGGAAGCCTGCCTTTCTATTCCCTCCTAATGGTGAAATGCAGGGAGGAAATCCCTGACCTTGGCTACACAGACGCTGTTGCTGTTTGCAGGACCTGTCACCTATGGCTCTCTGACCCTGCCGGTTTGAGCCCTTAAAAGGACTGCTATAAAGTGCTCTCCCTAAGCTGTCTAACGCTGTGTATGCAGCGCATACAGCTGTATCGGCGATAGGACTCAGGAGGACGAAGCTGCGACAGTGATGTCTGACACCAAAGACGCAGAAGGCAGATAATGGCGTCCTGGAGGAAAATGTCCGTTTTTATAATGCAGGGACATGTGACATGGACATCCTATCACACATGCCGTTGCTTCTCTGGCTAAAAGTCCACTTAGCTGTGTGTGTGTCTGGGATTGGCTGACATGCTGGCCCGCCCCACTACACGCGCGCGCTTAGGGAAGGAAGACAAGAAAAAAAAAAAAATGGCGATCGCCATTATAGAAACAGCAGTGATCTGAAGGCGCTGTTCACGCACACTATACACTGAAATGTCATAATAGTGTGATTCACAGAGTGACTTACACTATTACAGCAGAAACCAAGGTAGGATTTAGCTGGTTTTTTGCTGCTAGAACCGTTCTCGAACGTTTCTAGAACTATCGAGCTTTTGCAAAAAAGCTCGAGTTCTAGTTCGATCTAGAACATGCCCCAAAATCACTCAAGCCTAGAACTGGAGAACCACGAACCACGCTCAACTCTATTCTGCATATGGCAGGCCGTATGCGGGCGGACTGCCAATCAGTGATTTCCATTGGGGTTCGGGCCAAGTCTGAACTCGTGGAAGTACAGTTCTGCTGCACCCACTGAACCGAACTTCCACAGGTTCGCTCATCTCTATTCATGACAACTTACAGCTATATTGGAACTAAGTATACCATGCCAACACTTGCATATTAACTTATTTATTATGCTTGCTTATATATCGTGATCAGAAACCCACGCAATCACAGGGAAAACATACATTCCTTGCATTCCTGGAATTGAACCTAGGACCCAAGAATTGCAAAACTACAGTGCTAAGCACTGAGGCACCATGCTACACAAAACATTAGATTTGTCCCTCTTACCAATTCTACAAGAGTACAAATTTGCCTTCAGTTTGTTGCAACAGCACAACAAAAAGGCTTTTTATTTTATTTTTTTTTACAACCAGTGGATACTTTGAGTACAGATTCTGTTTTTTCTTTTCTGTGTCTCAATGGTACAACCGCCTGTAAATGAGCCTTGTTTTGATCACTGAATGGGATCACCAGTCTTTAATTTTATACTGAACTTGTTTAGGGTTAATACAATGCTCCAGTAACCATACCCAAGAAATGACTATTGAGCAACAATTACAGATTCACTAGCCTTCATGGCTCTTTCATGAGTCACCCTAAGTTCTATCTTACTCACTTTCAAAATGGCAGTATATGTGGCTTCATTCCTCCTCAGGCTCCACTCCTGCTCATTCTTTAATTTGTCTGACAAGGCTCAACAAATCTTTGTTTTCGTTCTCAGCAGACATTTTTAAAACCTCGTTTGCACTTTGCTGTGATCACACAATGCTAATAGTAATAACACACTCTTTTAAGGATGCACCTCAGCTTCCAATATATCTCCAATCAAATCATTGGAGAGAGCCATGATAATGATCCTAGTTTAATAATACCTTCTCCTGTAGGATGACAGCTGAGAACATCAGTCCTGGTATTATCAACTAACACAGGCTATAGCAACATCACAGAAGCAACGTTTGTCATCTCTTACGCTATGCATGAAGCAGTATCTGGACTATGGTGAGCGAAGACATTACGCAGTGCAATGCAGTATACAACATAAAGAGTGTGGAATTCCATTTCTATGAAATACTGTAAATGGAAAGCTGCATATTTTATCTTTTTCTGCCCACTCATGCTTTCTGTGCATGAACATTTTTCTTTAATGAAGTTGTGGGGGCCAATTTTAATTTTTTAACTTTGAGCTTAAGATTAGATTGATCTAACTATCTATCTATCTGTCTGTCTGTCTGTCTGTCTGTCTGTCTATCTACAGCCTCACACTGAAATGCCAAAACTTTAAACTACTGAAAAGTTGTAAAAAAAAAATGTAAATATATTTAGGAGGGATACTTTGCAAATATAAATAGCCAATTTCATAGCTGCCCAGTAGCGACATCAAAGCAACCTCATTATTTTGGATCCTACCGCTTACTATTGGGCAGGTATGGAAATAGCCATTTTTATGTACGAAACACCTCAAAAAAATGTAAAAAAAAATGTTTAGATCTTTTTCAGTAGTTTAAAGTTTTGGAATTCATGGAATTCAGTGTGCGGCTGTTATGCTATACTATTCACACTATTGGGAATGCTGTCAGTCTTTTTTTGTATCTTTGTATTTAATATGGAGTGATGTCCGTTTGACTAGCTGTGCACCCCAACCCCCCCTTACCCATTAGCCACAGGTATTTTTATCCTCTAATAGTAGGTCACTCATCGCCAATACATGTAGGTTTTTTTAAAGCCAAGACAGAGGCAGTAGGATAGAGTAGTACCCAGTATAATGAGTTTGCCATGAGGTAGCTGCGGGGCAGGCATGGAAATGGACAATTTTATATGCAAAATACCCCAAAAAATGTAAAACCCTTTTTTTTTTTTTTTTTAGATATTTTCAGTAGTTAAAAGTTTTCGCATTTCACTATGTGGCTGTTCCTTTCTTTTCTGTCAATACATCATGATCAGATATGCACCTATTAACACTATTGGTAGTGCTGTCAGTCTTTTTTTGTATCTTTGTATCTGTCTGTCTGTCATCTAGCTCTCTTTATGTATCAACTTGGCACATATTTAAGGGGAAACTGTCAGGTATTTTATGTGTTCTAACCAAGTAGCAGTGTGATGTGTGGCCTAGTAACTCCTTCCTACCCATCCCTGTGTTGTAATAGTGTGTAATATAAATGTATACAAATATGTTTTATTACTTATGTGTACCCTATGTAAATGAGCAGGGGCTCTAGCTCCATGGGTGTCACATCACCCTGTGGGCGTTTGCATGTTGTCCCGTGATATCACATTCCTGTATGCATGATACCATGGATTTACATGAGTGATGTACCGTTGCTCCTAGAGATCCCGAGTGTGCGCATTTACCATTACCGCAGCCTTGTTTGTCAGCCAGGGCTTGCTTCTCGTCTTCAGATGTGCACTGCACATGATTGGATCAGCAGGAGTCTTCAGAGCATGCGCAGAGCACGTCTGAAGATGAGAAGCAAGCACCCAGATAACAAGACTGCGGGAATGATAAGTGCGCACGCGCGGGATCTCCAGGAGCTGATGGTGATTTGCATCTTAGTTCTAAAAATTATTTTCACAATTCAATGTGAATCCATCAAAACATCAAAATGGAAGCAGACAACATTAATATAGTCTTGGGATAGTGAGTATCAAATTGCAAAAAAAGTCCCAGGATGGGGTTAAAGAAAAATTAATAATCACCTCTCCTTAGCTTATACTTAATCTGTGCAGCAACTCACTCTTTTTATTCCTGTCTGGACTTCATTTATAAGTCACCAGTCTTCTTCACACCAAGGATTCGATTGTGTTCTTCATCACCTTTGATCTCACTAAACTTCGTCGTGTTATCATGTCATATGAATCCATGGTATCACGCCACAGGGGTGTGATACCATGGAAAACATGCAAATGCCCACAGGGCAATGCAACGCCCATGGGGCTAGAGCCTGACAGGTTCCCTTTAACACATAAAGTTCTTTAATTTCTTCAACTCCTTTTAATTCTGGTCCATGTCACACAGACGGCAAACGCATGTCACACGGATGCCATTTATGTGCTGTACGTGCTTTTCACAGACTCAAACTTTTATTGACCCTTGTTATCCATGCTGACGCTAAAAAAATGGACATGTCTACTTTAGAGACGCTTTACACAGACGCTTGGTCCTTGTGAAAACATGGAGATGGGAAAATCAGCAAAGGTTTAATGGTTATGCGTGTGAACATGTCCCCATTACCTGTGAAAGTGGACACCTCATGTACTGGAAACAGACTTGTGAAGGGGGCCTAAAAGGATTATATTGGGTTAAATTGTAATATGGTACAGCAGAAAAATATCTACTTGCATTTTTTTGTGCAGATTAGAGTTTCCTTTTGAAAACACATCTGCTTCCATCTTTAATACATGAATGATTTTTAGCATCCATTCATACAGCGAATGATGTCTTTTTTTTCACCGGACAGCATTGATGCTGAAACCTGATTTCCTATTTTGCATAAATGTAATAAAGTGTGAGTGTGTAAGCTGAATGCACTGACATTCACATTGCAGGTTGTCAGAGCTCATGGAATCTCAGCATGGAACAAATGTTTTCCTAAAATTGCCTCAGCACATAAACTGCTTTATCTTCGGATGGGTTTGTAAGCTCACACAATAACAGAGGGTGTTAAAGTGGATAGTTGAATGTTTCAGTGCAGTAAAAATTTGCTTTGAGCTCAGTTTTACTTAGTCTATAACCTTGGGTAATAACCTTTTTTATTGATCAAACCTACATTTGAAGCTTGCTTTTAAACAAAATGATCAATATAATTGTAAAAGCAGAAAAATATATTCTTTCATTTTCTTTTCTCCCTCAAACCTACATTTACATTAATCCCCTGAAACTTGTGAATGGAAATAATATTTATATCATCACAAGCACTTTATTTAGTTCTATGGTAATAAACATATACTTATCAATAAAGCCACCTAAAGTAATACAGTAAATATTTAATATTTTTGAAAGATTTCCTTTTAAATTTAATACAGTATAAACTGTTTCATAGAATACCAACAATTCTATGTATTTGTAGTTTTTCTTTTCAAGCACTTAGGAATCTAATTCAAATATACTTTTGTTAATCAAGAGAAAAGCAACCTAACTGCTACAGTGTTGGACAGAGGTATCATTTACCTACTAGACAAAATTACTATGATCCACCCTCAATGCCACATGTTTTTGTCCACTTCATCATCAAGCATTGATTATTATGGCATACATAGATCATAAATGCATTTGTGTAGAATACAGTGAAGTGTTTAAAGCAAAATGAATTTGCATCTTAGTTCTAAAAATTATTTTTGCAATTCAATGTGAATCCATCAAAATGGAAGCCGACAACATTAATATAGTCTTGGGTTAGTGAGTACCAAATTGCAAAAAAAGTCCCAGGATGGGGTTAAAGAAAAATTAATAATCACCTCTCCTTAGCTTATACTTAATCTGTGCAGCAACTCACTCTTTTTATTCCAGTCTGGACTTCATTCATAAGTCACTAGTCTTCTTCACACCAAGGATTCAATTGTGTTCTTCATCACCTATGATCCCACTAGACTTCGTTGTGTTATCATGTCATATGAAGCCTAGATTGACCGCGCCCCACACAACAGCATGAATGACATCATATTATCACAAGGCTCAGTGAGGGCTGGGGACTCCAAAAACTTAAGCAAACCTATGCCATAAAGAAGACAGGCAGCTTGTGAATGAAGAGTGGACAGGAGTGATAATCCCATCAGCATCTCGAAAACTCACTAACTCTGAATACGTCGATACTGGAGATAAGCGAATCTGAACTTTAAAGTTTGAAGTTCTCGGATCCAAACATAGACTTTTAACTGTACGTGCTTAATCACGGATAATGCTTCCAGACAGTTTACTAGCAATACCCTGTCCTCCACATTGTCCAGAGTGACTAGTGAAGAGCCAAGAACACATAATCCTCCCACTGATTCTCCTTACTCCCACCTTGGTGAATCTAAGGACACAAGTGACCCCACACTTGAAAACTCTGAGGAGCTCTTTACCTTTCTATTTATTGCTTCTTCTGGTCTTTCAATGTGCACATTTCAAGAGATAAACAAGGAGATGGTGTGCAGTGATGCCCCAAAATTGGAGCTGCCATGGTCAGAAGAAGGTGACAGTGGGACATTGTATTTACTGTCTCAAGAGGTGGATGATGATGAGACACAGTTGCCAGCAAGTCACTTGATGTCTAATAGTCATGAGGAGGAACAAAATGCAGAAGTGGAAGATAAGTTGGTGGATGATAAAGTCACCAATGCAACATGGCGAGGTGGCATGCATAGCGTGGACATCAGCTCAGAGGGGGAGAAAACTGTAGCACTGCAAACAGCAGCAAGAGAGGCTAGAGAAGGTGGACAACTGTTCCCCAGAGCACCAACATGCAGCAAGATCTCAAGCCAAGGGTTTAGTGTTCCCCAGTTTGGTGATTTTTACAAAAAGCACAGAGTACAAGAGAAAGGTCATTTTTAACCTGTGCCGTACTAAGCTCAGTCAGTAGGGGCCAGATCACTACCAGCTTAACCACCATCAGCATGGTCAAGCACGACATCCAAACACCTGACTAGGTAGGCCGAACACCTGGGTCCACAATCATTGTCTGTGATTACCCCATTGCTTCTTCTCTTGTCCTACGTTCTGGTGAAACCCCTGTTGAGGAAACCGGTGGGGATGCCTCCTTCCCGAAAGCTGACTTAATACATTCACGAAAACCATCTGCAAGCACATCCACTTCCTTGTTCCAGCAAAGAGTCCAGCTGTCTCTACTGCAGGCCCTTGAACACAAGCGGAAATATTCAGCCATCCACCCACAGGCCTAAACATTAAACGGCCACATTTAGAGACTGTTTGCCCTGGAAATGTTGCCATTTAGGCTTGTGAATACTGAGTCTTTCCACAACCAGATGGCGGTGGCCGACTCTTGGTACTTCATTCCCAGCCATAACTATTTCTCCCATTGTGCAATCCCCACCTTGCATCAGCACGTGTCCCATAACATCACTCATGCTCTCAGCAACACAATTGCTGGCAAGGTCCATTTAACCACAAGCACGTGGACAAGTGCTTGTGGCCATGGATGCTACATTTCCCTGATGGCACACTGGGTGAACCTCATGGAGGTGGGAAATGAGTTGGAGCCTGTCTCAGAACACATACTATAGGGCTTGGTTCCATTAAGTTTTCCTCCTATGGCAGTTCCTGCACCCCCTCCTCCTTCTCTATCGCCAAATTGTCGTCCCTATCAGTCGCAAGTTGTAAGCACCACAGCACTGCCTTGGTAATGCGGCAAGAGGCACTGCCAAAACTCATCTTTAGGTGACAGAGAAGTGCCACAGAGTTGTTGAAAGGTCTAGCAGACCAGACAGATCTGTGGCTCTATTTGCAGAACCTCCAATCAGGAATGGTCGCTTGAGATAATGCGCATAACTCGGTGGCTGCTGTGATGCTTGGGAAGCTGAGACACCATGTCTGGCCTACGTTGTCAACTTAGTGGTTAAGTTGCTTTCTGAAAACCTACAGAGATTTGCCTGACCAACTTGTGAAGGTGCACTGCGTGTTCTCATTTCTGCAAGTCAGCAACAGCTACTGCTGGCCTGTCAGTTCTGCACCAGTGGTTGAACGTGGCAGCTAACCGGCTGGTTTGTGACCTGCCCACATAGTGGAACTCAACTTTACATATGTTGGCAAGGCTTTGTAAGCAGCAGAGGGCCATAGTTGAATACCAGCTCCAACATGCGTGTCAGTATTCCAGACAGCCTCCACACATAGAATGGGCAAGTGGCCATGGATGTCTTACATCTGTGCTATTTTCCAAAATTTTGAGGACTCATCCAAAATGGTGAGTGGCGATGACACCATAATCAGTGTAACCATCCCTTTTCTGTGTGTACTGAAACACTCACTGCTCACAATGAAAGAGGAAGCTTTGCATGCCGAACAGGTAGAGATGGAGAGTAAAGATACACAGGGTGAGACTATCCAGCCAAGCCTCATCTCATCTTCACAATGCAGATTGGGTGATAATGAGGAAGAGGAGGCTGAGGGAAAGGAGATGGTTGTCTGCGCTACAGAGGGTACTGTCTCCAACATCTTTATGTCTTCTGTTCAAAGTGTATGGCCTGAAAAGGAAAAGCGGGAGGAAGGAGGTGGAAACCATGTATAGTCGTGCCTTTGGTAGAGAAAGGGAAGTCTTGACTGTTGGGAGCCTGGCACACATGGCAAACTTTATGTCCCACTGTCTCTCCAGGGACTGTTTTGTTATACACATTTTGGACAACACAGATTACTTTGGTTGTACACTTATCTTTACCCACGTTGCAAGGAGAACTTTTACATCTCTCATTCCTGCAGTCAGGAGGGATACTAAAATGGTGCTGTCATGCTGTACAAAGGCTTGGTAAGCCGTAGTACCGCGTATTCCCCACTAGGTGGCAGCTGAGTAGTGAAGGAGAGACAAAGTAACACTGTAACAGAAAGGCAGCTGAAGTACAGCAGAGTACAGCAGACAGTTAACAGGTGAACCACCAGGGGTCAATAGAGTAGTTAAACAGTCTAAGCCAGGAAAGTCGAGTCACTGCAAAGGGAGGATCAAAATCAAGTTAGAAAACAGAACTGAGTCAGAAGCTGGGAGATCATGTATGCAGAAGGAAACACAAACAACAGACAGGAGCGGGAAGTCAAGGACTGGGACAGACAAAAGAACGGGGAGGGTACAGGTCAGGGCATGGTAACAAGAAGTCAGATCAAACAGGAATTCTCACCAGAGCTAGTCACAGACTGCAGAGCAAAACTATAACAAGCACCAGGATGCAATTGCAATGACCAAATATAGTGTCTCCTGAAACCAGAACGAGGCAGATGGGAGTTAACCACTGACATGACCAAGTCGGGTCTGGGAAACTCTGGAGCGGAGAATCCTGGTCCTGGATCATGACATGTGCAATACCAAAAGGTCATAGTTTTAGAATTGGTAAGAAAAAAAATCCATGTAGTAATCCTGGCGGCAGAAGTCATAGTTCTTTGCACAGCCAAGGAGTAGAGAGGAGGGAGACACAGCAGGAACAACAGAGGCAGGGGAAAACTATAAAAGGTCTGGGACAGTTTCATTACACATTCCTATCACCCAGGCACTGCTATGCAGGGTACTCTGATGATGGAGAATTTTTGGCAGATGGTAAAGGATTACATAGTTAAGAACCATCCTTTGCAATTCTTTTGTGCCGTACAACTATTCTGTATCTAAACCGAAAATGTAGCATGAACTGTCCCACTATGCTTTGGAGAAGCTGGCCTGAACTTCTGCTATCATTTTGTGTAAGTGAGTTTTTAGTGCCACTGAAGGCATAATAACCGATAGGCGCATCCACTTGACAACTGACAATGCTGACAGGCTGACACTTATCAAAATGAACAAAATGTAGATTAGCCCAGCGTTCTCAATTATGCAGGGCATTTAATCTGAATCTCTCCTCTCCATCTGTTGCTGCTTGTATAATCCTTCCTTTGAGTCTAGATAGTTCTTGCATTAAATGTATAGGCTGTACCAGGGTAGGAGACTGAATCTTTTTAAAATTGACACAAAATGTAGTCACAAACCTTCCTATCCCTATCTTGCTGCGTGTGTTACCATCCGTCCTTGGAATTCTAGCTAGGCCTTGCACTTAGTACATAGCATTTGCCAGTCTTGGGGTCAGATTGTAATATTGCACCACAATTGAATCCGAGTCTCTCCTCTATGTCTCTTACTGGCTCTATTCCAGTCCCTCCTTCTACTTTTTCGCAGTCCTTGTACTTAGTGCATAGGCTTTACTAGTCTAGGAGTCCCACTCTGTAAAAATGGTCAAAATATATTGTTTGAGGCTCTCCTCTACGTGTGTTCCAGGGGGTATTGCAGTCCCTTCTTCTAATATTTGCAAGCCCTTACACTTAGTGCATGTCCTTTATGAGTAGCAGTCCCACTAACTATTTTAACAGAATGTGCATCAGACCCTCTATTATGTCTAATATAGGGCTTATTGGAGTGCTTCTTCCTTTTAATTTTTGCTGGTTCTTGCATTGTCCACATAGGCTTTGTGAGGTTCAGTGTGAATTAACCAGCATGTGTCTTACCATGTGCCAGACACCACATGCCAGATAAGGTAGTAAAATCCATTAGTAATGTGTCCCATGCTTGTCCCCATCCTGTTGTAATGTGCCCCATCCTTGTCTTCATTCTGTAGGACTTTGCCAATCCTTGTTCCCATCCTGTTGTAATGTTAAATCTAGATTTTCCATTAACTACCGAGGGGTGTAGTTTTATGTGCTCCTATACCATATATGTCACACTCTGGCGACTGTGCCCAATATGGCCTTCAGTCCGATTTTATTTGGCCCTTGATTGTATTCTGTATGAAGGACTATGAGCAGCCTATTTTTCAGTTTGAGGACTATGTGGGGACCATTATTCTCCATGGAGGGCTATGTGGGGAACATTATTCTGTATGGAGGACTATGTTGGGCACTTTATTCTGTGTGGAAGGTTATGTGAGGCATATTATTCTGTATGAAGGGCTATGTGGGGCAAATTATTCTTTATGGAGTACTATGTGGTAAACATTATTCTGCATGGAAAGCTATATGGGGCACATTATTCTGTATGGAGGGTTATCTGGGGCCCATTATTCAGTTTGGAGGACTAAAGGGTGCTTTACACGCTGCGACATCGCTACCGATATATTGTCGGGGTCACGTCGTTAGTGACGCACATCCGGCACCGGTAGTGACATTGCAGCGTGTGACACAAATGAGCGACGATCAACGAGCACAAAAACGTGAAAAATCGTTGGTCGTTGACATGTCGTTCATTTCCTTAATATCGCTGCTGCCACAGGTATGATGTTGTTCGCTATGTGTGACACCGCAGGAATGATGAACATCTCCTTACCTGCGTCCACCGGCAATGCGGAAGAAAGGAGGTGGGCGGGATGTTACGTCCCGCTCATCTCCACCCCTCCACTTCTATTGGCCGGCCGCTTAGTGGCGCCGCAGTGACGTCGCTATGACGCCAAACGCAACTCCCCCTTGAGGGAGGGATTGTTCGGCGGTCACAGCGGTGTCGCTGACCAGGTATGTGCATGTGGCGCTGCCGTAGCGATAATGTTCACTATGGCAGCGATCCCAAAATGTCGCACGAGCGACGGGGGCAGGAGCTATTGCGCTTGACATTGCTAGCAATCGCTAGCGATGTCGCAGCATGTAAAGCACCCTTAAGTGAGGCAGATTATTCTGTGTGCAGGGCTATGTGGGGCCCATTATTCTGTTTGGAGGACTATGTGGGGTCCATTTTTCTATATGGAGGGCTATGTGGGGCCCGTTATTCTGTATGGAGGGCTATGTGGGGCACATTCTTCTGTATGGAGGACTTTGTGGGGCACATTATTCTGTATGGAGGGCTATGCAGGGCCCTATGCATCTAGGTTAGCCAGCGACTTTGTCCAATTTTTCAATTTTGTGCCTCTGTGTACTTGAGCTTTACATCTGTGCCCTATATTATGTCATCTAATGTAGTCATAGGCGATAAGGACATAAGGTGAGTGATGGCCCAGCCTGTAAGGCTATGTTCAGACATATTTTTAATGCATTTGTGGCAGCGTTGTAATGAGTTTGATGCAAATTAAAAGCAGATTTTATACTCTTGGCAAAAGCGATGAGATTTCATAAAGCTAATGCATGCGATTGTTTATTTTACCAGACTGAATAATGTCCCATCCTGTAGCAATTTCTCCTATTGTGCCTCTCTTCACATATACTGTACATTAAAATAAAAAAAAAAATTCTTCTCACGTGTACTCCTTTCCCTCGGTATCCTCTTTTCTGCTTCTGGTGGGCTGCAGGCACGTAGACCAAATTGATGATCATAGCTCAGTGCTGGAGACCGCCGCTGCCAATGTTTTATTTCAGTTAAATGTATTGCCAGCACCATGCAGAGACAAGTGTTCTGCACAGCTATACCAATGGCAGCTACTAGCCAATCAGAGGCAAGCAGCTGACGCTGGTGTATGACATCAGCTGCTTTCCTCTGTTTGGCTGGCAGCTGCCATTGGTATAGCTGTGCAGAGAGCTTGTCTCTGCGTGGCTCTGCCAGTACATTCAACTGAAATAAAGCGCTGATGACGGTGGCCCCATGCACTGGCCGCACTCTTCAAGGGGTCTAAGTGCCTGCAGGCTGAAAGAAGCATCTTCAGGGGCCACATACAGCCACAAACTGTGTTTTTGAGAGCCCTGATCTAATCAATTTTCTTTGCACATTGTAGTCAATTATTTGTTATTTATTATACCTGCATTCACTTGTATCAAAATGTATTGACTGGAGTCATATTAAGGGCCAGTCTGTATTTCTGAGCCAATCAGGCTTTTTAAATTGTTTTTAATGTTCTTTGCTTCACTTGGTTTCTAACATGGAATAAAAAAATATTATTTTGGTGATCACCACTTTTTTGTGCATACTTGTTTTCTCAGTTTTCAAAACTAAAAGGAGCTCTGTTATAGTTTTGGCGTACTTGGAAGATTACTACTATATGAGGACTTGGTACTACATGGTACTTTTACTTTGTCTCACTTTTAAAAATTAATCCTTTGGGGAACTTTTTATTTGACATTCGTGGGTAATTCATATTACATACAGTACAACATAGAAAAAAGACCAATATTTTTGAAGTACAGTATATAGGGGCCTATGTAACAATGGAGATACAGCAAACAGCAGCAGTAACAGAAAAGGATGACGAGTTTGTGCAGAATGGCAATCTGTAAAAAGGAGGCTTGAAATAAGGGAAATAAAATATATCTCTATTGCAAGCTCTGTAGATAAATCTTAGCTGTTAAGAGTATTTACGGCAGTCTGGGCCAGATAAAGACAGCGTCAATAAACAAATTTAATCAGAATCAGAAAGAACATCACCTGTAAGTAACTCTACACTGCATAACAATGTGTAAATATATATACAAAAGTGAGTACACCCCTTATAATTTGGTGTGCCCCTAAATAACTCAATACACAGCCATCAATGTCTAAACCGCTTTCAGCACAACTGAGTACACCCATAAAGTAGAAAATGGACGCATTGTGGCCAAAGTGTCAATATTTTGTGGCCAACATTATTTTCAAACACTGCCTTAAGTCTCTTGAGGACGGACTTTCTAAAGCTTTACAGGTTGCCACTGGAATCCTCTCCCACTACTTGATGATGACATCACAGAGCTGGTGGATGTTAGAGACTTTGCCCTCCTGCACCTTACATTTGACATGCCCCACTGATGCTCAATAGGGTATAAGTATAGAGACATGCTTGGCCAGTCCAGCAGCTTTACCCTCAGTTTCTTTACCAAGGCATTGCTCATTTTGTAGGTGTGTTTGGGGTCTTTCACATGTTGGAATACTGCCCTGTAGCCCTGTTTCTGAAAGAAGGGGATCATGGTCTGCTTCCGTATGTCACAGTACATGTTGACATTCATGGTTCCCTCAAAGAATTGTAGCTCCCCACAGCCAGCATCACTCATGCAGCCTCAAACCATGACATTTCCACCACCATGCTTGAATGTAGGCAAAAAACATTTCTCTTTGTACTCCTCACCTGGTTGCCACCACACACACTTTATACCATCTGAACCAAATAAGTTTATTTTGGTCACAACAGACCATAGGGTATGATTCCAGTAATCCATGTCTTTAGTTTTCTTGTCTTCAGTAAACTTTTTGTGAAGATTTCGTGTACATAATTTTTAGAAGAGGCTTCCTTCTTGAACATCAGCCATACAGACCAATTTGATGCATTTTGCTGCGTATGGTCTGAGCACTGACAGGCTTACCCCTCACCCCTTTATCCTCTGCAGCAATGCTTGTAGCACTCATACGTCTATTTTGAAGAGACAACCTCTGGATTTGATGCTGAGCATGTGTCATCAACTCCTTTGGTCGATCATGGCTAGACCTGCTCTAAGTAGAATCAGTCTTGCTAAACTGCTGTTTGGTCTTGGCCACTGTGCCGCAGCTCAGTTTCTGGGTTTTTACAATCTTTTCATAGATTTGGCCATCATTTTGTATATCAAAATTTATTTTTTCAGAAAAAAGAAAAAGGAATTATTTTCTTAGAGAATTCTTTGCCATGAAGTGCCCTGTTGAACTTCCAGTGACCAGTATGAGAGAGTGTGTGAACAATAACACCATATTTAACACTCCTCCCCATTCACAACTGAGAGCACATGACACCAGAGAGGGAAAATGGCTACTTGAGCAAAATTTGTTCATTTTCACTCACTTCTGTTGCCTCTTGTTTATACATTAATGGATGTATGTTGTTATTTAGAGAGCGCACCAAATTTACATGGTTATTCAAGCTGTACACTGACTATTTTACCTTTTATCAAAGTGTCATACCTTCAGTGTTGCCCCATGAAAAAACATAATTACATTTTTACAAAAATGTGGGAAATGCACTGATTTTATGATATACTGTGTGCATATACTGTATACACTGTTGTTATCTTACCTCTAATATGGTCTGCAGGACTAGTATTTACCATAATATGGTCATTGTATCATCTAGCCAACGTGTCACAAGATGTAAGTTTTTTTCAGCACTCAATATAGAGTTATATATAATCTGTAATATTTATTGATTTATCAATTTATTTATTTTACTTATATTTTTCACATGAATTATCATGAGCCCTATAATTCTGATGCAATGTGTCTCTATCTAAATGAAATCCCTTTATTGTTCCACATTGTATGCATTGACACCTGTCATTGTTGCAGCAGGTTGCTGTCAGACTTACTACGTTCCTGCTGTTTTCAGATAGCAACTTTTTTTTTCTTACCCCAAATGAGTTGCATCAACAAATTACTTACAAATGAAAGCAGGCATATTTCAAATATACAGTTCTTATCTACTGTCAGCACGTTGTCAAGACCAGCAGAATAATGTTTCTGACGTTTTGCCAACATCAACCAGCCGGAAATGTGCATGATGCAAAACATTCATGTATTCTTCAAATTAACAATGTTAACATATGTTATTTTCAGAAAATGTTTGTAGAAATATACAATATTTATGAGGTTTCCTTTCCTGTAGTTTAGAAGGAATGTCTTATGGTTGCTACCCTCTTGAGTTTACAATTAGAAAGTTATAAACAAATTAAATGATCATCATTTCTTAGACATTCTTTAAATTTGATCTTGTTTTTAAAAGTGTAATTCTCAATAAATTCCAGAACATTTTTACCATACAATAAATTCTGTAAAAACAAAAGGGGAATTGCCTTTTTTTCATCCCTCGTGGATTTTTTCCTATTTTTAGTACAATGGATAATATCATTTCAAACTTGTTTCACAAAAATATAAGCATTGGCATGTTTATGCTGGCCAAAAAAAACACAAAAACATGGCCCTTGAAAGAAGGGGAGGCAAAAATGAAGATGTAAAAATTAAAATTGATTGTAGGGGCAAGTAGTTAAGCATTGGTTCTTAAGCATTTAGCTTTCTAGACTATTGACATAAGAATTATTGAGGTAAATGAGTGACAGGTATATGGCTGGTGGTCCCACACCCCACTACAGACGAGACACAACGTGGAGACCCCTCTTGGAGTCTTGATATTTAAGCCAATGACACAAGCCCCTATGTCTGACTGTTGTGGATTGCTTTTGTGCCCTGATTGGCTGTGGGAACATACACACATTAGGTAGAAAAATAAAAACTTTTGCATTGCTTCTAACCTCCCCTCATCAAACATGTACTCCTGCTCATCATACAGCACCACTATCATAGCCAAAACAATAGTAAGGTATTAGAAAAGCCAAGAACAGTACCCGAACAAAAACTAACATTGCCGACTTTTGTGAATATTGCTTGGGTATCCAAACACGAATCCAAATGGGCAAGGATTGTGCCGAGTTTCAGATTGGCAAACCTTTTCCAAACACGTTTGCTCTTCTCTAGGTTTTATTAGAGAATATGACAGATTTGAAATAGCCCTGAAAAGGACTTTTGCGTTATTGTTGCAGCACAAGGTCTGTAATGCTAGAATCCCTGCCTACATGCCTCTAATACACTAACTTCTCCAACAGCTTGTCGTACACTAAAAGCAGATAAGAGCGGAATTATTATATAATACATTTTTTACATAGCAGCAGCAATGTCTGTGAGGCTAGAATCCTGGCCTTGATGCCTTTGTTTACTATCTCTTCTACATAATATTACCCTACACTAATTGCAGACTAAGAGTGGTATTAGTATAGAATAGAATCTTTTTGAATTAGCTCTAAAGAGGACTGATGGTTTACAGTTACACCAGCAGGTACTGTGACACTATAACACACTCTACCACACTCTCCCTTCTTCAGCAGAGACTCTCCCTACACTACTGCGATAGTGTGTCGAGCATGGCATCACCTGTAATGCCTGTAGCTGGCATGTTCCCATTCCATTTGAGTACTTTTCCCATGCTTTTCAGACATTTTACTTCCCAACAGACCTCCTGGGAGGGTCTGCTGGAAAAATGCTTGAGTTTCCCAATGATTTCAATTGAACTCAAGATGAGGACCCGAGCATTCAGATTTGTTTGATTGGAATTAAGAGCACCGGAGCATTTTAGTGCTTACTCATCACTAGTTATTACAATAATTTTCTTGGTGAAATATTTATTTTTGTGAAACAATTTCAAGGGTGCGAACACTTTCGGCTATGACTGTAATACAGTAACTGAATTACGCGAAAACAGAAATGTTCATAAGTGAAAAATCAGCTTATGTAAATTATCTTATTTTGAAAAGCAAAATGTGTTACAGAATAAGAAACTTTTGCAGAGCAAAATAATGAAAAATGAGAAATAAAAAAGAGAAAATGTAGCGCCCCTGAAGCCTCAGGGAGCTACAAGGTACTGCATCCCCACCAGGATGCAGGGCCTACCTCCCAGGAACCCAGAAGACCAGTGCTGGTAACAACAATAACATCCCCATTAATCCCTGTTTTTCACCAAATTCGCCAATAGACTGGTACCAGGCTAGGGTTGGACCGATGGATGGCCACTTAGAGGTGGAGCCGATCCAGTCCACTAGATGACCAGGTGGGAGGGGCATACAGTGGACAGTCTGTTAGTAAGAGTCAGTGGCAGAGAGAGGAAGTGAGGGCCCAGTCAGTTGGTTGCTGGTGGAGTACGGTGGAGTACTCCTGGAACCACAGCACCAACAGGGTGCAGAATCCTAGGTCAGGAAAACGCTCCAGGCAGACCTGATAAAATCTGTACAGTGAGGGGACCATTAAGCACCTCACTGACCTTGAAGTTCGGGACTAAAGACTCCGACCCCAAAAGGTTCATGCTACCATCATACGGACTACCATTAAGAGACTACCGGGAGGGACCCCCAGCCGCTCCAAGCCACGGGTACCCACCAACCAAAGAGGTGCAGGGGAAATAAGCCGCCAGGTCACTAAACCGGCACTGGGACTAAGTAAACCTGCGGTGAGACCAGCCTTCCTCGTGTGACCAGTTTCCATCTGACTGTGAGTAAAGGATCCAGTTACACTGCAACCCCTTGTGTGGACTACTTTCTTTCAACACCCATCTACAACACCTATCCTCTTGGGCCTGGACCTGCTTGCAGAGGGCATAATATCCAGGCTGCCACCATCACCAGCCCCAGGAGTAATGCGGGCGTCACACAAGACGATCTATCATGCAATATGTTGTCGGGGTGACGGTTTTCGTGACGCACATCCGGCATCGTTTACGACATCATCCCATGTGACACCTATGAGCGACGCAGAACATTCACAAATCGTGTATCGTTGACACGTCGCTCATTTTTAAAAAGTCGTTTATTTTTCTTTGCGCTGGTTGTTCATCGTACCCGGGGCAGCACACAGCTACGTGTGACACCCCGGGAACGATGAACACAGCTTACCTGCATCCTGCGGCTCCTAGCGGCTATGCGGAAGGAAGGAGGTGGGCGGGATGTTTACGTCCCGCTCATCTCCGCCCCTCCGCTTCTATTAGCCGGCCGCTGTGTGACGTCGCTGTGACGCCGAACGTCCCACCCACTTCAGGATGCGGTTTTCGCCGCCCACATCGACGTCACTCAGCAGGTAAGTGCGTGTGAAGGCGGTTTAATGACTTTGTGCACCACGGGCAACTAATTGCCCTTGACGCACAAACAACGAGGCGGGTACGACCGCTCGTGCAATCGCACGATAGATCGTATTGTGTGACGCCCGCATAAGAACTGTGCAGCTCTTTCAACATAGCCACAAACTGCAAGTGGCGTCACATATGAACTTTCATTTAAATTCCCCTGTAAATATACCCTTTTTAAAAAGCACCGGGGCAAAGATCCGGGCAATGTCCAAGTGACATTTCCCCAGTTATACACCGCCCGGGACCGAGTATCCCATAACCTTGGGTGACACAAAATCAATTAGACAAAATATTGCCAGTTGCTAATGAATAATTGACAGAACTTTCACTACCATGAGGGGGCTTATTGCCTTCTGAATTTTTGATTGTATGTTAAAGTTTTGCAACCTCCATTTATGAATCGGTTATGTTTTAATTCCAATTAAAAAAACATCTACAAACAAAAGAATAAAACATATTACACTAAGATTCAAGAAACTATAAGACTATATGAAACAATTTTTTTACGCTAAATATACGACAGTCAAAATACCTCTAAAAGCTTTTATAGAAGAAGAAATAACTGTGACTTTTTGCTCTCTGAAGCTGACAGGCTGTTAAACTACTGTACTAAGAAAATTACAATAACACTATTTAATGTACATTAGTAGCATATTTGACTAATACATACATTTTCTAGGTATTTTTGATCACAATAATGTCCTGTACTTTTAAAATTGATATGTTTGAAGATTGCAATATCATTGAAGAACTGCATTAAAGTTTCCATTGTTGCCATTTTTCTCAAATTTTGAAGACGTTTAAAAGTTTAAAATAATATAATTTACTTGACTGGTAGCTCATAAAAAATGCATTTTATTTTCCCCCAAGTCTTGATTTCTGTAGACTATATGACTCAATTCATAAGTGGCTATATTAATAGTGAATTTCCATATGACTTCATCATGAGTATTTAAAAGCGATGACATTATGAAAATCCTCATCCCTTAGCTACTGGGTAAAGTGATAAAGTTGCACCTGGTTCTTGTGCCTGAAAGGATCATATCTTTGTGATGTAGAGCTGACTGAATTACAGCTTCTCTAAATCTGCAGGATTGTGAAATTTCTTTGGTATGCAATAGTTAGTATCCAGCAAAACTGGTCAATTGAAGGACAAGTTAATATGGTAATTCGCTCCCAAGCTTTATTGCTGAGCATAGGTAGAAAATGTTAACCTATCTGGTATAATCTCAAACATAAGCTAGCGTAGCACATATTGCCAAAAAAAATAATGTTGGCTATGATAGAAATATTTCATCACAGAGAATGTTTTGCAGCTTCCTGCTGACATGGTGGGATAGCAGTAGGCAGGTGCTTATTATGACAACTTTCCAATTCTGTGTGAGCCTTTTTGTTAAAAGGGAAACTATCAGCAGGTTTCTGCTACCTCATCTGAGAGAAGCATGATGTGGGGGAAAAGATTCTGAATCCAACTATGCATCACTTAGATAACTGGGTGCAGCGGTTCTGGCATAATCAGAATTTTTAGATTTATCCATGCAGCATGGCTAAGAGAGCTGTTCCACCCACACCAGGCACTCTATAGAGATTGTCCATTGGCAGTGAGGGGTCAATCAGAGGAGGGGGCATGCTGGACTGCATGTGCATGACACTGTAGTCCGAGCAATAATAAATCCTGTTGCTTAAATAAACATAGCATATAAACAATACAACAGACCTTGACAATACAGGCATCCCTGAATTCTCTATGATAACACTATGTCTGCAGCTTGCATAGCAAAAACCTGCTGACATATCCCCTTTAACATATCAGAATCAGCACTGGAACATGGAGCTTTGGAAGAACATGGCATTGTCAACATTATTGTTTATATCATCTGGGTAGGCAGGCATATGTATGCATGTCTCTTACATGCTTAAAGGGGGAAGAGATAAAATCAAGTCATGCTATCGCGCTATGGGAAATAGGCAAGAAAGTGGAGGTGTAGCACCCCTGCGGTAACCAGGTGCCACAAATGTAACCTGTGGAAACCCGAACCCCAGAATATCCATGCCAGTAAGTACACCAGCACCTTCAGGCCACATACACAACCCCGACACTAACCTGGGAGACTGCCTAGTAACAGGTAAAAGGGGAGGGCACTGATTGGATATACCCACCCAGCCTGTAGGGAGAGACCCAGTGAGGGGGAGGGTCCAGTGGTCAGTTGGGAAGCTGGTAGGAAGTGGTGTTCAGTCAGTCAGAAGAAGAAGAAGAAGAAGAAAGTCCTTAGTTACCCCTCTCCACCCATAGCAGTTTTTAATTGCAATGAGATGACACACAGTTAGGGTCACAGAGCTAGGGACCCCAATATAGAGATATGCCTTGACGAGGCCTTGGGGCTCAGTTACATTGATCAATGCGATTGCTAAATATCTCCTTTTTCCTAATATTCATGGCAGGTATGCAATTCATTATTCACATGTTCAAATTAGCAAGTAGCATTTTTCATTGTATATTCCAATATTTTTCCATATGCTTGAGGCATTATACCATTATCTAAGTTTGATGTGCAGCCTTATTCTTATATATAGTATGTATTTTTGGCTTGCACTCATATATATATATATATATTAGTGCTCACTTCAGTTATCCTATTCAGTTATATGTAGTTTTTTTCTGAATGTGAACACAGCTCCGCCCCTTTCGGCCATGTTTTTTCCATCTCCTATATAAGAAAGTCCTTAGTTACCCCTCTCCACCCATAGCAGTTTTTAATTGCAATGAGATGACACACAGTTAGGGTCACAGAGCTAGGGACCCCAATATAGAGATATGCCTTGACGAGGCCTTGGGGCTCAGTTACATTGATCAATGCGATTGCTAAATATCTCCTTTTTCCTAATATTCATGGCAGGTATGCAATTCATTATTCACATGTTCAAATTAGCAAGTAGCATTTTTCATTGTATATTCCAATATTTTTCCATATGCTTGAGGCATTATACCATTATCTAAGTTTGATGTGCAGCCTTATTCTTATATATAGTATGTATTTTTGGCTTGCACTCATATATATATATATATATTAGTGCTCACTTCAGTTATCCTATTCAGTTATATGTAGTTTTTTTCTGAATGTGAACACAGCTCCGCCCCTTTCGGCCATGTTTTTTCCATCTCCTATATAAGAAAGTCCTTAGTTACCCCTCTCCACCCATAGCAGTTTTTAATTGCAATGAGATGACACACAGTTAGGGTCACAGAGCTAGGGACCCCAATATAGAGATATGCCTTGACGAGGCCTTGGGGCTCAGTTACATTGATCAATGCGATTGCTAAATATCTCCTTTTTCCTAATATTCATGGCAGGTATGCAATTCATTATTCACATGTTCAAATTAGCAAGTAGCATTTTTCATTGTATATTCCAATATTTTTCCATATGCTTGAGGCATTATACCATTATCTAAGTTTGATGTGCAGCCTTATTCTTATATATAGTATGTATTTTTGGCTTGCATTCATATATATATATATATATATATTAGTGCTCACTTCAGTTATCCTATTCAGTTATATGTAGTTTTTTTCTGAATGTGAACACAGCTCCGCCCCTTTCGGCCATGTTTTTTCCATCTCCTATATAAGAAAGTCCTTAGTTACCCCTCTCCACCCATAGCAGTTTTTAATTGCAATGAGATGACACACAGTTAGGGTCACAGAGCTAGGGACCCCAATATAGAGATATGCCTTGACGAGGCCTTGGGGCTCAGTTACATTGATCAATGCGATTGCTAAATATCTCCTTTTTCCTAATATTCATGGCAGGTATGCAATTCATTATTCACATGTTCAAATTAGCAAGTAGCATTTTTCATTGTATATTCCAATATTTTTCCATATGCTTGAGGCATTATACCATTATCTAAGTTTGATGTGCAGCCTTATTCTTATATATAGTATGTATTTTTGGCTTGCACTCATATATATATATATATATATATTAGTGCTCACTTCAGTTATCCTATTCAGTTATATGTAGTTTTTTTCTGAATGTGAACACAGCTCCGCCCCTTTCGGCCATGTTTTTTCCATCTCCTATATAAGAAAGTCCTTAGTTACCCCTCTCCACCCATAGCAGTTTTTAATTGCAATGAGATGACACACAGTTAGGGTAACAGAGCTAGGGAACCCAATATAGAGATATGCCTTGACGAGGCCTTGGGGCTCAGTTACATTGATCAATGCGATTGCTAAATATCTCCTTTTTCCTAATATTCATGGCAGGTATGCAATTCATTATTCACATGTTCAAATTAGCAAGTAGCATTTTTCATTGTATATTCCAATATTTTTCCATATGCTTGAGGCATTATACCATTATCTAAGTTTGATGTGCAGCCTTATTCTTATATATAGTATGTATTTTTGGCTTGCACTCATATATATATATATATATTAGTGCTCACTTCAGTTATCCTATTCAGTTATATGTAGTTTTTTTCTGAATGTGAACACAGCTCCGCCCCTTTCGGCCATGTTTTTTCCATCTCCTATATAAGAAAGTCCTTAGTTACCCCTCTCCACCCATAGCAGTTTTTAATTGCAATGAGATGACACACAGTTAGGGTCACAGAGCTAGGGACCCCAATATAGAGATATGCCTTGACGAGGCCTTGGGGCTCAGTTACATTGATCAATGCGATTGCTAAATATCTCCTTTTTCCTAATATTCATGGCAGGTATGCAATTCATTATTCACATGTTCAAATTAGCAAGTAGCATTTTTCATTGTATATTCCAATATTTTTCCATATGCTTGAGGCATTATACCATTATCTAAGTTTGATGTGCAGCCTTATTCTTATATATAGTATGTATTTTTGGCTTGCACTCATATATATATATATATATATATTAGTGCTCACTTCAGTTATCCTATTCAGTCAGAAGAAGTGTGTGAGGAGAGGAGGAGTAGTAGAAAGTGTAAAGTACTGAAAAGAGAGACCGGAAGAGACAACGGAGAGCTGTAACAAGGAGTGAGAACTGTGGAGTATGGAACGGGACTCCAGGCACCGTGTGTTACCTGTGGAAGCAGAAGACAACAGGAACCACTGAGGGCCTTTGGAGGTTTGGAACCAAGGCTCACAGGACTCAGCACAAGGCGGGGTGCAGACTCTAGGACAGTGGGACACTTTATGGTCAGCTGTTAACTCTGCTGGGCGAGAAGATCGCCAGGGTCAATCGCCAACCTAAGAAGCCTGAAGTACAAGCAGCAAAGAGGGGACCGGGGACTGAACCCTTTAAATAGTTCAGGCTGCCTGCATTAGAGCCCAGAGAGAAAAGACGGGACTTGCAAGTAGCTCCAGGCCACGGGAGTCTAATCACAACAAGTGTGCATGGAGGACACCCATCCCAGGCCCAGCTGGCACAGAGAACAAGGGGAGCGGGTATCCTTGGAACCGGCACCCGCGGGTTCAGGTACCACCACAGCAAAATAAAGAAAGGCAAGTTAAACTACAATATTAGTGTGGACTGCTTCCTTGACAGCGTGCACTCACATAGACTGTTCCCAACTACTGCTGGGGCCTGTCCCTACTTGCGGAGGGCTCTAACCATCCAGGCTGCATCACTTCATCATCCCCAGCAGAAACCTGCAGCGGCGGCCTCCCCTTATAACCTGGCCGCACACCGCAAGTGGCGTAGTAGACAAACATTTGTATTATTTTCTTTTATTTTTAATAATATAATAATAATAGTTTTATTCATTTTTACCAAAACCCCCTTTTTCTTTCCCGGGGAATGGCACCCCAAGGGCCACGGTACCGGGCCGCCACCACGACTGACCCCTCCGAGAACTACAGAGCCTGGGACCGAGTGCCCCACAGCCCTGGGGCATCACAGAGGCATCATGGTGCTCTGCTGGAAAATTTTGCTTTTGGCACTTATTTGGA
The DNA here is from genome assembly GCF_048569485.1 of Anomaloglossus baeobatrachus. Lineage (NCBI taxonomy): Eukaryota > Metazoa > Chordata > Amphibia > Anura > Aromobatidae > Anomaloglossus > Anomaloglossus baeobatrachus. Next base: position 417,360,908 of record NC_134358.1, read on the forward strand.
TTTTACTTTGACACTTACCACGTACGTAAACATTTTTGCAGATTAACTACATTCTTTATTGTAATGCTATCATTTAATAGCAGTAACATCTTTTAACACTGTCACAAATCACTAAAAGAGTAATGCACTCACACATGACGTTAGGTTTTATGTTGTTGGCTAAGCCTCCAAATCTTTATATATGTCAAATGAAAAGATTCATGAGATGTTGTGGAAAAACAACTCAGATCTTATAGGATTTAAATGATCTGATTTACACATCTTCACTACCTACTAAGAATCATGCTACTTATTCCTGCGGATTCACAAGGAAAATAGTAAGAATTAGCCACACAAGAATTATCTTTATTGAGGGAGACTAATCCTTATGTACAACTGCACAGATTTCTGCCACAGATCATATATCAGTCTCATGGGAATTCAGAGCTACTCAGACCAATGGTAACTAAAACAAATGAGAGAATCGATTTGATGTGACTTGAATTTGTGAACAATTTTGCGTAATATGCTGAACTCAATAAATTCCAAAAATTTACGATTCCATTAATGAGAATTGTGAAATATGGTCACTCCTCATTTTTACACATTTCAAAAAATGTCATCTGACAAAGAAGTCGTAGATGACCTCAGGGCTTCCCCATTCCATCCATTTCTGGGTGCTTCTTGAAACATATTTGGGGTAATTGTCCTTCTGGAAAACTCATGACCTAGGACACAAACCTGGCTTTCTGACACTGGGCACTACAATGCGATCCCAAATCCCAAATTGGTAATCTTCAGGTTTCATGATACCTTGCACATAGTCAATCCACCCAGTGCCAGAGGCAGCAAAACAACCCCAAAACATCTTTGAGCTTCTATCATATTTGACTGTAGGTACTGAGTTCTTTTCTTTGTAGGCCTTATTCCATTTTCAGTAAACAGAAAAATGATGTGCTTTACCAAAAAGCTCTATTTTGGGCTCATATGCCCACTAGACAGTTCCCTGGAGACTGTGGCACCACGCTGTGCACACTGGCAATCTTTATCTATGCACTTTATACCCTCCTAATTATTACTGCATTATTTACCTAATCACCATGTCTTAACTTTATCAGATAGTCTATTTGTCTAACTATTTATTTATTTCATTATATTTCAATTGCATTGATGGCATATATGTTATATTATTATTGTACTTAATTTTGTGGTACCACTTTTTGGCTATTTTGTGTTATTATCACTTCTATTTTTAAATCAAATTATTTTAAAAAAATGATTTTATAATTTTATGGCCTTTTCTCTGCACTTTATTTATATATGATTTGATTTTCTTTGGTGATTAACCAAATTCATTTGTCCTTTGTGTACAAATATTAGAATGATAACATTCATTTGCGCCAGACACTAGCACTATTTTCTGTTAATACCAATATGTGTTTTTTTTGGGTATTTTTTCTTTTACATAAATATATATATTAATTGGTATACTTTTTTTAGTTTTTTATTTTATATTTTGTGATTTTAAAAAATGTTTTTACAGTTTTTAAAAACTTTTTTTTATTTTTTTGTCTAGTCTCAGAATGGATATCAACTTTTCCTGCCTTGATCACTGATCTAATTACACTGTTTTACTCTGCAGGGCATTAGATCTGTAACTGTCATATAGGCAGGAGGCATGTCAGGTCCTGCTCAGGTGACAACCTCACAAGCCTCCATAACTGGGTGAACCCATGGCCGATCGGTGCAGAGTGGGCTCTCTCCCTCTGCATTGCTGATCAATGTAGCTGTCACTACTTACAGAGGCATCAGAGAGGTTAAACGCCTGAGAACACTGCTACCAATGAGCATGGGCATTACAGCAGAGTGTCAGATATGATACATCTTACATCATCTGACTCCCACTGATGATCTCGCTGGCACCGCATGTGAGCCGGACATGAACGGGGAATGTCAGAAAGGGGTTAATTGCACTGCTAAGTAATTGTCAGATTTCTTTTCTTTAGTTTTCTTTGGACACAGAGAAGACGTTTTATAGAGTCCATTTGGGGGCTTCTATGATCTTTCTTCTTATAGAATTTGGATTCAGAAACTAATTCTTCTCAACATTAATGGCAGGTTGTTCTCCCAATATAATCCAATATACATCTCATAACCCAGTTTCTTCATGACTCCTTTTCTCTAAAAAAGGTAAAGGAATTAGATAGGGATAAAGAAAAAAATCTTTATTTTTATATAGCACTAACATATTTACATACATCAGGAACACTGTACCCATTGGGGCTCACAATCTAAATTCCCTATCTGTATGTGTGCCGCCCCAGCAGCGGATCGACCCGCTCGGATCCGTGGGCAGTGTCCGTTCGTGGCTCGAGAATCTCCAGACCTGGGGGCTTAGGGGCCATACTCTAAAGTAAAAGGGGAATATTTACAGAGGCGTTATAGTTTGTGATGCCACCCGTGGTGTGCGGTAATTGGGGTTACTGCCGCTGCTGTTGGGAGTACCCAGGGTGATGGAATGGAGCAGCCAGGTGTCGTTCCCCCCCATGGGTAGGGGTATACCCCGGGGCTCTGGAAGATGATACAGGGTGCTGTGACGGGGAGATCACTAATGTACTCACTCAGCCAATAAGCAGTCGCTGACAACCGAGTAAACCAAGTCTCTAGGTGCTGCTGCCTCTCAAGGGGCGCTTGTCCGGGTGTCGTCCCCTGCAGTGCTGCCTGGTGATTTGTGACCTGCCTGCTGGCACAAAAGTTTAGATTTACTGTAGTAGCCCGGTAGTCTGGAACTTGCCGGGCCCCGCTCCCCACTGTGGCTAAGGGCTAACGCTTGGGATTTTAGTTGGCTGCGTATATGGAAGGCCTTATCCCCTTCGTTGCGCTAGTGCCCCGTTTCTAGAGCTGGTGGGAACAGTCCATAAAGGCACTTCCCTCTCTGCAGATTAATTGACGGGTTTCCTGAAGCTTCTCCCCGACATAGGTTCCATGTACCCCGCCGTGCCTTCGGTCCCAGACTGGTGATAGGACCAGGCTGCCGACCGTTAAACTTTAACAGGTCCAGGCACCTTGCCTCAATCCCCTGCGACCGGGGGTCCGACTTCTCTAGGTCCAGACCACTGCCTGCAACCTAGAAAGCTACTCTGGGAGCCACCGCTCCCTGCTTCCTCTACTTCACTTTCCTTCACTCTCCTCCACTGACACTCCACTGACCTTCCCTTCCTCACTGCTAGGTGGGCGACCCTATTCCACTTAAGCTGCCTACTGGTGTGTCTGGTGGGTGTGGTGCAGGGTGTTCCTAGTGTTTGATTTGCTGTTGGAGGTGTGGCGTCCTGGACTAGCCAGGTCGTCACAGGTACTACAACATACACCCCCCACCTCGAGACAGGCACATCAGCCAAACACAAAACTCTTGTTGCCTCCCTCCAGGGGCTGATGTCCACACCAGGTGGGGTGGAGCCATGCGGTTGGCCCCACCCACTGAGGAGTTCACAGTCCTGGAGGCAGGAAGCAGTAGTCAGATAGTGTTGAGCAGTGAAAGTGAGAGGAGCTACTGCTGGTGTCTAAGTGTGTGTGGCCCAGGCACTGACAGCAAGGTTGGCAGACGGTGGTGGCCGTCTACAGGTGAGGCAGATCAACGCGGAACCGTAGGACAGGGGACGGGCGGTGGCCCGCCGGTACCGAACCGGGGAGTGAAGTGAAGCCAGCACACACAGGCAGGGCCTGCGGACCCCGACCAGGCTTGGAGCCACCGTCAAAGGTCAAATCCATTAGTGACCGGAACCCCAGGGGTTTCCTAACAGCCAAGACCCAATTGAAGGCAACCGTCCGACCAATAGCAGTAAATACAGCTACCGCCACAGCTAGAGTTCCAAGGGCCAGAGCCTGCGGGCAAAAGGGGCTCCTCTGGCACATATACGCTGGGGAGTGGGTTACCGGTGGGAAGCCATCGGAGCTAACATACACAAAGCTGCAGGGAAAGGCAGCCACCACCAACTGTCCAGGAGAAGCCACAGCAGCCGGCTGCGGGACCCGTCCATCCAGCCATTTGGTTTACCAGAGATTTTGCGTGCATTTGTTGCTGAGTGAGTACACCAGTGCCATCCGGCACCGTGCTGCACTGTCCCTGTGACCCTGCACCTCACCAACCCTGCCTTTCCGTCACAACAACGGGCCCCGGGACCACCAACCCCTACCCACGGAGGGGGAAAACAACATCACAGCTGCTCCCTACCATCGCTCCCGGGATCCCCGTCATCAGCAGCGGTGGTGCCCACCTTCACCACAAACCGTGGGTGGCGTCATGGACTAAATCCCCAAACCAAACCATCCCCCCCTTTCACTCACGGGCGAGGAGTGCCGCTCAAGTCCCCGGATCCAGCCCACCGCTCGAGCAGCCACCGCAGCAGCGCCGGACCCGAGCGCCAGCGATAACGCAGCAGCGATGGCTCCCTCCCCGCCCGTGACAGGAGGCAGCACTGTAAGATGGGGACCCAGAACCATCAGGGATTTGAATACTGCACTAAGGGGAAAGAATGTGCAGTACCCTGTGATGAACTGATAGTCTAGGGGAGTCACATATGTCTTTGGAGTGTGGGAGGAAACCCACGCAAACATGGGGAGAACATATAAACTCCTTGCAGATATTGTTCCTCATGGGAATCAAACTCAGGTGCGCAGCGCTGCAAGACTGCAGAGCTAACCACTGAGCCAACGTGCCATGGATAAGATGTTTTGCTTATTTTCAAGTGAAATGCACTAGGTTTAAGACAGGCATAAGAGTGGGAGATATTGCTCATTCTTTGAGATTTTCACTGATGTTCTCATAAATGCAATTCACAATGCTGTGAAATCATTTGGATCAATCAAAAAATATTCAACCATTTAACAAAATTTTTTGCTTCAAACTTAACACAACCAAGGCATAACTAACTAATCTGTACCTTCAAGCAGAGGTAGAGAAGAGTGATGTGTGCTCATTATGTGAGCTTTTTAGGTTTTAGAGCACACTTAGGCTCTTGGTAACATAAAAAAATAGTTGGACAACCCTTTTACAATAGGCAAACCCCCAGGGCCATATTACATCTAACAGTGCCATATTACAAAGATTTGTCTTTCTGACCACATTATTATTTTCTGAAACCATCACATCCAAGGAGAACAAATGTCTCCTGATTTCTTGAACAATAATACCTTAGCCAAATAAATACATTTATTTTCCCTCAAATTATCATCCCATATCTCATAGTTTCCTACTTGTATGTCTGAAATAAGTAACATGTTCATTGAGTTCAACCTATAAACCATGTTGTTCCAGATGAAGACAAGAAACCCATGAGCCATATGCTAACATATCTAACACATAGAAATCAGACTAGTGCCTTGGATTAAAATCCCCTCTACAGACTCTAATAGCCTTAACCTGAAATATTAAATTATTCAATAAATGCTTCCAGATCCCCTGAACTTGTTTAGTGAATCAAACATTACAACATTGTATGGCAGAAAGTTCAGTAGTCTCACTACTGCCACAGAAAAGAACATCTGTAATGATAATTAAACCTTTCTTCGAAATGTCACTGGAAATCTAGGGAGTTCCCATATTACTGGTGGAACAAGATTCTGGAAAAGCAACATGACATCCACCCTCTCAAATAAAATCCCATGAAATTTGCACTCTTAAATGCAAATGCCCCCTCTTTCTAACCCCCACTGTGCATAAACACAACAAGCTATCATATCGTTGGAAGTAGTGTATCGAGGAGAGCCAAATTAACAATGTTTGGGGTGCGTGTCCACAGAGTTACAATATATGAGGGCACAATGTATGGGCACACATATCTGCAATTATCCAGAAAAAAAACATTTTGTGGATATTAAAAAATATTCACTATAGCTACAGTTATGCTCAAAAGTTTACATACACCGGCAAATTGTTTTGCTTCCTTTGCCTTTTTTCAGAGAATATGAATGATGACATGAAAACAAAATTTCCACTCATGGTTAGTGGTTAGTTGAAGCCATTTATTGTCAAAGTAGTGTGTTTTATCTATTAATATCATAATGAAAACCAAAAATATCCAAATGACCCTGATCAAAAGTTCACATGCCCTAGTGATTTTAACCTGATAACATACACAGAGGTTGACACAAATGGGCTTGAATGGCTAATAAAAGTAACATCCTCACATGTGACCTGTGTATTTATAATCAGTATGTGTGCATAAAAGCTGAGTGAGTTTCTGGGATCCAGACAGACTCTTGCATCTTTCATCCAGCCACTGACATTTCTGGATTGTGAGTCATGGGAAAGCAAAAGAATTGGCAACAGATCTACGGGAAAAGATAGTTGAACTGTATAAAGCAGGAAAGGGATACAAAAAGATATCCAAGGAATTGATAATGCCAGTCAGCAATGTTCAAAGTGTGATTAACAAATGGAAAATTAGGGACTCTGTAGAAACCAAACCACGATCAGGTAGATCAACAAAAATTTTGGCCACGACTGCCAGGAAAATTGTTAGGGATGCAAAGAAAAAAAACCCACAAATAACATCAGCTGAAATACAGGACTCACTGAAAACTAGCAATGTGGCTGTTTCAAGATGCACAATAAGGAGAAACTTGAAGTATAATAGGCTGCATGGTCGCCAGAAGAAAGGAATTACTATGCAAATGCCACAAAGTATCTCTCCTACAATACGTCAAACAGCACAGACAAGCCTCCAAACTTCAGGAGCAAGGTAATTTGGAGTGATGATACCAAAATCAAACTTTTTGGCCACAACCATAAACATTACATTTGGAGAGGTATCAACAAGTCCAATAATGAAAGGAACACCATTCTGACTGTGAAGCACGGAGGTGGATCGCTGATGATGTGGGGATGTGTGAGCTACAAAGGCACGGGAAACTTGGTCAAAGTTGAAGGAAAGCAGCATGTTATCAGCAAATACTGGAGGCAAATTTGCAACCATCAGCAGGGAAGCTGCGCATGGGACGTACTTGGACGTTCCAACATGATAACAATCCAAAACACAAGGACAAGTCAGATGAGCACAACTGTATATAAGAATTCATTGAGAGGTGCAATTTTTTCCATGAGGTCACTTAACGGGCTTTTTTGCTGTTTCAAGCAGCTTGCAGTTTTGCCTAAAATGAGTTGCTAACTAGTGCAAGACAGTGACCATTCTGTACAGTGGCCCATCTAGGGGGGAGCATGTGGGGTATTTGCGTGATCACGTTGTTGACATCACTCCTCATCACCGTATAGGTGCATAAAATGTCTTTACTGTGGTAAGCACTAGACTGGGTGGGGGCTGGGGATGCATGAGGAAAAAGTATAGTAAGGAATGGATGTAGACATATTTTGGGGAGTGAGGGGGAAATGTGTGAGGAAATGGTATAGGGATGAGCAAGGTGGGATTCGTTCAATAACAGAAGGAGAAGGTGTTATGTATGAGTGGGCAGTATGGAAAGTGAGTGTGGGAGAAAAGTATAAGCAAACAGTATGGTGAGTAAGGGGGAGAAATGGGTGAAGCCACAGTGTAAGGAGCATGGGGGACACATGTGAGCAAACAGCATGAGAAATGAGGGGGATGAATGGGTGCAAGAACAGTATAGGGAGGGGGATTGTATGAAGAAACAATACAGAAAGTGAGAGGGAATGTGTGAGGAATCAGTATGGTGAGCAAGAGGAGGGTACTGTGGTACTTATATAGTCTTCAGTCTGATGATGACTGATTACAGCAACTTACCATTGTTACGGACATACTTAGAGATTTAGGTTCATGTGATACAAATGTATACGGGTCTTAGCTGACGCTACAATTAATATACCATGAACTGGTGGTGGTTCAGGTGCTGACTTAATGTACGAATGGTGGTCTTGGTGATATATTCATGTACTTATGGTGGTTGAAGTGGGGGATTCACCTTTGGATGTTTATTCATGTACTAATGATGGTCTTGGTGATGTCTTTATGTACTAATGGTAGTTCGGGTCATGTATTCATGTACTGATGGTGGTTCAGGTCATGTATTCATGTACTGATTTTGGTTCTGGTAATTTATTCTTTTAATGACGGTTGTTCTGGTAATATATTTCTGTACCAATAGTAGTTCTGCTGATGTATTTCTTTACTAATGGTGGTTCTTGTAATGCATTTCTGTGATGTTTGCTCTGGTTATAGATTTCTCTACTCTAAGTGGTTCCGGTGAATTACTCTTGTGCTGTGATTGTTTCTCATCCCATAAACATATAAGAACCCATATCTTACACCGTGTGCAGAATTATTAGGCAAGTTGTATTTTAGAGGATTTTTTTTATTATTGATCAACAACTATGTTCTCAATCAACCCAAAAGACTCATAAATATCAAAGCTTAATAATTTTGGAAGTTGGAGTGGGCTTTTTTAGATTTGGCTATCTTAGGAGGATCTCTGTTTGTGCAGGAAACTATCACTGTGCAGAATTATTAGGCAACTTAATAAAAACCAAATATATTCCCATCTAACTTGTTTATTTTGACCAGGTAAATCAATATAACTGCACAAAATTTAGAAATAAACATTTCTGACATGCAAAAACAAAACCCCAAAAAATTAGTGACCAATATAGCCACCTTTTTTATGATGGCACTCGCAGCCTACCATCCATAGGTTCTGTCAGTTGCTTGATCTGTTTACGATCAACCTGCATGCAGCAGCCACCACAGCCTTTAGACACTGTTCCAAGAGGTGTACTGTTTTCCCTCCCTGTAGATCTCACAATTTATGAGGGACCACAGGTTCTCTATGGGGTTCAGATCAGGTGAACAAGGGGGCCATGTCATTTTAGTAGTTGGATGCATGTGATGGAGCATTGTCCTGCATGAAAATCATGTTTTTCCTGAACGATTTCAACTTCTTCCTGTACCACTGCTTGAAGAAGTTGTCTTCCAGAAACTGGCAGTAGGTCTGGAAGTTGAGCTTCACTCCATCCTCAACCCGAAAAGGTCCCACAAGTTCATCTTTGATGATACCAGCCCATACACGTACCCCACCTCCATCTTGCTGGCTTCTGAGTCGGAGTGGAGCTCTCTGCCCTTTACTGATCCAGCCTCTGGCCCATCCATCTGGCCTGACAAGAGTCAGTCTCATTTCATCAGTCCAAAAAACCTTTGAAAAATCAGTCTTAAGATATTTCTTGGCCCAGTCTTGAGGTTTTATCTTATGTTTTTTTGTTCAAAGGTGGTCGTTTTTCAGCCTTCCTTACCTTGGCCATGTCCCTGAGTATGGCACACCTTGTACTTTTTTGATACTCCAGTATCGTTGCAGCTCTGAAATATGGCCAAACTGGTGGTGAATGGCATCTTGGCAGCTTCACGCTTGATTTTTCACAATTCATGGGCAGTTATTTTGCGCCTTTTTTGCCCAACACGCTTCTTGCGCCTCTGTTGGCTATTTGCCATGAAATGCTTGATTGTTCGGTGATCACACTTCAAAAGTTTAGCAATTTCAAGACTGCTGCATGCCTCTGCAAGACATCTCAGAATTTTGAACTTTTAAGAGCCCGTCAAATCTTTCTTCTGACTCATTTTGCCAAAGGAAAGGAAGTTGCCTAATAATTAAGCACACCTTATATAGGGTGTTGATGTCATTATACCACACCCCTCCTCAATACAGAGATGCACATCACCTGATTTACTTAATTGATAGTTGGCTCTCAAGTCCATACAGCTTGGAGTAGAACAACATGTATAAAAATTATCATGTGATCAAAATACTCATTTGCCTAATAATTCTGCACACAGTGTATAACATTATGTGATACATGTTATTAAAGTATTGTGCTTTCTGGCAACTTAAGGGTTACTACATTTATATTCATGCTAGGAGCATTCAAGAAGTTATTCAAGTTTCTGATGAAAGTCTGCAGTCACTCCTTTTGACTGCAGACTTCTGAAATCTCACAGTGTGTGCACTTCATGCTCTCAGGATTCTATGGTGCTGGTGCTAAGACCAGGAGGTCATGAAACCACAAGCATGCAAATTGCATACAAGTGGATACTCACCAAGTAGGCATGCATGGCCTTGCTCAGTACAAGTTACCGTATTTTACGGATTATAAGACGCACTTTACCTCCCAAAAATTTGGGAGGAAAATGAGGGGTGCGTCTTAAAATCCGAATATGGCTTTACCTGGGAGTCCTGTCTCTGCGGCGATCGTGTGGCCAGGTGCCTGTGCTTGTGTGCGGATGGCAGCCGAGTACCTGTGGCTGCATGCGGGTGGCAGTCAGGTGCCTGTGCCTGCGTGCGGGTGGCAGTCGGGTGCCTGTGGCTGCGTGCGAGTGGCAGCCAGGTGCCTGTGCCTGCGTGCGGGCAGCAGCCGGGTGCCTGTGCCTGCGTGCGGGCGGCAGCCGGGTGCCTGTGTGCGGGAGGCAGCCTGCACACAGGCACCCGGCTGCCGCCCGCACGCAGCCACAGATACCTGGCTGCCACTTGCACGCAAGCACAGGTACCTGGCCACTTGCACACAGGGTGTGCCGGCCGCCTGCTGGCTGCCACTGGGCGTGCGGTGGGCGGCTGTGCAGCAGGTTACCTAGTTTGTCTACGGTCCCAGTTTCAAATGATGGCACTGGGAGCGGGCACGTGCGCAGATGGAGCTCTTGGATGAGAGCTCCATCTACGCATGCGCCGCTCCGGGAGTCAGCGCACGCGCAGATGGAGCCCTTGGATGAGAGCTCCATCTGCGCATGTGCCGCTCCAGGCGCCATCACTTGAACCGGGACCGCGGACACTGGGACACTCACCGCACCGGCCTGCTGCACAACTCACCTGCCGCAGCTGCTGCCGCCATCACGGACCCCGCCGCCACTGACCCACCGCGCCTGCCAGCACAACCTCTGCCTCCTGTGCTATCAGTGTACTCTCTTTTGCGTTGTACCCAGCAGTGTAAACTTAATATTTAGATAACCTAAAAATATCAAAATTATACTAAAAAGCATTACAACTTCTATAAACAGATAAATAGGCACATTTTAAGACTAAAGTAATGAGACTTCAGCTCACCATAGGCAACTGCGCTCCAGGACTTGCAGGTGACACCTATGATTTTAAGGACTTGTTTTATTTATTGTCTGAAATGCATAAGGTGTACTTATGCGTCCCCTCTCAAGTTTTGGATCCGTTGGATTTTTAATACCCAATAAATTTTTGATATATTAACATACTGGATTGTGGTGCTGGGTCCACCCTTCACTTCTTCTCAGCTACATTTTAAGACTGTCTATTCTAAAGAGAATATACATTGGTCAATAATGGGGTAAAAGCATTTCTAGGAACACTCATTTTTGATTATCTGCCTGTCTGAGCAGACTTGCAATCACCTGAGAAGAGAGCAAAATGTTCATTTAGCAGATGAAAGGATTTTTATGCTTGCATAAAAAAAAAATCATTCTCAGCAGCATGTGTCCTATCTGAAAAAGATATATGCTGTAAACAACCATGGTATTTTATGCCCTCAAAGTTGCAATCGTTCTATGAGCATAGACGTACCATTGGCTTGTACGAAAAGGCTATTAAATGACTGCCTATCGCATTACATGTAGTCAATCGGCAATCATTTAACTTCCTAGGTCAGCTATTATAAAGGCACTTTACATTTATCTAAAGACTAGCTGTTGTACCCGGCATTGCCCGGGCTAGTAAGTGTCTGTCTGACTTTCTCCCCGTGTCTGTCTGACTCTCTCCCCGTGTCTGTCTGACTCTCTCCCCGTGTCTGTCTGACTCTCTCCCCGTGTCTGTCTGACTCTCTCCCCGTGTCTGTCTGACTCTCTCCCCGTGTCTGACTCTTTCCCTGTGTCTGACTCTTTCCCCGTATAGGTAAGATCTTTTTCGGTCTGCTATAGCGCTTCATGAACCATTTGCTGATATTTAAATGTTGTATTTTTATTTTTTATTGTTGAGCTCCTATTAATACAACGCGTTTCAGCAATCAAATATGCTTTCATCAGGTATACAATGATACCCGATGAAAGCATATTTGATTGCTGAAACGCGTTGTATTAATAGGAGCTCAACAATAAAAAATAAAAATACAACATTTAAATATCAGCAAATGGTTCCTGAAGCACTATAGCAGACCGAAAAAAATCTTTCCTACATGCATACTTCCTACCTGGGATTTCGGTAATAGCTGCATAGGACCTGATAATCCATTAGAGAATCCAGCTGGAGAACAGAGGATCGCAAAGGAAAACCTGAATTCCAAGGTACCGGTGGACTTCAGGAGCCTAAAGCGATACCAAAGTCTGGATCCAACAAGCACGGATACAGCAATCAGAATGGAGGATCACCCCGGACTGTCACGCTTTCACTGGGGTTGTGCGGGGGCGCACAACCTGCAAAGGTGAGCAGAATTTAATTGTACCTATTTGGAATTTATCCACGGATGCTTCTCATATTGCACCTGTATCTATTTTTATTCATTTATTGGCTCTTTCCCCGTGTCTGACTCACTCTCTGTCTCTCTGTCTCTTTCCTTGTCTGCCTCTGTCTGTCTCTTTCCCCGTGTGTCTTTCTGTCTATCTGGCTTTTTTTTCCTATCTGTCTCTGTCTGTCTGTTTGTCTCTGTCTCTTTCCCTGTGTGCCTCTTTCTCTGTCTGTGCCTGTCTGTCTGTCTCTCAGTCTGTGTCTGTCTGTGTCTATCTCTCCATCGACATCATAATACGTCACACATAAGTTTGTTATACTATGACTGTCCTTTGTTCTTATAGTAACCAATCACAGCTCCTATTAATAGCCTATAGCTCACAGCTCCATTCACTTTAATAGAAACATGTTTTTTTGGAGAGTAACTGTAAAGCGCGGGGTTAATTTTTCCTGTCAAAACATAGTCTATGACGTTCCCTGAGTCACATGAGGCGTCTGTGCAAAATTTTGTGATTGTAAATGCGACGTTGCGGATTCCTTTAGCGGACATACACAAATACATACATACATACACACATACATACACTCAGCTTTATGTATTAGATTACTGTATACAGAATTGATAGATCTCAGCTTTAGGCATAATTCAATAACACAGCTTACAGATATGTTTGTCAACTTACCATATTTTTCGTATTTTAAGACACACTTTTCCTGCTAAAAATTTGGTAAGAAAATGAGGGGTGCATCTTATAATGTGAATGGAGCTTTCCGGGAGGTGGAGAATTAGCACTATGCTGGCTGCGGGGTGCTGTGCTGGCTGTGGTGGGGGCCGTGCTAGCTGCGGTTGGGCTGTGCTGGCTGCAGTGTGGGCTGTGCTGGCTATGGTGTGGGCTGTGCTGGCTGTGGTGGGGGCTATGCTGGCTGCGGAGGAGGCTGTCTGGAGCAGGTCAGTGTAGCAGTTGTCCCAGATACTTTGTTGGCAGTGCAAGCTTCAAATAATGGCGCCCAGAGTCGGCGGGTGCGTGGATGGAGCTCTCACCTGAAGATCTCATCTGTGCACACGCCGCCTCCATCCCATTAATCTTCCAGCAGTGAACTTAAGGAAAATGGTGCCCGGAGGTGGCATGTGTGCAGATGAGATCTCGGCTTGTCATTGGGTCAAGAGCTCAATCTGCACATGCGCTGACTCTGGGGGCCATATCTTTGAAGCCTGCACCGCCGACAAAGCTTCTGTGACACCCACCGCACAGCCCTGCTCCACACAGCCACCACGGCACCCGCAGGCAGCACAGCCCCCATTGCAGGCAGCACAGCCCCCACGTCAGCACCTGCAGCATTGCCTAATTCCAGCACAGCCCCTGCCTCCTGTGACCCCGCTCCCCCATTGCTGTTGCCCCCCCTCTGGTAAGACACCACCGGAGTATAAGACGGACCCCATTTTTTTAACTTTTTTTATCTCTAAATTTGGGGTGCGTGTCATAAATTTTGACAATCAAACCTCACCAATTAGATTCGAATTTTTTTTCCACATTTTCATATGATCACCAGATGCAATTGGGTTCTCAATGTTATTAGATTTTTTATATACGTTTACATATGCACAAAAGCCATTGTAAATTTCTGTCATATATTTAGACTGAGTTCTCCTGTCCAAAAATGTAACACTTTGTAGGAAAAAGATACACTTCATTTGATTTCCAATGTTGGAGCTAATTTCTTTGACAATGAACATGCCAGGTCTGCGTGATCACATGCGTGCCACTTTACAATGCCATAGCCTCAGTGGGAAAGTGAGTACATCATTGTGTGAGAAGACTATCGGTTTGCTCTAGCTCTCTTTGAAATGCTTTGCAAGTGCAGTCTATTCTCTCAAAGCTGTGTTATTTAGATAAGATTTATTTTTATGTTAATGTGTTGTTTTCTCTCCAGCACAACTAACCTACTTCAGAAATTTTAATACTATAGTATGATATCTAGGGGATACTGTATATTACTTTCTATGTATCACAAGTAATTGAAAGGGTTTTTTTTTTTTACTATGGCGCCTGCCAACAGAACGCCAATTGAAATGTACCTTTATTACAGAATATATCCTTGATTGTGAATCTCATACAGCATACTCAGAGGGGTTAGAGAAATTCTAAAGAACCAAAGATCTCCAAATACAGGGAATAATAACTAAAGTATCCCCATTGTCTTCCAAATTTGAAAAAGAAAATTATGCTTCTGAGACTATCTGTAATTAAGCAATTTTCATGTTTGCACTGAATTAGCTTCATCAAGTAAATTTTAATATGTGTAAATAAAATCTATTTACTTACCCTAGCTTTTGAAAACCATAAAAGCTTCTGTCTGTATATTGAAAGTTATTTGTTATTTTCAATGCTAAGTATGTTCTTTCGTTTAAGACAGTTCATGCAAATTTAACTTTGGGTCTCTACTTGGTGGAGAAACTGTATGAAAGAGGACACTTTATAGTCCTCAGAATAAATGAGTACACCCCCTTTGAAATTTTACATTTTATTTAAAGTTTCACTAAACACAAGAACAATTTCCACATTTTTTGCAGAACATTATTTTCTAACCCATAACATTAAAGTAAGGATAGAATAACGTTCATGACAAAATATTCAGTGTCATTTTAGTTCATACAAAAATGAATGCTCCCCACGTCAAAAACTACTTCATCTAGTATTTTGTATGGCCTTCATGATTTTTAAGACGTTTCCAAGTCTTCAAGGCATGAAATGAACAAGTTGGCGACATATTACGACATTTATTTAGGGGGAACCTGTCAGGTGCTATATGCACCCAGAGCCATGAGCAGTTCTGGGTGCTAACCGTCCCTGTATACACTAGCATAGATAAAGAGATATTTAGAAAAAGTATTTCTAAAGATCTTTTATCTTATGCTAATAAGCACGGGGACTAGTCCCAAGGGTGTTATATTCCCCAATTAGTCTGCCCCCTTAGCATGGTAGTACACTCAAAGGGCCGTACTAACATGCTATTAAATGCAGTGTCACCAGCGGTAATGACTCACCCACCCCAGGGCTATGGGACACCCGGTGCCGGGCCGGACTAGTCCGGAGGTAGTCAGTGGTGACTGGGCCCGGCTCCGTGGCCCTGGTGGGTGTCAGTAGAATATGTGGCTTGAATTAAAGTTTGTGTTCGTGACGCCACCTGTGGTATGCGGCTAATAGGCCGCCGCTGCTGTATGAGGCCTCCGGGGGATGATATGGCAGCAATGGTGGTACTACTCCCCACAGGTGGAGCAATGCCCCGGGGCACAGTTGGTGCTTGTGAGTGTCTATGCAGATGAAATAACAGAGGCAACTCCAAGGGTACAGTTTCAAGTTCTTTACTCACAGTTCTTGTCAAGGCCGGCAGGAACCCTTGGACTGCTGGGACCACTGTCAGGGACCTCCGTCGTTTCTGGGTGATTCTTGGAGCAAAACCCGGTACCCTTCTCTTAAGTGTCTCTGTCTTCAGCTGTCTCCTTAAACCTTGCCTTTGTAGGATAAACCTGGCTCGGCCTCCACAACAGCCTCCAGGCTGGGGGTCACCTGTCGGCTGATTACCCCTTTTCTAGAAGTTCTGCTGTGGGCTGTGGTCCGGGGAGTTTACAACTTTCCCTGGGCCTCGGTTTTTACTGTTTGGAGATGATTTTGCACTCCTCCGGTTTCTAGGGACCGTCCACTGCTGCAGCTTGATCCCTCCACCGATGTTCCTGTGGAACAGGCCACCGCAGCTCTACAGCTACCCGTGGCCCTGGGATCCCTTCTGTTCTCTGCTTGGTGTCACCTGGACCCTCTGAGTCCCAGGATCTTCACCAGGAAGCGTCTCTTTCCTCTTCTCAGCTCCTGACTGACTTGGAGCTCTCTTTCTACTTCTCCTCCTTGCCTGCCTCCTGCAGACCTCTTCCTCCTTCCGCACTCTCTCTCAGACTTCTGTTGCTTTCTCTGTGCGGACACTCTGAGCTCACAGAGCTCCTTTCTCTTTCACAGCTACATGCTGGCTCCTCACTCTCTCACTCTCTGAGGTAAACTGAAACTAACTTGACCTTCCTTTCTCTATCTGCTCTCTTGTGGCTCCTCCCACCTCCCCAGTTGCTCTGATCTACCCTATAGGAGCAGGGATGGGTCTTACGGCCCCTCCCAGCATGCAGCATGGGAGGGTAACTGCCACTTTCCCTGGTCCCAGTATGTTCCTAGCAATGGGTGTAGTGTGGATTTACCAGGGGACCGGTGTTCACTCCCTTCCTCACCCAGAATGGGGCATCACACCGCTGAATGGGGTGCAATGACCTGTGGCAATGGAAGCCTCAGGGGCGCCACAGTAACGCACGTACCTGTGTTCGCTTCAACATCCAGGGCACTTCCGGTCATGCACAGTAGACCTCTCTGAAGCCGGGACGCGTACACCCGGCTCCATACTGCGCATGACCGAAAGTGCCGGGCATTCAGAAGTGCGGTCACAGAAAACACATAACATAATATTTATTTTTAGACTATTTGACATTGCACTATATATGATTGTATGATATTGATATGTAACTATGTGACATTGCTATCTGTCTGTATGATATTATTTGATCATCAAAGCTCATTGCATTTATACCCTTGATGAACCTCGTAGTGTGGAGGGGAAACGCGTTGGGTGGTTTTTACTGGCTAGAGCAAAAATGATGACAATCATGCCTTTGACATAACGACATCATTGGATAATAGTTGAGGGATATACTTGACTGACATCCCCCAGGGACGGTTGTATGACTGACACACCAGTGGCGGACTACTGCCTATATTTCCTAACAACAAACTAACGGAGGAAGGGTCTTGGTTAATAATTTTGGACGTAGTAGTGGTAGTCACTTTTTGATCAGCTAGTCTCTGTAAATATTTTTGCCTATATTGTCTGTCTTACTATATTTATTTTGTTACACACATGTGGGTTGTTATAGAGATAAATTCTCTCTATAAATGATGTATGGTTAGTACATCTTTTTAATGTAGTTAATAAAAATTGTTCATTTTAAAGTTTTTTGTTCTCTATTTCTTCTGAGAGTGGATTACATTTACCACATTACTGGTAGCACAGATTGAATAGGAATCCAAGATTCAAATGATATCCAGTGAACTGTGGTCGCGTCTCATCATCCTCACTCAGCGTGTGATTGTTAATTTATACATCTGTGATATACAGCAACAGCGCCTTAGTAGCTTTTTATATTTATTTACTCTCATATCATGACAGCCATAAAAGGGTGATATTAAACTACTCTACAAATTTTGCAACTAAGTCTGAATAAAAGGATTACTTGTTTATATAGATGAAAGCGTGAGCCTTCATCTTTTTTAAAAAGAGAAATCGCCCAAATTCTTAAACATAAACACTTAAAGTGATTACCTACAAAAATTCTTTAGAATATATTTTTTTTATTTTTTTATTGCTTTAATATTCTAATATTAGAAGTATATGCAATCCACCTGGAAATAGGCAGATGCATGTGTTTGCTATTGGGACATGAATCTATCTAGAGTTCATGGTATAATTCTAATTTGTAAAGGCTAGAGCTGATCGAACTGGCCAAAACTGGGACCGGTGGGTCACTGCTCAATTAAAAAAAAGTCACATCTGCTCCGGAATCCGGTGCCCATATAGGTCAACGGGGACCAAAATTCCGAGATTAAAAACATTATCGGAAGGGAGGGGGGAAGGAGCATGCACGGTATACCCACCGAGGCGGTGTCATTTCAGCAAACTTCTTCCGGGTCACACTTTTCCCTTCCGGAGCCGACAATTCAATATTCCTTGTTTTGCCTGCCCACCGGCGGGTGTAATTGGTTGCAGTTATACGTGCCCCCCCCCACCCTGAGTGTCAGTGTGTCAGCTGACTGCAATCAATCACAGGTGGCAGGATGGCTGGTGGGCGGGGAAAGCAGTGCAAGTTTTTGCGGGTCAGTATGGTGAGCGTGCATGTAGACAAAAACACATGCACGCTCCTGTCAGAAATGTGCGCAGCTGTGCCGGTGATGCGAGGTCAGACTCGTACAAGTCTGGCATGACATAATCTGGCACGGCCTGACGCTCTATGAATATGAGCATGCATGTACCTAGAAACACATGCACGCTCTTGTCAGAAGTGTGCACAGCTGTGCTGGTGATGCGATGTCAGACTCATACAAGTCTGGCATGATATCACCCGGCTCGGCCTGCCGCTCTCTGAACATGAGCGTGCATGTACCTAGAAACACATGCATGTGCTTGTTAGAAGTTTGCACGGCTGTGCTGGTGATGCGATATCAGACTCATACAAGTCTGGCATGACATCAGCCGGCACAACCTGCGCTCTCTGAACATGAGCGTGCATGTATCTAGAAACACACGCACGCTCCATGAAGAAGTGTGCACGGCTGTGCCGTTGATAGGCTGTCAGACTCGTGCGAGTCTGGCATGACATCATCCGGCATGGCCTGTGCTCTCTGAATATGAGCATACATGTACCTAGAAACACATGCATGCTCCTGTCAGAAGTGTGCGCGGCTGTGCCAGTGATGCGATGTCAGACTCGGGGAGTCCCTCGCAAGTGTGACTCTGGCCCAAAGACAAACCGTATGAGGCTTTTTTTAAATTTAAATAAATAATAAAAAAAAAAAAACGACGTGCATTCCCCCACTAATTTTCATCCCCAGCCAAGATAAAGCCAGCTGGTGGCTGGTATTTTCAGCCCGCAGCCGCCCGGTATTGCCGCATCTATTAGATGTGACAATCCCGGTGCTATACTGGCTCTTCCTGTTGCCCTGGAGCCATGGCAATCGGGGTAATGAAGGATTAATAAGCGCAGAGCGGCTACTAAGCTCTAGGTTATGATGACACAGGTGTCTATGAGATACCTGCATCAATAATCTGTAAATGAAAGTAAATAAGCACTGACACAGAGAAAAAATCCTTTATTTGGAATAAACTACAAAACACACTTTCCTTCACCACTTTATTAAAACCAAACACCCTTCAGGTCCGGCGTAATCCACACGAGGTCCCACGCCGCTTCAGCTCTGCTACATCCCACAGGCATAGCGAACGACTGCCGAGCCATGATGAGCGATGACTGCAGGTAAACACTGTCACAGGCTGGAGGCGTGCCTGCCAGTGGGCGGGAAAAACACAGAAAGCTGTGTGTATGCGATGAACCTAATGAATAGTAGAGGAAGTGAATGCGCGACCTGGAACCAGTTTGCCGCCATGACACCAAGTCTCGGTAAGAATGAAACTTATTTCTTGTTTTATTTATTTTCCCTTTAATTCTTGAATCCAGATCATGCACCCGGGCCCGGGTCCGGCACCCAGACATCTTTGAAACTGCGTGGATCCAGACTTTTACAGTCCAGGTCCACTCAGCCCTAGTAAAGCCATATGGACTTTAAAAAAAAAAAAAAGAAAAAGAAAAAAAACAATTCATTTATTTTTTTTCAAGAAAAAAACTCCTGCATAATCCTGAAGCTTAAACACAAATGTTTTCCTACTTAAGCTTGTGTATTATTTAAAATTGAGTTAAGACCTCTTCATTGCTCCAATTACTCTAATATTAAATATGTAGACATGTCACCTGAGTACAGTGGCCAGTTGCATGTACTTGATTGTGGCAAGTGATTCTACCTAAATTTTCTGGTCCCATATGATTTTATAAAGGCATGTGGCCTTTTTCTTCAACTTTACAATAAAAGGTCTCTTTAAATACAGTATACACCATGGCCCTTCTGTCGGTATTGTCGAATATTTGTTACCGGTAGTGAAGGCACGTGTAGCAACTTTGCAACCTAGCATTTCAGCTTTCATCAACTTATTTCATACTATCCTTTTCCTCTCTCTAAAAATTCACATTATCACTTCTACTTCCACATCAAAGTAATAATATTGGTGGCCTTCTCTTTGTAGTGGATAAAGGCCCCGTCACACACAGAGATAAATCTTTGGCAGATCTGTGGTTGCAGTGAAATCATGGACATATTGTTCCATTTGTACACAGCCACAAACCTGGCATTGATTGTCCACAATTTCACTGCAACCACAGATCTACCACAGATCTGCCGCAGATTTATCTCTATGTTTGACAGGGCCATAAGGAGGGGTGTAACGCCTGGTCCCACCAGACCCCGGGGGTGGAGCTCTCCCTCACATCTGCCCAGTCCCAGCATGGCTCCCACATGCACTCCTGCCCCCACTCCCAGGCAGAGAAGGCCTTCCACTTACCGGCCCCAGGGCTCTGCAGACGTTGCTCCCACTCCTAGGCCTGCTGCAGTTTCCTCCTCACACAGAATTGCTGTAGGTGATTCTAGGCTGCGTGCGAGGCCACACCCCCTCTCTTAAAGTGGCATGCCCCAAATCCTGGAAGTGATCTCAGAGATCACCTGCTGCCTAATAGGTATTTAAGTTCACTTCCCCTGGCAGCAGGCGCCCGAGCAACGCCTCTATTAGTGCATTGCCAGTGTCCTAATCTGTCTATGCTATTGTTTATGATCCGTACATTTGTTACCTGATTCTAATCCTGTGTCTCACCGTAGTGCCATCTATACCATTCCGGCTGTGGACGTCACCACCTATTCCTACCGTGGACGTCACCGTGCCATACCTGCCGTGGACACTATCTGTACCGTACCGGCTGTGGACGTCACCACCCATTCCTACCGTGGACGTCACCGTGCCATACCTGCCGCGGACACTATCTGTACCGTACCGGCTGTGGACGTCACCTGCTGTAAAACATCTCCGGTGCCACTTCCGTGTTCCGCGTGCCGCGGACATCGTACCCGAGCCACGCCTGGCCGTACAGAGACTCCTACCTCCGGTCCCTGGCTGCCGTGCATTTAGGCCTTCTGGGGAGGCGCCGCACAGTCCCTGTATAGGGGTTCGCTGCTGGCCGTCTTCTCAGGGGAGTCCGGTGCACGGTCCAGTGGGTCCACCTCCGGACGTTCGCCGCTCCTCGGTGAGCGTAACAGTTTGCTCGGGCCATGGACTCCGCCGGGATCACGGTTAACCCACTGAATGACCTGCAACAGGAGCTCTCCCGCCAACGTGAGACCCAAGCAAGGTTCGTGGCTTACATAAAGTCTGTGGAATCCCGTCTGGCATCCATGCAAACCTCCGTATCCTCCGACAGCTCCCAGTTGAGTGAACTACTGCAGGAACTGTCCCGCCAGCATGAGGCCCAGAGATGCATGGCTGAAGATATGGCGGCCGTGGATTCCCGTCTAAATGCCCTGCAGAATCCGGCCTCCTCTACAACTCCCGACTCTGCAGGATTATCGACATACATGTCTCCTTCTCGCCTGGCCTCCCCACCCATGTATGGAGGGGATCCCCGTTTGTGTCGCGGTTTCTTAAACCAGTGCTCCCTGCACTTTGAGCTGTCGCCGCTGCAGCAAGCGACCGATCGCTCGAAAATCGCATTTATCATGTCTCATCTGACTGGTCAGGCTCTGGCTTGGATGAATCCGCTCTGGGAAAAGAATGACCCGACCGTCCAAGTCCTGTCCGTCTTTCTGACCACCTTCCGTAAGGTGTTCGATGAGCCAGGCCGTCTCTCATCTACTGCCTCTTCACTCATGAGAATCCACCAGGGGAATCTCACCGTGGGACAGTATGCAATCGAGTTCCGCACTCTGTCCTCCGAGCTCAAGTGGAACAATGACGCCTTGGTAGCTGCCTTTTGGGAAGGGTTATCCGGAAAAATCAAGGATGAACTGGCCGGCCGGGATGTACCTACCACCCTGGAAGAGCTGATCTCTCTGGCTACCCGTATTGATCTCCGCTTCCAAGAGCGTGCCAGAGAGGTCACCCGGGCAAGAAGAACCCCGCGCCTTGCGCCCACCTTCCAAAGGCCGATGTCACTTCCCTCCACCAGGCCTACTGCTCCGCACGAGCCCATGGAGGTCGACCGCGTCACTGAGTCCAGACTGCGACAGAGGAATCGGAGAATGGCAGGAGAGTGCTTTTACTGCGGAAGTGCCAAACATCTGATTCAGGACTGTCCAGTAAAGCCGGGAAACTACAGAGCCTAGGGTCCATCGGAAAGGCCACCCTAGGTCACGCCAAGTCCTCTCCTTTTCTCCAGGTGCCCGTATCCCTGTCCTGCGGCTCCATCCGGTTGTCAGTACATGCGTTCCTGGATTCTGGCTCCGCCGGGAACTTTATCCAGCAGTCCGTGGTGGATCTACACCAGATTCCCGTCCGATGTCTTGCTACCCCCATCAGTCTGTCTTCCGTGGATGGAAAACCGCTTTCCGAACCCATCCGGTTCATCACAGAGAACTGTACAATGCAAGTGGGGTTGCTACACTCTGAGACAATCGCCTTCCATGTGCTCCCTGGCATGGCACATGCTCTTCTTCTGGGAATACCCTGGCTTCGGTCACACAAGCCTGTGCTCGACTGGGATTCCGGAGACATCCTGCAATGGGGTGCTTCTTGCCACAATCACTGCCTGACACCAGTGCATCCTCCGCACCCACCAGTCAAACCGGTCAACCTTCCCGGGTTACCTCCCGCCTACTGGTCCTTTTCCGATGTCTTTGACAAAAAGGAAGCTAAGACGTTGCCGCCACACAGACCCTACGATTGTCCCATCGACCTGCTCCCAGGTACAACCCCTCCTCGTGGGCGCATCTACCCACTGTCGCGAGAAGAGACCCAAGCCATGTCTGACTATATAAAGGAGAATTTAGCATGAGGCTTCATCCGAAAATCCTCCTCTCCCGCCGGAGCGGGATTCTTCTTTGTGGGAAAAAAGGATGGGGGTCTACGGCCCTGCATTGACTACCGCGGATTGAATAAGATCACGGTGAAAAACAGGTATCCGCTACCCCTTATACCGGAACTGTTTGACCGTTTCCGAGGTGCCAAGATCTTTTCCAAACTAGATCTCCGGGGTGCGTACAATCTGGTTCGCATTCGGTCGGGTGACGAATGGAAGACCGCGTTCAACACTCGTGATGGGCACTATGAATACCGAGTGATGCCCTTCGGGCTCAGTAACGCACCGGCGGTCTTCCAGGAGTTTGTGAACGACGTCTTCCGTGATCTCCTCTACACCTGCGTAGTTGTGTATTTAGATGACATCCTTATCTTCTCTCCGGACTTGCATACCCATCAAAGACATGTCCGTCTGGTCCTGCGGAGATTGAGAGAGAATCGCCTTTACGCCAAACTCGAGAAATGCCTGTTTGAGCAGACCTCGTTACCCTTCCTTGGCCACATAGTCTCGGATACCGGCCTGAAGATGGACCCTGACAAGGTTTCAGCCGTACTGAAATGGCCCCGTCCGGAAGGGTTGAAGGCTATCCAGCGATTCCTGGGATTCGCCAACTATTACCGGCAATTCATTCCACATTTCTCATCTCTGGTGCGCCCCATATCCTCTCTCACTCGCAAAGGGGAGAACCCGAAGAAATGGACACCGGAAGCTGAAGAATCGTTCCTGTCCCTTAAACGTGCCTTTGCTTCTGCTCCAGCCTTACACAGACCCGACATTAACCAGCCGTTTATCCTTGAGGTAGATGCCTCCTCATCCGGAGCCGGTGCGGTCCTTACACAGAAAACGTCAGAGGGTAAGACAGTAACCTGCGGCTTCTTTTCTAAGGCTTTCTCCCCAGCAGAACGAAACTACTCAATCAGAGACCGTGAGTTGCTGGCAGTCAAGCTGGCTCTGGAGGAATGGCGATACCTGCTGGAAGGGTCATTGCATCCAGTTACCATCTATACTGACCACAAGAATCTGGCATATCTTCAGACAGCCCGCAGGCTAAACCCCCGACAGGCCCGATGGTCATTATTCTTTGCTCGCTTTGATTTCGTTCTGCATTTCCGTCCAGCCGAGAAGAACCTGAAAGCCGATGCGCTGTCTCGATCATTCCTGTCAGAGGACCAGGAGGATGAACCTCGGCACATCATTGAACCTTCCAAACTAATGGCGGCTCCAGTCGGCATGCATCACCTTCCTCCCGGTAAGACGTTTGTTGCTGAGGTCGATAGAGAACGTGTACTCCGGTGGGGACACTCTTCCAGAATAGCAGGTCACGTGGGTCAAAAGAAATCTCTGCAATTGATATCCCGATATTACTGGTGGCCAGGGTTACGTCAAGACGTCCAGGACTTTTGTTCATCCTGTTCCTCCTGTGCCCGGAACAAGGTCCCGAAGACCCTTCCGGCGGGCCCTTTGCTTCCTTTACCTGTACCATCCGCTCCTTGGCAACATATCGGCATGGATTTCATCACGGACCTGCCAAAATCGTCTGGCTGCACAGTTATCTGGGTGGTAGTGGACCGGTTCTCCAAGATGGCCCACTTCACACCACTCTCCGGGCTACCGTCCGCTCCGGTTCTTGCTGACTTCTTCATCCAACACATCTTCCGGCTTCATGGCTTGCCTCTCCATATCGTGTCCGACAGAGGGGTCCAGTTCACCGCTCGGTTCTGGAGAGCAGTCTGCAAGATGATGGATGTGGAATTGGACTTTTCCTCTGCCTACCACCCTCAGTCCAATGGGCAAGTGGAGCGCATTAACCAAATCCTGACTAACTATCTCCGCCACTTCGTGGACGAACACCACAGCGACTGGGTCAAACTGCTTCCGTGGGCCGAGTTCTCCTATAACAACCATGACAGTGAGTCCTCTGCTAAATCTCCGTTCCAGGTGGTGTATGGACAGCGACCCAAAGTGCCGTGTCCTGTGACAAGTTCCTCAGGCAACCCTGCAGCTGATGACCTCGTGAGGTCCTTCTCCGCCATCTGGGCTGAGACCAAGTCGGCTCTGGAACGGTCCTCTGTCCGCATGAATCAACACGCTGACAAGAAACGTCTGGATGTTCCTTTCTTCCGACCCGGAGATAAAGTCTGGCTCTCGTCCAAGTATGTCCGCCTGAAACAGCCGTCTTACAAGCTGGGTCCCCGCTTCATTGGTCCCTTTGAAGTGCTCCGACGGATCAATGAGGTGTCCTACAAGTTGAAGCTGCCGTCGACACTTCGCATCCCGAACTCCTTCCATGTGTCTCTCCTCAAGCCGGTGGTCCTGAGTCGTTTCCATGGTGATCCTGGGGTCTCGCCTCCTCCTGTTGGTGATGATGACGTCTATGAGGTAAAAGCCATCCTTGCGGCTAAGGAGGTCCGAGGTAAAACCTATTATCTGGTGGACTGGAAGGGGTTCGGTCCTGAGGAGAGGACGTGGGTACCTGCGGAGGACGTGGATGCTCCTCGTCTCCTCCGGAGCTTCCTGAGGAGGAGGGGGCTTCAGGGGGGGGGTACTGTAACGCCTGGTCCCACCAGACCCCGGGGGGGAGCTCTCCCTCACATCTGCCCAGTCCCAGCATGGCTCCCACATGCACTCCTGCCCCCACTCCCAGGCAGAGAAGGCCTTCCACTTACCGGCCCCAGGGCTCTGCAGACGTTGCTCCCACTCCTAGGCCTGCTGCAGTTTCCTCCTCACACAGAATTGCTGTAGGTGATTCTAGGCTGCGTGCGAGGCCACGCCCCCTTTCTTAAAGTGGCATGCCCCAAATCCTGGAAGTGATCTCAGAGATCACCTGCTGCCTAATAGGTATTTAAGTTCACTTCCCCCGGCAGCAGGCGCCCGAGCAACGCCTCTATTAGTGCATTGCCAGTGTCCTAATCTGTCTATGCTATTGTTTATGATCCGTACATTTGTTACCTGATTCTAATCCTGTGTCTCACCGTAGTGCCATCTATACCATTCCGGCTGTGGACGTCACCACCTATTCCTACCGTGGACGTCACTGTGCCATACCTGCCGTGGACACTATCTGTACCGTACCGGCTCTGGACGTCACCACCCATTCCTACCGTGGACGTCACCGTGCCATACCTGCCGTGGACACTATCTGTACCGTACCGGCTGTGGACGTCACCTGCTGTGAAACATCTCCGGTGCCACTTCCGTGTTCCGCCTGCCGCGGACATCGTACCCGAGTAACGCCTGGCCGTACAGAGACTCCTACCTCCGGTCCCTGGCTGCCGTGCATTTAGGCCTTCTGGGGAGGCGCCGCACAGTCCCTGTATAGGGGTTCGCTGCTGGCCGTCTTCTCAGGGGAGTCCGGTGCACGGTCCAGTGGGTCCACCTCCGGACGTTCGCCGCTCCTCGGTGAGCGTAACAAGGGGGAGTGAGAATGGCTACGTCCCAGTCTTCTGTAGCCAGGAGGAGATGTACATTTAGAATGTTCTTGGGCCTATGGATTTTCATTATTAACAATTTGACAATCTTTATTATAAATGTGAGGACAATAGCTATAAAGCAAATCTGTAGGAACATATGTCCTATACCTGTAATCCATCCTCTTACACCTTTGAACCAGTCCGCTGGGTTTAGTCAATGGAACCAGGCACTTAAGGTAAACTCATCTTCTTGGGAGTTTACTTTTCTGTATTTTTCCTTTAGTTCCATACCTTTAGCTCCTGTATATGTTTGTAAACTCTTACTGAAAAGTTTGCATACACATAATTACAACAGGCGGGCCAAATTATTTGACACATTGACTGGTTGTTAGATAATCCAATGCTATAGTATGTTAATTTAACACCTTAACATAGAATATACCTTAAATGTTTAGTATGGTTACAGCACTGAACATTTCATTTCTGACATTATCAAAAAGTTCTGCCAATTATTCAATGTTATGAGAATTATGTATAGCTAAACCAGTGAGAATGAGAGGGAGATGAAATGTTCTGTACCAAATAGTATGTTTAAGTGGTTTAATTTTAGCTTTTTTATTTTTGCATTATATGTT
This sequence comes from Anomaloglossus baeobatrachus, assembly GCF_048569485.1. Lineage (NCBI taxonomy): Eukaryota > Metazoa > Chordata > Amphibia > Anura > Aromobatidae > Anomaloglossus > Anomaloglossus baeobatrachus. The sequence continues at coordinate 417,388,099 of NC_134358.1, forward strand.
TTGGTATTTGATCAAGATCTATCTTATCATGAGAGATGGTCCATGTAGACAGAGTAAATGTTGCCAAGATGCATGTGACAACTCCATCATAAGGCAGAAAATTGTAAGGAAAAGCAGCACAAACATAATACATATTGTCTGGCAGTATGCTACAATCACATCCTAAATGTGATAATCTGTATCAAATTTTAGAGACAAACCAAATAAGGGGTGACATTCTTTGTGATGGACTACAGAGGAACCTTAACCCCATCTCGATGATGGATTAACCGGCTTGTGCTATATTGCAATGCATTTCCGCAACTTGATGTACTGGTAGATCTTGGTGATCATGCAGGCACAGGAGCTTTAAACAAGTGATCATCACCAGGAGCTCAGCTCTAGTGATAGTCAAGCTCTGGGTCTCACAGCCATGACTGGTTCACCCACCGCCCCTGGCTCTTTTACCCTCTAAATGCCACAATCAATAATGATTGCAGCATTTAGGAGCTTGAGAGATGGAGAGGATTCCCTCTTTCACCTGATTGGGACTTTCATGGAAGCCTAATGGTTGTTTTGACACAAGTAGGTCAAATAATAGGAACTATAGTGGCCTGTTAGACCATGGCCAGGCATATGGTCTAACAGGTAATCTACCAGTGTCACACTGAAAGGTGTAATGTATTGTAATGTGTATACATTGCAATGCATTAGACCAGTGACTAGACTAATGAAAGTTGAAATCCAGTAGAGGGACGAAGTAAAGAAGTAAAAAAAAAGTTGTAAAAAATTGTGAATAAAACTATAAAAAAGATACAAATATTGTGCAATAAATGCAAATATTTATGCAATAACAAAAGTAGACAAAAAAAGTACATATATGTTACAGCCACATCCTAAACAACCTAGTTTATAAATCTATCACACTAGTAACACACTTCAGTTACCAACTTAACTCCTTAACGACCGCGAGCAGTAAAGCTGCATCATAGCGGTCATAGTATTAATCCCCACTGGCTGCCGCGGGCAGCTGGGGGAATCCGAACACATGTCAGCTGATTTGTACAGCTAAAGTGTGTGCCTTGCAGGCAAGAGTGGAATTGTTATCCACCCATACCTGTTAACGCCTTAAATGGGGCTGCCAAAATGTGACAGCGCCATTTTAATGGTGATCACAGTAAAGGTTTACTCACCACCCACCACCAGATGTCACATGACGTGATCATGTGGATCTGATGGTTGTCATAGTCGAACGGGGTCATGTGATGACTCCTGTAGTTCACATGACTTAGGTTCTGTAACCAGCAGCCGAGTACTGCAGGTTACAAGAGATGATCATTTTTCCGATCTGAGCGGTGCTGCTTTGATTGGGAGAAAAGAATGAGTGATCAAACTGATGATCTTTATAGCTCCAAAGGGGGACTAGTAAAATAAAAAAAAAGTTTTGAAAAATTGACAAGAAATAAAAAACTTAAAAGTTCAAATCACCCCTCTTTAGCCCCATTGAAAATTAAAGGGTTAAAAAAAAAATATATACACATTTGGTATTTCCATGTTCAAAAATGGCGCTCTATCAACATATAAAATCATTAATCTGATCGGTACATGGGGAAGTGGCAAAAAAAATTCCAAACACCAAAATTACATTTTCGTTGCAATAATAGGCGATCAAAATATAGCATCTGAGCAAAAAACGATACCATTATAAACGTCAGCTCAAGACGCGAAAAATAAGCCGTCAATGAGCTATATATCACGAAAAATGAGAACGCTACAGGTCACGGAAAATGGTGCCTTTATTTGGACAAAGTTCTGATTTTTTTAACTCTGGATAAAAGTAAACCTATACATGTTTGGTGTCTATGAACTCGATCGGACCTGAGGCATTGCACCAACACAAAGGTTTTACCATGTACTGAAAACAGTGAATAAAATATCTCAAAAACAGTCTTGAAATCGCACTTTTTTTTGTAATTTTTATGCCTTTGGAATTCTTTTGCCGTTTTCCAGTACATTTTATGGTAATACTCATGGTTTTATTTAAAAGTACAACTCGTTTCACAAAAAAACAAGCCTTCACATGGCTATATTAATGGAGAAATAAAAAACTTACGGTTCTTGGAAGAATGCTGTCGAAAAAAAACGGAAAGCGCAACATCGGCTGGTTGTGAAGGAGTTAAAAAAGGAATAAAAAAACTGGGTAAAAATGTAAGCAGTTTCATTAAATCACCTGAAAAATATTGGAAGAAAATGCAATCAAAAAGTCAAATGTAAATAATTATGGTATCATTGAAAAGATCATCTCGTCCTGCAAAAAGCAAGCTGCAATACACCTACATCAATGGAAAAATGAAAAAGCTACAGCTGTCAGAATATTTTGATGCAAAACCACTTTTTTTTTCTATAAAATAGTTTTTATTGTGTGAAGGAGGCAAAACATAAAATAACATAAATGTGGTATCACTGTAATCATATATAAAGCCATATTATCACTTTTCCCAAACAGTCATGATGGCCACTCATTTTTCTTTATTTAGCTGATTTTTCTTGCCATAATACAAATTCTAAAGGCCCCGTCACACACAGATAAATCTTTGGCAGATCTGATGTTGCAGTGAAATCATGGACATATTGTTCCAATTGTACACAGCCACAAACCTGGCACTGATTGTCCACAATTTCACTGCAACCACAGATCTGCCGCTGATTTATCTCTATGTGTAACAGGGCCTTAACAGTCTATTCAGTAGGACTATCAGCTGTGTAGCCACCAGACTTCTGCATACCACAACTGATGGTCCCAACCTCATTTATAAGGCAAGAAATCCCACTTATTAAACCTGACAGGGCACACCTGTGAAGTGAGAACCATTTCCGGTGACTACCTCTTGAAGCTCATCAAGAGAATGCCAAGAGTGTGCAAAGCAGTAATCAAAGCAAAAGGTGGCTACTTTGAAGAACCTAGAATATAAGACATATTTTCAGTTGTTTCACACTTTTTTGTTAAGTATTTCATTCCACATGTGTTAATTCATAGTTTTGATACCTTCAATTTGAATCTACAATTTTCAGAGTCATGAAAATAAAGAAAACTCTTTGAATGAGAATGTGTGTCCAAACTTTTTGTCTGTACTGAATATCACGACTAGTGATGAGCGAGTACTAAAAAGCTCGGGTGCCAAGATACTCGTGTACTCGGCCCGAGCACCGAGCCCAATGTTATCCTATGGGAGACCCGAATATTTTTGTGAAATGACCCCCGGCAGCAGGTAGAAACCCTAAAAATGGCACAAAAGTCTCAGAAGAGTGCTCAAATGACATGGCAACAGCATGGGGAAAACCCCTTGAAGCATTTATCACTCAAAAGTCACAGCTGTGAACAATTTTGTCCGCGTTTTACGCCATTTTTACGGACTCACCAGAAAACCTTCAAAATGACACCAAAATGATTTTTCATGGCAGAAATGTTAAGGGCACATACCCAATAGTGAGATAGAGCTAATGTATGTTACTTTTTGAGATTAATACATGAAAGATTTTACGTAAAACATTGTGTGGCACTCCGATGTCCCTGAGAAGAGACGTACATAAAGGCCTCTGAGTCTAATGTGCCCATTTTGAGGAACTGAGTCTTTGTAGTATTTTCCTTTGCCAGGGCAGTCTAAAATTGTGAGGTTCACCAATGCCCCTGCATACAGACGTGCATGAGGGCCTGTAAACCTGAAGTACCCATTGTAAGGAAGTGGGTCTATTGTAGTATAGCCCTTAGGCAGGGCAGCCAAAAATTGGGAGGCTCCACGTTGTCCCTGGATAGAGACGTGCATGAGGGCCTGTAAACCTGAAGTGCCTATTGTAAGGAAGTGGGTCTATTGTAGTATAGCCCTTTGGCAGGGCAGCCAAAAATTGGGAGGCTCCACGTTGTCCCTGGATAGAGACGTGCATGAGGGCCTGTAAACCTGAAGTGCCTATTGTAAGGAAGTGGGTCTATTGTAGTATAGCCCTTAGGCAGGGCAGCCAAAAATTGGGAGGCTCCACGTTGTCCCTGGATAGAGACGTGCATGATGGCCTGTAAACCCGAAGTGCCCATTGTAAGGAAGTGGGTCTATTGTAGTATAGCCCTTAGGCAGGGCAGCCAAAAATTGGGAGGCTCTACGTTGTCCCTGGATAGAGACGTGCATGATGGCCTGTAAACCTGAAGTGCCCATTGTAAGGAAGTGGGTCTATTGTAGTATAGCCCTTAGGCAGGGCAGCCAAAAATTGGGAGGCTCCACGTTGTCCCTGGATAGAGACGTGCATGATGGCCTGTAAACCTGAAGTGCCCATTGTAAGGAAGTGGGTCTATTGTAGTATAGCCCTTTGGCAGGGCAGCCAAAAATTGGGAGGCTCCACATTGTCCCTGGATAGAGATGTGCATGAGGGCCTGTAAACCTGAAGTGCCCATTGTAAGGAAGTGGGTCTATTGTAGTATAGCCCTTTGGCAGGGCAGCCAAAAATTGGGAGGCTCCACGTTGTCCCTGGATAGAGACCTGTTAGGTTCTTAGTGCCTCCGTGCTTGCATTTAAAAACCGCACGTGTGCGTTTTGCAAAAACTTGGATATAACGCACAAGTCTAGTGAATACACATCAGCACAGCATTGCAAAATGCGTAAGGGCGTTGTCAACGAACAAGGAAGTGGACGTGATGGTGGTGCAGGCAGAGACCGAGGTCGTGTGCAAACTCTAATTTCGCCACAACAAAGGGCCACATCTACTCGCTCGCACGTCCTGTCCCAAATTCTTGGGGACCGCAGCAGTACACCGCTCTTGAACCAAGACCAGTGTCAACAGGTTGTTAGTTGGATAGCGGATAATGCTTCCAGTCAGATTGGCACCACCACAAACACTCTGTCTTCCACACGGTCAAGTGTCAGTAGCCGTGATACTGCACCGCACATTTCAGAACCTGATCCTCCTTCCTACCACCAGGCCGAGTACACGTCCACGGACATTACTGATCCCACACTTGGACACTCGGAAGAGCTGTTCGTTCACGTTTCCATTCACACATTCTGGCCTCTCGCCAGCTCCTGTTGAAGTGGGCCATGACGAGATTGTATGTACAGATGCCCAAATATTTGAGCAGCCACGTTCTCACGAAGTTGGCAACGTGTCTCAACAAGGGGTGGACGATGATGAGACACAATTGTCAGGAAGTCAGGAGGAGAAGGGTGCGGAAGAGGAAGACGACATGGTGGATGATCCAGTAACTGACCCAACCTGGCAGGAGGATATGCAGAGCGAGGACAGCAGTGCACAGGGGGAGGGAGGCGTAGCATCCCAACAGGCAGTAAGAAGCAGGATGGTGGTCCCAGGCAGACGTCAGGCAACTGTTCCCCGGAACAACACGACACAAGGTGCCTGTACAAATGTTAGGTCTTCCCGAGTCTGGCAGTTTTTTAAGTTGGCTCCAGATGATTCTAAAAAGGCCATTTGCAACACCTGCCATGCCAGCATCAGCAGGGGTACCAAAACTAGCAGCCTGACCACCACCAGCATGATCAGGCACATGTCAGCCAAGCACCCGACTTTGTGGGATGTACAACAGAGTCGAGGAGCAGTGCTTGCTGATGTCACTGCTACGTCTTCGCTTGTTGTGCATGCGAGCCAATCCCCTGTCCATGCTGCCCGCGAACAATCCTCCTCCGGCCCTGCACCTGCAGTTGCCCACGCAGAAATAACACCATCATCAAGCACGTCCTTGTCCCAGCGCAGAGTTCAGTTATCCATTCAGCAAACCTTTGAACGCAGGCACAAATACACTGCCAACGCCCCACATGCCACACTTCTAAATGCTAACATTTCGCGACTGCTTGCGCTGGAAATGTTGCCTTTTAGGCTGGTTGAGACAGAAGCATTCCGCGATCTGATGGTGGCAGCTGTCCCACGTTACTTGGTCCCCAGCCGCCACTATTTCTCCCGGTGTGCCGTCCCCGCATTGCATAACCACGTGTCACAAAACATCACACGTGCCCTGAACAACGCTGTTTTAGCCAAAGTCCACCTAACCAAAGACACGTGGACAAGTGCATGTGGGCAAGGCCGCTACATCTCGTTGACGTCACACTGGGTTAATATTGTGGAAGCTGGGACCCAGTCTGAGCGAGGGACGGAACACGTCCTTCACACACCAAGTTTTGCAGGCCATACCTCAGTCAGGGTTTCACCCACACTCTACAGCTCCGGAATGTCATGCTCCTCAGCCTCCTCCTCCTCCTGCGCATCCTCATCCACTTTACCCTCCACACCAGTCCCAAGCTGGAAGTGTCGCGGGCGGAGGAGAGGACACTGCGCTCTCCCACTGCTCGGGTCCGGCTGCCGCTGCTCTACGGCTGCTGCTGCTCGGTGGCTCGAGCGATGGCCGGATCCCGGGGACTCGAGCGGCGCTCATCGCACGTGAGTGAAAAGAGGTCGTTTGGGTTTTGGGGATATTGTCCTTGACGCCACCCACGGTTGTGGTGATTGTGTGGACACCACCGCTGCTCTGGACGGGGATCCCGGGAGCCTGTGACAGGGAGCAGCTTTGTTGTTATTTGTCCCCTCCGTGGGTAGGGGGGTTGGTTGTCCCGGGGCCCGGTGATGGGGTAGAGATGGATGACAGGCGGGTTGCGGGGCCTGATGAGGTGCAGGGTCACAGGGGCAGCGCTGTGCCGCACGGCACGGAGGTACTCACTCAGCCCAATGATGATGACACAGTTCATGGTAAAACAAGTGGCTGGATGGACGGGTCCCTCGGACGGCTGCGGTTGTTCCTCCCTGCAGGTTAGTGAAGACTGTCTCTCCCTGCACCTTTGTTCAGTGTTGGTAGTGATGGTTTCCCACCGGTAACCCGCTCCCCGACCTGGATATGGGCCGGAGGAGCCCCTTTTGCCCACAGGCGCTGGCCCTGGGAGACGGTTGCCCTTGGCGGTGGCGATGTCTCCCCTTCACGGTTGGACGGTTGCCTTCTATCGGGACTTGGCTGTTTGGAAACCCTGAGGTCCCCTTCACTAACGGATTTGGCAAATTCACGGCGACACCAAGCCTTGCCGGGATCCGAAAGGCCCCTGCCAATGGTGCTGGCTTCTCTTTGTATACCGGTCCGGTACGGCCGGGTCACCACCCGTCCACGGTCCTTACGGCAGACTCCAATCGGCCTCCACTGCAGACGGTCACCACATCCTGCCAACCTTGCTGTCCTGTCCGGGCCACACACCCGGACCAACTTCAGGCTCTTTGCTGTCACTTTTCTCCTCTCTACTACTTTCTTCCTTCCACTTCCTTAGCTTAACTCTCACTGCCTGTAATTTCCCTCCTCCTTGGTGGGTGGAGACCAACCGCCTGGCTCCACCTCCTGGTGTGGACAACAGCCCCTGGAGAAGGCAACAAGGATTTTGTGTTTTGACTATGATATGCCTGCAGGGAGTGTGGGGTGTGTAAGTGTTGTGCTCTTTGGCCCCTGGCTTGTGTAGGGCGACACAGAAGCACTGAAGCACTGCAGCACTGCCTCGGCAAAGCGGCAACAGGCTGTGCTGAAGCTAATCTGCATAGGTGACAAACCCCACAATGCAGAAGAGGTGTGGACAGCTCTGAAACAGCAGGCAGATCACTGGCTCACACCTCTGAACCTAAAGCCAGGAAAGGTTGTGTGTGACAATGGCTGGAACCTGGTGGCGGCTTTGAGGCGAGGCCAGCTGACACATGTTCCATGCGTGGCCCATGTGCTCAACCTCGTGGTTCAGCGGTTTCTAAAGTCATACCCAGAGCTGTCTGATCTGCTGGTAAACGTTCGACGCCTGTCTGCACATTTTCGAAAGTCACCTACTGCTTCAGCCGGCCTTGCCGGCTTTCAGCGCCATTTGCATCTTCCGGCTCACAGACTGGTGTGTGATGTCCCCACGCGTTGGAATTCAACTCTGCACATGTTGGTCAGGATATGTGAGCAGAAGAGGGCAGTTGTTGAGTACCTGCATCACCTAAGCCGTCGGGAAATGGGTCAAACTCCACACATAACACCTGAGGAGTGGAGATGGATGTCCGACCTATGTACCATCCACCAAAACTTTGAGGACTCCACCAAGATGGTGAGCGGCGATGACGACATTATTAGCGTCACCATACCGCTTCTCTGCCTTCTAAAATGGTCTCTGCTCAAAAAACAACCATGATGCATTGCAGGCGGAGCGCGATGAGTTTGAGCAAGAAACAGTAGTGGGTGTGGGTGATAACACACAGCCCAGCCTCGTCTCATCACAACGTGCAGTGGAGGACTATGACGAGAAGGAGGATGAAGACATGGAGCAACTCTCTGGCCAAATTGAGGATATGACATGCAGTCATATCCTCGGTTCAGTGTGGCTGGCCAGAGGACAGGGTAGATGATGAGGAGGAGGAGGAGGAGGACAGCATGTTCAGTCATCGTGTTGGTCAGGATACTGAAGTGATGGCTGTTAAGAGTCTGGCACACATGGCTGACTTTATGGTAAGCTGCCTGTCTCGTGACCCTCGCGTTAAGAACATCTTGGCCGACAATCATTACTGGTTGGTAACACTGTTAGACCCACGCTAAAAGGAGAACTTTATGTCTCTTATTCCCGAGGCGGAGAGGTCAGGCAAAATGCAGCAGTTCCAGAAGGCCATAGTCACGGAAGTAGGCAAAGCATTCCCCTCACAAAACGCTAGCAGCATAGGTCAGGAATCAGTGGACAACCAAGGCGTACAGCCGAGAGGGGCACAAGTCCAATCCGCCAGAGGTAGGGGAACAGTCTTTAAGATGTGGGACAGTTTACTCAGCCCCTCACATACCACAGCCCCTGAGGTGCGGGGTAGTGCCACAAGAAATCCTAAGTTTGCCCAGATGCTCAAGGAGTACCTTGCAGATCAAACAACTGTACTCCGACATTCCTCTGTGCCTTACAATTAATGGGTATCCAAGCTGGACACGTGGCATGAATTGGCTCTCTATGCCTTGGAAGTCCTGGCCTGCTCTGCCGCTAGCGTTTTGTCAGAGCGTGTTTTTAGTGCCGCAGGTGGAATCATTACAGATAAACGCACCCGCCTGTCAACTGTAAATGCTGACAGGCTGACTCTGATCAAGATGAACAAGGGTTGGATTGGGCCAGACTTCACCACACCACCAGCAAATGAGAACGGAATTTAAAGTTTGTAACGGGAATTTGCCATGTACCTCCACTCACCCATGGTAACACACTTCTGGACTTTGGCTAATCGCTGGACTGCTCCTCCTTCTCCTCATGCACCATCATGATGACCGTTACAATAGTTAGGCCGTTGTTTCAGGTATACCCCCAGTGGTAAATTTTTTCGCCTATTCTTTCAGAATGGGCATTACAACGACAGGAGACCCGCTCCTTTGCAATGGGAACAATGTTTTGAGGCCCTCATGCACATCTCTATCCAGGGACAATATGGAGCCTGACGCTGCCACCGACAGGCACACACGTGCGGTTTTTAAATGCAAGCACGGACGCAATAAGAACCTAACAGGTTTTTAGGAGCGACAATTTCTGAGAAGTCTGACACTATCAGACACTGCTGACTGACGTGTATTATTCACTAGACTTGTGCGTTATATAATAGTTTGTGCAAAACGTGCACCTGTACGCTGCCACTGACAGGCACACACGTGCGGTTTTTAAATGCAAGCACGGACGCAATAAGAACCTAACAGGTTTTTAGGAGCGACAATTACTGAGAAGTCTGACACTATCAGCCACTGCTGACTGACGTGTATTATTCACTAGACTTGTGCGTTATATAATAGTTTGTGAAAAACGCACACAAGTGCACCTGTACGCTGCCACCGACAGGCACACACGTGCGGTTTTTAAATGCAAGCACGGACGCAATAAGAACCTAACAGGTTTTTAGGAGCGACAATTACTGAGAAGTCTGACACTATCAGCCACTGCTGACTGACGTGTATTATACACTACACTTGTGCGTTATATAATAGTTTGTGAAAAACGCACACAAGTGCACCTGTACGCTGCCACCGACAGGCACACACGTGCGGTTTTTAAATGCAAGCACGGACGCAATAAGAACCTAACAGGTTTTTAGGAGAGACAATTACTGAGAAGTCTGACACTATCAGACACTGCTGACTGACGTGTATTATTCACTAGACTTGTGCGTTATATAATAGTTTGTGAAAAACGCACACAAGTGCACCTGTACGCTGCCACCGACAGGCACACACGTGCGGTTTTTAAATGCAAGCACTGACGCAATAAGAACCTAACAGGTTTTTAGGAGTGACAATTACTGAGAAGTCTGACACTATCAGCCACTGCTGACTGACGTGTATTATTCACTAGACTTGTGCGTTATATAATAGTTTGTGAAAAACGCACACAAGTGCACCTGTACGCTGCCACCGACAGGCACACACGTGCGGTTTTTAAATGCAAGCACGGACGCAATAAGAACCTAACAGGTTTTTAGGAGCGACAATTACTGAGAAGTCTGACACTATCAGCCACTGCTGACTGACGTGTATTATACACTACACTTGTGCGTTATATAATAGTTTGTGAAAAACGCACACAAGTGCACCTGTACGCTGCCACCGACAGGCACACACGTGCGGTTTTTAAATGCAAGCACGGACGCAATAAGAACCTAACAGGTTTTTAGGAGAGACAATTACTGAGAAGTCTGACACTATCAGACACTGCTGACTGACGTGTATTATTCACTAGACTTGTGCGTTATATAATAGTTTGTGAAAAACGCACACAAGTGCACCTGTACGCTGCCACCGACAGGCACACACGTGCGGTTTTTAAATGCAAGCACTGACGCAATAAGAACCTAACAGGTTTTTAGGAGTGACAATTACTGAGAAGTCTGACACTATCTGGACTGTTATAGACTGTATACACCAGCCCCAGATATGATGAAGGCTGGTATACGGTCACCACTAGGAATGGCTATATACCCTGCCTGCCTGCCTGCCTGTATACTGCTACAATAGTCCTGACAAGGACTCTTCTGGTCACTAGCCTGTATTCCGACCTGGCTATACCCTGCCTGTATATAGCAACAATAGTCCTGAGAAGGACTCTGCTACTGTACTCCGACCTGGCTATTCCCTGCCTGCCTGTATACAACTTATTGCATGTCCTGAGAAGGACTTCTGGTCACACTGTTTGCAGCCCTGCTCCGGAACTAACTATAAAGGGCCGCAAACCTTTCCCTGAAGCAGCAACACTCTCCCTGCACTCACTGTCTGGATGGCTGTGAGCAGAGCACAGCGCGCCCGCCGGTATAAAGGCTCGGTCACGCTGTGCGGGCCGGCCAATCACTGCAATTCCACAACTAACAGGGCTGTGGCATTGCAGTGGTCTGCCAGCCAATCTCTGCATGAGGGCTGGCTCTCAAAAGAGCGCCAACATGCAGGGATGAAGACCACGAGTACAGCACGAGTATCGCGAGATTACTCGGTCCCCGCCGAGTAGCCCGAGTACAGTGATACTCGTGCGAGTACCGAGTAGTAACAAGCATACTCGCTCATCACTAATCACGACTGCTTATCAAAAATTACTTCCAGATCATATTTATGCATACCCTTACTATTTCCCTTGGAAATACTAAAATTGTCTCATCCATTCCTCAGTGACAAAGTTTATGGCCATGATGTGCATGTCATTGGACACTGGATATAGTTTACAGCAGGAATCAAAACGATACTGCTCATGTCATTAGACTTCATTTCAGGAGAAGACAAAAACACTAATGCAAATGCCTTCAGACTTAAGGGTGCTTTACACGCTGTGTCACACACATACCTTGTCAGCGACGTCACTGTGACCGCCGAACAATCCCTCCTTCAAGGGGGAGGTGCGTTCGGCGTCACAGCGACGTCACTGCAGAGTCACTAAGCGGCCGGCCAATAGAAACGGAGGGGCGGAGATGAGCGGGACGTAACATCCCGCCCACCTCCTACCTTCCGCATTGCCGGTGGACGCAGGTAAGGAGATGTTCGTCGCTCCTGCGGTGCCACACATAGCGATGTGTGATGCCGCAGGAACGACGAACAACAACGTACCTGTGGCAGCAGCGATATTAAGGATAGGAGCGTCGTGTCAACGATCAGCGTTTTTGAACGATTTTGCGATCGTTGATTGTCGCTCCTAGGTGTCACACACTGCGATGTCGCTACCGGCGCCGGATGTGCGTCGCTAACGACGTGACCCCGACGATATATCGGTAGCGATATCGCAGTGTTTAAAGCATCCTTTAGTCTTAAAGGTGCTTTACACACTGCGACATCGCTAGCGATAGCTAGCGATGTCGTGCGCGATAGCACCCACCCCAGTCGTTAGTGCAACATTTGGTGATCGCTGCTGTAGCGAACATTATCGCTACGGCAGCATCACACGCACATACCTTTGCAGCGATGTCACTGTGACCGCTGAACAATCTCTCCTTCAAGGGGGAGGTGCGTTCGGCGTCATAGCGACGTCACTGTGGCGTCACTAAGCAGCCGCCCAATAGCAGAGGAGGGCTGGATATGAGCGGTCGGAACATGCCGCCCACCTCCTTCCTTCCTCATTGCCGGTGGACGCAGGTAAGGAGATGTTCCTCGTTCTTGCGGTGTCACACATAGCGATGTGTGGTGCTGCAGGAACGATGAACAACATTGTACCTGCAGCAGCAACGATATTATGAAAAGGAGCGACGTGTCAGCGATCAGCGATTTTTGACGCTTTTGCGATTGTTGATCGTCGCTCCTTGGTGTCACACGCTGCGATGTCGCTAACGGCGCCGGATGAGCGTCCCTAACGACATAACCCCGACGATATATCGTTAGCGATGTCGCAGCGTGTAAAGCACCCTTTAGACAATAGAAAAAGAAGGACTGTAGTATATGTTTTCAGACTAGATTTTATTGCACCATTAGAAAAATTCATTGAGGAGTGTAGTTTGTAAAATGTTGTTGTAGCGCCCCATGGGGCCTCAGGGGTTACTCGTCACTGGGCCAGTGGTTTTGTGGGGTTGCTATGACTGACCTGACCCGGCTCCGTTGCCCCATCGGCTACATGTAAAGACAGGTGCAAGGGGTGTCCGGCATAAAGGGGGATGGAAGGAGGGCGAATTGTCCCTGGGAAGCATCACCGTTTGTACTGGTGACTGTTGTCTCGGCCGCCAACCCCTCCTGCAACTTTTCCTCTCCCAGGGGCGGTCTTAAATGGGAATGAGGGATGCACACCCGTGGTGTGCGGCCAGGAATTAGCTTCCGCTGTGAGATGTTGCCCTCCTCCAGGGCTGATGTTAATGCAGCACAGATAGTCCAGCTTCCCACAGGTGGAGTGAGCCCCATGGAGGATGAGGACGATGGGGATGGCTGATGGCGCTGAAGCGCGGGGCGGCGACACTGGCAATGACAAGGATGACACAGGGGGCTGCAGTTCAGAGTTCTGTTTACTCACAGTTATTAAAGCTCCGCCGCCATGGATGGACTCGAGCCGGTCCTGGGTTAATCAGAGACAATCACCGGTGTCTGTGGAAATGTGTGAGACCTTCCTCCTTGTGCTGACTTATGGCTCCCCGTGGCCTGAAGCAACTTGGCGACTCCACTGCCTGTGTTAAGTGTCCTGTCCCGTATGCAGGAGATGCGGGTCCTCACCGTGGGGCCTGGCTGTAAACCCGACCCCGGGTCCTATATGTCACTGTGCTCCAGGAAAGTGGGTTGTGGGCGATGGGACATGAAATCCCCAACCCCTGCAGATTTGTTAGAGTCCATGAAGGCTTCCCAAACTGAGGGTTCTGCACCCCGACTGCGCTGGCACTGTGGAAACGGTTAAGCTCCCCTACAGCTGCCATGTCTCCTGTGTCTCACCATCTCCACTGGTTGCCTCTGGCTCTCGCTCTCTTCCAGTCTGGCTGGTTATAGCTATAGAGGTTCTCTGAAGCACTCTCTATAGTCGCCGTGGTACTACAAGTCCCATGATGTTCGGGCACTCTCTCCTCCTTCCCGAGATAGCTCCTAGGCATGCGTCATGGGTAGTCCCCCTGAGGGGAGCTCCCCTCAGGGGATGTGTTGCTCTTTTGCTATCTCAGACTGTTCTGTCTCTAAAGTGAAACTGTCTTTGTGTTTCTTACTCACTGAGAGCAGCCTCCACCTCAGGAATGACTCAGCAGTGCTGAGGAATAACCCGTTGCTATGCTGCCCACCTGCAGTCTAGCTTCCTGTATGTAGTGAATCATGCTAGATGTTCTATGTGATTGGCAGAAAACAGTGATTAACCTCTTCCCACCCGGGAGAGAATTCCAACTTAAACCAGATGCAATTCCTTGTGGCGACTGAGCCTCAGGAGCGCCACATTGTCACTTATGGAGGTTCTCCATTTTAGCAAATCAGGGACTTTGCCAATATGACATGACACCCTCAAAAAAAATCATACTCTACCAGTCCTTTGCTGGTATGCCAACAAAACTTGCAACTTGAGGAGTGGAAGAAGATTCTAGTGGCATCCTGTGAAACTCTAATAAACTCAATGCCCAAGAGAGTTAAGGCAGTGCTTGAAAATAATTTGTGCACAAACTGTCATAAACCGCCTTAGAGAAGCTGATCTGCATGTTCGTTGTCCTAATCAGGGTCTGCACCTGACTGCAGTTCGTCATCATAATTGGCTTGAGAGGGCAAATGCTCACATTCACTTGCATGTGGGACATTGGAGAGGTGTTCTCCTTACGGATTAATCTTGGTTTTCATTGGACAGGCCCAACAGTAGGCTTTGTATGGGAAGCAGTTTTCAGATTTAGAGATGGGAATCGATTGACCCTTGGTGGCGGTGGGGATATGGTATGGCTAGGCATAGGTTATATACAAAAAACACACGTGCAATTTATTGATGTTATTTTGAATGCACAAAGATCCTATGACGAGATCCCAAAGCCCATTTTTGTGTCATTCATCCAGTACCATCACATTATGTTGCAGCATGGTAATGCAAGGTCCCATGTTTAAAGGATCTGTACACAATTCTTAGAAGCTGAAAACATCCCAGTTCTTGCATGGCCAGCATACTCACCGGACAGGTCACCTAATAATAATAAAGAAAAAACAAAAAGCCAGCACTAAATGTGCACTTCAGCACTAAAAATTCCAAACTGCACTTATTATAAATTTGAGATTTTTGGCAAAAAATTGCAATTTCTTGAGCTACCCCGCCACGTCACGGCAAATCTCTTTGGGGCAGTCCTACGCTAAAATATTTTTTATCAAATGTGCCACACGGCCTTACATATGAAATAGTAGAAATGCTCTTAGCAGCACTCACTTGGTGTTTTTCAATCCCGTACCCATGACTGAATCATGTCTGTGGGCGGGACAGGTCCAAGCAAATGCTGCATGAAGTAAATAGCCTGTGGACAGGGCCTGTTGACTGAATGTGAACAGCCACCAACTAACAAAATTTAGACAGATGGAATACATCCCAAATTGGGGTGCATAGCAAGGTGGGGGTCAGCCACCAGCCAATTCAATGAAGAAAAAACAAAAAGCCAGCACTAAATGTGCACTACAGCACTAAATGTTCTACTATTTCATATGTGAAACTGCATGGCACATTTTATAAAAATATTTTAGTTTAGGACTGCCCCAAAGAGATTTGCTGTGATGTGGCGGGGTAGCTCAAGAAATTGCAATTTTTTGCCAAAAATCTCAAATTTATATAATAAGTACAGTTTGGAATTTTTAGTACTGAAGTGCACATTTAGTGTTGGCTTTTTGTTTTTCTTCATTGAATTGGCCGGTGGCTGACCCCCACCTTGCTATGCACCCCAATTTGGAATGTATTCCACCTGTCTAGACTTTGGTGGCTGTTCACATTCAGTCATCAGGCCCTGTCTGCAGGCTATTTACTTCATGCAGCATTTGTTTGGGCCTATCCCGCCCACAGCCATGACTCATAGTCATAGGTACGGGATTGAAAAAGACCAAGTAAGTGCTGCTAAGAGCAGTTCTACTATTTCATATGTGAGGCCGCATGGCACATTTTGTTAAAATATTTTAGTGTGGGACTGCCCTAAAGAGATTTGCCGTGACGTGGCGGGGTAGCTCAAGAAATTTCAATTTTTTGCCAAAAATCTCAAATTTATATAAGTACAGTTTGGAATTTTTAGTGCTGAAGTGCACATTTAGTACTGGGTTTTTGTTTTTCTTTAATATATTTGGGATACCCTGGATCGGCGTATACAAAACTGTGTTCAAGTTCCTGCCAATATCCAGCAGCTTCACACAGCCATTGAAGAGGAGTGGACCAACAATCCACAGGCCACAATCAACAATCTAATCAACTTTATGTTGAGATGTGTTACACTGAGTGAGGTAAATGGTGGTCACACCAGATACTGACTGGTTTTCCAACCCCTCCAGACAACCCAAGTCTGTAAAACTGCATATTTTACAGTGGTCTTGTATTGTATTGTGGCAAGCCTAAGGCTCACCTGTGCAATGATCATACTGTTTAATCAGCATTGTTATGTTTGAAGGATAAAGGGAGAAGCTTTGAAGCCTAAGAACACCATCCCAACTGTGAAACACAGGGGTAGCAGCATCAAGTTGTGTGATTATTTGTTGTTGGAGGACTAGTGCACTTCATAAAATATATGGCATCATGAGGAAAGAAGATTATGTGGCAATATGGAAGCAACATCTCAAGACATCAGCCAGGAACTTAAAGCTTGGGCGGAAATGGATCTTCCAAATGGAAAATGACCTGCAGCATACTGCAAACTGGTTACAAAGTGGCTTAAGAATAACAAAGTCAATGTTTTGGAGTGGCCATCACAAAACCCTGATCTCAATCCTATTAAAAATTTATGGGCAAAGCTGAATAAACCGGTGTGAGCAAGACAACCTATAAACATGGTTCAATTACACCTGTTCTGTCAGGAGGAATAGACCCAAATTTCTACCAACTATTGTGAGAAGCTTGTGGAAGGATGTCCAAAATGTTTTACTCAAGTCTTACAGTTTAAGGGCAATGGTACCAAATACTAATGTAATGTATGTAATCTTTACTTGGTAGAAAGTAATAAACATGCCTTAAAACATTTTCTCTCTCATTATTCTGGCATTTGGCAAATATAATTAATTTTGGTTCCTAATTGACCTAAAATGGGAAAGGTTTAATCTGATTTATTATGATAACTGTAGATGGATTCAAGAGATACGGAGCTGTGGAAAATAGCCCAATAGGGTCTTACCAGGTAAACAATAGGCCAGTAAAAAGTTGAGAACTCGCCTAAAAAGGTTGTGAAAGTCATAACTCCTGTAATTGCATATTGTACAGGTGAACAGCTGCAGCCCCGAGCAGAGTCAAATAGATTCAGGAGAGGAAAACGGGTGTCTCGCCATGCTATCACCAAACCAATTGATGTGAATTAAATTATTCCATGTCTTTATTCAATTGCACAGGTCAACGCGTTTCGGAGATCGCAGTCTCCTTCCTCAGGAAAAGAGATGAGCGAACCTCTAGAGGCTCGAGTTCAATTTGGTTCGTCGAACGGAGGCCGCGTTCGAGTTCGGTTCGGCGAGCCGATTTGACGAACCGCTTAAACCCCATTGAAAATAATGGGAGGCAATCACAAACACGGAAAAACACATTATGTCACGCTCCCCGGGTCCTCACCTCCGTTCCCCGGCTCACCTGCCACGCTCTCCGCTCCCCAGTCACCGGATTCCGTCCGTCCCAGGGCTCCGGGCCCCCGATCCCGGCGCCCGACAGCTTCCCTGGACCTGGCCGGCTCCCCTGCGTCCTCCTCGCAGCCTCCTTCCCTGGCTTCTGGCACCCGGGCGGCGCGCATGCGCATTAGGGCGCGCGCGCGGTCACTGACCCTTTCTTAAAGGGCCAGCGTCCATTAACAGGAAATGAGGTTGCACAGGTACAGGGTATATAGGGGGTCATTGTCCAAGGGGGCGGGGCCTGATCTTCGTGTTCCCTGAGCTAGGAGTCAGGTCTCTTGGTGTTTATGTGCCTGTACTCACCTATCTGTCTTTGTAGAGCCGTACCTGCCTTGCCATCCAGTCTGCCGTGTCCTGATCCCCGCACGCTGTCCGTCTGCCATCTGACAGTCCGTACCATCCCGGATCCCTGCGGTGACCCGTCATCTTGCTCCAGAGGTTCCGGACCCCGCCTGATATCACCTCGGCCTCCGAACCTGAGCTACGTCACCAAGACCACCTTCTGTGACTCCGTGGTCCCTGGGACTCCTCCGCTGCCTTCTCTTGCACGGACTGTTCTACTGCCCATCAGTGCTTCAGCTGCCGGACTCCCTACCACCATCTCAGAGAGTTCGGTCCAGTGGATCCACCTCCTGGGTCTGCCCGACCGCCCGGCCGTGACAGTAAGATCAGGCCATGGATCCCGCTGCAGCACTAATGGCTCTGCAAGAGGAACTCCAACGCCAGCGTGAAGTCCAGACCCGCATGCTGCAATTCATGACCTCCGTGGACACCCGCCTGTACACATTACAAGCATCAATGACGCCTGCGGCACCCAGGTCCCCCGCCAGGCAAGCCATGGCCCCCGCACCAGTGGCAACCTCGTCAGATGCTTCCCGACTCCGTTTGGCGTCACCTCCTCGTTATGCTGGAGATCCCAAGACCTGCAGGGGCTTCATAAATCAATGTTCCCTTCATTTCACGCAGCTGCCACATCTGTTCGCCTCCGACCAAGCCAAGGTCGCCTTTATAATGTCCCACCTAGAGGGCGAGGCGCTGGCGTGGATGAACCCCTTGTGGGAGAAGGAGGACCCCATGACCAAGGATCTTCAACAGTTCCTGCAGGCATTCCGCAGCACCTTTGACGAGCCGGGACGCGCTTCTGCCTCTGCTTCATCACTCCTCCACCTACGTCAAGGAACACTGACGGTGGGCCAATACGCCATCCGTTTTCGCACGTTGGCTTCAGAACTCGGGTGGAATAATGAGGCCCTAACAGCCGCCTTCTGGGAGGGACTCTCGAGTCGCATCAAGGATGAGTTGGCGGGTCGGGACGTGCCCTCCACCCTAGATGCCCTGATTGCCCTAGCAACTCGTGTGGACATACGTTTTCAGGAGCGCTCCAAAGAGCTATCTCGTGAGAGACGCCCGTTACGGCATTCATCTCCTCCTCAGAAGCCCTCCGTACCTCAGTCATCAACAGCTGGGAGTCCCGTCCACGAGCCCATGCAGATTGACCGAGTGCGTCAGTCTGCACAACGTAGAGCAGAGCGGCTTGCCCAGGGTCTCTGCTTTTACTGCGGTGAGGGCACACACCTCCTCCGTTCCTGTCCGGAAAGGCCGGGAAACTCCAAAGCCTAGGGTTGGTAGGAGAGGCCACCCTAGGTGCTGGGACTCTCTCTGATCCGGTCACATGGACCGTGCAAGTGACAACGGGAGAGACGCGGTTCACGGCTGAGGCCTATCTTGATTCCGGGGCAGCAGGCAATTTCATCCAGCAAGCCACCGTGGACAAATACCAGGTGCCTGTTATCCCACTCAACAAGCCCCTGGTGATTGCCTCTGTGGATGGGAGACCCCTTTCTGACACCATCTCCTGGACCACCAGGCCGGTTGAACTGCGCATCGGTGCTCTTCACACCGAGAACATCGCCTTCTACGTCCTTCCGCACATGTCCCATCAGATCCTGCTGGGCCTTCCATGGTTACGGACTCACGAACCATCAGTCAGCTGGGGCACTGGCGAAATCACCCGCTGGGGTGCTTCGTGTCATGAGAGATGCCTAAAATCCACACAACCCATCCGACGACCTCCGGTTCCTGAGAACCTACCGGGGCTGCCCTCGGCTTATTGGTCCTTTGCTGATGTCTTTGATAAAAAAGAATCCGAGGTACTGCCGCCACATCGCCCCTACGATTGTGCCATCGACCTGCTCCCTGGAACAACGCCACCACGAGGACGGATATATCCTTTATCTCCAGCCGAAACACGGGCTATGTCGACTTACATCTCAGAGAGCCTGGCTAGGGGATTCATTCGGAGATCCTCCTCTCCTGCTGGAGCAGGTTTCTTCTTTGTCAAGAAAAAAGAGGGCGATTTACGTCCCTGCATCGACTACCGGGGTCTGAATCAGATCACTGTTAAGAACAAGTACCCTCTGCCGCTCATCCCCGAATTGTTTGACCGGCTTAGAGGAGCTCGTCTGTTCACCAAGCTGGATCTTCGGGGTGCTTACAATCTGGTGCGCATCCGCTCTGGTGACGAATGGAAGACCGCGTTTAATACGCGCGATGGACATTATGAGTACTGCGTGATGCCCTTCGGCCTGTGTAACGCCCCTGCCGTCTTCCAAGAACTGGTGAACGACGTGTTCCGAGACCTCCTCTACACCTGTGTGGTAGTATATCTAGATGACATCCTTGTCTTCTCTCCGGACCTCCCAACCCACAGAGAGCACGTACAGCTGGTTCTACGACGACTAAGAGAGAACCGTCTGTACGCAAAGTATGAGAAGTGTGTCTTTGAGCAGTCTTCTCTCCCCTTTCTGGGGTACATCATCTCTGAGACTGGACTGCAGATGGATCCCAAGAAGGTCTCCGCCATTCTCAACTGGCCTCCCCCTTCTGGACTGAAGGCAATCCAACGCTTCCTGGGATTCGCTAACTACTACCGCCAATTCGTCCCTCACTTCTCTGCTCTGACTGCTCCACTTTCCGCTTTGACTAAGAAAGAGGCAAATCCAAAGGACTGGTCGCCTGCGGCCGACGCCGCGTTTGGCTCTTTGAAGCGGGCTTTTGCTTCCTCGCCTGTACTTCACCGTCCGGAGTTGAACCGCCAGTTCACCTTGGAGGTGGATGCCTCCTCCTCAGGAGCCGGAGCAGTGCTCATGCAGAAGTCCTCCTCCGGGAAGATGGTGACTTGCGGATTCTTCTCCAAGGGCTTCTCAGCGCCTGAACGCAACTATACCATCGGGGACCGAGAGCTCTTGGCAGTCAAACTGGCACTGGAGGAATGGCGCTACCTCCTGGAAGGTGCAGTGTATCCCGTGATCATCTACACGGACCACAAGAACCTAGAATACCTGCGGTCCGCTCAGCGACTGAACCCACGGCAAGCCAGGTGGTCCTTATTCTTTGCCAGGTTCGACTTTCAGCTTCACTTCCGACCCGCGGACAAGAATGTACGCGCTGATGCCTTGTCCAGGTCTTTCATGCCCATGGAGCAGGAGGAAGAGACTACCCAACCCATCATCTGTCCTAGCAACATCATTCCGGTGGCCCCTGTTACCCTAGCCCAGATACCGCCCGGGAAGACCTATGTCTCCGATACCGACAGGCAAAAAGTGTTACACTGGGGTCATGCCTCAAAAACAGCCGGGCATGCTGGTCAGAAGAGAACATGGGGTGCGATTGTACGCCATTACTGGTGGCCATCCCTTCGCAAGGACGTCGCTGTTTTTGTCTCTGCCTGCTCCTCCTGTGCCAGGAACAAGACGCCCAAACACTTGCCCCATGGCCGTCTTCTGCCTTTACCGATACCCTCAGTCCCGTGGCAACACATAGCAATGGACTTTATTACGGACTTGCCATTATCCTCCGGGCACACAGTCATATGGGTCGTGGTTGATCGATTCTCCAAAATGGCCCACTTCGTTCCTATGGCCGGACTGCCCTCTGCTCAGGAACTCGCGGAAGCCTATATACATCACATCTTCCGCTTGCATGGCTTTCCATCCCACATAGTGTCCGACAGAGGAACTCAGTTCACCTCCCGCTTCTGGAGGGCTCTATGCAAACATCTGGGAGTGACTCTGGACTTTTCTTCTTCTTACCATCCTCAGTCTAACGGCCAAGTGGAGAGGGTCAATCAAATCGTGACCTCATACCTACGTCACTATGTCAACGCCCATCACGACGACTGGTCCTCGCTTCTGCCTTGGGCTGAATTCTCCCATAACCACCACGTCAGTGAGTCATCCTCCGAATCTCCCTTCCATGTTGTTTATGGACTCCAGCCCGCCGTCCCATTGCCTATATCCCCTTCATCGGATGTTCCGGCTGCTGATACTGCAGTTCGTGACTTTGCTACCATTTGGGACTCTGTCAAAGCGTCCCTTGGGCGCGCTTCCCAGCGGATGAAGAAACACGCTGACAAGAGACGTCTGGATCCTCCGTGTTTCTCTCCTGGTGACCTGGTCTGGCTTGCTTCCCAGTACATCCGATTGAAGATACCTTCCTACAAGCTGGGTCCTCGCTACATCGGGCCGTTTAAGGTCCTCAGCAAGATCAATGAGGTATCCTACAAGCTACAGCTCCCGGCCACGATGAGGATACCCAACTCCTTCCACGTCTCTCTGCTCAAGCCGGTTGTCCTTGGTCCCTTCTCCGCTGCTGCCAGTCCGGCCCCTCCTCCTATTGCCGATGATGACATCTATGCGGTAAGGGATATCGTGGCCATGAAGACCGTACGAGGTCGACAGTTCTTCCTGGTGGACTGGGAAGGGTATGGTCCTGAGGATAGGTCTTGGGAGCCCAGGGAGAACGTGGGCACTCCTCTTATCCGTGCCTTCATGTCCCGGTTGCGGGGAGGGGGGCGTGGGGGGGGGGGGTACTGTCACGCTCCCCGGGTCCTCACCTCCGTTCCCCGGCTCACCTGCCACGCTCTCCGCTCCCCAGTCACCGGATTCCGTCCGTCCCAGGGCTCCGGGCCCCCGATCCCGGCGCCCGACAGCTTCCCTGGACCTGGCCGGCTCCCCTGCGTCCTCCTCGCAGCCTCCTTCCCTGGCTTCTGGCACCCGGGCGGCGCGCATGCGCATTAGGGCGCGCGCAGCGGTCACTGACCCTTTCTTAAAGGGCCAGCGTCCATTAACAGGAAATGAGGTTGCACAGGTACAGGGTATATAGGGGGTCATTGTCCAAGGGGGCGGGGCCTGATCTTCGTGTTCCCTGAGCTAGGAGTCAGGTCTCTTGGTGTTTATGTGCCTGTACTCACCTATCTGTCTTTGTAGAGCCGTACCTGCCTCGCCATCCAGTCTGCCGTGTCCTGATCCCCGCACGCTGTCCGTCTGCCATCTGACAGTCCGTACCATCCCGGATCCCTGCGGTGACCCGTCATCTTGCTCCAGAGGTTCCGGACCCCGCCTGATATCACCTCGGCCTCCGAACCTGAGCTACGTCACCAAGACCACCTTCTGTGACTCCGTGGTCCCTGGGACTCCTCCGCTGCCTTCTCTTGCACGGACTGTTCTACTGCCCATCAGTGCTTCAGCTGCCGGACTCCCTACCACCATCTCAGAGAGTTCGGTCCAGTGGATCCACCTCCTGGGTCTGCCCGACCGCCCGGCCGTGACACATTATATATGTACACATACAATTAATAAACATTGCCATAACACTTACCTGTTTCCGTGACGCGCCCTGCACTCTGTCTCCTGCCGCTATTCCTTCCGGTAATCGCTGCGTCCTCCCAGTAACCAGCACTGATGATAGGAACGTGATGTCAAAATAGCATGTGACCAGTCAAATGACTATTATCTCATTGGCTACAGACTGGTCACATGGCTGTGACGTCATGCTAGGTCCTGTCAATGCATCTCCGGTACACGGTGCTCATTTGAGCATGTCCGTGTGCCGACGAAATACTCTGGTACATGGTCGACTACCAGTTCCTGCATGTGGACGCTCTTTACAGAGTCAGCCACATGCAGGGACTAGCTGTCACAGCCGGTAAATAGCGGCATCGGGAATCACGTGATCGGAACACCGTTGTTATTACCATAGCAACGGTGCTCCGATCACATGATTCCCGATGCCGCTATTTACCCGTCTGTCAGCGGTGACGTCACCACTTACAGCATGCACCGGCACCGAGAATCACGTGATCGGAGCACCGTTGCTATGGTAACCTGTCTTTCAGCAGTGACGCCACCGCTTACAGCCAGCAGCCTGTGGTCACTCTCACTGAGTGGTTACTGCACGGACCACAGCATCTTCCCCCATGCAGTGCTGTCTGATGTAGCAGAGCTGCATGGGTTGAAGGAGAAAGCAGACAGAAGACCATGGATCGTGGAGGGATAAGAGGGAGTAATAAACATGGAGTCTCTAAGAGTGTCTGTGTATTTATTTCTATTAAAGTATTTTTTCTCTATGTGGTGGTTTTTTAACCCTTTATTGGAGATTCTTAATGGCCGGGTCAAACTTGCCTGACATTAAGAATCTCTGGCTTAATACTAGCTAGTAAAACAAAGCTAGTATTAACCCATCATTACCCAGCAAGCCACCCGGCTTCAGGGCAGCTTGAAGAGTTGGATACAGTGCCAGATGATGGCGCTTCTATGAAAGCACCATTTTCTGGGGTGGCTGCGGACTGCAATTCGCAGCAGAGGGGGTGCAAAGAAACTTCGGGGTAACCTGTGCTGCTGATTCCAATCCCCAGCTGCCTCATTGTACCCGGCTGGACACAAAAATGAGGCGAAGCCCATGTCGTGTTTTTTTTTTAAGTATTTCATGAAATTCATGAAATAATTAAAAAAAGGGCTTCCCTATATTTTAAGTTCTCAGCCGGGTACAAATAGGCAGCTAGAGGTTGGGGGCAGCCCGTACCTGCCTGTTGTACCTGGCTAGCATATAACAATATGGCAAAGCCCAAGTCATTTTTTTTCTTAGTTTTTTTGTCAAAAAAAAATAAAAAATGCTTCCCAGGATTTTCAATTGCCAGTGAAGGTAACACAAAACAGTGGGGGTTAGCAGCCAGTACCTGCTTGGATTACCCTTAGATAGCAATACAAAAAATGCAGCAGGAGCCCATATATTTTTTTTTTATTATTTATTTAAATAACTAAAAAAAATAAGTGGGCTTCCCTGTATTTTGATTGCCTGACATCACAGTACTGTAAAAATAAATCAGTATAAAAAATGATGTAGCGCTCTGCGGTATTTTGTGAATCTCAGCGCAGATAAAGCAGACAGCTACGGGTTTCCACCCCCATCTGCCTGGCATTACCTTGGCTGGCAATTAAAATACAGGGAAGCCCATTATTTTTTTTTATTTAAAAAAATAGCTTAAAAAAAATGACGTGGGGTCCCCCCATTTTTGATAGCCAGCTAGGGTAAAGCAGACGGCTGTAGGCTGAAAACCACAGCTGGCAGCTTTACCGTGGTTGGTGATCCAATGTGGAGGTCACCACAGGCTCTTTTTTATAATTATTTTAAAAATAATAATAATTACAAAAAAAAGTAGGGTCCCCCCAAATTGGATCACCAGCCAAGGTAAAGCGGACAGCTGTGGTCTGATATTCTCAGGGTGGGAAGGTCCATAGTTATTGGCCCTTCACAGCATAAAAAAAACAGGCCTTAGGCGCCCCAGAAGTGGCGCATCCACTAGATGCGCCAATCCTGGCGCTTCACCCCAGCTCATCCCGTGCCCTGGTGCAGTGGCAAACGGGGTAATAAATGGGGTTGATACTAGCTGTAAGGTCACCTGACATCAAGCCCAGCAGTTTGTGATGTCATGGCATCTATCACATACCCGACATTACAAACTGTCAGTACTAACAAAAAAAAATAAACAAAAAAAGATTTATTTGAAAAAACACATTCCCTCTTTCACCAATTAATTGTAAGGAAAAAAAAAATAAGGGGGTCCCACGATGACTCTGGACTGTCTAGAATATGGGGGACATGCTCAGGGAATGTATCCCCCATTTTCTAGGAGTGCAGACCATCCATGTGAGGCGTGTGGGTGCAATGAATCTGCACCCACTATCCCCGGGTCCACAGCAGCAGAGTCCATGTCGTAACTATTGCTATCAAAGCTGCAATGCCCTGCTCATGAGGTAAGGGCATGCCTAATCAGGAGATTTATTCTACATTTCCAAATATTTTCTGATATTATTGCTATTCCACCTTCTATATATTGGAGATAGGATCTTGGAGATGGAATACCCCTTTAAGTCCAGTTATCCAGCTGAATGAATACTAAACAGCAGAGCTCGCTATTTAGACATGTTTTCTTGCGGCGTATAACAGACTCTCATATTTGGTAGTCGTTCAGCAGGGCAACTATAAAAGCAAATACCTCCATTTGGAAATGTAGTATAGCTCTCCTGATCAACTATGTTCCTTTCCTCATGAGCAGGGCATTGCAGTAGCTTACAGATTTATGGTTACCGCCAATCACTGTGTCTGAACACAGGAAGCTGAGATGACAGACGCTCTGTGCATGCGACAGCGTCTATTGTGAAGAAGGGGGCCGCAGAGGATCAACGCTGCACAGGTACCGTGGGACACCGGGGAACACCGGTGGAGTTATAAGGGGTGACCTGGCAGGGCTTGAAGAGGAGTTTTCTGTCGCATATGTCATGGCACATGCGACATAAATCAGAGGAGGAGGGTGAATGCGGCCGGCGCGCTGCTGTGCACGCGGCCATCTTGGATTTCCGGGAGGGGTTGAGAGGGGCACTTTGGTGACAGCGGGGGACCGGAGGGGACCGGGGAGGAGATTTATCTCCCATCTGACATGTTTGTTTATGCCAGATGGGAGATAAATATTTTTTTACCGGTGCTGTCATTTACTTTAATGTGATCATCGGTATATGGTGTATACCGGTGATCACGTGAGCGGGGACCAGAAAAACCGGCCTGAATCATGAGCTCCAGGGTCTCAGCTACGCCCTGAAACCCCGGAGATTTTCTGACGCTGGGGGGCGCTATTCACTTATTTCTGCCTGCTGTTTATAAACGGCAGATCAGAATAAGACTGCATTCACACGACCGATCCGTTTTTGTGGTCCGCAAAAAACGATCCTTTTCTTTCACGGATGCATCCGTGTGGCATCTGTTTCCGTTCCGTATATGATCTGTATGTCATCCGTTTGTCATCCGTGTGCCTTCTGGTTTTTTTGCGTACTAAAAAAAAACTGAAGGAGGTTAAATGCATAAATTTACACAGGATCCATAGCTTCAACCTACATGAGGCGGTCACATGTTCACTCCAGTGCCATTTTCTACTGCTTTTCACAGCGTAGAGCGCTCTGGTGATTTTCCTGTGCTTGTACACTTCATATCAGTCTTTTCTGTCATTTTAATGGCAGAAAGACACATACCGTAATGTCTCAGTATCCTGCATCTTGTAATTTTGCACCCTTTGGTGCCTTTCATGTGGCACTAAGGGATGCTTAGCCTTGTATTTAGCCAAAAAAAAAAAAATAAGTTTTAAAAAAAATGACATGCGGTTCCCCCTATTTTTGACAGCCAGCTAAGGTAAAGCAGACAGCTGCAGCCTGCAGACCACAGCTGGCAGCTTCACCTTGGCTGGTATTCCAAAACTGAGGGTACCCCACGCTGTTATTTTAAATTAAATAAATAATTACAAAAAAAAACAAGTGCATGTCCCCCCAAAATTGGATCACCAGCCAAGGTAGAGCGGACAGCAGGGGTCTGATGTTCTCAGACTAGGGAGGTTCATGGTTATTGGACTCTCCCAAGCCTAAAAATAGCAAACCTCAGCCGCCCCAGAAGTAGCGCATCCATTAGATGCGCCAATCCTGGTGCTTTGCCCAAGCTCATCCTGTTGCCCTGATGCGGTGGAAAACGGGGTAATATATAGGATTAATACCAGATGTGTAATATCACCTGGCATCAAGCCCTGTGGTTCGTGATGTCACGCGTCTATCAGATACCCGACATCACCAACCCAGTCAGTAATAAAAAAAAATAGTCGATAAACACATTTTTATTTGAAAAAACACTCCCCAAAACATTCCCTCTTTCACCAATTTATTAGAAAGAAAAACAAATCCAGGTCTGGTGTAATCCAAGGGGATCCCATGATGATCCATACCATAGTCAATGTCCCAGTCAATGAAGAACAGAATGTTCCATATTGGCTGGGAGAGGAATGCAGTGACCTGAACTAACATCAATAGGTCAGCCCAGGTAACTGCAGGGCATGACAAGTTCTGCTGTCAGGAGCTTAGCGAGGTACATCACCTGCGGTGATCGCTGCACTCCTGACAGCAGAGCTGTCACTGAGTTGAATGACCGCCGCCTTCACAACCAAGTATCGCGGGAGCTTGTGACGTCACCGCTAGTGACAGTCTCGGGTCGGGTGCGAAAGGAGATGTGACAAGCAGCGGCCATGGAGGATAGTGACAGCGCTGACGTCGGGAGGGCAGGACTTCATCACCGCAGGTAAGAACGAACAGATGATCTCCCGGCGGCCGGCTAATGAGAGCGATCAGCTGATCATTCACAAGAGTCGGTCCCCGAGAATGTGTGTGGGCAGCGGAGTGCGAGGTGGGTGGAGCCGAGTGAGGCCATGTGTGCGGGCAGCGGAGTGCGAGGTGGGTGGAGCCGAGTGGGGTATTGTGTGCGGGCAGCGGAGTGCGAGGTGGGTGGAGCCGAGTGAAGCCATGTGTGCGGGCAGCGGAGTGTGAGGTGGGTGGAGCCGAGTGGGGCCATGTGTGAGGGCAGCGGAAAGCGAGGTGGGTGGAGCCGAGCGGGGCCATGTGGCACTGAGGACGTCAGTGTCGGGGACTGCATGGCTGGGGACAGGTGAGTGTGAGTGTCTGTGTGTACATGCCGAGTGCAGGAGGGGTGGAGCCAAGCGGGGAAGTGTCGGCTCCCTGCACACGTAGCCAGGGTAAACATTGGGTTACTAACCAAAGCGCTTTGCTTGGATACCCGATATTTACCTTGGTTACCAGCTTACCGCAGGCTGCCAGCGATGGCTCCCTGCACACATAGCTGTAAAAAGCCACGCTTTTGGTGATCGAACCGTTCTCGAACATTACTCAAACTGTCGAGCTTTTAGCAAAAAGCTCGAGTTCGAGTTCGATCTCGAGCACCCCCCAAAATCACTCGAAGATGAAATTGGCGAACCTCGAACCTTGAACATCGCTCATCTCTACTCAGGACATCAAGCAAATAACATAAATAATCTTTTTTATGTTATTTGCTTGTGTCCTGAGGAAGGATACTGCGATCTCTGAAACGTGTTGACCTGTGCAATTGAATAAAGACATGGAATAATTTATTCACATTGATTGGTTTGGTGATAGCGTGGTGAGACACCTGTTTTCCTCTCCTGAGTCTATTTAACTGTAGATAAATTGAGAGAGGACCCTTGCTGACAATTAGTGCTTATACAATGCAAAAAAGAGAGATTTAACCAGTGACTATAACAATGGAAAATGACTCCATTATATACACTACTCTGCACTGGGATCCACTGATTATTGATGTTCCAGGTACTGACCATTACTATACAAGGTATGATCTGTTAGAAGTAATAGCTGCAGTTTATTATCTGCAAACCCAAGTGGTGATGAGTGATGACATAAGCTTGCTCTTTGATGCTTCATAATTGGGAAAAAGTTTGAAGGGAAACACAAATCAAATCTCCAGGGTTCCAAATTCACATGAAATTCATCTTGAACTTGATCCTCTACAGATGAATCTGCTGATCTCTCCTCAAATAAGTGATTCCCCTAGCCTTTAGAATGTGGAGACTCATGTTCATATTTCCTTTGCCATTATTGAAACCATTCATGTAAATTGCCTTAACTTGCTGCAACAATAATCATAAACGTTTTTGTATAACTGTGTTGTATTTGACTATACTTGACTTCTCTAGATACAAAGTAGGGTGTCTGCTTGCAAATTACCACTATTGCAATGTCTTTGAAAGGTCATCATATGTGCATTAATCTTAAAGTCACATGTCAACCTTTGATTAAATGCTAGGAATCATAATTGAATGTAAATGGGCACTGAATTGGGTTTTCACTTTATAATTGACTTTATTAATTGACCTCATAAGTCTGCTGTGGTATCAGATATTAAACAGTGAACCAGTCTTAGTGTTTACAGTCAAATAAGTGCTAATGAAACAAAATACTTTTCGTAGACCATACACTTTTGTGGAACTGTAAGATGTGCAGAATTTTAGCAAACTTGGAGGGTGTATTGAATATTTCATATAATGAGCATTCTAAATAAAGAAAATTAAAACATTATTGGTTATCTTTATATGGATTAAATAATAAAGTATTTTTTCCATGCTTCATAGTTTCCTAGTTTTAAGGTTGAAGGTAGATAGTGATGAGCAGACTCGCAGATAACCAGGATCGGCTGATCCCGGTGATCCGATGTCTAAAATCTGGTTCCGGGCCAGATTGTGGTCCCCATATAAAGGCCCCGTCACACTAAGCAACATCGCTAGCAACATCGCTGCTAACGAACAACTTTTGTGACGTAGCAGCGATGTTGCTAGTGATGTCGCTGTGTGTGACATCCAGCAACAACCTGGCCCCTGCAGTGAGGTCGTTGGTTGTTGCTGAATGTCCTGGGCCATTTTTTAGTTGTTGCTGTCCCGCTGTGAAGCACACATCGCTGTGTGTGACAGCGAGACAGCAACAACTAAATGTGCAGGCAGCAGGAGCCGGCTTCTGCGGAGGCTGGTAACCAATGTAAACATCGGGTAACCAAGAAGCCCTGTCCTTGGTTACCCGATATTTACCTTTGTTACCAGCCTCCGCCGCTCTCACTGTCAGTGCCGGCTCCTGCTCTGTGTACATATAGCTGCAGGACACATCGGGTTAATTAACCCGATGTGGGCTGTAGCTAGGAAAGCAGGGAGCCAGCGCTAAGCATTGTGCGCTGCTCCCTGCTCTGTGCACATTTAGCTGCAGCACACATCGGGTAATTAACCCGATGTGTGCTGTAACTAGGAGAGCAGGGAGCCAGCGCTCAGTGTGCGCTGCTCCCTGTTCTCTGCACGTGTAGCTGCGTGCGCTGGTAACCAAGGTAAATATTGGGTTGGTTACCCGATATTTACCTTAGTTACCAAGCGCAGCATCTTCCACACGGCGCTGGGGGCTGGTCACTGGTTGCTGGTGAGCTCACCAGCAACTCGTGTAGCGACGCTCCAGCGATCCCTGCCAGGTCAGGTTGCTGGTGGGATCGCTGGAGCGTCGCAGTGTGACATCTCACCAGTAACCTCCTAGCAACTTACCAGCGATCCCTATCGTTGTTGGGATCGCTGGTAAGTTGCTTAGTGTGACTGGACCTTTAGTCTATGGGGACTAGAATCTGGTGATTAAAAATGGAGATAGAAAGGATAGAGTGATAGGAGGTAGCACGCTATACCTACCAAGACACCGGCATGGCTGTACGCTGCTCCCAGGCCGCACATTTACTTCCAGTGCCGTGCATTAGGCTCATTTCATATGCACTGCTTTCCACACCCATCGGCGCCTGTGATTGTTTGCAGTCAGACACACCACTACTCTGAGTGGTAACATGTTAGCTGACTGCAACCAATCACAGGCGCCAGGATGGCCAGTAGGCTGGGAAAGTAGTGCATCTGTCTGTGGGTCAGTATCGTGGTTTAAAAATAAATAAATATAACAATTGGCGTAGGGTTCTCCCCCTTTATTATGATGCCCAGCACAGATAAAGCCCACGGCTACAGGCTGCAGTCACCAGCCCTGTGCTTATGAGGGCTGTGTATCAAAATGAGAGTAACCGCATGCAGGTTTTTGTTTTTTAATTAACTCCATAAATAATTTAAAAAAAAGCATGCGGTCACTCCCACTTTTGATATCCAGTCATCATAAAGCGCAACAGCTGGAGGCTGGTATTCTCAGCCTGGGAAGTCCCATAGTTATTTACTTTTACTTACAGATTAGTAATGGAGGGTGTCATAGATGTCTACCATTACTAATCTAGAGCTTAGTGACAGCTATGGGCTGTTATTAACCTCTTATATTACCCCGATTGCCACCTCACCAGGGTAATCGGGAAGAAGCGAGTAAAGCATCAGGTTTGTCGCATCTAAAGGATGCAACAGTTACGGGGTAGCAGTAGACTGCTAATCTTAGTCTGGGGGGTCCCAATAACTATGGGACTCGGCAGGCTGAGAATACCAGCCCCCAACTGTTGGGCTTTATCATGGCTGAGTATTGGGGGGACCGCACACCATTTTTTAAAATTACTTATTTAAATAAATAAAAAAAAAAAAGCTGCATGCGGTTCGTCTTATTTTGATAAACAGCTAAGATAAGCGCAGGGTTGGAAGCTGCAGCCTGGAGCCATGGGCTTTATCTGTGCTGGGTATCATAATATGGGGTGCCCTACACCAATTGTTTTATTTATTTATTTTACTACCATGATACTGACCCGCAGACATCGCCTGTGATTGGTTGCAGTCAGACACTGTCACACAGGCTGGGGACTGCAACCAATCACAGACGCCAAGATGGCTGGTGGGCGAGGAAAGCAGTACATATGGATGAGCAATGAGGAGTGGCCCAGGAAGTGAGGGAGAGGCCACCGCTGCAGTGCACAGCCGTGCGGGAGCAGTGTACAGCCGCACTGGTGCCTTCGTAAATATGAAGCTCACTTCATTCTTATTTTCATTATTTTTCCCTTATTTTTTTTTTAATTTCCTGAATGTCAGATCTGGATCAATATCTGGAATCCCGGGCACCTTTGAAACTTTTACAGTCTGCGTCCATCCTTCACTAACGGTAGACTATGGAATGTTGTACCAGAAGAGGAAGCAATAGCTGAAGCCATACCAGCATCTAAAAAAGGGGTGGATGCTTGTATCACAACAAATTACATTGTGGGTCTTAATAATCTAACAATATAGAATGCATAATTAAAGGTCAAATATGATGAATCTATGCAGTTTGAATTTCACATTACTTTCTGTAGGCGACAAAACTTTTGTCTTGCCAAAATCTGACCTTTTTGTGTTCAATAAATGATCAATATAACAATACCAGAAACTATAGTGCTCACAAACCGACGTAGTACAGGTTAGTATTAAATGACATGTGCGGGGTAAAATGGAGAACAACTTACTTGCCTGGAGGGTGCACCAGACTAGATGCATGAATGAACGCATGTCCTCATCTGGAGGTTCGTAGTAAACTGCAGAGGTAACAAGTAGCGTGGATGACTGTGTTGCAGATGAAAACATTTTCCTTGGAACTGGCAGTAAATGCAGAGTATGATGGTGTTCTGCGGGGTGGGCTTCAAGGGGTGAATGCTAATCTTACCCCGTAGGAAGAACGGTGTGCGGTCAGGAGCTGGCGTCTGTATCCAGGGGCCCCAGCCGGCGGCTTCCCTGGATACTCGGACGCAAGCGTGTGAGGAGAGCGTGTGACGTCACAAGACTCAAGACAGGCTACGTCTTTGCAGAAACTTTATTTTCATAACCTAAACCAAATTTGGGAGGGTTTCAGCTTTCAGAAGAGTAATTTATGAAACCAATGGATGAATTTAAAGTCAGGTTATAAGTTTTTATTTACATAACATGGATAAGCGACAGAACTTCTGTCAGTGACTGTAAATAACCTGCAGTATTATATTCATCAAGCATCATCATTAAACTTGACAGACTTTAAATAAAAGTTTGGTTTGGGACCCGTACTTGACCCAAACTTGACTCCAGACCCCATATTAATGGGGACCTGAACTTCTGTGCTGTAAAATGGCTGTAAATATCTCATAGTAAGGGCTAGAAAGCTACAAAAAATAAGCAAAATGGGGCAGTTGCCTTGCAACCAAATTTTGGATAGGGAATAAATAAAAAAGTGACATGGGCTCCCACCTATTTTTGATAATCAGTGCATTTAAAGCAGAGAGCTGCAGGCTACAATCCTCAGCTGTCTGCTTTGCCTTAGCTGGTTATCAAAAATAGCAAGGGTATCACATTGTTTTTTTAATTATTTAAATAAATAAAATAATTTAAAAAAAACAGTGTGGGTTCCCCCTTTTTGATTACCAACCACGTTAACACAGACAGCTGGATTTTAGTATTATCAGGCTGGGAAGGCCCATGGTTATTTGGTCCTTCATAGCTTAAAAATAGCTGCCTTCCTTTGCTCCAGAAGTGGTATATCTATTAGATGCACCAATTCTGGGGCGTTGCCCGACTTTTACTGATAGCCCTGGTATGGTGGCGATCAGGGTAATTCTTTTTTAATGTTGATGTTAACTGTGAATTGACAACTGACATGAAGCCCAGGGGTTACTAATGTATAAGCGTGTATCAGACACCCTCATTACTACCCGGTAAGTATAGAGTTAAAAAATACACATGATCAGGAAAAAAAAAGATATATTTGAATAAAGACTCTCAAAATCTCCTTTGTTCACTAATTTAATAAAAAAAATGTTCCCATGAAGCTCCGACATAATCAAATTGAGGGATAAGGATTCCCCCATACTCCATCATTCACTAATTTATTAATTCAAAACAAATTCTGGAAGTTCCAAAGTAACAAAAGGAGTAATGTCCCCTGATGCCCATCAATTACTGTGGAGATTTGTTTTGCAAAAGTAGTCAGAACGAGGCTTCATAGGTCACTGTTGGTTAGTGACAGGACTGGAATTTCTCACAAGCATAAGAATTTCCGTACCTACCGCTGACCAAATTTATTACATAGATATGGAAGCAAAAAAAAACTTACTACACAAATGCGAGAACGTCAATATAGTAACTGAATTGCGCTTACTACATAGTTACAACAAAAGACCCAAGCTAACTACATAGATATAAAAACAGAACAAAGCTTACTCCATGAATATGGTACCAAAACTGATTGTACTGCATACATAGGAGAACAAAACAAAGCTTACTACATAGATCTAGTACTAGAACTGAGTTTACTTAAAATATATGGTAGCAGCCAAGCTTAATGCATAGCTATGTGAACAGAACCAAGCTTATTACATAGATACAGTACTAGAACTGAGCTTACAAAATACAAGAGCAAAACCAAGTTACTACAGAGATAAGGGAATAAAACACAATTTCAGCATAAGTCATAAGTCTGTGTATTTAATCAAACAGCAGGTAGTGTTGACAAAAGCTGAACAATATAGAAAAATAATAGAGTGAGGCCCTTTTAAAAAGAAAAAAAAATTGTAAACTATTTTTCCTTAAAATATATATTCAGATTTAGTTTTAGGATACTGTCAAGATTTGGCCGTTTTCACACCCACTGCGCTCGTCATTTTACTGCTCCATATACACCTCTTTCTCTTCTGCATTTCTGATCAGAAACAATGAGAGAAACAAAAGAGAAAGTGCCTGTGATTGTCTTTTTGCAAATTACATATGGAGTAGTGATGTGAAAAGTGCAGAGAGTGGGAAAACATCTGAATCCTAATAGTGCTTTACACAATGTTTGGAGATAAAGGGAAATCCTGCAAATCCTTGACACCTATTTAAAGGTTACTTATCACCTCGAGAAATGCTACTTATCTGCATCTATAGGGTCAATCTGCAAGTAAAAATTGTTTAAAGTCTGGTAAGCCGGTTACTGGAAAAGCGTTGGCTAAATAATTAATTTTTATTTTCCTTGCTATCACTTGCTTCCTTTCAATGCAAAAAAGCTGTTACCGTCTTCGCTCACTACAAACTGTGTGGACTGTAATAACATAACGAAACTTTGATTGTGACATACTCCAAGCTCAGGTCTGGATTTTTGGAATAACCAACATGGCAGCAACCGATTTTAAACCAGCAACTGCGTCACAGGGGCTGATGGCAGCTGGTGAGTGCATGTGCCATCATGTTATTCAAATGCAGCTCAGTCATTGACAAAGGCATTTAAATACTTAAAGCAGCAGCAATAAAGAAGATCTCTGATCACTGCTGTTGCATGTAGATGTCGGCTGTATATACCAATTGACATCTCCCGATATGGAGCAGGCTCAATTCCTGAACTTGCTCTATACAAGCACTTCCCTATGGTAGTGATATAGTTACATTAAGGTATGCAAAGGGTTAATTTCAATTGTCCACTTCTAAACATGGAAAAACAAATGGAAATCCATAACACAGGTATGAATGAGCCCTAATAGATTTAATAAATGTGCCCCAATCGTATGCACATTTTTATTCACTACAATACACTACTACATACACTCATCTTACACATCTACACATGATTCAAAAATACACAGATAGTTATACAGACATGTACACATATTCCGGCATCAGTACTTGAATACACCACCAGGACCACCATTCCTACAAGAACTGAGCACCAGAACCATCATCAGTACATGGTATATCAATTGTAATGTCAGGTCAGACCCATATGCATTTTTATCGCATGAACCTACAACTCCCAGTATGTCCTTAACAATGGAAATGAGACTTTGGGATTTATTGTAATCCGTCATCATCAGAATGCTGGCCATACAAGAATCACAGTACTAATGACACATACTCTGTATCACACATAATTATTTACATCCAGGCATTCTCTTTCTTTTAGTCATCTTGTCCCGATGGCATGATGACTTTTTACATTCACAGGTTAGCTCTGCAGACTTCCATCTTCTCTCGTCATTTAGAGAACATCCTGACAGAGCACTTAAAAATAACAGCATGATTATAACACTATTGAATAAAAATATCTCCCCCATGATGTGTTCCTAAATAAATATTTGCCCCTTACTGTGTTCCCTGCACAAACTAAAAACCCACACTGTCCCTCTTTTGGTACATGCCCTCCACATTGCCGTCTCCTTTTTGAACTGGGCTCCCTCTTCAAACTGTCCTCTCACATTGTGTCCCTCCTATACTGCACACATGGTAAGACCTGCACACACGCATATGCACTAAAGTGCACACTCACTCATGCATACATACATAGTCACACAGACATGCACCAACATACAGATGTCGCGGGCGGTGGGGCGCTGCGCTTACCACGCTCGGGTCCGGCGCTGCTGCTGCTGCTGCTCGGTGGCTCGAGCGGTGGGCCGGATCCGGGAACTCGAGCGGCGCTCCTCGCCCGTGAGTGAAAGGGGGGTAGTTCGGTTTGGGGATTTGGTCCGTGACGCCACCCACGGGTTGTGGTGAGGTTGGGCACCACCGCTGCTATTGACGGGGATCCCGGGAGCGATGGTAGGGAGCATCTGGGATGTTTCTCTCCCCTCCGTGGGGAGTCTGTGCTGGTTCCGTGAACCTGAATAGCCATGGGTTCGCTTATCACTAGAAATAATCTTATAACAGGTAGATATCAATGTGTGCTGAATTTGAGAGACACATGCAAATCTCTGGCCTGTGCTAAACATGAACTTATATGCTTGCAATAATGTATCTTATCAAAACCTACCAATCCTAACATTAAAACATGCATTTATTCTTCTTATCTTGACCTGTTAGACTTTCTAAAACAATTATCCTGGGATGAAAGGTAACATTGAGTAGGTATGTTTAGTAGAGTTCAGCGATGTTCGATTCGAACGGTTCGCCAATTTCAAATTCGAGTGATTTTGGTCAGTGTTCGAGTCGTTCAATGAACTCGAATGATTTGCTTCAAGTTCGGCAGTTCAAGTTATCATTTAATAACGGCTCGATCACCAAAAAATGTAGCTAGTTAGTAGCTGGCTTTTCACTGTAATACTGTGAGTCACTGTAAATAATGATATTATCAAAATTCAGCGTATAGTGTGCGGGGGGGGGGGACGGGGTTTAGATCAGTGCTGCTGCTGAGTGCTGAAAGAATGGCGATCGCCATTTTTTTTTTCCTAACCGCACGTACAGTGGGGCGGGCCAGGCTGTTAGCCAATCACAGACACACACACAGCAAAGTGGATTTTTGCCAGACAAGCAAGGGCATGTGTCATAGGCTGTGCATGTCACATGTTTTTGCCCTATAAGACCCGGCCATTTTCCCCATCACCGCCATTATCTCTTTGCTGCGGGTGGGTGACAGTCACCACTGCAGCTCCCGCTGCTGCTGTGTGCGCTATAGATATACAGTGCAATCTACACATTGCTTTAGGGATTAGGGACTACTTGTAATTTCAGCCCTTTTCAGGGCTACATTACAGCCGTTTTATACCTCAAATTCAAAATACAGGGAGGAACCCAATCGACAACAAAACCATGAAAAAAGTTCCTATTTTAAAATATCAATCTTTATTAGTCAATTTCTAAAAAACTGTCAGTGCAGTCAAGAGAGGAATAGCCACTTAAAAGTGGTTGGGCGGGTGTATAGGGGGGAAGACACGTGCGCCAGATGTCGATGTTGAGGATATAGGCAGGGGAGGGAGGGGGCCTGTCCTAGCCCTATGAGTTTCCCCTACCTACCAGCGGAGTGTACACACCCTAATGTACTCGGTGCCCCCGCTCCTCGGCGGCTGTCCCTTACTGTCCCTCCAACCATAAAACCACCATTACCAAAAAAGTGTATGTGAATAAATGTGCAGGTCAAAAAAACCTAAAACGTCTGGTATGCAGTTTTGTTAATACATATGAGATCAAAAAGTTCCCCAATCAAGGGACACCTTATTCCCAAAAGGATGACCAATAGTACTCTTATTCCCAAGGAACCAAGCCTAACGAGTCTGGGTAACCACTCTGTATTATTAATACATGTCCATTCAACATATATCTGATGTCAAGTAGTTCCCCTATGGGGGTGAACTGTAATCACATAATTCCCTTGATAATCAGATGGTACTCCTATCCCATAGGACACAGGCCCACATCGTCAAGGAAACCACTCCTAAATGTAAATACAAATCAGGTAAAGTGGTCTCCCTCTCAAAATTAGACCCAAAATACACTACTTTCCTTAAGGGAGGAAAGCTATGCTTTCATCCTAGGGGAATATCAATATAGCTGCACACCAATCTCAGATAAAATATTTGGCACGTTCAGAATGATTGAAGTACTCATTGTACCCCTTTAATCAGGTTATATCATAATACTTATCCTATAATGATTAAAGTACTTATCGTGTCAATAAGCATATCATCTCAGCATATCTCTACGCGTTTCTCCCTCAGGATGTCTGGGGGTTCATCAGGAGATTTTCAATCTGTAAAACCAATCTCACAATGGAGAAACGGTTGCTGTGCCTGGTAACGCCACTCTGGACCGCAGGAATCTGGGTCCTAGCTCATTCGTGGTATCAGAGGTGAATGCCTCATTTGGCCACCCATCACCTCCACTTATATCAACTCAATAGACGCCATTTTGCCCCGCCCTCATGAGACTTACTGTCCATGATAATTTCACAAACCGCGCCATTCTGCCGGAGGTCACTTCCGGTTTGAAGTCTCAGTGACGTAGGACCGGAAGTCAGTGTTTCCCACCAGGCCTTGCTACAATTCCAGGCCTCCAACGTCACACCGGAAGTTCCGGCATATGGACCGCACATTGCGTTCCATCTGTCAGGAACGCCCACATGGGGAACAGAGGGTCACATGGTGAGGGAGGGTAATTGGCAGATCACATGACTTTACGATAGTGGAACGCACACTGCGCTCCCTTTGCACGAAGCGCCCTCATAACAGCAAAAGCGTCGCCTGTAATGAAGGCCAGTCACGTGACTCATGAGTAATATAGGGCTATTCATATAGATAGAGACAGTGCGATATCATTATATCGTCAGAAAATAAACCATAGCTCGTCCTATAGGGACAATAAGCACATAGGCATAGAAATCAGCTCCGCTCCATACCACATCCCACATGGGTGTAAAAAGAGGGTTCCCAAACCACCATGAACCATTTACATGAGGGTTAGATGAAACTGGTGAAATTTAGTTGTTCATTAATCCCATCTGGGGACATACTGCGTAGCAAATAAATCCACCTTGTTTCCCTTTGGAGAATTAACCTATTCCAATCACCCAACCTCTCATTTTTTTGGACGGTCTCAATTACCTTAAATAGGATATTCTTATCCCCATTATGGTATTGGACCATGTGTCGGGCAAGTGCAGTGTCCCTTTTGTGGAGAATGTCCCCCATGTGCTCTCCGATCCTTACTCTAAATTCTCTCTTTGTTTTCCCCACATAGTTTTTGGGACACTGACAGGTGCACATGTAGACTACTCCGGTGGTCTTGCAATTCGCAAAATCCCTATTGGAGAAGACTCTCCCTGTCGCTGCACTTGCAAAGGTTTTAGAGGGGTCAATATACCTACAAAAACTGCAGGTCCCACACCTAAAGGTCCCAATCGGTCTCCTGTCTAGCCATGTCCCTGCCGATTTTGGTTGTTCAAAATGACTATGGACCAGGTGGTCCCTTATTGACCTCCCTCTCCTAAAGGTGACTGAGGGTTTTGTAGTTAGGGTGTCTGTCAAATCAGGGTCTGCCCGAAGAATGTCCCAGTGCCGCCTTAAAATATCCATGATCTTATCAGTCTGGTCGTCATAGGTCCCAATCAATCTTGTCAACCCATCGTTTTGTACTTTCTGGCGTGGCACAATTAACTCGGTCCTGTTTCTTCCTTTTGCGACCCTATATGCTTGATCTACAAATCCAAAAAGGAAATCCTATCCCCCCCTATCTCCGAAGTAAACCTAAGGTTCAGGTTGTTCAAATTAAGGTGTCCAACAAAGGCCCTGAAGGAGTTTTGATCACCCGACCAAAGGATGAGGATGTCATCAATATATCTCCCCCAGAATAAGATCCTGGGGGTCCAGATGACATCCTCATCCCTGAAGACAACTGTGTCCTCCCACCAACCCAGGAGCAAGTTAGCGTATGTGGGAGCACAAGGGCTCCCCATCGCTGTGCCCCTGAGTTGATGGTAGAACTTCCTGTCAAACAGGAAGTAGTTGTGCCCCAGGACAAACCTCAGTAGTTTAATAATTAAGGTGTTATGGGGTCCAAGATGACTCTTTGTTGGACACCTTAATTTGAACAACCTGAACCTTAGGTTTACTTCGGAGATAGGGGGGGATAGGATTTCCTTTTTGGATTTGTACATCAAGAGGAATCGAGACGGCTATTTGGATACCACCATCTACAGGAAACCCACGGCAACTAATAGTTTGCTACGATGGGAGAGCTGTCACCCTACTAGCCTGAAGAGAGGAATCCCCAAGGGACAGTTCCTTCGACTTCGGAGGAACTGTTCCAGTTTGGAAGATTTCCAGGCACAATCAAATAACCTTAGGCGTAGGTTCAGAGATAGAGGCTACCCAGTGGGAGTGATTGATGAAGCATATAGGGTCGCAAAAGGAAGAAACAGGACCGAGTTAATTGTGCCACGCCAGAAAGTACAAAACGATGGGTTGACAAGATTGATTGGGACCTATGACGACCAGACTGATAAGATCATGGATATTTTAAGGCGGCACTGGGACATTCTTCGGGCAGACCCTGATTTGACAGACACCCTAACTACAAAACCCTCAGTCACCTTTAGGAGAGGGAGGTCAATAAGGGACCACCTGGTCCATAGTCATTTTGAACAACCAAAATCGGCAGGGACATGGCTAGACAGGAGACCGATTGGGACCTTTAGGTGTGGGACCTGCAGTTTTTGTAGGTATATTGACCCCTCTAAAACCTTTGCAAGTGCAGCGACAGGGAGAGTCTTCTCCAATAGGGATTTTGCGAATTGCAAGACCACCGGAGTAGTCTACATGTGCACCTGTCAGTGTCCCAAAAACTATGTGGGGAAAACAAAGAGAGAATTTAGAGTAAGGATCGGAGAGCACATGGGGGACATTCTCCACAAAAGGGACACTGCACTTGCCCGACACATGGTCCAATACCATAATGGGGATAAGAATATCCTATTTAAGGTAATTGAGACCGTCCAAAAAAATGAGAGGTTGGGTGATTGGAATAGGTTAATTCTCCAAAGGGAAACAAGGTGGATTTATTTGCTACGCAGTATGTCCCCAGATGGGATTAATGAACAACTAAATTTCACCAGTTTCATCTAACCCTCATGTAAATGGTTCATGGTGGTTTGGGAACCCTCTTTTTACACCCATGTGGGATGTGGTATGGAGCGGAGCTGATTTCTATGCCTATGTGCTTATTGTCCCTATAGGACGAGCTATGGTTTATTTTCTGACGATATAATGATATTGCACTGTCTCTATCTATATGAATAGCCCTATATTACTCATGAGTCACGTGACTGGCCTTCATTACAGGCGACGCTTTTGCTGTTATGAGGGCGCTTCGTGCAAAGGGAGCGCAGTGTGCGTTCCACTATCGTAAAGTCATGTGATCTGCCAATTACCCTCCCTCACCATGTGACCCTCTGTTCCCCATGTGGGCGTTCCTGACAGATGGAACGCAATGTGCGGTCCATATGCCGGAACTTCCGGTGTGACGTTGGAGGCCTGGAATTGTAGCAAGGCCTGGTGGGAAACACTGACTTCCGGTCCTACGTCACTGAGACTTCAAACCGGAAGTGACCTCCGGCAGAATGGCGCGGTTTGTGAAATTATCATGGACAGTAAGTCTCATGAGGGCGGGGCAAAATGGCGTCTATTGAGTTGATATAAGTGGAGGTGATGGGTGGCCAAATGAGGCATTCACCTCTGATACCACGAATGAGCTAGGACCCAGATTCCTGCGGTCCAGAGTGGCGTTACCAGGCACAGCAACCGTTTCTCCATTGTGAGATCGGTTTTACAGATTGAAAATCTCCTGATGAACCCCCAGACATCCTGAGGGAGAAACGCGTAGAGATATGCTGAGATGATATGCTTATTGACACGATAAGTACTTTAATCATTATAGGATAAGTATTATGATATAACCTGATTAAAGGGGTACAATGAGTACTTCAATCATTCTGAACGTGCCAAATATTTTATCTGAGATTGGTGTGCAGCTATATTGATATTCCCCTAGGATGAAAGCATAGCTTTCCTCCCTTAAGGAAAGTAGTGTATTTTGGGTCTAATTTTGAGAGGGAGACCACTTTACCTGATTTGTATTTACATTTAGGAGTGGTTTCCTTGACGATGTGGGCCTGTGTCCTATGGGATAGGAGTACCATCTGATTATCAAGGGAATTATGTGATTACAGTTCACCCCCATAGGGGAACTACTTGACATCAGATATATGTTGAATGGACATGTATTAATAATACAGAGTGGTTACCCAGACTCGTTAGGCTTGGTTCCTTGGGAATAAGAGTACTATTGGTCATCCTTTTGGGAATAAGGTGTCCCTTGATTGGGGAACTTTTTGATCTCATATGTATTAACAAAACTGCATACCAGACGTTTTAGGTTTTTTTGACCTGCACATTTATTCACGTACACTTTTTTGGTGATGGTGGTTTTATGGTTGGAGGGACAGTAAGGGACAGCCGCCGAGGAGCGGGGGCACCGAGTACATTAGGGTGTGTACACTCCGCTGGTAGGTAGGGCAAACTCATAGGGCTAGGACAGGCCCCCTCCCTCCCCTGCCTATATCCTCAACATCGACATCTGGCGCACGTGTCTTCCCCCCTATACACCCGCCCAACCACTTTTAAGTGGCTATTCCTCTCTTGACTGCACTGACAGTTTTTTAGAAATTGACTAATAAAGATTGATATTTTAAAATAGGAACTTTTTTCATGGTTTTGTTCTACATTACAGCCGTTCATAGCCATTGTTGCTAGGCAGGTCTGTGCCAGCGCTGTGCAGAGGTTTATATCACAGTGTCTGGCTACATCAGCTCAGGCACTTCCTTGGGGCATAGTTTCATTGTCAGTGATAGAAAGTGAGGCTTCCTCTGCTGACAAGCAAGCTACAGCACCTGTGCAGTGTACAGCACCTGTTCATTTTTGCTACGCAATTTTTATTGCAAAAAGTGCAGGACGTTTTAGGGGCATACTTTCATTGTCTGGGATACTACGTTAGGGTTCCTCTGCTGTCAAGCAAGCTACACCACCTCTGCATTGTACACGACATCTCCATTTTTGCTAAGCAATTTTTATTGCAAAAAGTGCTGCCATTTTTAGGGCCATACTTCCATTGAGTGGGAAACTACATTAGGGTTCCTCTGCTGACAATTTTGCTATACCACTTATGCATTGTACACCACATCTCCATTTTTGCTACGCAGTTTTAATTGCAAAAAGTGCTGCCATTTTTAGGGCCATACTTCCATTGTCTGGGATACTACGTTAGGGTTCCTCTGCTGACAATTTTGCTATACCACCTATGTATTGTACACCACATCTCCATTTTTGCTACACAATTTTAATTGCAAAAAGTGCTGCCATTTTTAGGGCCATACTTTCTTTGTCTGGTATACTACGTTAGGGTTCCTCTACTAACAATATTACTATGCCACCTCTGCATTGTACACCACATCTCCATTTTTGCTATGCAATTTTTATAGCAAAGAGTGCAGCCAGTTTTTGGGCCATAGTTTCATTGTCTGTGATAGTCAGTGTTGGTTCTTCAGCTGTCAATAAAGCTAGACCACCTCTGCAATCTACACCACCTCTCCATTTTTGCTACATTTTAATTGTCCAATTTGTTCAGAAACAAAATGAGTGGCAAAAGGACAGATGCTGGTAGAAAGGGGAACAGGCGTGTTGGAAAGGGAAAAAAAGTTTGTGTCCATGGGGTAGGTGGTAAAGGAACAGTAACATCTGCTGAAGAAAGGCCATCTTCCAGCAAAAGTAAGAAGTCTACTACTTTCCGTGGACAATCTGATGTGATCCATTTTTTACGGAACAACTCTACCAAAGGTAGATGATGCAAAAAAAAAAGCACATGCTTGAATGGATCTCAAATGCTCCATCAAGTGGCCTCTCCTTCAGCTCAACTTCAACATCCCAAAGACTCCATTCCTCTGAGTTGTCACCCCAATCACACTTGCTTTCTAACAGCTCCCAAGTCTCCACCCGCCCTGCAGAGTATGGGGTAACAGAGATGGTTGAGTCTGCAGTCACACTATAGACTGGGAATCAGAGGCCTGCTCCAAAGCTACAGTGAGTCCAGACCAGGAAATGATCTGCAGTGATGGCCAGAAGCTTTGTGAGTCACATTCAGGCCCTGATGAAGACGTTTCTGAGCATAATGTAGACCCTCATTCCCAAACTGTAACTCCTCTTGGTGGAGACAATGAGGAACATTCTGATGACGATGAGACTCAGATACCTGATTGGAATGACAACTTAACTATTCGGTCACGGCAGGAAGAGGTTAGCTCTGAGGACGGGGGGAGTGCAAACACACAGGGTGATGATGATGTTGT
This sequence comes from Anomaloglossus baeobatrachus, assembly GCF_048569485.1. Classification (NCBI taxonomy): domain Eukaryota; kingdom Metazoa; phylum Chordata; class Amphibia; order Anura; family Aromobatidae; genus Anomaloglossus; species Anomaloglossus baeobatrachus. Next base: position 417,433,075 of record NC_134358.1, read on the forward strand.
AAATCCCACTTGCTGTCAACTCACAGTTAGGCACTCGATGAGGTCAGCAGAGGCAGTGGAGGAGGATGCGACTGACGACGAGGTTAGCTTGCGCCTTCCTGGACAGAGACGGAGTACTGGAAGCACATCAACAACTGCATCCTCAGCCACAACTCTGCCTCTGAGCACAAGTAGAGGTGGCTCTGCAGGTAGCATGGGCTCTAAGCCTTGCCTAGCCTGGTCCTTTTTTGACCTTGCAAAGGATCTCCCAACTCATGTCATCTGTAAGATTTGTTGCCAATCTCTAAGTAGAGGCCAAAACCTCACTAGTTTAACTACTTCGACCATGAACCGTCAAAATGATATCAAGCATAAGTCCCAGTGGGAAGCTCACTGTGCTACAATGCGGCCCAGTGGAGCACGCCAACCACCGTCTGCCCCGCGCGCTCTTCATTAGAGATGAGCGAACCGGTCCCGGTTCGGCTCGAGGTCGGCTCACCGAACGGAGGTCCCGTTCGAGTTCGGCTCGTCGAACGTTCGACGAACCGAACTCTAACTGCATAGGAAACAATGGCAGGCAATCACAAACACATAAAAACACCTAGAAAACACCCTCAAAGGTGTCCAAAAGGTGACAAACAACTCACAACACAACACAAACACATGGGAAAGTGACAAGGACATATACTCATGCGAAAACAAAACAGCTGGACAAGGAAAAAGAGGAGGACACACAGATATAGGCATGGCACGCCCTTCTAAAATCATGTAAAACACCGCAAGGTGACTCCAAGCGTAGTCTCCCTTTTTTTCCAAAAATTGGGCCCCACACACACCCACCCATTCAGTGGCAGCACTTGTGCCCTAGTTGTACACTTCACAGCTAGATTTGCATCAAGCACATTCAAAAATACGCCATACTTAACCGTCCCCAGGATGACTCCGGGGAAGGTAGCAAAGTCTTTGCTGAACCATGACTTGTTCATCTTGGCTCCTTTTAAAAAACAGAGCAAGCAAGGGTTACTCCAAGCGGAGTCTCCCTTTTTTCCAAAAATTGGGCCCCACACACACCCACCCCTTCAGTGGCAGCAGTTGTGCCCCAGTTGTACAATTCACAGCTAGATTTGCATCAAGCACATTCAAAAATACGCCATTCTTATCCGTCCCCAGGATGACACCGGGGTAGGTAGCAAAGTCTTTCCTGATCCCAGCTCTGTTCATCTTGGCTTCTTTTAAAAACACAGCAAACAAGGGTTACTCCAAGCGGAGTCTCCCTTTTTTTCCAAAAATTGTGCCCCACACACACCCACCCATTCAGTGGCAGCACTTGTGCCCTAGTTGGGCACTTCACAGCTAGATTTGCATCAAGCACATTCAAAAATACGCTCTTCTTAACCGTCCCCAGGATGACACCAGGGTAGGTAGCAAAGTCTTTCCTGATCCCAGCTCTGTTCATCTTGGCTTCTTTTAAAAACAATGTAAGCAAGGGTTACTCCAAGCGGAGTCTCCCTTTTTTCCAAAAATTGGGCCACACAGACACCCCATCAGTGGCAGCACTTGTGCCCTAGTTGCAAACATGATGTTTTGATTTGCATCAAGCACATTCAAAAATACGGCCTAATTAACCGTCCCCAGGATGACACCGGGGTAGGTAGCAAAGTCTTTCCTGATCCCAGCTCTGTTCATCTTGGCTTCTTTTAAAACACAGCAAGCAAGGGTTACTCCAAGCGGAGTCTCCCTTTTTTTCCAAAAATTGTGCCCCACACACACCCACCCATTCAGTGGCAGCACTTGTGCCCTAGTTGTGCACTTCACAGCTAGATTTGCATCAAGCACATTCAAAAATACGCTCTTCTTAACCGTCCCCAGGATGACACCAGGGTAGGTAGCAAAGTCTTTCCTGATCCCAGCTCTGTTCATCTTGGCTTCTTTTAAAAACACAGCAAGCAAGGGTTACTCCAAGCGGAGTCTCCCTTTTTTTCCAAAAATTGTGCCCCACACACACCCACCCATTCAGTGGCAGCACTTGTGCCCTAGTTGTGCACTTCACAGCTAGATTTGCATCAAGCACATTCAAAAATACGCTCTTCTTAACCGTCCCCAGGATGACACCAGGGTAGGTAGCAAAGTCTTTCCTGATCCCAGCTCTGTTCATCTTGGCTTCTTTTAAAAACAATGTAAGCAAGGGTTACTCCAAGCGGAGTCTCCCTTTTTTCCAAAAATTGGGCCACACAGACACCCCATCAGTGGCAGCACTTGTGCCCTAGTTGCAAACATGATGTTTTGATTTGCATCAAGCACATTCAAAAATACGGCCTAATTAACCGTCCCCAGGATGACACCGGGGTAGGTAGCAAAGTCTTTCCTGATCCCAGCTCTGTTCATCTTGGCTTCTTTTAAAAACACAGCAAGCAAGGGTTACTCCAAGCGGAGTCTCTTTTTTTTTCCAAAAATTGTGCCCCACACACACCCACCCATTCAGTGGCAGCACTTGTGCCCTAGTTGTGCACTTCACAGCTAGATTTGCATCAAGCACATTCAAAAATACGCTCTTCTTAACCGTCCCCAGGATGACACCAGGGTAGGTAGCAAAGTCTTTCCTGATCCCAGCTCTGTTCATCTTGGCTTCTTTTAAAAACACAGCAAGCAAGGGTTACTCCAAGCGGAGTCTCCCTTTTTTTCCAAAAATTGTGCCCCACACACACCCACCCATTCAGTGGCAGCACTTGTGCCCTAGTTGTGCACTTCACAGCTAGATTTGCATCAAGCACATTCAAAAATACGCTCTTCTTAACTGTCCCCAGGATGACACCAGGGTAGGTAGCAAAGTCTTTCCTGATCCCAGCTCTGTTCATCTTGGCTTCTTTTAAAAACACAGCAAGCAAGGGTTACTCCAAGCGGAGTCTCCCTTTTTTTCCAAAAATTGTGCCCCACACACACCCACCCATTCAGTGGCAGCACTTGTGCCCTAGTTGTGCACTTCACAGCTAGATTTGCATCAAGCACATTCAAAAATACGCTCTTCTTAACCGTCCCCAGGATGACACCAGGGTAGGTAGCAAAGTCTTTCCTGATCCCAGCTCTGTTCATCTTGGCTTCTTTTAAAAACACAGCAAGCAAGGGTTACTCCAAGCGGAGTCTCCCTTTTTTTCCAAAAATTGTGCCCCACACACACCCACCCATTCAGTGGCAGCACTTGTGCCCTAGTTGGGCACTTCACAGCTAGATTTGCATCAAGCACATTCCAAATCCACAAGCATTTACTCTCCCCAGGATGACACAGGGGTAGTAAATTCCTTCTGGATCCATGACTTGTTCATTTTGATGAACGTCAGTCTGTCCACATTGTCACTGGACAGACGCGTGCGCTTATCTATCAGCACACACCCAGCAGCACTGAAGACACGTTCAGAGACAACACTGGCAGCTGGACACGACAAAATCTCCAAGGCGTAACTGGAGAGCTCTGGCCATTTTTCTAGATTTGAAGCCCAAAAGGAGAAAGGCTCCATTTGCAAAGTCATGGCATCGATGTTCATTTGGAGATACTCCTGTATCATCCTCTCCAGCCGTTGACTATGTGTCAGACTTGTTGTCTCTGGTGGCCTTGCAAAAGAGGGTCTAAAAAAATTATGAAAAGATTCCATAAAATTGCTGTTACCAGCACCAGATTCGTTCCTACTGGTACAGGTAGACTGTTGAAGATGACGAGACCGTCCCATGTTTGGCAAGTTACAACTGGGAGATTCCCTCCCTGCACCTGCACGGTTGTTTGGTGGAAAAGCCGAGCTACGATCGAGTAACAGCTTCTGCTGATACTCCTGCATACGTGCGTCCCTTTCTATGGCTGGAATTATGTCACAAAATTTGGACTTGTACCGGGGATCTAATAGTGTGGCAATCCAGTAGTCATCATCACTTCTAATTTTGACAATACGAGAGTCATGTTGGAGGTAGTGCAACAAGAAGGCACTCATGTGTCTTGCGCAGCCATGCGGACCAAGTCCACGCTGTGTTTGTGGCATAGAGGTGCTACCCGTTATTTCTTCCTCTGACATCTCCCCCCAACCTCTTTCAACTGAAATTTGACCAAGGTCTCCCTCATCCGCTGAGTCTTCCATGTCCATGGACAGTTCGTCCTCCATTTCTTCATGTTCTCCTGCACCTTCCTCAACATTTCGCCTGCTACTATGCGCCCTTGTTGATCCCTGTCCCCCATGGTCCCATGCCTGCTGCGTTGGTGATGATGAACGTCTGGACCTTGGTGATGTTGTTGTCCCTTGCGCATATGAATCCTCCTGTAGTTCCTCCCCTTCCTGTTGTCCCACCCCCTGACTCCGAATAGTGTTTAGCGTGTGCTCCAGCATGTAAATGACTGGAATCGTCATGCTGATAATGGCATTGTCAGCGCTAAACATATTCGTCGCCATGTCGAAACTGTGCAGAAGGGTGCATAGGTCCTTGATCTGAGACCACTCCATCAGGGTGATCTGCCCCACCTCTGCATCTCGTTGGCCCAGGCTATACGTCATGATGTATTGCACCAGGGCTCTGCGGTGCTGCCACAGTCGCTGTAACATGTGGAGAGTTGAATTCCAGCGTGTCGCCACATCGCATTTCAGGCGATGAACCGGCAGGCCGAAAGACTTCTGGAGCGATGCAAGTCGCTCAGCTGCGGCGCTTGAACGGCGGAAGTGAGCAGACAGTTTTCGTGCCCTGGTCAGAAGGCCATCTAGGCCGGGATAGTGTGTTAAAAATTGCTGGACGACAAGGTTCAACACGTGAGCCATACAAGGTACGTGTGTCACCTTGCCAAGGCGAAGGGCCGCACCCAGGTTTGCAGCATTGTCGCACACGGCCTTACCAGGCTGCAGGTTGAGTGGAGACAACCATTTATTAAACTCGGACCACAGAGCTGACCACAACTCCTCAGCTGTGTGACTCTTATTCCCAAGACATGTCAAGCTAAAGACCGCCTGATGCCGTTGCGCTCTGCTGCCAGCATAGTAATGAGGGGTGCGTGATTCCTTCTGCGCAGTGAGAACGCTGGTGGCCTGACCAGGCAGGCTTGGGGCGGAGGTGGAGGACCCAGATGAGGTGGAGGATGCAGAAGCAGTGGCGGAACTTGGACAGACAGAGGATTGACACACAAGTCGTGGGGACGGCAAGACTTGTGCAGCAGACCCTTCACCATCTATCACCATAGTTACCCAGTGCCCAGTCAGCGACATGTAACGTCCCTGTCCATGCTTACTGGTCCAAGTATCGGTGGTGAAATGCACCCGTTCACACACAGAGTTTCTCAAGGAAGCGGTGATGTTGTGTGCGACATGCTGGTGTAGCGCGGGCACACCTTTCTTAGAGAAGTAGTGGCGACTAGGCATCTGGTACTGGGGCACAGCGACAGACATAAGGTCTCTAAAATCCTGTGTGTCCACTAGGCGGAAAGACAGCATTTCGGTAGCCAAGAGCTTACAGAGGGATAGAGTCAACCTCTTAGCTTTGTCATGGGTCGCAGGAAGTGGCCTTTTATTTGACCACATCTGAGGGACAGAGATCTGGCTGCTGTGTGTAGACGGTGTTGAGTAGGGTGTCCCTGGAAAAATGCAGGTTTGTGAGGAAAGTGCAGGCGGAGACATGATGTTGCCTTCATCCAACGTTGGTGCTTTCGATGTCTGAGAGAGCTGTACACACTCACTTGTTTCCCCTCCCAAACCAACTGACGACCTACCAAGCAAACTGCCTGTTGCGGTTACAGTGGTGGAAGTTGTGCGTGGTAAAACAGGTGTGACAGCTGTCCCCACAGTCCTGGAAGATGAAGAGCGCGCGGATGCACTGGAAGGGGCAGGCCGTGGATGGTTCGCTCCGCTAGGCCGCATTGCAGCACAGTGAGCTTCCCACCGGGACCTATGATATTTATTCATGTGACGATTCATGGAAGAAGTTGTCAAACTGCTGAGGTTTTGACCTCTACTAAGAGAACCATGACAAAGTTTACAGATCACATAATTTGGGCGATCTTTTTCTATGTCAAAAAAGGACCAGGCTAGGCAAGGCTTAGAGGCCATGCGACCTGTTGATCCACCCCGAATAATGCTCATAGGCAGAGTGGTGGCTGAGGATGCAGTTGTAGACGTGCTACCAGTGCTCCGACTCTGTCCAGTAAGGCGCAAGGTAACTTCGTCGTCGGTTGCATCCTCCTCCACCGCCTCTGTTGACCTCCTCGAGTGCCTGACTGGGGGTTGACAGTAGGTGGGATCTAGAACTTCATCATCAATTGTTGTGTTTGCACTCCCCTCCCCCTCAGACCGAGCCTCTTCTTGCCCTGACCAAATATTTAAGTTGTCATCCCAATCGGGTATCTGCGTCTCATCTTCATCAGTATGTTCCTCATTGTCTATAACCACAGGTGTTACAGTTTGTGACAAAGGGTCAACATTATGCTCAGAAACTTGGTCCTCATGGCCTGAATCAGAGTCACAAAGGTTCTGGGCATCACTGCAGACCATTTCCTGTTCTGTACTCACTGTAGCTTGGGAGCAGACCTCTGATTCCCAGGCTATAGTGTGACTGAACAGCTCTGCAGACTCAGCCATCTCAGTTCCACCATACTGTGCAGGGCTGATGGAGACTTCAGAGCTGGGAGAAAGCAAGTTTGATTGGGATGACAACTCAGAGGACTGGTGTTTTTTGGATGCGGTACTTGAAGTGGCTGAGAGGGCACTTGTTGGACCACTTGAGATCCATTCAAGCATTTTTCTTTTTTGGCCATCATCTACCTTTGTTCCTGTTGTTCGTGTCCGTAAAAAAGGGAGCACATCGGATTGTCCACGGTAAGTAGTAGACATCTTACTTTTGCTGGTAGATGGTCTATCTTCAGCAGATGATAATGGAGCTTTGCCACCTTCTCCACGGACAAACCCTTTTTTTCCTTTTCCACCACGCCTCTTCCCCTTTCCACCAGCATCTGTCATTTTGCCACTCATGTTTATTGCGACAAGATTGTGCACTGAAAATGTGGTAGTAAAAATTGAGAGGTGGTGTAGATTGCAGCGGTGGTCTAGCTTTATTAACAGCAGAATAATAAAGAATAATTATCCCTAACAATGCAACTACGGCCCTTAAACTGGCAGCAGTGTTTGCTAGTATAATGGCTTAGTTATAATGAGTTGGAGTGTGCAATGCAGGCAGAGGTGCTGCAAATGTCTTTGCACTAGTGGGACTATAGCAAAGTCCAATAGCCACGTTTAGGATGCCACTAGGTACACTGAGTGTTTGCTAGTATAATGGCTTAGTTGTAATGAGTGGGAGTGTGCAATGCAGGCAGAGGTGCTGCAAATGTCTTTGCACTAGTGGGACTATAGCAAAGTCCAATAGCCACGTTTAGGATGCCACTAGGTACACTGAGTGTTTGCTAGTATAATGGCTTAGTTATAATGAGTTGGAGTGTGCAATGCAGGCAGAGGTGCTGCAAATGTCTTTGCACTAGTGGGACTATAGCAAAGTCCAATAGCCACGTTTAAGATGCCACTAGGTACACTGAGTGTTTGCTAGTATAATGGCTTAGTTATAATGAGTTGGAGTGTGCAATGCAGGTAGAGGTGCTGCAAATGTCTTTGCACTAGTGTGACTAGACAACAGTCCAATAGCCACGTTTAAGATGCCACTAGGTACACTTAGTGTTTGCTAGTATAATGGCTTAGTTATAATGAGTTGGAGTGTGCAATGCAGGCAGAGGTGCTGCAAATGTCTTTGCACTAGTGGGACTATAGCAAAGTCCAATAGCCACGTTTAGGATGCCACTAGGTACACTGAGTGTTTGCTAGTATAATGGCTTAGTTATAATGAGTTGGAGTGTGCAGAGGACAGGAGGGTACAGTGCCAGGATTGTGGGTCTGGGTAGATGAATGGAAGCCTGCCTTTCTATTCCCTCCTAATGGGGAAATGCAGCGACGAAATCCCTGACCTTTGCTACACAGACGCTGTCGCTGTTTTCAGGACCTGTCACCTTAACTCTGACCCTGCCCGTACGAGCCCTTAAAAGGACTGATAGATAGTGCTATCCCTATGCTGTCCAGCGTATCCAATATCGGCGATAGGACTCAGGACGGAGCTGCCCCAGTGATGTCTGACACCAAGGACGCAGAAGAGATAATGGCGTCCTGGAGGAAAATGTCCGGTTTTATAATGCAGGGACATGTGACATGGACATCCTATCACACATGCCGTTGCTTCTCTGGCTAAAAGTCCACTTAGCTGTGTGTGTGTCTGGGATTGGCTGACATGCTGGCCCGCCCCACAAGACGCGCGCGCTTAGGGAAGGAAGACAAGGAAAAAAAAAAAATGGCGATCGCCATTATACAAACAGGAGTGATCTGAAGGCGCTGTTCACGCACACTATACACTGAAATGTCATAATAGTGTGAGTCACAGAGTGACTTACACTATTACAGCGGAAAGCCAGCTAGGAATTTGCTGGTTTTTTGCTGCTAGAACCGTTCTCGAACGTTTCTAGAACTATCGAGCTTTTGCAAAAAAGCTCGAGTTCTAGTTCGATCTAGAACAGGCCCCAAAATCACTCGAGCCTAGAACTGGAGAACCACGAACCACGAACCGCGCTCAACTCTACTCTTCATCCTCTATGACTGTGGGAACAGCAGTCACACATGCTTTGCGACGCAGACCTTCCACCTCTTTAACCGCAACAGGCAGTGTGATTGGCAGGTCGTCAGTTGTTTTGGAAGTGGAAACAGCTGCTGGTGTTGAGCTCTCTCAGACATCGAGAGTAGAGTTGAGCGCGGTTCGTGGTTCGAGGTTCTCCAGTTCGCGGCTCGAGTGATTTTGGGGACTGTTCTAGATTGAACTAGAACTCGAGCTTTTTTGCTAAAGCTCGATAGTTCTAGATACGTTCGAGAACGGTTCTAGCAGCAAAAAAAACAGCTAATTCCTAGCTGGCTTTCCGCTGTAATAGTGTAAGTCACTCTGTGACTCACACTATTATGACATTTCAGTGTATAGTGTGCGGGAACAGCGCATTCAGATCACTGCTGTATGTATAATGGCGATCGCCATTTTTTTTTTTTTTTACTTGTCTTCCTTCCCTAAGCGCGCGCGTGTAGTGGGGCGGGCCAGCATGTCAGCCAATCCCAGACACACACACAGCTAAGTGGACTTTTAGCCAGAGAAGCAACGGCATGTGTGATAGGATGTCCATGTCACATGTCCCTGCATTATAAAACCTGACATTTTCCTCCAGTACGCCATTATCTGCCTTCTGCGTCCTTGGTGTCAGATATCACTGGCGCAGTTCCTATCGCCGATACTGCTGTATACGCTCCATACACAGCGCTGGACAGCTTAGGGATAGCACTTTCTATCAGTCCTTTTAAGGGCTCATACCGGCAGGGTCAGAGCCATAGGTGACAGAGTTTAAAACAGAGTTTAACAGCTACACAAGATGACAGCGTCTGTGTAGCTAAGGTCAGGGATTTCCTCGCTGCATTTCCCAATTAGGAGGGATAGAAAGGCAGGCTTCCTTTCCTCTACCCAGAGACCCACAACCCTGCCACTGTACCCTCCTACCCTTTGCACACTCCAACTCATTGTTACTAAGCCATTATACTAGCAAACACTGAGTGAACTTAGTGGCATCCTAAACGTGGCTATTGGACTTCTGTATAGTCCCACTAGTGCAAAGATATTTGCAGCACGTCTGCCTGCATTGCACACTCAAGCTCATTGTTACTAAGCCATTATAATAGCAAAAACTGCTGCAACTTAGTGGCATACAAAAAGTGGCTGTTGTACTCCTTTTGTGCCCCACAGGTGCCAAGCTATTTACAGCACCTCTGCATGACACCCTCCTGCTCTGTTTTTAAAAGCTATAATAATAGCAAAAACTGCTGCAACTTAGTGGCATACAAGAAGTGGCTGTTGTACTCCATTTGTGCCGCACAGGTGCCAAGCTATTTACAGCACCTCTGCATGACACCCTCCTGCTCTGTTTTTAAAAGCTATAATAATAGCAAAAACTGCTGCAACTTAGTGGCATACAAAAAGTGGCTGTTGTACTCCATTTGTGCCCCACAGGTGCCAAGCTATTTACAGCACCTCTGCATGACACCCTCCTGCTCTGTTTTTAAAAGCTATAATAATAGCAAAAACTGCTACAACTTAGTGGCATACAAAAAGTGGCTGTTGGACTTCTGTATTGTCCCACTAGTGCAAAGATATTTGCAACACCTCTGCCTGCATTGCACACTCAAACTCATTGTTACTTACTAAGACTTTAGAATACAAAAAATTGAGTAAACTTAGTGGCATACAAGAAGTGGCTGTTGTACTCCATTAGTGCCCCACTGGTGCAAATCTATGTGCAGCACCTCTGCATGACACCCTCCTGCTCTGTTTTTAAAAGCTATAATAATAGCAAAAACTGCTGCAACTTAGTGGCATACAAGAAGTGGCTGTTGTACTCCATTTGTGCCCCACAGGTGCCAAGCTATTTACAGCACCTCTGCATGACACCCTCCTGCTCTGTTTTTAAAAGCTATAATAATAGCAAAAACTGCTGCAACTTAGTGGCATACAAAAAGTGGCTGTTGTACTCCATTTGTGCCCCACAGGTGCCAAGCTATTTACAGCACCTCTGCATGACACCCTCCTGCTCTGTTTTTAAAAGCTATAATAATAGCAAAAACTGCTGCAACTTAGTGGCATACAAGAAGTGGCTGTTGTACTCCATTTGTGCCCCACAGGTGCCAAGCTATTTACAGCACCTCTGCATGACACCCTCCTGCTCTGTTTTTAAAAGCTATAATAATAGCAAAAAGTGCTGCAACTTAGTGGCATACAAGAAGTGGCTGTTGTACTCCATTTGTGCCCCACAGGTGCCAAGCTATTTACAGCACCTCTGCATGACACCCTCCTGCTCTGTTTTTAAAAGCTATAATAATAGCAAAAACTGCTGCAACTTAGTGGCATACAAAAAGTGGCTGTTGTACTCCATTTGTGCCCCACAGGTGCCAAGCTATTTACAGCACCTCTGCATGACACCCTCCTGCTCTGCTTTTAAAAGCTATAATAATAGCAAAAACTGCTGCAACTTAGTGGCATACAAAAAGTGGCTGTTGGACTTCTGTATTGTCCCACTAGTGCAAAGATATTTGCAGCACCTCTGCCTGCATTGCACACTCAAACTCATTGTTACTTACTAAGACATTATAATACAAAAAATTGAGTAAACTTAGTGGCATACAAGAAGTGGCTGTTGTACTCCATTAGTGCCCCACTGGTGCAAATCTATGTGCAGCACCTCTGCATGACACCCACCTCCTCTGTTTTTAATAAGCTATAATGATAGCAAAAAATACTGCCATTTAGTGGCATCATAGAACTGGCTGTTGTATTTCATTATTGTCCCATTGGTGCCAAGCTATTTCTAGCACCTGTGCAGGACACCCTCCTGCTCTGTTTTTAATAAGCTATAATGATAGCAAAAAATACTGCCATTTAGTGGCATCATAGAACTGGCTGTTGTATTTCATTATTGTCCCACTGGTGCCAAGCTATTTCTAGCACCTGTGCAGGACACTCTCCTGCTCTGTTTTTAATAAGCTATAATGATAGCAAAAAATACTGCCATTTAGTGGCATCATAGAACTGGATGTTGTATTCCATTATTGTCCCACTGGTGCAAATCTATTTGCAGCACCTCTGCATGACACCCTCATGCACATTTTGCTACGCTAATTTTATAGCAAACTCAGGGAATTCATTGCTGCATTTGATAATTCGGAGGGATAGAAAGTGATGTTTCCTTTAGCTTTGCCTTCTGTTCATAGACAGCATCTCCAAGTCCACACCCGAAGAGCAATTTCTCCTCCACGTGTAAGTGTGGAGAGGCAGCTAGTGAGTATGCGTGTGCCAATTTACCCCAGCTGCAGCCTAACTACAGTGTTTCGCCTAGTGAGTATGCTCAGCCTGACTGTGCCATTCCTGAGGCTAAGTCTTCATTTCGGGATACAGCGCATGCTCCCACACTTAGTGCGAAAAGCCTCTTTGCACAGGTACTTGCATTCCGTGCCGGGTCTAAGTCCTGTTTTGTGCCTAGACACCATGCTAAAGCTGATAGTCTTTTTTCAGAGACTGTATTTCATGCTACTGAGCATGCTCAGGCACTTACTGCATCAGAGACTAGGTCCGGTAATGAACTCTTTGGCCCTGCCCCTGATGTGGGGGGCCCATATAGACCACAGGGCATCAGGTGTCCTGACGATGTGGCTAGGCCACTCCCAAATGGCTTGCAGAGGCCCGCCCCTATGACTTGTCACCTCATTATTGATGGTCAGACGATAACTGGTGAGGTGTTGGTGTCGTGGCAGCCATGAGGTCATTATTGAAGTTTCGGTTCCAAATAGGACGCTAGTTATGCCACTCATGACGTGTCACTCTGCTTTTGTCTCCAGGAGGTGCATTGTGGTCCACCCTGGTTTGGGGCGGACCAAGGTTATAAAATGGGCTGGAGCCAACAAGGAGGTGCGCAGTCTTCTATTATGCTCCGAAAGAGCACACTTCCATGTGTTGAAACCATTGCGGCTTTAGGCCAGAGGTAGGCAGGGATAGGGCGTCGATGCAGGCCGCCACCACAGTTGGTAACGCAGAACGGTTAAGACCAGCTCCTGTCCTACAAGTCCTGCTTGTGCAGCCCAGTGGCATTAATAGGCCTGCTGCTGCTGATGCGCCTGCTGTCCACAGGTGTGGCCCCAATGCACATGGTCAGCGTACTCAATGGCCCCTGTGATGTTAACAGGGAGTTCCTGGGCTGGGTGGGCGTGTGGACCCTGTGACGCTAACAGGGCTCCCACTCTCAAGATCCGAGTGGCGTCTAACTCGGTTCAGGCAACTATTAGTTTCATAGCCCCACAGCTCTGTATCCTCCACCTAACCTTCCAGTTGCCAACCTCTCCTTTTCCATCTGGGAGCACGGTGGACATTGACTGCTGATGGGGATATATACCTTTCTCTTTCTTTTCTTATTAATTTTCGTTATATAGCGGTAACATAGTATATAGCACCTTATCCAAATCTGCCAGTCCCACCGTAACAGATGGTGTTTCTTCATCAAATGTAACTTTTGCTTAACCAACAAACCCACGGACAAAAACTTTTTCCCCTTTCCAACACACCTGTTCCCCTTTCCACCAGCATCTGTCCTTTTTCAACTCATTTGGTATATGACAAAAAGTGCAACTCTGCAGGGACACCGTACTCAATGCCATCTCAGCACAGCAGCCAGCCCTCGGTCCCTCAGATGTGGACAAGAAAAAGACCATTTCCTCCTATCCATGACAAAGCGTTGAGATTCACTCTGTGCAGCACTGGTGTTTACTGATAAAAGCAGATCTAAGAATCCGTACCACCTTCTGCTTATACTCCTGTATACGTGCGTCCCTTTCTATGGCAGGAATTATTTAGCCAAATTTGGTCTTGTACCGAGGATCTAACAGTGTGGCAACCCAGTAGTCAGTATTTTTTCGAATTCGTACAATCCGAGGGTTATGTTGTAGGTAGTGCAGCAAGAAGGCGTTCATGTGTCTTGTTATGAATCCAAGAGAACACAGTCCTGCACCACCCATACACGCCTATCACACCTGGGATCACTGGAGGGTAAGGAGTATAGCACCAGACGTCCTTGTTGGAAGCCGGATCAGCGTGCAGGTCCAAACAGCAAAAGTCAGTTCAGTTCATCAATACAGAAGAAGAATAAGACCGCACCAATGCTGATGTCTTTTTCCGGATAATCTTTATTCCATAAACTCGGTTGAAAGGTGTTGTAAAATCAGCGGGTGGAGGAGACCTGGATGCGGCCCCTCACTATGGACGACGGCCGTTTCGCCTGTGATTAGGCTTCCACGGGTCCACATGTGGGGTAAAATCAGCCCTCCCTAAATAGGGTCATGCATCCAGGTGACCTCCCCACATATACAAAAAGTGTGCATGAAGTGTATAATACAATTAAAAGGTACTTTGTGTACATATTTCACGTACCAAAAAATTAAAAACAATCATTGTGAAAAATACAAAAATCGGACAATATTAGAGGTATGAGACATTATAATATTCACAAAAAACAATTCATACATGGTTTATATGCGTAATCAGGATTACAACTTGATTTCACTTATCTGGGATATTTATTCCATTAATTATCCCACCCATTGTCAGGCATATACCATTATTTTACCATGCCCTGTTTTTGTGCAAAAAAAAAAAAAAAAAAAAAAAAAAAAAAAAAAAAAAAATCCTTTACAAAAAGACTGATAAGTCGTTACGGTCATTCATTCCCAATGCGCACTGTGCTCCATATTTTATAATTAATTTTGCCTCCGTTTGCAACAACAGTTTGTGGTGATCCCCTCCTTGCGATGGGAGTGACACCCTTTCCAAACCGGCAAAATTCAGGACATCAGGGCAGCCATTGTGCGATTCTCGTACATGTGCTATCAATCTTGGGGATCCCTTTCCTGTCTGGATTGAATTATAGTGCTCCTTAAATCGAACATATAGGCATCTGATAGTTTTTCCTATATAAAATCTCCCACAGGAACATACTATTGCATAGACTACAAATTTTGTCTTGCACGATATAAACTGATTGACATAGTGTGTATGTGCACCAATTTTCACAGACTTGCCGGTCAAACGCAGACTACAAAATCTGCATTGGCCACATTTAAAGTTGCCATTAGGAGACTGTTTTTCCAACCATGTGTTTTTGCTGGTTAATCTATTTTTAACCAGCAAGTCCCTCAAATTGTGGCATCTCCTGTAGGAAACTAATGGCTTAGAAGCCGTCATTTTTTTCAATTCAGGATCCCTTTCTAGGATGTGCCAGTTCTCATTAAGCGTTTTTCTTATGATGTCAAACATAGGTCCGAATTTGAAACTAAAGGTGAACCTGTCATTAGTGTTCTTTTCTTTTCTCTTTTTCACCCCTCCTGAGTCGGCTACTGGACAGAGACGATTATCCTCGTTTGCAGATTTTTTAGTTTTTTCATATGCTAGATTGATAATAGTATCGGGATAACCCCGTTGTAAAAATCTATTTTTTAATTCAGAAGCCTGTTCCTCAAAGGTCACACTGGTACTGTTAGTTCTTTTTACCCTCAAAAACTGCGAGTACGGGAGGGCAGTTTTTGTGTGCTGCGGGTGGGCGCTTTCATAATGTAAAACAGAGTTGGAGGCTGTGGGTTTTCTATAAATTTTTGTTGCGATCACTCCATCATTGACCCCAACCTCCACATCCAAAAAACTTATAGTATTGCCTCCAAAGGTAGAGGTAAACGACATGTTCATGGTGTTGGTGGTGTTTAAATAGGAAACAAAATCGGAAAAATCCTTTTCTGTCCCATCCCACACCATGAACATGTCGTCGACATACCTTAAATAGTATTTAATATGCTTCAAGAACGGGTTATTCACTGTATATACATACTTGCCTTCAAATTGTCCCAAAAAAATATTGGCCATGGCACATGATACGGGGGTACCCATTGCAGTACCCCCGCACTGTACATACCACCCGTCTAGAAACATGAAGGCATTTTTTGATAAAACAAATTCCAGCGCTTCACCAACAAAATCACAAAACAAAGGACTTTTGCCACTGCGTGTGACAATGTCCTTTACTGCCTCTACACCCAAAGCCTGTGGAATCCGTGTGTATAGATTATCCACATCAATTGTGGTTAGATTGTATCCCTCCTGCCATGTTACTTCTTTGAGGAGTGACACAAAATCCCCACTGTCTTTAACATAAGACGGAATATGGGACAACAGGGGTCTCAGCAGCCAGTCCAAATAGTGGGAGAGTGGCTCAGTGAGGGAGCCAATCCCCGCCACTATTGGACGTCCAGGAGGATTTTTTTCATTTTTGTGCACTTTTGGTATACAGTACCAGTGTGGTCTCGTAGGGAAAGGCGGGATCAATTTTTCTGCTTGTTTTTTAGAAATCAAACCGAGGATTACATATCTGTCCAAGAGACGTACAAGTTGTTTTTTGTATTCATTAATAGGGTTTGACAATAAGGGTTTATATGTTGTGCGATCTTGTAGCTGTTTTAAGCATTCCTGCAGGTACATATCACGGGACATGAGGACAATGTTGCCCCCTTTGTCCGCTTCGCGGAAGATAGTATCTTCCCATGTGCGCATAGTTTTTACCGCAGCTAATTCACCTGCACTCAAATTCCTACTAACTTGTGGATACCTCAAAGCCTCTACTTTTTTTATAACAGTATCCTGGAACAAATCGATCAAATTCCCATGCACTGTTGGTGGACAAAAATCTGATTTGTTTCCTTTTTTAAATTTCATAGGTTCACACATTATTTCATTTATGTCCACTTCGGACTCCAATGTGGGATCATTCAAGCTCATTAACAGTGTAGCTTCTTTTAATGTGTCAGGGTCAAAAGCCCCTGTCACATCAAAACTCCCATCATTCACCATGCATGGTTGTTCACCTTCAGGAATCAGATTTATATTGTGAGGCATTTGGTTAAAGAATTTGAATAAATGTATTTTCCTTATTGCCTTATAAAGATCCACTCTAAATTCCACAAAATTAAATTCTTCTGGAACACAAAAGCTCAACCCCTTAGACAAAACGGACACCATATCGCTGGTCAGTGAATGCTCCGACAGATTTATTATATTCTTATTCAAAGAGACAAGCAATTGATTATCATTCAATTCCTCCATGACACCATCTTTCGTTTGCGTCCTCTTCCTCTTGTGCCCCTTCCTGCCCCCCCGTCGGATGCGTTTCCTAAAGGGGCAGGAGTGGGAACTGATGAAGAGGTATCTCTTGAAGGACCCGGTACTACCTCTTCAGAGCCACTAGATTCTGAATCGGTAGTCCAATATCCCTTATTTTGTACATGCGATTTTTTCTTATTATACATATATTGATGTTTTTTATATCCCTTGACCTTATCTTTTGTCCAACAAAAGATCTGATTGGTGTCATAATCATGCTTGTCTCTTAAAAATTTTTCTCTTTTTTTATTTTTAATTTCTGTCTGAACATCCATTAGTTTTTTATCCAACTTAGATGTAAATGAGGACCAATAATCCTCAGTCACTCTAGAATGGGTATCCTGTTTTAAATTTTCCAATTCCAAACTCAAATCATTATAATCTTCTATGTTTTTCTTTAAAACTAACTGCAACAGTCTCATAGAGCAATCCAATTGTATGGTTTCCCATTCCTTAACAAAAGTCGCATCCTGATGGAATTGTGATACTGACTTAATAATACGTAAGCCCCTTGGGACTCTGTTGCAATCCACATAGGATTGTAGTGACTGTACCGTCCAAAATAACCGCACCTCTCTTTCAGAGAGGGAATATATTTTCTGTTCCAGGGTTTTTACGCCCATTACCTCTGTGTCCTTTTTCTGATTGCACTCCACAAAAAAGGAAGCCGCATCCGATCGACCCGCTTGAACACCCGAAGTATTAGCCAAGGGCGTATTGGTGCTGTCCATGTTGACTGTATTGTCCGTCATATCCTTTGTATCCCAAATCCAGTAACTCCTTGTTATTATATCCCGGTGGTAGCTGGGTGTGCAATGGACTCCAAAGGTAAATGCAATGATATGAATCCAAGAGAACACAGTCCTGCACCACCCATACACGCCTATCACACCTGGGATCACTGGAGGGTAAGGAGTATAGCACCAGACGTCCTTGTTGGAAGCCGGATCAGCGTGCAGGTCCAAACAGCAAAAGTCAGTTCAGTTCATCAATACAGAAGAAGAATAAGACCGCACCAATGCTGATGTCTTTTTCCGGATAATCTTTATTCCATAAACTCGGTTGAAAGGTGTTGTAAAATCAGCGGGTGGAGGAGACCTGGATGCGGCCCCTCACTATGGACGACGGCCGTTTCGCCTGTGATTAGGCTTCCACGGGTCCACATGTGGGGTAAAATCAGCCCTCCCTAAATAGGGTCATGCATCCAGGTGACCTCCCCACATATACAAAAAGTGTGCATGAAGTGTATAATACAATTAAAAGGTACTTTGTGTACATATTTCACGTACCAAAAAATTAAAAACAATCATTGTGAAAAATACAAAAATCGGACAATATTAGAGGTATGAGACATTATAATATTCACAAAAAACAATTCATACATGGTTTATATGCGTAATCAGGATTACAACTTGATTTCACTTATCTGGGATATTTATTCCATTAATTATCCCACCCATTGTCAGGCATATACCATTATTTTACCATGCCCTGTTTTTGTGCAAAAAAAAAAAAAAAAAAAAAAAAAAAATCCTTTACAAAAAGACTGATAAGTCGTTACGGTCATTCATTCCCAATGCGCCTGTGCTCCATATTTTATAATTAATTTTGCCTCCGTTTGCAACAACAGTTTGTGGTGATCCCCTCCTTGCGATGGGAGTGACACCCTTTCCAAACCGGCAAAATTCAGGACATCAGGGCAGCCATTGTGCGATTCTCGTACATGTGCTATCAATCTTGGGGATCCCTTTCCTGTCTGGATTGAATTATAGTGCTCCTTAAATCGAACATATAGGCATCTGATAGTTTTTCCTATATAAAATCTCCCACAGGAACATACTATTGCATAGACTACAAATTTTGTCTTGCACGATATAAACTGATTGACATAGTGTGTATGTGCACCAATTTTCACAGACTTGCCGGTCAAACGCAGACTACAAAATCTTTGGGAATGAATGACCGTAACGACTTATCAGTCTTTTTGTAAAGGATTTTTTTTTTTTTTTTTTTTTTTTTTTTTTTTTTTTTTTTTGCACAAAAACAGGGCATGGTAAAATAATGGTATATGCCTGACAATGGGTGGGATAATTAATGGAATAAATATCCCAGATAAGTGAAATCAAGTTGTAATCCTGATTACGCATATAAACCATGTATGAATTGTTTTTTGTGAATATTATAATGTCTCATACCTCTAATATTGTCCGATTTTTGTATTTTTCACAATGATTGTTTTTAATTTTTTGGTACGTGAAATATGTACACAAAGTACCTTTTAATTGTATTATACACTTCATGCACACTTTTTGTATATGTGGGGAGGTCACCTGGATGCATGACCCTATTTAGGGAGGGCTGATTTTACCCCACATGTGGACCCGTGGAAGCCTAATCACAGGCGAAACGGCCGTCGTCCATAGTGAGGGGCCGCATCCAGGTCTCCTCCACCCGCTGATTTTACAACACCTTTCAACCGAGTTCATGTGTCTTGTGCATCCAGGAGGACCAAGTCCTTGGTTTGTTGGTGGCAGAGAGGTGAGAATCGTGCCTCCTTCCTCTGCCCTCTCCCCCCAACCTTGCACAACCAAAATGTGAGCAAGCTCTTACTCATCTGCTGAGTCTTCCATGCCCATCGCAAGTTCGTCCTCCATTTCTTCATGGGCTCCTGCACCTTCCTCAACAATTTTTGCTGATACTATGCGCCCTTGTTAATCCCTATCCCCCACCATGACTGCCGCCTAGGTGCCACTCACTGTATGGACCTTGTACATCTAATTATCCCTTCTGCATATGACTCCTCCTGTACTTCCTCCCCTTCCTCTTGGACCAACACCTGACTCCGAATAATGCTTACAGTGTGCTCCATCTTGTAGATGACCAGAATTGTCACGCTGAGAATGGCATCGCTAGTGCTAAACATCTTCGTCGACATTTGTAAACTGTGTTGAAGGGTGCATAGGTCCTTGATCTGACACCACTCCAGCAGCGTGATCTGCACCACCTCTGGATCAAGTTAGCCCAGGGTATACGTCATACCGTATTTCAGCAGGGCTCTGCGGTGCTGCCACAGACGCTGCAACATGTGCAGATTCCAATTCCTGCATGTCGGAACATCGCATTTCCGGCGTTTAACCGCCAGACCTAAAGACTTCAGGAGCGATGAAAGTTGTTGAGCTGCTGGGTGCGAAGGATAAAAGTGAGCACATAGCAGCGTGCCCGCTGCACAAGGCCATGTAGGCCGGGATGGTATTTTAAAAATTGCTGGAGAATCAGATTCAACACGTGAGCCATACAAGGCACGTGTGTCACATTGCCCTGACGAAGGGCCGCAGACAGGTTTGCATCATTGCCGCACACAGCTGTTAAGTCACCAACGTAGTCCACTCAATCAATTTGTACTCCGGTCGCCAGGTGACAACGTGTTCCTTTCGTGTATAGTGATGATGATGGGAAAGGAGTCGATGCCTGCGGCGCAGGTGGACGCAGGTTATGGTCACCCACTGGGTTGCGTTACCTTGATAGATACAGAACCACAGGCTGAATGTAGGTGGTGGGTATCTCACAGATGAAGTACCATCATTCAGCTACAATTAATGGGAAGACACCACACCCTTTATTAGGCCCCTCCTGTCTGCAGACCACTGCCAGACAAAGCTATGAACCTCTTGTTACTGTTACCCCCAGTTCAGTTTTATGAGTTTGTGTGCTTGTTACCTGACTACTTTTCCTGCTTGCTGTTTATGTACCTCGTTGGCCGATCCGCATTTCACCTCTGCTTGTTTTGTGATTAAGTCCTGGCCATCCCATTCTGTTCTTCTTCCTCAATTAATGTTTTTGACCCTGCATGACTACTATTCTCTGGAACTAACAAAGACTGGAGGACAAGGAGTAAAGTGCAAATATGTTTAATAAATAGCAACTGGCACAAAGGAATCAGCGGCAAAAACAGGCCGGGAGATAAAATATAGATGTACTAGATGACAATTACATATAGGGCACAAGTAAAATGAATAAATAACAGACTGGGTCAAAAACATGAACAAGGCATCCTGCACATAAAGAGCATGGTGTAAAATGTTGACAATTGTTACACATAGACAGATGGTAAAAACCAGCACTGGATAAGCACAATGATAAAAGTGTATACTCTAAAATAATAGATATATTAAATATATAAAATAGGATCCAAGTCTCACTAATCACTAATAAACAGTGCTTAATACAGATGCTGGTGAAACAGCAACTTCTGAGGTGACAGAGTCAAATAGTTAAACAGTCAAAAAGTTATAAACAGATAAACAGGTTTAGCCACCATGAGGTGCTAATTGGATGCCAATGAAAAGTCAGATTAAGTACAAAGACATGAATGCATGAATAAATCCCAGCCGGTTAAGTAAACATACCCATAAGTGCACAAAGGAGGCCTGATAAGCAGCAGAGCAGACCCCCCCCCCCCCCCCCCCCGGAGAGAGCCCCAACATATACCTTTCACAATCTCAGCTATAAGATTATTTCATCAGGGGGAGGTGGAACGCTGTGAATTCATTTTACTTGTGCCCTATATGTAATTGTCATCTAGTACATCTATATTTTATCTCCCGGCCTGTTTTTGCCCCTGATTCCTTTGTGCCAGTTGCTATTTATTAAACATATTTGCACTTTACTCCTTGTCCTCCAGTCTTTGTTTGATGTTCAGAGTGTGCTCAGACAGGTGCCATGCAGTAGCTTTCCTACTTCTTTTTCATTGTTTGTTCCTCTTGCATATTATTCTCTGGAACTGCAGCCTTCCACAGGTATTGATCAACTTGGGCCCTGTGTAATTCAAAATCACTGTATAGGGGTTAAAGGGTTTCAGGGTTCTGGGTGTCCAGCTTGGTGAGTGGCTTGCCTCTAGCCTATCCTTTACAGCCCATCTGAGTGTGTCGATCCAGGCAGGCGTTACACCGTGCCCTCTGCAGAAGGCCATGTAGGCAGGGATAGTGTTTTAAAAATTGCTGGACAACCAGGTTCAACACGTGAGCCATACAAGGCACGTGTGCCACATTGCCCTGAAGAAGGGTCGCAGACTGGTTTGCATCATTGTCGCACCCGACCTTCCCTGGCTGCTGGTTGAGTGGAGACAACCATTGATGAAACTCGGTCTCACTCTCCAGAGCTAACCGTCCACAATTCCTCAGCGGTGTCTCACATTTCCCCTACATTTCAAAGTAAACATTTGACCGCCTGATGGACTTGAGCTCTGCTGCCAGCATAGTAAGGAGGTGTGTGGGATTCCTTGCTCGCAGTTACAACGCGGGTGGCCTGACCACACAGGGTTTGGGCCGAGGTGGAGGACCCACACAAGGTTGAGGAGGCAGAAGCAGTGGAGGAACTTGTACATACAGATGAAGGATTGACACACAAGTCGTGTGGACGGCAAGACTTGTACAGCAAACCCTTCTCCATCTCTCACCATAGTTACCCAGTGCCCAGTCAGCAACATGTAACTCTCCTGTCCATGCTTACTGGTCCAAGTATCTGTGGTGAAATGCACCCTGTCACACACAGAGTTTCTCAAGGAATCGGTGAGGTTGTGTGCGACCTGCTGTGGTAGCGCGGGCACGCCTTTCTTGGAGGAGTGACGACTGGCCATTGGCTCTTGGGGCACTGCAATGGGCATAAGGTCTCGAACATCCTCGGTCTCAAAAGGGTGTAAAGGCAGCCTTTCTGTTGCCAACAAGTTGCAGATGATGAAACTCAACCTCTTAGGCATGTCATGCCCTTATAAAATCATGTAAAACACAGCGAGGGAACTCCAAACACAGTCTCCCTCGTTGCCACTAATTGGGCCCCACACACCCCACTTGACTGGCATCACTTGATCCCCCTTTTCAAAATGAAAAAGATGCTTTGCATGAAGCACTCTCAAAAATACGCGTGCCTTTCCCGTCCCCTGGATGACCGATGGGAAGAAAAGTCCTCTGAGAACCATGACTTGTTCATCTTGGTTCTTTTTTTAAAAGCGAGGGGACTCCAACCACAGTCTCCCTCATTTCCACTAATTGGGCTACACACACCCCACTTGACTGGCATCACTTGACCCCCCTTTTCAAAATGAAAAAGATGCTTTGCATGAAGCACTCTCAAAAATACGCGTGCCTTTCCCGTCCCCTGGATGACCCATGGGAAGAAAAGTCCTCTGAGAGCCATGACTTGTTCATCTTGGTTCTTTTTTCAAAAGCGAGGGGACTCCAACCACAGTCTCCCTCGTTTCCACTAATTGGGCCACACACACCCCACTTGACTGGCATCACTTGACCCCCCTTTTCAAAATGAAAAAGATGCTTTGCATGAAGCACTCTCAAAAATACGCGTGCCTTTCACCTCTTCTGGATGAGCCAGGGGAATCAAAGTCCTCAGAGAGCCATGTCCACATTGTCAGTGGACAGACACGTTTGCTTATCTGCCAGCAGACCCCCAGCAGCACTGAAGACAGGTTCCGAGAGAACGCTGGCTGCAGGACACGACAAGATCCCCAAGGCGTACGTGGCAAGCTCAGGCAATTTATCCAGATTGGAAGCCTAAAATGAGCAGGGCTCAAGTTGCACAGTAATAGCATCGATGTTTCCTTGCATATACTCATATATCTGTGTCTCCTCCTCTTTTTCCTTGTTCAGCTGTTTTGTTTTCACATGAGTATATGTCCTTGTCACTTTCACATGTGTTTGCGTTGTGTTGTGAGTTGTTTGTCACCTTTTGGACACCTTTGAGAGTGTTTTCTAGGTGTTTTTATGTGTTTGTGATTGCCTGCCATAGTTTCCTATGCAGTTCGAGTTTGGTTCGTCGAACGTTCGACGAACTGAACTCGAACGGGACCTCCGTTCGGCGAACCGACCTCGAGCCGAACCGCGACCGGTTCGCTCATCTCTAATCGAGAGCACCAACTTTGGATGAAGGCAACATTATGTCTCCGCCTGCTATTTCCTCACAGACCAGCAGTTTTCCAGGGACACCCTACTCAATGCCGTCTCAGCACAGCAGCCAGCCCTCGGTCCCTCAGATGTGGTCAAATAAAAGACCATTTCCTCCTAGCCATGATAAAGCTAAGAGGTTGACTTTCACCTTCTGCAAGCAGTTGAATACAGAAATGCTGCCTTTCTGCCTGGTGGACACAGAGGATTTTCGAGACCTTATGTCCGTTGCAGTGCCCCAGTACCAGATGCCCAGTCACCACTACTTCTCCAAGAAAGGTGTGCCTGCGCTACACCAGCATGTCGCACACAACATCATTACTTCCTTGAGAAACTCTGTGTGTGACAGGGTGCATTTCACCACAGATATTTGGAGCTGTAAGCATGGACTGGGCACTGGGTAACTATGGTGAGAGATGGAGAAGGGTCTGCTGTACAAGTCTTTCCGTCCCCACGAGTTGTGCGTCAATCCTCTGTATGTAGAAGTTCCTCCACTGCTTCTGCCTCCTCAACCTCGTCTGGGTCTTCCACCTCTGCCCAAAGCCTGTCTGGTCAGGCCACCCGCGTTGTAACTGCACACAAGGAATCCTGCACACCTCCTTACTATGCTTTCAGCAGAGCTCAATGGCATCAGGCGGTTTTTACCTTGAAATGTCTGGGAAATAAGAGTCACACAGCTGAGGAGTTGTGGTCAGCTCTGGAGACTGAGTTTCGTAAATGGTTGTCTCCACTCAACCTGCAGCCAGGGAAGGCCGTGTGCGACAATGCTGGAAACCTGGGTGCAGCCCTTCGCCGGGCAAGGTGACACACGTGCCTTGTATGGCTCACGTGTTGAACCTTGTTGTCCAGCAATTTTTAACCCACTATCCCAGCCTAGATGGGCTTCTGCACAGGGCATGGTCACTATCTGCTCACTTCCGCCGTTCAAACAGCTCAGCTGACCGACTTGCTTTGCAACAGAAGTCTTTCGGCCTGCCGGTTCACCGCCTGAAATGCGATGTGTCGACACGCTGGAATTCGACTCTCCACATGTTGCAGCAACTGTAGCAGCACCGCAGAGCCCTGGTGCAATACGTTATGATGTATAGCCTGGGCCAACGAGATGCAGAGGTGGGGCAGATCACGCTGATGGAGTGGTCTCAGATCAAGGACCTATGCACCCTTCTGCACAGTTTCGACATGGCGATGAATATGTTAAGCTCTGACAATGCCATTATCAGCATGACAATTCCAGTCATTTACATGCTGGAGCACACTCTTAACAGTATTCTGAGTTAGGTGGTGGGACAAGAGGAAGGGGAGGAAATACAGGAGGATTCATATGCAGAAGGGATACCAAGATCTACAAGGTCCAGATGTTCAGCATCACCAAGGCGGCAGGCATGGGACTTTGGGGGAGAGGGATTAACAATGGCGCATGGTAGCAGCCAAACTGTTGAGGAAGGTGCAGGAGCCCAGGAAAAAATGGAGGACGAACTGGTGATGGGCATGGAAGACTCACTAGATGAGGGAGACCTTGATCAAATTTCAGTTGTTTGAGGTTGGGAGGAGATGTCAGAGGAAGGAAGCATGGTTATCACATCGCCGCCACCAACACAGCAAGGACTTGGTCCTCCTGGATACACAAGACACATGAGCACCTTTTTGCTGCACTACCTACAACATGACCCTCGGATTGTCCGAATTAGAAGTAATGCTGACTACTGGGTTGCCACACTCTTAGATCCCCGGTACAAGTCAAAATTTGCCGAAATAATTCCAGCCATAGAAAGGGACGCACATATGCAGGAGTATCAGCAGAAGCTGTTATGCAAACTTAGCTTGGCTTTTCCACTAAACACCAGTGGTGTACAGAGTGAATCTCACAGTTGTAACTTGCCAACCATGGGACTGTCGAGTCATCATCAGTCAAACCGTACCAGCAACACTGTATCTGGGGGTAACACCAATTTTATGCAATCGTTTCATGATTTTTTTATACCATCCTTTGCAAGGCCACAAGAGACAAGAAGTCTGACACATAGTCAATGGCTGGAGAGGATAATACAGGAGTATCTCCAAGTGAATTTAGATGCCTTGACTTTGCAACTGGAGCCTTGCTCATTTTGGGCTTCCAATCTTGAAAAATGGCCTGAGCTTGCCACTTACGCCTTGGAGATCTTGTCGTGTACCGCAGCCAGCATTCTCTCGGAACGTGTCTTAAGTGCTGCTGGGTGTGTGCTTTCCGAAAAGTGCACGTGTCTGTCCAGTGACAATGTGGACAGACTAACGTTCATCAACATGAACAAGTCATGGATTCGCAAGGAGTTTTCTACCCCTGTGTCATCCTAGGGAGACTAATTGCTTGTGGATTTTTGAATGTGCTTCATGCAAATCAACCAGTCAAGTTTGCAACTGGGGGAGAACTGATGCCACTTAAGGGGTGTCTGTGGCCCAATTTTTGGAATAAAGGGAGACTCTGGTTGGAGGCCCCTTTTTTTTTAAAAATGTTCCAAGATGAACAAGTCATTGATCAGCAAGGACTTTTCTACCCCTGTGTCATCCTGGGGAGACTAAAGGCTTGTGGATTTGGATTGTGCTTCATGAAAATCAACCTGTCAAGTTTGCAACTGGGGGACAACTGATGCCACCTAAGTGGTGTCTGTGGCCCAGTCAACCAGTCATCCTAGGGAGACTAATTGCTTGTGGATTTTTGAATGTGCTTCATGCAAATCAACCAGTCAAGTTTGCAACTGGGGGAGAACTGATGCCACTTAAGGGGTGTCTGTGGCCCAATTTTTGGAAAAAAAGGAGACTCTGCTTGGAGTCCCCTTGCTGTGTTTTACATGATTTTAGAAGGGCATGACATGCCTATATCTGTGTCTCTTCCTCTTTTTACTCGTCCAGCTCTTTTGTTTTCGCATGAGTATATGTACTTGTCACTTTTTCATGTGTTTGTGGTGTTTTGTGAGTTGTTTGTCACCTTTTAGACACCTTAGAGAGGTGTTTTCCAGGTGTTTGTATGTGTTTGTGTTTGCCTCCCATTGTTTTCAATGGGGTTTGAAGGTGTTCGTCGAACGTTCGCCGAATTGAGCCGCCGTTCGATGAACCGAACCGAAATCGAACACTAGGGGGGTGGCTCATCTCTAATGTTTAGTACCTTCAAAGAATAAATGTAGCTTCAAAGAATCAGGCTATTCGCTACCTAAATTCTTAACTTTAGCTATGATTAATATCTGGAAAAAGAAGTGTAATACGTTGCACAATATTTTTTTGACTGGTTTCTTTCTATTATGACCACCCACTGAGTACATTATTATATGCTGAGATGACATGTAGAGTTTCAGATATAACAACTATGTCACTCTGTCAAGATTCCAGCAAAAATAACTCTTTGAACCTGTCAGTGGCCAAATTTCAACAGTAAGAACGCCTCATGGCCTGTCGGAATCATACAGAAGTATTATACTTGAGCAGTCTGTAAATGATTGTACAGATATCTTTGAAATACTGCATAATGTATTAGTCAGTACCCTATGTTACTTTGAACGGAGTCTTACTGGACTCCTATAATTATTCATGAATTCATAAAAAAGCAAGTCATACAAAGAAAATGTATGACCAACTGTTATTTTCACTTTCTCCATTTTTGGGGGGTTCTTTTCATTGTTCTACATTTGTTCATTATCTTTTAAAAAAAAATATTACATTGCTTTACTTTTAAGCACAGGTTATTTCTGCACAATGATCATCTTTATCATAAGTGGAATGGATAAACCTGAATATGACCAAAAATTAATCTAAAATATTGTATAACCCTTATAAATCAGAAAGAAATCAAAATAATTGTTTTGAAGAATTGATAAAATATTCAGTGACATCTACAGCATAATCATACTGTAGATTTTTTTTCACATAATATGCATTACATTTTCTACAGGTAAAATGTATCTTTGTACCGTGTTAGCCGGTAGAGATAAAAAAAAAATGTTTAAAAGAACTGACGTCATATTTGGTTGATACCTTTTAATGGCTAACTGAAAAGATGGTAATAATAGCAAGCTTTCCAGACTACTCAGGTCTCTTCAACAGGCTCAGTATAACACAAAATCTGAAGAGTCACATATTTATACACAACAGGACATAGAATAGTGCAGTAAATAAGACAAGTTATGTGAAGCAGAACTATCACTATGGTAAGAGGACAAACTGTTGTGGTCGCAAATATTGCAGCAGTTCATAGATAAGGAGTGTGAAAGTTTTATTGACCTCTGATTGATGTCTGGTCCAGAGTTGTGACACCCCCAGATGCTCTAAAGAGCACATTTCTTAATTGATGTAAAAATACATAAATCCATGTGACACATTCATTCCTGCTCTGAATGTGTCAAAAGGGGGCTTTACACGCTACGATATCGTTAATGTTTTATCGTCGGGGTCAGGTTGTTTGTGATGCACATCCGGCGTCATTAACAATATCGTAGAGTGTAACAGTTTTGTGCGATCTAAAACGATCGCAAAAGTGGCAAAAATCGTTTGCCATGGAGAGCTCGTACTAAAACTAAAAATCGTTTATTTCTAATTAGCAATGTTGTTCCTCGTTCCTGCAGCAGCACACATCGCTGTGTGTGATACAGCAGTAGCAAGGAACATCTCCTTACCTGCCTCCATCGGCTATGCGAAAGGAAGGAGGTGGGCGGGATGTTTACGTCCCGCTCATCTCCGGCCCTCCGCTTTTATTGGACGCCTGTCGTGTGACGTCGCTGTGACACTGAACGACCCACCCCTTTAGAAAGAAGGCAGATCGCCGGCCAGAGCGATGTCGCAGGGCAGGTATGCCGTGTGACGGGGGAGTGCGATTTTGTGTGCGACGGGCAGCGATATGCCCGTGTCGCACAAACAATGGGGGCAGGTACGCACGCTAGCGATATCGGTACCAATCGTTACCGATATCGCTAACGTGTAAAGCCCCCTAAAGGTCATCATGAGTTCGTATTCCCAAAATCTCCAGTCTCTCTGGGACTTGAAATGTCCTTTCAATGCCAGCAATTTCGTGTCCATGATGCAATGGTCTGGGTTAAAAAAAATTTGGCCACAGGTAGACCTATCATTTTTTCTTTAATTGTGTGGCGATGAGAATTCATCCTTGTCCTGTCTCCCCTTACATACGGACCCCCAGTTGGACATTTGGTACATATAATTAAGTACACCACATTGGTTGTGGTGCAACTGAAGGTACCTGGGATCTTGTAGTCCTCATGTGATCTGGGAATCTTTATCTTGTCCGTTGTCAATATAAATGGACACGTCTTACATTTTTTCTGGTTGTAGGAGAATACTCCTGTTGTTGTAGGAGAGGACAGGGAGATTCTGACAATGATGCTTCTAAGATTCGGGGGCTGTAATATTTACGGCCACAACAGTTTGTCCTCTTGCCATAGTGATAGTTCTGCTTCACATAACTTGTCTTATTGACTGCTCTATTCTTTGTCCTGTTGTGTATAAATATGTGACTCTTCAGATTTTGTGTTATACTGAGCCTGTTGAAGAGACCTGAGTAGTCTCGAAAGCTTGCTATTATCATCTTTTCAGTTAGCCATTAAAAGGGATCAACCACTGAGGACTCTCAGGTCTTTTAAACTTTTTTTAAAATTTTTTAAATTTTCTAAAATGTCATACATGGTGCGTTAACCTTTTCGCACCAGAGCCTATTTTTCCTTCGCGACCGGGCCAATTTTTTGATTTCTGACCAGTGTCATTTTGTCAGGTTATAACTCTGGAACACTTCAACGGATCCCGGTGATTCTGAGACTGTTTTTTCGTGATATGTTGTACTTCAGGATAGGCATAAAATTAAGATGATACCTTTTGCGGTTATTTTTAAAAGTATCGGAAATTTGGGAAAATTTTGAAAATGTTGAAATTTTGAAACTTTTAATTTTTATCACATTAAACCAAAGTTATGCTACAAAAATAGTTACTAATTAACATTTCCCACATTTCTACTTTATATCAGCACCATTTCTCAAGCATAAATTTTTTTTCTTAGGAAGTTAGAAGGGGTCTAAGTTCATCAGCAATTTCTCATTTTTCCAACAAAATTTACAAAACCATTTTTATGGGGACCACGTCACATTTGAAGTGACTTTGAGAGACATAGGTAACAGAAAATACCCAAAAGTGACACTATTCTAAAAACTGCATCTCTCACACTGCTCAAAACCACATCTAAGAAGTTTATTTACCCTTTACGTGCTTCACAGGAACCAAAGCAATGTAGAAGGAAAAAATGAAAAGTTTACTTTTTCCCACAAAAATGTTATTTTAGCCTCACATTTTGCATTTTTACAAGGGTAACAAGATAAAATACACCATAAAATGTATTGTGCAATTTCTCCTGAGCATTCAGATACCTCATATGTGGTGGAAATCTACTGATTGGGCGTATGACAGGGCTCGGAAGGAAAGGAGCGCCATTTGAATTTTTGAAAGTTAAATTAGCTGGAATCATTAGCGGATGCCATGTCACGTTTGGGGACCCCTTAATGGGCCTAAACAGTGGAGCTCCCCTATAAGCGACCCAATTTTGGAAACTAAACCCCTCAAGGAATTTATCTAGATGTTTAGTGAGCCCCTTGAACCCACAGGGGATTCACAGAAGTTTAGAACGTTGAACCATGAAAATAAAAAAAATACATTTTTACCACAAAATTGTTACTTCAACCATGTAGCTTACTTTTTCACAAGGGTATCAGGAAAAAAAGCAGAATAAAATTTATTGTGCAATTTCTGCTGAGCACGCAGATATGTCATATGTGGTGGAAATCTACAGTTTGGGCGCACATCAGCATTTGACTGCAAAATTAGCTGCAATCATTAGCGGACGCTATATTGCGTTTGGAGAACCCCTGAGGTGCCTAAACAGTGGCGCTCCCCTATAAGCATTCCCATTTTAGAAACTAAACCCCTCAAGGAATTTATCTAGATGTTTAGTGAGCCCCTTGAACCTACAGGGGATTCACAGAAGTTTAGAACGTTGAACCATGTAAATAAAAAAAATAAATTTTTACTACAAAATTGTTACTTCAACCATGTAGCTTACTTTTTCACAAGGGTATCAGAAAAAAAAGCAGAATAAAATTTATTGTGCATTTTCTCCTGAGCACGCAGATATGTCATATGTGGTGTAAATATACAGTTTAGGCGCACGACAGGGTTCAGAAAAGAAGGGGGAAGCGAAGGGGCACCATTTGACTGCAAAATTAGCTACAATCATTAGCGGAAGCCATATTGCATTTGAAGAACCCCTGAGGTGCCTAAACAGTGGAGCTCCCCCACAAGTGACCCCATTTTGGAAACTAGACACCTTGAGGAATATATCTAGATGTTTGGTGAGCCCCTTGAGCCCCCAAGTACTTCACAGAATATTATAACACTGGAAGTGTGAAATTGAAAAAATGCATTTTTACAACAAAACTGTTATTTCAACGAGCTTTTTTTTCACAAAGGTATCAGGAAAAAAAGCACCATAAAATTTATTCTGCAATTGCTCCTGAGTACAGCAATACCCCGTATGTGGTGGAAATCAATTGTTTGGACAGACAGCAGGGCTCAGAGGTGAAGAAGCGCCATTTGAATTTTAGAGCGCACAATTGTCTGGAATAGATAGCCGACACCATGTTGAGTTTGGAGAGACATCCATGTGAGGTCTTGTTTTTTGCGGGACGAGTTGACTTTTATATTGGTACCATTTTCTGGCATATAACATTTTTGGATCATTTTTTATTTTCATTTTTGGTAGGGAGAATTAACATGAAACAGTAATTCAGGAATTGTATTTTGCAATTTTTTTTTTATGCCGTTCACTGTTTAGTAAAAGTAACAACACAGGTTTATTCTTTTGGTCAGTAACGATACACCGATACCACATTTACATAATTTTTTTTATGTTTTACGCAATGAAAACAATTTTTTAGAAAATAGAAATTTTTTTTGCATTGCTGAATTCGCAGAGCTGTAACTTTTTTATTTTTCCACTGACGGAGCTGGGTGGCGTCTTGTTTGTTTGTGGGGCAAGATGTAGTTTTCAAAAATTACATTTTCGTTTATGTGTAAGTTTTTGATTGCATTTTATTACACTTTTTTTCTGCAGTATGATGATCATTCTTTGATGCTTTTTTTTTAAAAATTGTTCACTGAAGGGGTTAAAGAGTGACAGTTTTATAGATCAGGTTGGGCCGGACGCGGCGATACCAAATATGTGTACATTTTTTGTTTATTTTTGTTTTTATATAATAAATAAATGTGTTTTGAGGTATAATTTTTTTGTCTCTTATTTTTACATTTTGCAGGGTTTTTTTTTAGTTTTTTTTTTTTTTTTTTACCTAGTCCCTATATGGGACTTTCACTTTTCTTATCTGATCGCTGGTATAATGCATTGCCATGCAGCAGCAGCAGCCTAGCAGTGCATTATACTGACAGTGTCAGGGTGCACTGCAGAATGCCTGTCACATCCAGCTGCAGGCTGGATCTCTCAGGCGACCATAGATGGCAGACCCGGAGTCATTTGCTCACCAGTTTCCTCCTGAGTAATCGTGACACAGGAGACCCGGGAGAGGTAAGAGAAGCAGCTCTCTGTACCTCTGAAACCTCTACAGTCATGGCCAAAAGTTTTGAGAATGCTACAAATATTAATTTTTACAAAGTCTACTGCTTAAGTTTTTCTAATGGCAATTTGCATATACTCCAGAATGTCATAAAGAGTGATCAGCTTAACAGCAATTACTTGCAAAGTCAATATTGGCTAAGAAAATGAACTTCAACCCCCAAAACACATTTCAACATCATTCCATTCCTGCCTTAGGCCGAAAACACACATCCGTGAAAACCACGTCCGTGTAAAACGGGCCGTTTTTCGGGTCTGTTTTCCGTTTCTTAGGTCCGTTTTTATGGTATGTGTGGCCTGCGTATGTATCCCGTATGCTAGCCGTATGTGCGTGTGAAATGTCCGTGTGTGCATGTGAAACTTAACTGACATGTGTTTGTGTTGTCCGTGTGGAATGTCCGTGTGTGATGCAAAATGTCGTTTACTACATGTCGGCAGACAGCAGACAGAGTAGCGTGATGAGAATGAACTCGGGTGAACTTCACCCGACTTCATTGTCATGCCGCGGCTCTGTCTGTGTGCCGTGTACTGATTAGCGGTCACCTGTGAAGGATTCTCCGGTGACCGCTAATCCCCCGAGTGACTGAAGTGTCCCCCCCTCTCTCATACTCACCGATCCCCGATCACCGGCGCTGCACGGCGTTCACACTGCTCCAGCGACTTTTTCTAATTTGAAAAAGCTGGCCGCTCATTAAACAATCTCGTATTCCCTGCTTTCCCCGCCAACCGGCGCCTATGATTGGTTGCAGTGAGACACGCCCACACGCTGAGTGACAGGTGTCTCACTACACACAATCACAGCAGCCGGTGGGCGTGTCACTATGGAGTATAGAAATAAATAAATAATTTAAAAAAACGGCATGCGGTCCCCCCCAAATTTAATACCAGCCAGATAAAGCCATACGGCTGAAGGCTGGTATGCTCAGGATGGGGAGCCCCACAGTATGGAAAGCCCCCCAGCCTAACAATATCAGTCAGCAGCCGCCCAGAATGGCCGCATACATTAGATGCGACTATTCTGGGACAGTACCCGGCTCTTCCCGATTTTCCCTGGTGCGTTGGCAAATCGGTTTAATAAGGAGTTATTGGGAGCCCATAGCTGCCACTAAATCCTAGATTAATCATCTCAGGCGTCTCCCCGAGATACCTTCCATGATTGATCTGTAAATTACAGTAAATAAACACACACAACTGAAAAATCCTTTATTAGAAATAACAAACACAAACACATTCCCTGGTTCACCAATTTAATCAGCCCCAAAAAGCCCTCCATGCCCGGCGTACTCCAAGATGGTCCAGCGTCGCTTCCAGCTCTGCTGCATGAAGGTGACCGGAGCAGCAGAAGAAACCGCCGCTCCTGTCACCTCCACGCAGCAAATGAAGAGAGCCGCGTGATCAGCTGTGCTGTCACTGAGGTTACCCGCGGCCACCGCTGCATCCACCGCTGGATCCAGGTAACCTCAGTGACAGCACAGCTGATCATGCGGCTCTCTTCATTTGTTGCATGGAGGTGACAGGAGCGGCGGTTTCTTCTGCTGCAAACGCACCAGGGCAAATCTGGAAGAGCCGGGTACTGTCCCAGAACAGTCGCATCTAATGTATGCGGCCATTCTGGGCGGCTGCTGACTGATATTGTTAGGCTGGGGGGTTCCCCATAATGTGGGGCTCCCCATCCTGAGAATACCAGCCTTCAGCCGTATGGCTTTATCTGGCTGGTATTAAATTTGGGGGGACCGCACGCCGTTTTTTTAATTATTTATTTATTTATTTGTTTCTATACTCCATAGTGACACGCCCACCGGCTGCTGTGATTGGGTGCAGTGAGACACCTGTCACTCAGCGTGTGGGCGTGTCTCACTGCAACCAATCATAGGCGCCGGTGGGCGGGGAAAGCAGGGAATATGAGATTGTTTAATGAGCGGCCGGCTTTTTCAAAAGAGGAAAAGCCGCCGGAGTTTAGAGAACAGCCATGCAGCGCCGCGCCGGAGATCGGGGAACGGTAAGTATGAGAGAGGGGGGGATCTGACCGATAGACAGCGAGAGGGACAGATAAGACAGAGAGACCGACCGACAGACATAGAGAGAGACCGACCGACGGACTGAGGGAGAGAACGAAACAGAAAAAGAAAAAAGACCGATATCACATGAAAAAAGCACAAAACATACAGGGAGCAAACAGAGATGCGTCCGTGTCACTCGGACGTGCGCACAGACCCATTTACTTTCATTGGGTCTGTGCTGCGTGTTGCGTGCTGAAAACGGACATGCTTCGGTGCAAAACGGAGACACAAACGTAGCACGCACACGGACCCACGGACCTTAATGAAAAACGCACATGTGTCCTCAAACATTAAATAACATTGATGCACGTTTGGCCGTGTCTCCGGTATATACGGAAACGGTCCAAACATGCACGTGTTTCACGGATGTGTGTTTCAGGCCTTAAAAGGAGCAGCTAACATTGTTTTAGTGATTGTTCCATTAACACAGGTGTAGGTGTTGATGAGGACAGGGCTGGCGATCAATCAGTCATGATTAAGTAAGAATGACACCACTGGACACTTTAAAAGGAGGCTGGTGCTTGGTATCATTGTTTCTTTTCAGTTAACCATGGTTAGCTCTAAAGAAGCACGTGCAGCCATCATTGCTCTGCACAAAAATGGCCTAACAGGGAAGAGTATTGCAGCTACAAACATTGCACCTCAGTCAACAAAACTATCGCATCATCAAGAACTTCAATGAGAGAGCTTCCATTGTTGCCAAAAAGGCTCCAGGGCGCCCAAGAAGGACCAGCAAATGCCAGGACCGTATCTTAAAACTGTTTCAGCTGCGGGATCGGACTACCAGCAGTGCCGAGCTAGCTCAGCAATGGCAGCAGGCTGGTGTGAGTGCTTCTGCACACACTGTGAGGCGGAGACTCTTTGAGCAAGGCCTGGTTTCAAGGAGGGCAGCAAAGAAGCCACTTCTCTCCAGAAAAAACATCAGGGACCGACTGATATTCTGCAAAAGGTACAGGGAGTGGACTGCTGAGGACTGGGGTAAAGTCATTTTCTCAGATGAATCCCCTTTTCGATTGTTTGGGACATCTGGAAAACACCTTTTTAGGAGAAGAAGAGGTGAGCGCTACCACCAGTCTTGTCTCATGCCAACTGTTAAGCATCCTGAAACGATTCATGTGTGGGGTTGCTTCTCAGCCAAGGGAATCGCCTCACTCACAGTCTTGCCTAAAACCACAGCCATGATGTCACGCTGTACTCTAAGATGTACAATAGCAGTACAGCGCAGTAATGTGGGACTGAGAGGATTCCTGAAACTATCTGAGAAGGTAGTTAGCTGGTAAACCACTAGGGGGCATAAAAGTGGAGGAAACGTATGAGCAGGGAATACCCTAGCAGAGGTAATACTAGTCAAGCCCACCAGATGGCAGTAGAATCGTCAGAAAGCCGTGTCATAACATGAGGTCTTGTAGGTAAACAAGGGCAAAGTCTAAACATAGTCAGAGGGAAGCAAATAGTCAGTAGCCGGGAAATCAGAACCCAGAAGCAAGGGGGAGTGGGAAGACAAGACAGAATAAAGGTAAACAGATAAGGAACGAACAGGGAGACAGCAGGATAGACACTGATAGAAACAGACAACAGAGGAGGATAACAGTTCAGGTAAACACGGAGGTCAGGAAGGGGCAGGGCAGACAACAGGTCACTCAAGAACAGAACACAGCAGAGCCAGAAGTATCACTGGTGAAGTCCAAGAGAAACAGTGCCCTAATAAAGCAGCCTGACCTCCAGAACGAGGCAGAAAGGATTAACCCCTAACGTGACTTGCATCAGAAGTGAAACTAAAAAAAAGGCTCAGCTCCAGCTGAGCCAGGAGTCAATCATGACACATGAATAAAGAATGGTACCAGAATGTCCTCCAAGAGCAACTTCTCCCAACTGTCCAAGAGCAGTTTGGCGCCCAGCAATGCCTTTTCTATCATGATGTAGCACCTTGCCATAAAGCAAAGGTAATCACTAAATGGCTCATGAAACAAAACATAGAGATTTTGGGTCCATAGCCTGGAAACTCCCCAGATCTTAATCCCATTGAGAACTTGTAGGCAATCATCAAGAGACGGGTGGACAAACAAAAACCAACAAATTCTGGCAAAATGCAAGCATTGCTTATGCAAGAATGGACAGCTATCAGTCAGGATTTGGTACAGAAGTTGATTGAGAACATGCCAGGGAGAATTGCAGAGGTCCTGAAGAAGAAGGGTCAACACTGCAAATATTGACTTGCTGCATTAACTAATTCTAACTGTCAATATAACCTTTTCATACTCATAATATGATTGCAATTATATTTCTGTATGTGATGTAAACATAAGACAAACACAATTAAAAACCAGAGGGCAACAGATCATGTGAAAAAATAATTTTGGTGTCATTCTCAAAACTTTTGGCCAGGACTGTATATGTCGTGATCACTATTGATCACAGCAGATAGACGATCACAAAGGGTTAACATCACCAGGACCCATTAGAACTATTGTTCTAATTAGTGATGAGCGAGTACTAAAAAGCTCGGGTGCTCGAAGCTCGGGCCGAGCCTCCCAAGATACTCGTGTACTCGGGCCGAGCAACGAGCCCAATGTTATCCTATGGGAGACCCGAGTATTTTTGTGAAATGACCCCCCGGCAGCATGGAGAAACCCTAAAAATGGCACAAAAGTCTCAGAAGAGTGCTCAAATGACATGGCAACAGCATGGGGAAGACCCCTTGAAGCATTTATCACTCAAAAGTCACAGCTGTGAACAATTTTGTCCGCGTTTCACGCCATTTTTACGGACTCACCAGAAAACCTTCCAAAATGACCCCAAAATGATTTTTCATGGCAGAAATGTTAAGGGCACATACCCTATAGTGAGATAGAGCTGGTGTATGTTACTTTTTGAGATTAATACATGAAAGATTTTACGTGAAAACATTGTGTGGCACTCCGATGTCCCTGAGAAGAGACGTACATGAAGGCCTCTTGAGTCTAATGTGCCCATTTTGAGGAAGTGAGTCTTTGTAGTATTTTCCTTTGCCAGGGCAGTCCAAAATTGTGAGGTTCACCAATGCCCCTGCATACAGACGTGCATGATGGCTTGTAAACCTGAAATGCCCATTGTAAGGAAGTGGGTCTATTTCAGTATAGCCCTTTGCCAGGGCAGCCAAAAATTGGGAGGCTCCACATTGTCCCTGGATAGAGACGTGCATGATGGCCTGTAAACCTGAAGTGCCCATTGTAAGGAAGTGGGTCTATTTCAGTATAGCCCTTTGCCAGGGCAGCCACAAATTGGGAGGCTCCACATTGTCCCTGGATAGAGACGTGCATGATGGCCTGTAAACCTGAAGTGCCCATTGTAAGGAAGTGGGTCTATTTCAGTATAGCCCTTTGCCAGGGCAGCCAAAAATTGGGAGGCTCCACGTTGTCCCTGGGTAGAGACGTGCATGAGGGCC
The DNA here is from genome assembly GCF_048569485.1 of Anomaloglossus baeobatrachus. Classification (NCBI taxonomy): domain Eukaryota; kingdom Metazoa; phylum Chordata; class Amphibia; order Anura; family Aromobatidae; genus Anomaloglossus; species Anomaloglossus baeobatrachus. The sequence continues at coordinate 417,470,956 of NC_134358.1, forward strand.
TCAAAACATTAAGTGTCCATTTTAAGGAAGTGGGTGTATTATAGTATAGCCCTTAGGCAGGGCAGTCAAAAATTGGGAGGCTCCACGTTGTCCCTGGGTAGAGACGTGCATGAGGGCCTCAAAACATTAAGTGTCCATTTTAAGGAAGTGGGTGTATTATAGTATAGCCCTTAGGCAGGGCAGCCAAAAATTGGGAGGCTCCACGTTGTCCCTGGGTAGAGACGTGCATGAGGGCCTCAAAACATTAAGTGTCCATTTTAAGGAAGTGGGTGTATTATAGTATAGCCCTTAGGCAGGGCAGCCAAAAATTGGGAGGCTCCACGTTGTCCCTGGGTAGAGACGTGCATGAGGGCCTCAAAACATTAAGTGTCCATTTTAAGGAAGTGGGTGTATTATAGTATAGCCCTTAGGCAGGGCAGCCAAAAATTGGGAGGCTCCACGTTGTCCCTGGGTAGAGACGTGCATGAGGGCCTCAAAACATTAAGTGTCCATTTTAAGGAAGTGGGTGTATTATAGTATAGCCCTTAGGCAGGGCAGCCAAAAATTGGGAGGCTCCACGTTGTCCCTGGGTAGAGACGTGCATGAGGGCCTCAAAACATTAAGTGTCCATTTTAAGGAAGTGGGTGTATTATAGTATAGCCCTTAGGCAGGGCAGTCAAAAATTGGGAGGCTCCACGTTGTCCCTGGGTAGAGACGTGCATGAGGGCCTCAAAACATTAAGTGTCCATTTTAAGGAAGTGGGTGTATTATAGTATAGCCCTTAGGCAGGGCAGCCAAAAATTGGGAGGCTCCACGTTGTCCCTGGGTAGAGACGTGCATGAGGGCCTCAAAACATTAAGTGTCCATTTTAAGGAAGTGGGTGTATTATAGTATAGCCCTTAGGCAGGGCAGCCAAAAATTGGGAGGCTCCACGTTGTCCCTGGGTAGAGACGTGCATGAGGGCCTCAAAACATTGTTCCCATTGCAAAGGAGCGGGTCTCCTGTCGTTGTAATGTCCATTCTGCAAAGAATGGGCGAAAAAATTTACCACTGGGGGTATACCTGAAACAAAGGCCTAAGTATTGCAATTTGTAACGGTCATCATCATGGTGGCGCATGAGGAGAAGGAGGAGCAGTCCAGCGATTATCCAAAGTCCAGAAGTGTGTACCCATGGGTGAGTGGAGGTACATGGCAAACTTTAAATTCCGCTCTCATTTGCTGGTGGTGTGGTGAAGTCTGGCCCAATCCAACCCTTGTTCATCTTGATCAGAGTCAGCCTGTCAGCATTTTCAGTTGACAGGCGGGTGCGTTTATCTGTAATGATTCCACCTGCGGCACTAAAAACACGCTCTGACAAAACGCTAGCAGCAGGGCAGGCCAGGACTTCCAAGGCGTAGAGAGCCAATTCATGCCACGTGTCCAGCTTGGATACCCAATAATTGTAAGGCACAGAGGAATGTCGGAGTACAGTTGTTCGATCTGCAAGGTACTCCTTCAGCATCTGGGCAAACTTAGGATTTCTTGTGGCACTACCCCGCACCTCAGGGGCTGTGGTACGTGAGGGGCTGAGAAAACTGTCCCACATCTTAAAGACTGTTCCCCTACCTCTGGCGGATTGGACTTGTGCCTCTCTCGGCTGTACGCCTCGGTTGTCCACTGATTCCTGACCTATGCCGCTAGCGTTTTGTGAGGGGAATGCTTTGCCTACTTCCGTGAGTATGGCCTTCCGGAACTGCTGCATTTTGGTTGACCTCTCCTCCACGGGAATAAGAGACAAAAAGTTCTCCTTGTAGCGTGGGTCTAACAGTGTTACCAACCAGTAATGATTGTCGGCCAAGATGTTCTTAACGCGAGGGTCACGAGACAGGCAGCTTACCATAAAGTCAGCCATGTGCGCCAGACTCTTAACAGCCAGGACTTCAGTAGCCTGACCAACAAGATGACTGAACATGCTGTCCTCCTCCTCCTCCTCCTCCTCCTCCTCCTCATCTACCCTGTCCTCTGGCCAGCCACGCTGAACCGAGGATATGACTGGTGTGCATGTCATATCCTCAATTTGGCCGGAGAGTTGCTCCATGTCTTCATCCTCCTCCTCGTCATAGTCCTCCACTGCACGTTGTGATGAGACGAGGCTGGGCTGTGTGTTATCACCCACACCCACTACTGTTTCTTGCTGCAACTCATCGCGCTCCGCCTGCAATGCATCATGTTTGTTTTTCAGCAGAGACCGTTTTAGAAGGCAGAGTAGCGGTATGGTGACGCTAATAATGGCGTCATCACCACTCACCATCTTGGTGGAGTCCTCAAAGTTTTGGAGGATGGTACATAGGTCTGACATCCATCTCCACTCCTCAGGTGTTATGTGTGGAGTTTGACCCATTTCCCGACGGCTTAGGTGATGCAGGTACTCAACAACTGCCCTCTTCTGCTCACATATCCTGACCAACATGTGCAGAGTTGAATTCCAACGCGTGGGGACATCACACACCAGTCTGTGAGCCGGAAGATGCAAACGACGCTGAAAGCCGGCAAGGCCGGCTGAAGCAGTAGGTGACTTTCGAAAATGTGCAGACAGGCGGCGAACTTTTACCAGCAGATCAGACAGCTCTGGGTATGACTTTATAAACCGCTGAACCACGAGGTTGAGCACATGGGCCACGCATGGAACATGTGTCAGCTGGCCTCGCCTCAAAGCCGCCACCAGGTTCCGGCCATTGTCACACACGACCTTTCCTGGCTTTAGGTTCAGAGGTGTGAGCCAGTGATCTGCCTGCTGTTTCAGAGCTGTCCACAGCTCTTCTGCATTGTGGGGTTTGTCACCTATGCAGATTAGCTTCAGCACAGCCTGTTGCCGCTTCGCCGAGGCAGTGCTGCAGTGCTTCCAGCTTGTGACTGGTGTGGAGGGCACAGTGGATGAGGATGCGCAGGAGGAGGAGGAGGCTGAAGAGCATGACATTCCGGAGCTGTAGAGTGTGGGTGAAACACTGACTGAGGTAGGGCCTGCAAACCTTGGTGTGGGAAGGACGTGTTCCGTCCCTCGCTCAGACTGGGTCCCAGCTTCCACAATATTAACCCAGTGTGCCGTCAACGAGATGTAGCGGCCTTGCCCACAAGCACTTGTCCACGTGTCTGTGGTTAGGTGAACCTTGGGTGAAACAGCGTTGTTCAGGGCACGTGTGATGTTTTGTGACACGTGGTTATGCAACGCGGGGACGGCACACCGGGAGAAATAGTGGCGGCTGGGGACCAAGTAACGTGGGACAGCTGCCGCCATCAGGTCACGGAATGCTTCTGTCTCCACCAGCCTAAAAGGCAACATTTCCAGCGCAAGCAGTCGCGAAATGTTAGCATTTAGAACTGTGGCATGTGGGGTGTTGGCAGTGTATTTGCGCCTGCGTTCAAAGGTTTGCTGAATGGATAACTGAACGCTGCGCTGGGACAAGGACGTGCTTGATGATGGTGTTCTTTCTGCGTAGGCAACTGCAGGTGCAGGAGTGGAGGAGGCTTGTTCGCAGGCAGCATGGACAGGGGATTGGCTCGCATGCACAACCAGCGAAGACGTAGCAGTGACATCAGCAAGCACTGCTCCTCGACTCTGTTGTACTTCCCACAAAGTCGGGTGCTTGGCTGACATGTGCCTGATCATGCTGGTGGTGGTCAGGCTGCTAGTTTTGGTACCCCTGCTGATGCTGACACGGCAGGTGTTGCAAATGGCCTTTTTTGAATCATCTGGATCCAACTTAAAAAACTGCCAGACTCGGGAAGACCTAACATTTGTACAGGCACCTTGTGTCGTCGTGTTGTTCCGGGGAACGGTTGCCTGACTACTGCCTGGGGCCACCACCCTGCTTCTTACTGCCTGTTGTGATGCTACGCCTCCCTCCCCCTGTGCACTGCTGTCCTCGCTCTGCATATCCTCCTGCCAGGTTGGGTCAGTTACTGGATCATCCACCACGTCGTCTTCCTCTTCCGCACCCTGCTCCTCCTCCTGACTTCCTGACAATTGTGTCTCATCATCGTCCACCACTTGTTGAGACACGTTGCCAACTTCGTGAGAACGTGGCTGCTCAAATATTTGGCCATCTGTACAGACGATCTCCTCATGACCCACTTCAATATGAGCTGGCGAGAGGCCAGAATGTGTGAATGGAAACGTGAACAGCTCTTCCGAGTGTCCAAGTGTGGGATCATTAATGTCCGAGGAGGACGTGTACTCAGCCTGGTGGTAGGAAGGAGGATCAGGTTCAGAAATGTGCGGTGCAGTATCACGGCTACTGACACTTGACCGTGTGGAAGACAGAGTGTTTGTGGTGGTGCCAATCTGACTGGAAGCATTATCTGCTATCCAACTAACAACCTGTTGACACTGGTCTTGGTTCAAGAGCGGTGTACTGCTGCGGTCCCCAAGAATTTGGGACAGGACGTGCGAGCGACTAGATGTGGCCCTTTGTTGTGGCGAAATTAGAGCTTGCCCACGACCTCGGCCTCTGCCTGCACCACCATCACGTCCACTTCCTTGTTCCTTGCCAATGCCCTTGCGCATTTTGCAATGCTGTGCACTGCTGACGTGTATATTCACTACTTGTGCGTTATATTAAAGTTTCTGGAAATTGCACACAAGTGCACCTGTACGCTGCCACCAACAGGCACACACGTGCGGTTTTAAAAACCAAGCACGGACGCAATAAGAACCTAACAGGTTTTTTTGGGGAGCGACAATTACAGACAAGTCAGACACTAACTGGACTGTTTTACACTGTGTACACCAGCCCCAGATATGATGAAGGCTGGTATACGGTCACCACTACCCTGCCTGCCTGCCTGCCTGTATACTGGTACAATAGTCCTGACAAGGACTCTTTTGGTCACTAGCCTGTATTCAGACCTGGCTATACCCTGCCTGTATATAGCAACAGTAGTCCTGAGAAGGACTCTGCTACTGTACTCCGACCTGGCTATACCCTGCCTGCCTGTATACAACTAGAATAGTCCTGAGAAGGACTTTTGGTCACACTGTTTGCAGCCCTGCAACTGAAAAAGCTATAAAGGGCCGCAAAGCTTTCCCTGAATCAGCGACACTCTCCCTGCACTGACAGTCTGGATAGCTGTGAGCAGAGCACAGCGCGCCGGCCGATATAAAGGCTCGGTCACGCTGTGCAGGCCGGCCAATCACTGCAATTCCACAACTAACAGGGCTGTGGCATTGCAGTGGTCTGCCAGCCAATCCCTGCATGAGGGCTGGCTCTCAAAAGAGCGCCAACATGCAGAAATGAAGACCACGAGTACAGCACGAGTATCGCGAGATTACTCGGTCCCCGCCGAGCAGCCCGAGTACAGCGATACTCGTGCGAGTACCGAGTAGTGACAAGCATGCTCGCTCATCACTAGTTCTAATTAATCAAAGGGTTCATCATGCTTCTATTTCTATTAGGCCTCTTCTCCACTAGCGTTTTTTTCCTGCAAATTCCCTCGCATTGAGAAACGGTTTGCAATCTTGCAAATGGTTTCTAATGATGCTGTCTCCATTTCCCCTTTTTTTCCAGACGATACACGGGCTCTCCTTGAAATTGCAGCATGCTGCGATTTGATGCGATTCTCAGCTCTCTCACCCCCATGCAAGTCAGAATCCGGGTGGCATGCGCATGTCACACGGATCCTGACACTTGCATAACGCGTCAGACTGGCTACCGGAGGAATCTCCTGTAAAACCAGTCCTGGCCGCGGTTACATGCACTGAACCCTGGAGCTGTCCCCTGAGCTCCAGAGTGCAGCCTGAACAGCGAGTGCCGAGTGATGGATTCCCCGGCAATTGCTGTTCAGGTCAGCACAGCTGCAAACAGATCAGGCAGAACGCTGGAGCTCAGATTACAGCTCTGGAGCTGAGTGCAGGTAACCGCGGCCATGACTGGTTTTACAGGAGATTTCTCCCGTAGACAGCCATACACTGCTTACCTAAAAACTCACATAGCACCCGCATGACGCTCACATGTCATACGGATGCTATGTGAGGAAAATAACACACACCGTACGCAGATCACACGCAGGACACGCAGGATACTTGACTCACAAAGGCCTCTTCTCCACTAGCGTTTTATAAATCAAAGCGATACTCGGCTCAAAATGTGAGTCGAGTATCCTGCATGTGTCCTGCGTGTGATATGCGTACAGTGTGTGTTTTTTTCCTCACATAGCATCCGTATGACATGTGAGCGTCATGCGAGTGCTATGTGAGTTTTTAGGTAAGCAGTGTAGGGCTGGCTACGGGAGAAATCTCCTGTAAAACCAGTCCTGGACGCGGTTACCTGCACTCCGCTCCAGAGCTGTAACCTGAGCTCCAGCGTCTGCCTGATCTGTCTGCAGCTGTGCTGACCTGACCAGCAATCTCCGGGGAATCCATCACTCGGCGCTCGCTGTTCAGGCTGCAGTCTGGAGCTCCTGTGACAGCTCCAGGGTTCAGTGCATGTAACCACGGCCAGGACTGGTTTTACAGGAGATTCCTCCCGTAGCCAGTCTGACCCGGTATGCAAGTGTCAGGATCCGTGTGACATGCGCATGCCACCCGGATTCTGACTTGCATGGGGGTGAGAGAGCTGAGAATCGCATCAAATCGCAGCATGCTGCAATTTCAAGGAGAGCCCATGTATCGTCTGGAAAAAAAGGGGAAATGGAGACAGCATCATTAGAAACCATTTGCAAGATTGCAAACCGTTTCTCAATGCGAGGGAATTTGCAGGACAAAAACACTAGTGGAGAAGAGGCCTTTGGCTGGAATCACACTTGCGAGTGTAAAATGGGACCGAGTCTCATGCTAGAAAGTAGCATGAGCTCTGTCCGAGTGTTGATCCGTGTGCAATGCAACAGCAATGCGATTCTGTGATTTTTCTCATGATTGTAGTCCATGTGCAATCCGTGTGTGATCCGCATGGGATTCGTTTTTTTTCTCAGCAGCTATGTCATCTGGATGAACTTCACCCGACTTCATTGTCATCCCGCAGCTCTGTCTATGTGTCATAGCCTGATTTTCGGTCACCGGTGAAGGTCTTTTTCAAAAGAGGAAAAGCCGCCGGAGCTTTGTGACAGCCGTACAGCGCCGCGCTGGTGATCGGGGATTGGTGAGTATGAGAGAGGGGGGAGAGGGATAGACCGACAGAGAGAGAGACCGACAGAGAGAGAGAGAGACCGACAGACAGAGAGAGAGAGACCAGTTATATCTCCCAATTGTAAGTCAAAAAGTTAAATGTCTGATTTTTCTCGATTTTTTTTTTTTTTATTGTAGAAAAAGAGGAAATGATACAGTTGCAGAAGGTCCGCCTAAAAACGTTTCGGCCTTCATCTCGGCCTTCATCTGGTCGGACAGACTGACTAAATATATGGAAATCCCGATATACAAGCGAGGACGGTGCTATTATGGGCAGTCCCTCGTCTAGGTTCTTCTGGTAACCACATGATTGTGTGTGGGGGGGGAAAAAATTAAATGGATAAAAGAAAAAAAGGAGAGAAGTTTGTTAACAGAAAGGGGAAGGGGGGGGGAATGCGACGTACCTAGTGATAGGAATGGAAGATTTCAAGTCGTAGATCAATGATGTGATCCTGTCTATATTTGGGGTTTTTATCTGTAGGAATTCTTGCTTATGTGTACATTAGGTACAGCTCAGTCAGAGCTGGATTGCCAATCTAGTGAACATTAACCAAAGTTAGTCAACGTTAGTAGCATATGTAATACAGTATGTCTCTAAAGCCCGCTACACACGCTTCAATATATCTCACAATCCGTCGTTGGGGTCAAGTTGTAAGTGACGCACATCCGGCATCGTTTGTGAGGTATCTGCGTGTGACAGCTACGTGCGATCAGGATTGAACGCAAAACCGTTGATCGCAAACACATCGTATCATTCTCTAGAATTGAGCGTTTTGTTGCACGAACCTAGTGAATTGTAACGTGTGACATCCCTCATACGATTTTGGTGTCTGAGGCTATGTGCGCAGGTGTGCGCTCTGCACCGCAGCTTAAAGGTCTGCTTCAGAGCGCAGCTGAAAAGCTGCGTTCTGAAGCGCCTCACAATGTCTGTCATGCACTAATCTCTGTCAGTCGGTCACTATCTCTGTCCCTCACTCTCTGTCCATGTCAGTCTATCCCCCTCTCTCATATACTCACCGATCCCCGATCCCCGGCGCTGCACGGCGTTCACACTGCTCCGGCGGCTTTTACTGTTTTGAAAAAGCCGGCCGCCCATTAAACAATCTTGTATTCCCTGCTTTCCCCGCCCACCGGCGCCTATGATTGGTTACAGTGAGACACGCCCCCACTCTGAGTGACAGGTGTCACACTGCACCCAATCACAGCAGCCGGTGGGCGTGTCTATACTGTGTAGTGAAATAAATAATTAAATAATTGAAAAAAACGGCGTGTGGTCCCCCCCAATTTTAAAACCAGCCAGATAAAGCCATACGGCTGAAGGCTGGTATTCTCAGGATGGGGAGCTCCACGTTATGGGGAGCCCCCCAGCCTAACAATATCAGCCAACAGCCACCCAGAATTGCCGCATACATTATATGCGACAGTTCTGGGACTGTACCCGGCTCTTCCCGATTTGCCCTGGTGCGTTGGCAAATCGGGGTAATAAGGAGTTATTGGCAGCCCATAGCTGCCAATAAGTCCTAGATTAATCATGTCAGGCGTCTATGAGACACCCTCCATGATTAATCTGTAAATTACAGTAAATAAACACACACCCGAAAAAATCCTTTATTAGAAATAAAAAACACAAACATATACCCTGGTTCACCACTTTAATCAGCCCCAAAAAGCCCTCCTTGTCCGGCGTAATCCAGGAGGCTCCAGCGTCGCTTCCAGCGCTGCTGCATGGAGGTGACCGGAGCTGCAGCAGACACCGCCGCTCCGGTCACCTCCACGCAGCTAATGAAGACAGCCGCGCGATCAGCTGCTGTCACTGAGGTTACCCGCTGTCACTGGATCCAGCGGTGGCCGCGGGTAACCTCAGTGACAGCTCAGCTGATCGCGCTACTCACCGCGGCTCCTATCACCTCCACGCAGCAACTGAGGTGAGTAGCGCGATCAGCTGAGCTGTCACTGAGGTTACCCGCAGCCACCGCTGGATCCAGTGACAGCGGGTAACCTCAGTGACAGCAGCTGATCGCGCGGCTGTCTTCATTTGCTGTGTGGAGGTGACCGGAGCGGCGGTGTCTGCTGCAGCTCCGGTCACCTTCATGCAGCAGAGCTGTAAGCGACGCTGGAGCATCCTGGATTACGCCGGACATGGAGGGCTTTTTGGGGCTGATTAAAGTGGTGAACCAGGGTATATGTTTGTGTTTTTTATTTCTAATAAAGGATTTTTTCGGGTGTGTGTGTTTATTTACTGTAATTTACAGATTAATCATGAAGGGTGTCTCATAGACGCCTGACATGATTAATCTAGGACTTATTGGCAGCTATGGGCTGCCAATAACTCCTTATTACCCCGATTTGCCAACGCACCAGGGCAAATCGGGAAGAGCCGGGTACAGTCCCAGAACTGTCGCATATAATGTATGCGGCAATTCTGGGCGGCTGTTGGCTGATATTGTTAGGCTGGGGGGCTCCCCATAACGTGGAGCTCCCCATCCTGAGAATACCAGCCTTCAGCCGTATGGCTTTATCTGGCTGGTTTTAAAATTGGGGGGAACCGCACGCCGTTTTTTTTAATTATTTAATTATTTATTTCACTACACAGTATAGACACGCCCACCGGCTGCTGTGATTGGGTGCAGTGTGACACCTGTCACTCAGCGTGGGGGGCGTGTCTCACTGTAACCAATCATAGGCGCCGGTGGGCGGGGAAAGCAGGGAATACGAAATTGTTTAATGGGCGGCGGCTTTTTCAAAATAGTAAAAGCCGCCGCAGCAGTGTGAATGCAGTGCAGCGCCGGGGATCGGTGAGTATATGAGAGAGGGCTGCTAACTTCAGTAACTTAGGAGATTAGCGGTCACCGGTGAATCCTTCACTGGTGACCGCTAATCAGTACACGGCACAGACAGAGCCGCAGCATGACCGTGAAGTCGGGTGAAGTTCACCCGAGTTCATTCTGACAGTGCGGCTCTGTCTGTGTCTGCTGTCATCTGCCATTCAGCTCTGCTACATGGCTGTCTGTGTCTGCTGTTAGCGGCCATGTAGCAGAGCTGAATGGCAGATGACATAGTAAAAACGCATCCCTACACATTACACACGCTTGGCAAGTCAATAAATAAAAAAAAAAAAGGGTGCCCAATGCATACATCACAGAACACATGATCTAAAGGATCGCACACAAAATTGACCAATTTAACATAGACTACTAACGCACGTGTGACAGCAAATGAACGACCAACATGTGATTTCATAAGATCCCGTATGCAACCTGGGCGTGTCACATCGCAAATGCGATTGTACAACTAATTGCAACGTGTAAAGTGGGCTTTAGAGATAAGCACATTAGAATGAGGTTAGGTACCCGTATGTGGATGGCAAAATGACAAAAAGACAAAAATCCTCAGGTTAGGGGGCTATACTGCTAGTTGAGGGATGAATGAAGGTGGTGCGTACGGCACATACTGGGCATTACTAAACGAGAAAAATAAAGAAAAGGTTTTATATGATGAGTCATCACCGTCAAAAATGATAATAAGCCTGGAGGCGAGAACATGGGGAAGGGGGGAAAAAAAGAACCTCTTACCTTAATACACTTGCATATGGCTAGGTAATATGGTGTGTATGGATTATAACCAATAATTTCATAGGGTCCGGGGCTCTGTATACAAAAAGGAGCTGGTAAGGAATACATCGGTGCGTGGTTATAGAGATTTATATAAATCAATAATGGTTATAGTGGTAGTGGTGTCCCCCTTAAGATATAGCTGAAAGCATACCTAAAATGTCCAGGGACCTGAGCTACATAAGGAGCTTGTGGATATAGCGGTTGCTGGGTCAAGCATAACCTAAGTCTGGGCAGACTGAGAAATAGGGATAATTAACACAGTGCAGCGTACTGCAGCGGAGGTATAAAGTATGTAGGGGAATCACTTACCATGGAGAGGTGAACCGCGTGTGTGCCCCGTGCATCTGGTGAGGTGAAGGACTGTGCTGGAGTCAGCGTTAAAAGCGCTGCGGCGTGTGACGCCACTTCCGGTCTGTGACACGCAAAAGTAGGTGAGGAGTCTATTGGAGCGCACACTACACATGCGCTCTGTGTACCAAGGGAGACGGTGTCAGGGTATGTACATCCTGTTGGTGGAACGCGGAAGTAGGTGATGCTTAGTAAAGTGCAGAGCACGCATGGGCAGTAGTGGTCAGGTTTGGTAACGTGAGAGCGGTGCTCAATATGTTATTTGGGAAGGGTGGTTCGTCTGGCTGACTGTGAATGGCAGTTATCCGGTGATGACAGGCTGTGCTGGTCTATATGTGACATTAATTCTGTAAGAAAGGGAAAGAAAATTAGACATCAATTCATAACAATACCTGTATAAAACGTGCCTACAGTATAGAATTTGGTAAAACCATACATATGAGTTAGCTGTTATGTTGCTAGAATAATTAAATTATAACATGACCATGATAGATTGGAGACTAAAGCGGGTACTAAGATGGATACACACATTGGGAACCATGGAACCCCATGGATTGAATCGGAAGTATGAATCAGGTTTCTAGTTGCTTTCTATAGTTGCTTCTCCTTGCACTTAATCTTTGGTTGTGATCCGTGAATATCATTCCTTTATCATATAGATTCCTTAGAATGATGGATCTCACTATAACATACAATTCCCTATTTTTTTCCCAGCCTTTAGTCCCAGCACCAGAACTTGGGATTAGTACCCGCTTTAGTCTCCAATCTATCATCGCTGACGTTCATCGCTCATGCGGCAGCACACATTGCTATGTGTGACACCGCAGGAGCGAGGAACGTCTCCTTACCTGCCGCCGGCCACAATGCGGAAGGAAGGAGGTGGGCGGGATGTTACGTCCTGCTCATCTCCGCCCCTCCGCTTTGATTGGCCTGCCGCTTAGTGACGTTGCGGTGACGTCGCTTTGATGCCGAATGTCCCTCCCCCTTGAAGGAGGGATTGTTCGGCAGTCACAGCGCCGACGCCGACCAGGTAAGTATGTGTGATGCTGCCGTAGCGATAATGTTCGCTACGGCAGCGATCACAAACAATCGCATGCGCGACGGGGGCGGGTACTTACAAGCTCGCTATCGCTACAAATTGCTAGCGATATCGCTACCATGTAAAGCCCCCTTTACTCTCCTTCTATTATGTATCTTTCCTCCTGAGCACCTTTGATAGGTGACGTTAGGTCCATTACCGTTCTTTAGAGAGAGAGACCGACTGACAGAGAAAGAGATTGACTGACATCGACAGACCTCACTCATTTCCAGTGTTTCCTGCAACACGCGATAAATGTATTTAGAAAAACGCATGTCACTAGGATTGTGTGTGTGCCGTCCATGTGACATCCATTTTTTTTCACGCACCCGTAGACTTTCATTGGAGTGACTCACACGTGAAACTCACCAAAACACAGCATGCTGCGATTTTTTTCTCAGTCCGATTTGGACTGAGAAAAAAATACCAGATCGGAGCTTCCTCATTGATTAACATTGGTCCGAGTGCAATGCGAGATTTTCTCACATTGCACTCGTGCGAGTTAATCGCAAGTGTGAATCCAGCCTTAGGGGTACTTTGCACACTACGACATCGAAAGTGACGCACATCCGGTGTCGTTGTCGACATCGGAGTATATGAATCGTTTTTACTATGACTAATGAGCGCAAAAGTGTCGAAGTTGTATGATCGGTGTAGTGTCGGGCATTTCCATAATGTCGCTGCAGCGACAGGTACAATGTTGTTGCTCGTTCCTGTGGCAGCACACATCGCTGTGTATGAAGCCGCAGGATCGAGGAACATCTCCTTACCTGCGTCCCGGCCGCAATGAGGAAGGCAGAAGGTTGGCGGGATGTTCACGTCCCGCTCATCTCCGCCCCTCTGCTTCTATTGGCCATCTACCGTGTGACGTTGCTGTGACGCCGCACGACCCGCCCCATTAGGAAGGAGGCGGTTCGCCAGCCAGAGTGACGTCGCAGGGCAGGTAAGTGCATGTGAAGCAGCCGTAGCGATAATGTTCGCTACTGCAGCTATCATAAGATATCGCATGTGCGACGGGGCGGGGACTATCGCACTCGGCATCGCTACAATCGGCTTGCGATGTCGTAGTGTGCAAAGTACCCCTTAGTGTGAGAGTGATTCAACTTATATAGTCACGAGTTTATAATCAGCAGAAAGTGTTTTTTTTACTGACTATGCAATTTATATTGATAACTACAAGTCTACTTTGTCTGAGACCCGCAACACACATCCGTTTAATTTGTACGTGTGCGGTACGTATTTGCACGTACCGGAGACACGTACACACGGAGACCCATGTTATTCAATGGTAGATGGCACACACACGTAAAATCACACGGAACGTGTGTCTGTGTGGTAAGTACATGTGTGCGCTTTTCTACACGGACGACATGTCCGTTTTTGGCCGGCAGCACGCAGGCACGGACCCACTTTAGTCTATGAATCTGTGCCTGCACGTACCGCACACGAAGTATGTCCGTGTTTAGTACGTTTCGCGCGTGTGCGTTTTTACACTAGCGATCTTATTTATTTTTTTTTTTAAATTAAAGTCAGTATATTTACCTTTTTTTGCTGCTGTTCTCAGTCATACTTACATTGGCGCTCAGTTTTTTTCTTCCCCTGGCTCATACCGCTCCCCGATCACCAGCGCGGCGAGGAACAGCTGTGCAGAGAATACGCGGCAACAATTACTTTGAATATGCTGGCCGCTCATTAATCAATCTCGTATTCCCTGCTTTCCCCACCCACAGACGCCTGTGATTGGTTGCAGTCAGACACGCCCCCCACACTGAGTTACAGCTGTCTCACTGCACCCAATCACAGCAGCTGGTGGGCGTGTCTATACTGTGCAGTAAAATAAATAAATAAATAAATAATTTTAAAAAATGGCGTGCGGTCCCCCCCAGTTTTAATACCAGCCAGATAAATCTATATGGCTGAAGGCTGGTATTCTCAGGATGGGAAGCCCCACGTTATGGGGAGCCCCCCAGCCTAACAATATCAGTCAGCAGCCGCCCAGAATTGCCGCATACATTATATGCGACAGTTCTGGGACTGTACCCGGCTCTTCCCGATTTGCCCTGGTGCGTTGGCAAATCGGGGTAATAAGGAGTTATTGGAAGCCCATAGCTGCCAATAAGTCCTAGATTAATCATGTCAGGCGTCTCCCCGAGATACCTTCCATGATTAATCTGTAAATTACAGTAAATAAACACACGCACCCGAACAATCCTTTATTAGAAAAAAAAACACTAACAAATTGCCTTGTTCACCAATTTAATAAGCCCGAAAAAGCCCTCCATGTCCGGCGTACTCCAGGATGGTCCAGCGTCACTTCCAGCTCTTCTGCATGGAGGTGACCGGAGCAGCAGAAGACACATCCGCTCCTGACAGCTCCACGCAGCTAATGAAGGGAATAGCGCGATCAGCTGTATTCAGCGTTGGCCGCGAGTAACCTCAGTGACAGCTCAGCTGATCGCGCTATTCCCTTCATTAGCTGCGTGGAGCTGACAGGAGCGGCGGTGTCTTCTGCAGCTCCGGTCACCTTCATGCAGCAGAGCTGGAAGCGACGCTGGACCATCCTGGAGTACGCCGGACATGGAGGGCTTTTTCGGGCTTATTAAATTGGTGAACAAGGCAATTTGTTAGTGTTTTTTTTTCTAATAAAGGATTGTTCGGGTGTGTGTGTTTATTTACTGTAATTTACAGATTAATCATGGAAGGTATCTCGGGGAGACGCCTGACTTGATTAATCTAGGACTTATTGGCAGCTATGGGCTTCCAATAACTACTTATTACCCTGATTTGCCAATGCACCAGGGCAAATCGGGAAGAGCCGGGTACTGTCCCAGAACTGTCGCTTATAATGTATGCGGCAATTCTGGGTGGCTGCTGACTGATATTGTTAGGCTGGGGGGCTCCCCATAACGTGGGGCTCCCCATCCTGAGAATACCAGCCTTCAGCCGCATGGCTTTATCTGGCTTGTATTAAAATTGGGGGGGACCGCACGCCATTTTTTTAAATTATTTATTTATTTATTTTACTGCACAGTATAGACACGCCCACCGGCTGCTGTGATTGGGTGCAGTGAGACAGCTGTCACTCAGCGTGGGGGGCGTGTCTGACTGCAACCAATCACAGGCGTCTGTAGGTGGGGAAAGCAGGGAATACGAGATTGATTAATGAGCGGCCGGCATATTCAAAGTAATTGTTGCCGCGTATTCTCTGCACAACTGTTCCTCGCCGCGCTGGTGATCGGGGAGCGGTAAGTATGAGAGAGGGCTGCTCACTTCAATCACTCGGGGGATTAGCGGTCACTGGTGAATCCTTCACAGGTGACTGCTAATCAGTACGCGGCACACAGACAGAGCCACGGCATGACAATGAAGTCGGGTGAAGTTCACCCGAGTTCATTCTCATCGCGCAACTCTGTCTGCTGTAAGCCGACATGTATCAACGACATTGTGCAACACACAAACGGACATTCCACACGGACATTCCACGTACACGGGCATTTTACACACAAACACGGACATTTTACACGTGCACACGGCTCGCATACGCCATCACACGGATACCATACGTACCGGAGAAACGCCCCAAAAAAACGGAACACGGACCTGAAAAACGGACCGTGTCACACGGACGTTTTTTTTGCGGAAGTGTGTTTTAGGCCTTAGAAATTCCAAGGTCATTTAAACATCTGTGTGAGGGTATTTCCAAATTATGCATATGTGGGTATTTCCAAAGTTATGCATATGTATGTAAAGGTCATCAGATAACAACCGCTTATAAATGCTCTTGTCTGCATTGTATGTCAGACAACTTTCTTTTGTCTCCTTTGAAACTTAGAAGTCTGAATAAACCCGCTTCAGATGACTCCGAATCACTGGCTGGAGATTAGTATAAATGTCTATTGGTCATTTTTGACCGAACAGGACAAGTGTAAAAATAAACATGGAGCAAAAAGTAAACAAAAAAAAAATCAAAACTACCCATAGAAAGAACCCCTCAAATGAGGGAAAAGTCAATTAACCATAAGTGTCAAAATCGCATAATATATATTTAAAAATAATATCAAATTTCAAAGTCGGTCATTTTTGACCGAGCAGAACAGCAGGGTTAACCTCTGGGCACCTGATTGACTATGGGGGCAGATTTTACAACTATGTGCCATACAAACGATGCACAACTGTACTAATTTGGATTTGCTAGCTTGGTAGTAAACTATAAAATTCCAGTCACACCAAGTGAGTCTTATGAGCGGGCGAGGCTGCAACTAAGGCCCCTTTCACACGTCAGTGATTCTGGTACGTTTGTGCTTTTTTTTAAACGTACCAGAATCACTGACATACGCAGACACATTATAATCAATGGGTCTGCTCACACGTCAGTGATTTTTCACTGCACGTGTCTCCGTGCGGCGTACCCGCGTGTCCGTGATTGCCGCACGGAGACATGTCCATTTTTTTCTGGCATCACTGATGTCCCACGGACCACGCAGTGGTGTGGTCCGTGAAACACGTGCCAGAAAAAAATGTGCTTTTAAAATAAAAATCATTTTTACTCACCCGGCTCCAGCGATGTCCTCTGCAGCCCATGCAGCTTGCTACTTCTGAGCCGGCTCATTACTGTCGCGCATATTCATGATGCACGACACAGCCGACCCGGAAGCAGCTGCTGCGGGGGTCAGCGCCGGCCGGATGCTGCACCGTGGCAGCGATCAGCACCATGGAGAGCGGGAGCGCGCACAGGTGAGTTAATCTCTAAGTGCAATCATGGGCCACGGAGAGCGGAGCCCGGATTGCACTTAGACAACCGGCACACGGAGGGACATGTGCGTGTTTTACACGCCAGTGAAAAACGTCAGTGTTTTTCACTGACGTGTGAAACGGGCCTTAAGTGCTGGCTGCAAGGTAATTGTATAGCATACTTGGATATAATACCATAGTTTGACAGAAGAGCATAGTTTGGTGTTTCCTTTCTAATTTTCCATTGTTTTTATCTGTACCGTTAATACCTATTTAGTGTGGGCTCCATGGACAATGCTACCAAGTGTTCATTTTGTGAGATGTATGCATGCCTTAAACAGCCATTCGAGTTTGAATATTTTTGCACTCAATGCCAGCATGTTACATATTTGGAGAGGTTAGAGCTAACTGAACATGCCCTGGCTGTGGCAAGTAATGTGGAAGAGGATGGAGGTGGGGAAGTTCCAGACTAGAGTTGAGCGATGTTTGAGTCAAACGGTTCACCAATTTCATGTTCGAGTGATTTTGGGGGGTGTTCGAGTCGTTCGACGAACTCGAACGATTTGCTAAAAGTTCGGCCGTTCGAGTTACGTTCGAGAATGATTCGATCACCAAAAGCGTGGCTTTTCACAGCTACGTGTGCAGGGAGCCATCGCTGGCAGCCTGCAGTAAGCTGGTAACCAAGGTAAATATCGGGTATCCAAGCAAAGCGCTTTGCTTCGTAACCCGATGTGTACCCTGGCTACGTGTGCAAATTTCCCCGAAAGCCACACAGAAGCACTTCCTTGTGACTCAGATGCCGCTGCAGTCTGTGTCCCGCTCCAGCCCCAGCCCCAACCCCGCGGCTGCCTGCACAGCAGTGTCCGCAGCTGCTCGCACTGTACGGTGTCCGCAGCTGCCCACACTGCGGTGTCAGCAGCCGCGGGGATGACAAGCGCTGCTGTCAGGAGATTAGTACAGTTACTTACCTGCGGTGATGAAGTCCTGCCCTCCTGACGTCAGTACTGTCACTGTCCTCCATGGCCGCCGCTTGTCACATCTCCTCTCGCTGCCGACCCGAGACTGTCACTAGCGGTGACATCACGGGCCACTCGCGATACTTGGTTTGTGAAGGCGGCGGTCATTGAAATCAGTGACAGCGCTGCTGTCAGCAGTGCAGCGATCACCGCTGGTAATGTACCTCGCTAACCTCCTGACAACAGCGATTGTCATGCCCTGCAGTGACAGCGCTGACGTCAGGAGTGCAGGAGATCGTCACAGCAGGTAAATATCTCATCTAACCTTCTGACAGCAGTGCTCGTCATCTCCTGCAGTAACCTGGGCTGATCTATTGATGTTAGCTCAGGTCACTGCATTGCTCTCCCAGCCAATGGGGAACATTCTGTTCTTCATTGACTGGGACATTGACTATGGAATGGATCATGGGACCCCCTTGGATTACACCAGACCTGGATTTGTTTTTCTGTCTAATAAATTGGTTAAAGAGGGAATGTTTTGGGGAGTCTTTTTTCAAATAAAAATGTGTTTGTCGTCTATTTTTTTTTATTACTGACTGGGTTGGTGATGTTGGGTATCTGATATAGATGCCTGACATCACGAACCCCAGGGCTTGTTGCCAGGTGACATTGCACATCTGGTATTAACCCCATATATTACCCCGTTTGCCACCGCACCAGTGCAACGGGATGAGCTGGAGCGAAGCACCAAGATTGGCGCATCTAGCGGATGCGCCACTTCTGGGGCGGCTGCGGCCTGCTATTTTTAGGCTGGGGAGAGTCCAATAACCATGGACTTCTCTAGTCTGAGAATGTCAGACCCCAGCTGTCCACTTTATCTTGGCTGGTGATCCAATTTTGGGGGGACCCCCACGTGTTTTTTTTTTTTTTTTAAATTATTTATTTAATTTAAAATAACAGCGTGGGGTGCCCTCAGTTTTGGATTACCAGCCAAGGTGAAGCTGCCAGCTGTGGTCTGCAGGCTGCAGCCATCTGCTTTACCCTAGCTGGCTATCAAAAATAGGGGGAACCCCACGTCATTTTTTTAAAAAATGTATTTATTTTTTTGGCTAAATACAAGGCTAGCACCCCTTAGTTCCACATGAAAGGCACCAAAGGGTGCAAAATTACAAAATGCAGAAGAGTGGGACATTGTGTGTCTTTCTGCCATTATAATGACAGAAAAGACTGATATGAAGTGTACAAGCACAAGAAAATCACCAGAGCACTATATGCTGTGAAATGCAGTAGAAAATGGCATTGGAGTGAACATGTGACCGCCTCATGTAGGTTAAAGCTATGGATCCTGGGTATATTTATGTATTTTCCCTTCCTCAGTTTTTTTGCGGTACGCAAAAAAACGGAAGACGCACGGATGACAAACGGATGACATACGGACCGTATACGGAACGGAACGTAAACGGATGCCACACGGATGCATCCGTGAAAAATGGGACCGTTTTTTGCGGACTGCAAAAACGGATCGGTTGTGTGAATGTAGCCTTATTCTGATCTGCTGTTTACAAACAGCAGGCAGAAATAAGTGAATAGCGCCCCCCAGCGTCAGAAAATCTTCGAGGTTTCAGGGGGTAGCTGAGACCCGGGAGATCATGATTCAGGCCGGTTTTTCCGGTCCCTGCTCACGTGATCACCGGTATACACCGTATACCGATGATCATGTTACAGTAAATGACAGCGCCGGTAAAAAATTATTTATTTCCCATCTGGCATGAACAAACATGTCAGATGGGAGATAAATCTCCTCCCCGGTCCACTCCGGTTCCCCGGTGTCACCAAAGTGCCCCCCCCTGACCTCCTCCCGGAAATCCAAGATGGCCGCGCGCACAGCAGGGCGCCGGCCGCATTCACCTTACTCCTCTGATTTCTGTCGCATGTGCCATGACATATGCGACAGAAAACTCCTCCCCAGGCCCTGCCAGGTCCCCCCCTATAACCCCACCGGTGTTCCCCAGTGTCCCACGGTACCTGTGCAGCGTTGATCCCCCGCGGCCCCCTCCTTCTCAATAGATGCTGCCACATGCACAGAGCGGCTGTCAGCTCAGCTTCCTCTGTTCAGACACAGTGAGTGGTGGTAACCATACATCTGTTAAGCTACTGCAATGCCCTGCTCATGAGGTAAGGAACATAGTTGATCAGGAGAGCTATACTACATTTCCAAATAGAGATATTTGATTTTATAGTAGCCCTGCTGAACGACTACCAAACATGACAGTCCGTTATACGCCACAAGAAAACATGTCTACATAGCGAGCTCTGTTGTTTAGTATTCATTCAGCTGGATAACTGGACTTAAAGGGGTATTCCATCTCCAAGATCCAATCCCCAATATATAGTAGGTGGAATAGTAATAATATTAGGACATACCTTTATTAGCAAATTTAGTATAGTTCTCCTGATTAGGCATGCCCTTACCTCATGAGCAGAGCATTGCAGCTTTGGTAGCAATAGTTACGATCAAGAACAACCCACTGTCTCCATGAATGGTGGTCACCATGCATCTGTAATCAACTGCATTACCCTGCTCATGAGGTAAGGAGCAAAGTTAATCAGGAGAGCTACACTACATTTCCGAATAGAGGTATTTGCTATTTTTGTTGCCCTGCTGAACGAATACCAAACATGAGAGTCCGTCATGTGCCGCAAAATAACATGTTTAAATAGCGAGCTCTGTTGTTTGGTATTCATTCAGCAGGATAACTGGATTTAAAGGGGTATTCCATCTCCAAGATCCTATCCCCGATATATAGTACGTGCGATAGCAATAATATTAACAAATACCAATATTTGGAAATGTAGAATAGTTCTCCTGATTAGGCATTCCCTTACCTCATGAGCAGGGCATTGCAGCTTTGGTAGCAACAGTTACGACATGGACTCTGCTGCTGTGGACCCGGGGAGATTCATTGCACCCACACTCCTCACATAAAGGGTCTGCACTCCTAGAAAATGGGGGATACGTTCCCTGAGCATGTCCCCCAATATTCTAGACGGTCCAGAGTTGTCGTGGGACCCTCTTAATTTTTTTTTCTTACAATAAATTGGTGAAAGAGGGAATGTTTTGGGGAGTGTTTTTTCAAATAATTTTTTTTTTTGTTTTTTTTTTGTTAGTACTGACAGCTTGTGATGTCGGGTATCTGATAGATGCCATGACATCACAAACTGCTGGGCTTGATGTCAGGTGACCTTACAGCTAGTATCAACCCTATTTATTACCCCGTTTTCCACTGCACCACGGCACGGGATGAGCTGGGGTGAAGCGCCAGGATTGGCGCATCTAATGGATGCTCCACTTCTGGGACGCCTGAAACCTGCTATTTTTAGGCTGTGAAGGGCCAATAACTATGGACCTTCCCACCTTGAGAATACCAGACCACAGCTGTCCGCTTTACCTTGGCTGGTGATTCAATTTGGGGGGGGGACCCTACTTTTTTTCGTAATTATTATTATTTATAAAATAATTATAAAAAGAGCCTGGGGTGACCTCCAAATTGGATCACCAACCACGGTAAAGCTGCCAGTTGTGGTTTTCAGGCTACATCCATCTGCTTTACCCTAGCTGGCTATCAAAAATGGGGGGACCCCACATCATTTTTTTTTCTAACTATTTTTTTAAATAAAAAAAATTAATGGGCTTCCCTGTGTTTTGATTGCCAGCCAAGGTAACGCCAGGCAGATGGGGGTGGCAACCCGTAGCTGTCTGCTTTATCTGCGCTGAAAATCAAAAATACCGCGGAGCGCTGCGTAAAAAATTACGTGAGCTTCGCCATATTTTTGTATGCTAGCCAGGTACAGCAGGCAGGTACAGCTGCCCCCAACCCCCAGCTGCCTATTTGTACCCGACTGGGAACTAAAAATATAGGGAAGCCCTTTTTTTAATTATTTCATGAATTTCATGAAATAATTAAAAAAAAAACAACATGGGCTTTGCCCCATTTTTGTTTCCAGCCAGGTACAACTAGGCAGCTGGGGATTGGAATCCGCTTTCTGGGCCCCTCTGCTGCAAATTTCAGTCTGCAGCCACCCCAGAAAATGACGCTTTCATAGAAGCGCCATCATCTGGCGCTGTATCCAACTCTTCCAGCTGCCCTGAAGCCGGGTGGCTTGCTGGTTAATAATGAGCTAATACTAGCTTTGTTTTACTAGCTAGTATTAAACTAGAGATTCTTAATGTCAGGCAAGTTTGACCCGGCCGTTTAGAATCTCCAATAAAGGGTTAAAAAAAAAAGACCCCACACAGGGAAAAAAATACTTTAATAGAAATAAATACACAGACACACTTAGAGACTCCATGTTTATTACTCCCTCTCATCCCTCCACGATCATGGTCTTATGGCTTTTTTTTTTTTCAACCCATGCAGCTCTGCTACAACAGACAGCACTGCATGGGAGGAAGACGCTGCTGCTTCCCGTGCAGTCTAATCACTCAGTGAGAGTGAGCAGAGGCTGCGGGCTGTAAACGGTGACATCACCGCTGACAGGCGAGTTACCTTAGCAATGGTGCTCTGATCACTATTCACCGGCTGTGGCATATAGTCCCTGCATGTGGGCTGACTCTGTAAAGAGCGCCTGATGTGCAGGAACGGGGAAGCCGACCATGTGCCAGAGCATCTCGCCGGTACACGGACATGCTCAAACGAGCACCGCGTACCGGAGAGATGCAATGACAGGCCCTAGCATGACGTCTAGCCATGTGACCAGTCTGTAGCCAATGAGATAATAGACATGTGACTGGTTACATGCTATTTTGACGTCACGATAGGTCCTATCATCAGTGCTGGTTAGCGGGAGGACGCAGCGATTATTGGAAGGAAAAGCGGCGGGAAACAGAGTGCAGGACGCATCGCGGGGACCTGTAAGTTTAATGGCAATGTTTATGAACTGTATGTGTACATGTATAATGTGTTTTTATGTATTTGTGTTTGCCTGCCATTGTTTTCAATGGGGTTCGAATTGGTTTGTCGAACGTTCGTCAAACGGAGCTTCCGTTCGACGAACCAAACCAAAATCGAATGCTAGGGGGGTGGCTCATCTCTATTCCAGACCCAGAAGTAAGCAGCTGGGTAGCAGTTAGAAGAATGGGTAAAGGGAAAATTGTCATGGAGCCTAGTCCTAACCTGGCACAACCTAGTAAATATGCCTGTTTGGCTGATATTGGGAATGCAGGGCCAGGATTAGGATCAGCAAAACAGGACGTTGCTCTTAGCAACTAGGAAAATGACTGGTGGAGGAAGGAGGGAAATAGAAGAGCAGGAAAAGACAGACAGATGTTGTTCATAGGGAACTCAATAATTATGTAGACAGACAGGGTCATCTGTAGCTGAGACCCTGTATGTGAAACAGTGTGTGGTCTGCCAGGTGCTCGTGTTTGGCATATTGCGGATCATATAGACTGATTGCTGAGTGGGGCTGGATAAAAACCCAGTGGTCATGGTGCATTTTGGTACTAATGCCAAAGTTAGAGGCAGGTGGAAGGGCGTTAAAATTGATTACCGGGAACTAGGAGAGACGCTGAAGTCGAAGACTTCCAAGATGGTGTTACTATTGGAGCCGCAAGCGTCACTAGAAAGACAGCAGGAGCTTAGGGAGATAAATGCATGGGTTAGAAATTGGTGCAGGAAGGAGGGGTTTGGGTTCATGGAGAAGTGGACCGACTTCTCTGTTGGCTATAGGATCTACATTACGAACGAGCTGCACCTCAATGGGGAGGGTGCAGCTATGCTTGGGGAAAAATGGTCAGATGGATGGAGGAGCTTCTAAACTAGGATCTGGGAGGAGGGAGGGTAGTTGTGCAAAAAAGAGAATAGATAGTGTGGACTGAGATAGTGAGACAGTAGGGGTCAAGGCAGGTTTAGAGGGGTCAAGGACATACAAGAAGCAGGGAGACAGGGAGTAAGAAATGTGTTAATAATATTAAATGTCTGCTGGTAAATGCAAGACGTTTTGTAAACAAAATGAAAGAGTTGGAGACTCTTATGTCAACCACGGATTATGATATAGTGGGTATTACGAAAACCTGGCTGGATGAGATCCATGACTGGGTGACAAATGTAGAGGGTTACACCACAATTAGAAATAATAGGAAAGTCAACAAAGGTGGAAGGGTGCGTGTGTTTATCAAATCTAAATTAAGACCTGTGCTCAATGGTGATATTGGGGGGAGCTGAAATAATGTAGAGTCAGTATGGGTAAATGTACATGGGGAGGGCAATAATGGAAAGCTACTACTTGGAGTTTGCTATAAGCCTCCTAATATGGCTGAACAGGTAGCGGATGAAATACTGCAACAAATTTTAAAGGCAGAAAATTATAATAATAATCAGGTTTTTATTATGGGGGATTTCAACTAACCAGGCATTCAGTGGGACATAGAATCTTTGGGTTGTGTTAAAAGTTGCAAGTTCTTATCTTGAATTCAAGACAATTACATCTCTCAGATGGTGGATGAACCAACAAGGGGAGATAATTTGCTGGATTTGGTCCTGTCAACTAGAGACCAGATATAATCTCAGATATAAGCTCTGGGAGCACTTGGGCAGAAGTGATCATAACATGGTAAGTTTTAATGTAATATTTAATAGAACATTTGAAAAGGGAAATGCTAAAACCTGGCACGGCCTGCCGCTCTCCGAATAGGAGCGTGCAGTAACATGCGGCTGACCCGCTCCTGTCAGGAGAGTGTGCGGCTGTGCCGGGTTATGCAATGTGAGACTCATGCAAGTCTGTCATGACACCACCCAGCATGGCCTGCTGCTCTCCGAACATGAGTGTTCAGGTAAATAGAAGCACATGCAGCTGACCCACTTCTGTCAGAAGAGTGTGCGGCTGTGCCGGGTGATGCGATGCAAGACTTGTGCAGGTCTGGCATGACATCATCCAGCACAGCCTGCCACTCTCTGAACATGAGCGTGTAGGTACACAGAAGCACATGAGGCCGACCCGCTCCTGTCAGAAGAGTGTGCGGCTGTGCCAGGTGATGTGACGCGAGACTCAAGCGAGGCTCTCGCAAGTGTGACTCCATTCTAAGAAAAACCGTGTGCAGCTTTTTTTATTTAAATAAATAATTAAAAAAGAAGACCAACGTGCAGTCCCCCCAATTTTGATACCCAGCCAAGATAAAGCCAGCTGGGGTCTGGTATTCTCAGCCTGCAGACGCCCGGTATTGCCGCAGCCATTAGATGTGACAATCCCGGCGCTTTACCGGCTCTTTCCATTGCCCTTGTGTGGTGGCAATTGGGGTAATAGCAGGGGTTAATAAGCATACAGCTGCTACTAACCCGTTGGTTAGTGATGGCACAGGCGTCTAATAGATACCTGCATCACAACCTGTAAAAGAAATTAAATAAGTACAAACAGAGAAAAAATTCTTTATTTGGAATAAAATACAAAAACACATCCTCTTTCACCACTTTATTAACCCCAAACACCCCTCCAGGTGCGGCATTATCCACCCGAAGTCCCACACCGCTTCCAGCTCTGCTACATCTCACAGCGAGCGGCCATGCAACAAGACCGCCGGCTGTGAGTGCAGACAATGACTGAGCCGCGATGAGCAATGACTCAAAGTAGATACTGTCACAGGCTAAGGGCGCATCTGACTGCAACCAATCACAGACGACAATACGGCTGGCGGGCGGGAAAAGCACAGAACGCTGTGTGTATGCGATGTGCCTATTGCGCAGTACAGGAAGTGGATTCGTGACCTAGAAGCAATTTGCTGCCATGACAATGAGTCTCCTTAAGTACCTTAAGTATGAAACACTCGCCTAGTTCTTGTTTTCTTTATTTTTCCTTTAATTTCCCCAGTGCTGAATCCGGATCGTACACCCAGAATCTTGGGCCGGGTCCGGCACCCGGGCATCGTTCCGGTTCCACTGTTTTACAGTCCGGGTCCGCTCAGCCTTAGTTATGAATAATGAATCTAAAGCAAGTCAATGGGAAACTAGAATATTTTTTTGGCGAACCCTCCCATGATGTAAAAATGTTGAAATGGATATAAAAGTGCTCAAACTGAATTGGAACAGCATGAGGAAGGTGCCAGGATGTTTCTCTGAAACACAGGTTGCTTCTGGGAACAATGTTGTCAGAGCATTACGCCACTTTGGCGTGCAGTCCCCCACCTATTTGGGATAATCAGAGCAGGTAAAATAGACTCACAGCAGTGTTCTTTATCTTGGCTGGTTTTCAAAAAATAGATGCGCCTTCAAACTTTAAAAAAAAAAATAATTAAACAAATAATTAAAAAAATGAAGGGGCTCATGCCCATTCTTGATAATCAGCGCAGATAAAGGAAACATCTGGAAACTGGTAGTGTCAGGCTGGAAAGCTCCTTGGTTTTCGGGCCCTCCCCAGCCTTAAAATAGCTTCCCACAGCCACCACACAATTGACACATCCATTAGATGTGCCAACTGTGGCGCATTTCCTGGCTCATCCCAATTGCCCTGGGGTGTGACAACCAGGGGTATATATGGGGTTGGCAATGGGTGGGTAATGGAGAGGTGTTTATGAATCCCCCTTCATTACCAAACCTGCATGTGAAAAGAAAAAAAACACAAACATACAACAATCCTTTATTTGACATAATTAAAAAACACTCTTTCACCAATTTAACGCCGATAACACCCCCACAGGTTTGACATAATCCAAACGACATGCCACGATGATCTTGGCTCTGGTACATCCAGAGGCCAAGGTGAGTGGTGACATTAGAACATGTGACTAGTCACCGTGGCCTCTGAGACACGCTGAGAGCATGTGGGAGCTGCCAGAAGGGACATCAGACAAACTCAGTTTTGGCTGACTGCATCTCACGGCGGCAGTGCAGTGCACTGCCAGTCCAATACTAAGTTCAAGAGGAGATAGCAGTATACCAAAAAGATGATCCACAGTAATCAAACAAATTAGCTGGACGGATAGGATATGAAAAGAAAGACAAGCTTAAAACATAACTTTTACTATATATGCGGATAAAAAGTGAACAGTGGCTCACAAGATTAAAACCAAGGTAGCAAAGATCCAACAATATGGACCAACAATGGGCTAAATAAAATACGTAGGCCCAAATACGGACTGCCTCAGTTGGTGTATAGCAGTGGGAGATAAATCCCACAGTACATATATAGTGATAGCCCTAACTCAGGCAAAAAACATAGGCACACAGTATAGTATATTAGTTTCATAACCCCATTCAGGGGAGAATATAAACTTGTGTGTCACAGGCGGATGCTCCGGTAGCCATGGGAACCGTAACAAATAATAAATCCCACATTAAGTGGGAACGGTCTTACCAGGTCCGGAGATCATACACGGGCATTGGTGCAGGTTATCGGTTCATGCAGGGGGCTGTCAATCAGCACATCAAAATCCCTTAGAGACCTAAACCCATATCAGGCATATAGTTGCAAAACCCACTCCCAACGTTTCAAACGTGGATCATCAGGGGAGTTCAAGTGGAATATAGAGGAGGGCTGTCAAGAGGTATCTCCACAATATGACAGTCCGCAGATGCCCAGGTTACTAGAAATAAGTAAACACAAAGGGTAAGCCCGAAAAATGCCTATCCGGCCGTATTTCTAATGCCCCGTAGTTAGAGACACTCACCGCACAATGGCGCATATCAGGACCCGATTCAAAGAATGACGCGCTTAGCGTCCGGATGGGCGCTCCATATATAGCCCGGCGCATGCGCAGACGGGTCCGATACCGATGACGTTCACTCCCAGACTACCTCCGGGCCGGAAGTGACGCGTCATCGATCGCCGCGTCGCTAAGGAAGCGTCACAGCCATTACCCGATGTAGTCACATCCGGGTAAGTGGAACGCAAGCTAATCCATCACATAGAGCAACACATGGCATAACCATAGTAATGTGGGCGCCATGTGTCATAGCCGCGAGGAGGAATATAATGACAGGCACGGAGGTACAAGCCCATAAACGTGCCGGTATACATGAGCAGTGTCGCTGGTCAAGCTAGTAGTACGGATAATAGAAAAGCAGGGCCTAGACATATACAGGCCATAGGAAGGAGGGTCAATGTCAGGGTTCATTGGAGGCGACCATCAACAAGAAGGGTGAAGAAAAAGGTGAGGGGGGGCGGCGCGTGGCCAAAGTGTTGCTAATACCATGGGGGCGATCCCTGTACCAAGGGATAGAAGGAGCCACCCCATAGGTCCCCCTGGGTTGTCTGAGAGCGGGATCAAACCGAGGTAACCAGAAGAGGCTCACAAGGGGGGTATCCATGGGATTGATGTTAGGCTACACCATGAGAGAACAGTTATAGTCAGGAGGGAGGGGGGGAGGGGGACCTAAAGTGCAAGCTATCCACTAGCCCTACCACAGAGGTGGCCCTACCTAACATGTGGGGGTCGGCACCCTAATAGTCCTATGCCTGTGGTGCCCCCACTCGGGCGTCGGCTATCCCTCCTACCAAATACCCTAGTTCTAAGGTGCTCCTAAAAAGGGAGTGAAGGAAAGGGATTCGTTCAATCCCAATGGCACCATAGTGTCCAAGCTGTATATCCAGAAGCACTCCTTCTGGAGGATGATCTTATCCCAATTCCCACCCCGCAGGGGGGGAGGGATCAAATCAATGCCCATTACTTTAAAACTTCCCAGGTCACCATTATGTTAGGCATTAAAGTGTCTCACCACTGGTGTATCGTTTTTTTTGAGGATATCGCCCTTGTGTTCCCCTATTCTGCGTCTCAGTTCTCTGATGGTCTTGCCCACATATAATTTGCCACAGCCACAACTTACCCTGTACACTACCCCTTTAGATTTACAAGTTATTAGTGACCTCAGGGAGTATGTTTTAGTACCCTTAGAGTTCTTGAAATCTTTCTCTTCCTCCACAAATCTGCAATTAGGGTATGTGCGCACGTTGCTTTTTACCTGCTTTTTACCTGCTTTTTTGCTGCTTTTTCTTCTGCGCTGTTTAATGCCAAAATGGATGTGTTCTTCTATTCAAGCAAAGTCTATGGGAATTTGGGTTTCTTGTTCACACTATGTTGTTCAAAATGCTGCCTTTTTGAGGCAGAACTTTGGTCAAAAAGTCAGCTTTTCAAAGAAGCAACATGTCAATTGTTTTTGCCATTTGGGTTTTGCACTGCAAAGCTGAGTTTTTGACCAAAGTTCTGCCACAAAAAGGCAGCATTTTGAACAACATAGTGTGAACAAGAAACCCAAATTCCCATAGACTTTGCTTGAATAGAAGAACACATCCATTTTGGCATTAAACAGCGCAGAAGAAAAAGCAGCAAAAAAGCAGGTAAAAAGCAGGTAAAAAGCAACGTGCGCACATACCCTTAATGCAATCATGTCACTTGAAGCAGACTTTGGCTCCATTCACCGTCATGGCTGATCTATTTTCCTCAAAGTGACTGTGCACTAGTCTGTCACCTAAAGATTTTGCCTTTTTAAAGGTGATCGATGGGTGACTGAAAAGGTGTTTATCAATGGTAGGATCCATATGTAGTATGGGCCAGTGTTTGCATAGTATTCGCCTCAAATCCGTTGCACCATTGTTAAATGTTGTAATAAATCTGAGGACGTCGGGGGTGGCGGCATTGTTGTGGTTAGGATTTAATAGGCTACCGTGGTCCAGATTGCATGTAGACTTGTACGCCCTCGTGATCACCCCCTCAGCCCCTATCTCTCAGACGCCCCATCAGGTCAGCTGATTGCAATCGGAAAGGAGCCTCCTCGGAACAGTTTCTCCGCATCCTAACAAACTGTCCCTTGGGGATCCCCCTTTTAAGGGGGCCAGAATGGGCACTTTCCCATTTCAAAAGGGAGTTCGAGGAGGTGGCCTTTCTATACGTTGTTGTTTTTAGACGGCCCTCCGGTCCCTTTTCAACCAAAACATCAAGGAATGTCAGGCTATCCCCACCTACTTCGCTGGTGAAATGCAGGCCAATGTTGTTATTGTTTAATCTGGTCATAAAAGAGTGGAAGTCCACCTCTGATCCCTTCCAGATAACGAAGACGTCGTCTATGTACCTTAACCACAAGACGACGTCCTCGGTATCAATCAAGCCACCAAAGACCACCTTCTCCTCCCACCAGCCAAGGAGGAGATTAGCATACGATGGGGCACAGCACGTCCCCATCGCGGTCCCCCTGAGCTGATGGAAGAACCTCCCACCAAAGGCGAAAACATTCTTGGTTAAACAAAAAGTGAGGGCCTCAATGACAAAATTGTTATGTTGGGCGAACTGGCTGCCTCCAGTACTTAGAAAACATTTCACCGCCTCTACCCCAGCTGTATGAAGGATGGAGGAATACAGCACCTCCACATAAATACTGCATAGCAGCATACCTTCCTCAAGGAAGATGTCGTCAATTCTACGTAGAAAGTCAGTAGTATCCCTTAAGTAGGAATTGAGGGAGAGCACAAATGGTCTCAGAATCCTGTCTACGTAAATGCTCAGATTTTCTGTTAAGCTACCAATCCCTGACACGATTGGGCGACCTTCTAAAGGGTTACAGCCTTTGTGTATTTTTGGTAAAATATAGAAAGTCGCCATGACCGGAAAGGCAGGTAGCAGATATTCAAACTCGTTTTTGTCTATAATATTCTTGTCTAAGGCTATGTGCGCACTAGTGCGTTTTACCCGCGGATTTACCCGCGGATTTGCCGCGGAAATTTCTTGAGAAATGTCTGCAATCTTTGTGCAGACATTTCCCAGCAAATCCTATGGTAAAAAAAATAGCTGTGCGCACTGGTGCGGATTTTTCTCAAGAAATTTCCTTGAGAAGAATTTCTCGAGAAACTTTCTTGAGAAAATGAACATGTCCATTATTTCCACAGGTACCCTGCGGATTTCGGCAGTACAGCCTTCAAAAATCCGCAGTGAACCACCCGCGGGAAAATCGCGGCAATTCCGCGGCTATTCCGCGGCTAATCCGCGGCAAATCCGCATGCGGATTTGGTGCGGATTTTTTCCGGAGGTCCGGAAATCTTTCACTTCCAGAAGTTTCTCAAGAAATTTTCTTTTTGAATTTAGTTTAGCATAGCATGCCTCATCCTTAAGGATATTAAGACAGATGTTCTTATAGTCCTTGGAGTCCAGTATCACCACGTTGCCCCCTTTATCAGAGGGCTTTATGGTGATACTGGAGTCCATTTCCAGACATTGTAAACTGAGCATTTCGGTCTTTGACAGGCTAAACTGACCCCTGCGTGTGCGTATGCTGTTTTTTATATCCTCAGTAACCATGTTCACAAAAATATCTATGGTATCAATTTCTGCCAGTGTCGGGGGCATTTTCATACTTTTGTTTTTTAGATTTGTGAACGGCCCTTCGCCCAGGTCTTTGGGGTTCATGTCGCTCAAATGAAAAAGTAGCCTGACATCCTGTACAAGGTCTTCCGGGATCCCCAATTCAACTGAGGTTTTCTCATTCTGTCTGCCAAAAAACTTTTTCCATTTGAGACGTCTGGCGAATAGATTCAAGTCTTTAATTGCTATAAACTCGTCAAAGTCAGTGGTAGGGACAAAGGACAAACCTTTGTCTAAAACCTGTTGCTTGGTAACATTAAGGGGTCTAGAGGACAAGTTTATCACCTGAGGTGCTCCACACCTTTGGTGGGAGGTTCTTCCATCAACTCAGGGGAATCGCGATGGGGACGTGCTGTGCCCCATCGTATGCTAATCTCCTCCTGGGCTGGTGGGAGGAGAAGGTGGTCTTTGGTGGCTTGATTGATACCGAGGACGTCGTCTTGTGGTTAAGGTACATAGACGACGTCTTCGTTATCTGGAAGGGATCAGAGGTGGACTTCCACTCTTTTATGACCAGATTAAACAATAACAACATTGGACTGCATTTCACCAGCAAAGTAGGTGGGGATAGCCTGGCATTCCTTGATGTTTTGGTTGAAAAGGGACCGGAGGGCCGTCTAAAAACAACAACGTATAGGAAGGCCACCTCCTCGAACTCCCTTTTGAAATGGGAAAGTGCCCATCCTGGCCCCCTTAAAAGGGGGATCCCCAAAGGACAGTTTGTTAGGATGCGGAGAAACTGTTCCGAGGAGGCTCCTTTCCGATTGCAATCAGCTGACCTGATGGGGCGTCTGAGAGATAGGGGCTACCCTGAGGGGGTGATCACGAGGGCGTACAAGTCTACATGCAATCTGGACCACGGTAGCCTATTAAATCCTAACCACAACAATGCCGCCACCCCCGACGTCCTCAGATTTATTACAACATTTAATAATGGTGCAATGGATTTGAGGCGAAAACTATGCAAACACTGGCCCATACTACATATGGATCCTACCATTGATAAACACCTTTTCAGTCACCCATCGATCACCTTTAGAAAGGCAAAATCTTTAGGTGACAGTAAGTAAGTAAGTAAGTGCCATAATTGCATTATTTGCAGATGTGTGGAGGAAGGGAAAGATTTCAAGAACTCTAAGGGTACTAAAACATACTCCCTGAGGTCACTAATAACCTGTAAATCTAAAGGGGTAGTGTACAGGGTAAGTTGTGGCGGTGGCAAATTATATGTGGGCAAGACCATCAGAGAACTGAGACGCAGAATAGGGGAACACAAGGGCGATATCCTCAAAAAAAACGATACACCAGTGGCGAGACACTTTAATGCCTTCCATAATGGTGACCTGGGAAGTTTTAAAGTAATGGGCATTGATTTGATCCCTCCCCCTCTGTGGGGTGGGAATTGGGATAAGATCATCCTCCAGAAGGAGTGCTTCTGGATATACAGCTTGGACACTATGGTGCCATTGGGATTGAACTAATTCCTTTCCTTCACTCCCTTTTTAGGAGCACCTTAGAACTAGGGTATTTGGTAGGAGGGATAGCCGACGCCCGAGTGGGGGCACCACAGGCATAGGACTATTAGGGTGCCGACCCCCACATGTTAGGTAGGGACACCTCTGTGGTAGGGCTAGTGGATAGCTTGCAGTTTAGGTCTTCCTCCCCCCCCCCTCCTGACCATGACTGTTCTCTCATGGTGTAGCCTAACCTCAAACCCATGGATACCCCCCTTGTGAGCCTCTTCTGGTTACCTCCTCGGTTTGATCCCGCTCTCAGACAACCCAGGGGGACCTATGGGGTGGCTCCTTCTATCCCTTGGTACAGGG
Organism: Anomaloglossus baeobatrachus; assembly: GCF_048569485.1. NCBI lineage: Eukaryota > Metazoa > Chordata > Amphibia > Anura > Aromobatidae > Anomaloglossus > Anomaloglossus baeobatrachus. Next base: position 417,503,966 of record NC_134358.1, read on the forward strand.
ATCGCCCCCATGGTATTAGCAACACTTTGGCCACGCGCCGCCCCCCCCTTCCTTTCCCTCCACCCTTCTTGTTGATGGTCGCCTCCAATGAACCCTGACATTGACCCTCCATCCTATGGCCTGTATATGTCTAGGCCCTGCTTTTCTATTATCCGTACTACTAGCTTGACCAGCGACACTGCTCATGTATACCGGCACGTTTATGGGCTTGTACCTCCGTGCCTGTCATTATATTCCTCCTCGCGGCTATGACACATGGCGCCCACATTACTATGGTTACGCCATGTGTTGCTCTATGTGATGGATTAGCTTGCGTTCCACTTACCCGGATGTGACGACATCGGGTAATGGCTGTGACGCTTCCTTAGCGACGCGGCGATCGATGACACGTCACTTCCGGCCCGGAGGTAGTCTGGGAGTGAACGTCATCGGTATCGGACCCGTCTGCGCATGCGCCGGGCTATATATGGAGTGCCCATCCAGACGCTAAGCGCGGCATTCTTTGAATCGGGTCCTGATATGCGCCATTGTGAGTGTCTCTAACCACGAGGCATTAGAAATACGGCCTGATAGGCATTTTTCAGGCTTACCCTTTGTGTTTTCTTATTTCTAGTGACCTGGGCATCTGCGGACTGTCATATTGTGGAGATACCTCTTGACAGCCCTCCTCTATATCCCACTTGAACTCCCCTGATGATCCACTTTTGAAACGTTGGGAGTGGGTTTTGCAACTATATGCCTGATATGGGTTTAGGTCTTTAAGGGATTTTGATGTGCTGATTGACAGCCCCCTGCATGAACCAATAACCTGCACCAATGCCCGTGTATGATCTCCGGACCTGGTAAGACCGTTCCCACTTAATGTGGGATTTATTATTTGTTACGGTTCCCATGGTTACCGTAGCATCCGCCTGTGACACACAAGTTTATATTCTCCCCTGAATGGGGTTGTGAAACTAATATACTATACTGTGTACGTATGTTTTTTGCCTGAGTTAGGGCTATCACTATATATGTACTGTGTGATTTATCTCCCACTGCTATACACCAACTGAGGCAGTCCGTATTTGGGCATACGTATTTTATTTAGCCCATTGTTGGTCCTTATTGTTGGATCTTTGCTACCTTGGTTTTAATCTTGTGAGCCACTGTTCACTTTTTATCTGCATATATAGTAAAAGTTATGTTTTAAGCTTGTCTTTCTTTTCATATCCTATCCGGTCCAGCTAATTTGTTCCAATACTAAGTTCAACTGAGGTCACTTTTTGTGGTTCTCAAGGTACCCTCTGTCTGAGTCACTAGCTGTGTATTCAGTTGAAGTCAGTGCCAGACTGTCGTACTAAATGTCACACCAGCATTCCAGTCAGACAGTCTGGTAGCTTTGAAGCACAGAAACCTTAAAGGAGCATTTAAGATAGACTTTCCAGCTACTGGGACATTTGAAGACTTTAAACCTTACTTTAAACCTTCCTTAAAGGTTGTTTAAGGTTTTCCGGCCTCACAGCTGCCAGGAGACCCAGTGACTGTGAGCTCTATTAACCTCTCAGATTACCAGAGCTCACAGCCATCGGGTCTTGCCGCAGTTGTCAACCCGGTAACTTTAAGGAGCCCTTAAGGAAGCTTTTATGGTTCCTTGAGCTCCCAGCTGCTAGGACATCTGGAGTCTGTGAATTCTTGTTAAGCCAGCTTTACACGTTGCAATTTCACATACGATATCGTATGCGATTTGCAACGCCCCCATCGTATGTGCGGGTGCGGCACGTTCAATTTGTTGAATGTGCCGCACAAATGATTAACCCCCGTCTCACATACTTACCTTCCATATGACCTCGATGTGGGCGGTGAACGTCCACTTCCTGGAGTGGGAGGGACGTTCGGCGTCACATCGACGTCACGCGGCAGGCGGCCAATAGATTCGGAGGGGCGGAACTGAGCGGGACGTAATCATCCCATCCACCTCCTTCCTTCCGCATTACCGGCCGGGAGCCGCAGGACGCAGGTAAGATCTGTTCATTGTTCCCGGGGGTGTCACACACTGCAATGTGTGCTACCTCGGGAACATTGAACAACCTGATGTTCAATCCATGAGGAATGAACGACGTGCGTGCGATGAACGTTTTACCGTTCAATCGCAATCGCACGTACCTGTCACACACTGCAATGTACCTTACGAAGCCGGATGTGCGTCACTTATGACATGACCCTTCCGACACATCGTAAGATACATGTAAAGCCAGCTATAGAGTTCACAGCCTTCAGATATCCCAGCACCTGAAATCTTCAGGAATCTGGGAGTATTTTAACAAGTCACTTTAAATTGACCCTGCTGCTGATTTGAATAAAGGTTCTGCTATAAAACCTAGTAAAATACTGAAGTAATTGATACAGCTTAGATGCAAAGAGATGCATGAGTGACAGGCGTAGGCCTCTTGCTCTCAGAACCCTGGCACTACAGACAAAAGACAATTTGAAGACCCTATTTAGAGTATCCACATTTCTAAAAATTAAGATCAGACAACAGGAAGTAATGGATACAGCTTAGAATCCGAGGTGTCAAACTATTATATATCACAGACTCTAAATTCTAAAATGCAACATGAAGACAACCAGGTTTTCACCGTTATCCCACATGGCCTTCCCTGGCTCCAGGTAAGGTAAGGTGGAAACACCATTGATCATACTCGGTTTAGATAGTGGTTCACAACTCTGCAGCTGTGTGACTGCGTTCTCCAATGCCTATTAATTTAAGCACTGCCTGATTCCATTGACTTACACACAGGACGTGGCCTGGCATTTTCATTTTAAAAATAAAGAGATGCAAAGAGATGCATGAGTGACAGGCATAGGCCTCTTGCTTCCAGAACCCTGGCACTACAGACAAAAGACAATTTGGAGGCCCTATTTGTAGTATCCACATTTCTATAAATTAAGGTCAGACAACAGGAAAAGTGGCAACAATTGGCACAGACTACAAATAGTCGAACACCGCAACATGGATGCTTTTGACTGGCCCTGTAACAAGGCTTGAACCAATGTTTCTTCTTTCACCAGAGACAGCAAGATGACAGAAAGGCATAGACCTCTTGCTCCCAGAAACCTGGCATAACATACAAGACACAACTGTGAAACCCACCTTTGAGTCTTGTGATTTAAAAACTTTTCAGGCAAACAGCAGGACAGTGGCATCAATTGCCCCCACAGTTCCCCATAGTGTCTTTGCACAGCAAGGAGGTATGGTCCATTCAACACACAAGATGTAACCTGGCATTTCCATTTTAAAAATTGAGCACGCAGCGACTGTGACTTCTGCAGCAGCACATCCATGCCAGAATAATGCCCTAGAAATTTCTGTTGAGGACGTAAGCCATGCAATACACTTGTGATGTCGACCAGGCGTATTGCCGCCACCAAGTTTGCACCATTATAGCACATGGCCTTCCCTTGCTCCAGGTTCAGTGGAGGCAAACATTTATCAAACTCGGCTCAGATAGTGGTCCACAACTTTACAGCTATTTGACTGCGTTCTCCAATGCATACTAATTTCAGCACTGTATGATTGCTTTGAGCCCTGGCTGAGTTGTATGGAGGTTGGAGAGATTCTCTTTGCATGTTACATTAAGGGAGAGGTTGAGGGCACAGGTGGAGGTCTTAGATGAGGTGGAGGAAGCAGAAGCAGTGGAGGAAGCAGTAGCTCCAGAGGTTTGTCCCAAAGCCTTGGGGATTTCAAGACTTGGGAAGCAGCCCCTTCCCCACCTGCCCCTACAACAACCAGAGTAACCCAGTGCCCAGTCAGCAAGATTGAATGCCCCTGGCCATGCTTGTTCATCCAGGTGTCAGTGGTAAAATGCACCCTGGAAGACAGAGTTTTTCAAGGAAAATGTATTATAATCTGTGAAATGATGGTATAGCGCAGGCAAAGCTTTATTAGAGAAGTAGTGGCAACCAGGCAACTTGTACTGGGGGACTGCCATCACCATCATGTTTCGGAAACCATCTGTACCCACCAGGTGGAAAGGCAGCATTACAAAGGCCAACAGTTTAGATATGGTGAAGTTCAAGCTCTTTGCTTTAGCACGGGTGGGAGGAAATGATCTTTAATGTGACCAGAACTGCAGGACTGAGGGCTGGCTGCTGTGCTGAGAGAGGGTGAAGTAACGTGAACACGACCCACCAGTGGACTGTGAGGAAGTGTAGAGGGAGATGTAATGCTGAATTGGGAAACGTGGTGTGCTCAGTGTCTCACATAGGTCAAAAACACCAGGCATGGTCACTTTTGTAACACCTGACGAGCCCTCACTCCGACTATAGTGGGTAAACAAGTAGAGGTTATGTGGTTGGAGGCCAGTGCGAGAATAATTTCAACAGTGACACAGGAGGAAGAAGCAGCAGTAGACAAGGGTGATTTGGCAGCCGGTGGTTGGGTAGGCCCAGTAGTCTGCATTTTAGCGCATTAAGATTCACACAGTAATGATTGTTGGTTGCGCATGTGCCATTTCAGGCACGTAGTAGTCAATTATTTGATTTTTTGCCTCTATTGAGTCATTGTTTACAAATTTGGCAGATAACAAAAGTTTGGTCATATTTTGTGGTCTCAAAAAAGGCCCAGGCTTGGCAACCCTTCCTACGAACTGCAGACCTGCCAGCGCTGCTGGCCACAGCCAGAGTTGTGGCTGAGGATGCATTTGTTCTCATGGTTGCATCACTACGTGTTTGTGTGGGAATTGCTAATATAACATCCTCATCCTCCTCCTCTTCCTCCTCATTTGCTGAGCTATTCAGCTGCATGCTTCTTAGTTCACACCAAGAAGGATCTACAACTTCATTGTCATGCTCTATGTTGTCCCACTCCTCCTCTTCTAACCTGACATCACAGAACAGTACACATGTGCCACAAGTATCTAAGTCTCACCATCATCACTTCCCCCCCTGGGGGTTACAAGTTGACAAGAGTCGGTATCCTGCACTGTCTCCCATGTTTCTCTGCTGGACAATAGCAGTTGGTATTGCTGGATGTGGTGCTTGTGTGATCTGATGTGTGTGTGTGATGTGATGTCTGTGTGTGTGCGCGATCTGGTGTGTGTGCGCGTGATCTGGTGTGTGTGTGTGCGCGATCTGGTGTGTGTGTGCGCGCGATCTGGTGTGTGCGCTATCTGGTGTGTGTGGGTGTGCGATCTGATGTGTGTGGGTGTGTGTTGCACCCCAGGTCCTTCCTCTATCTTCCTTCTCGCTTTTGGGGATGTCTACTTTCTATACTGAAGTGTTCTGCAGTGTTCTTTAACTTTTTTAGCTGCATGAACACTTAATTATTGAACCGTGATTAGAGCTTATTTTCGGGGTAGGGCTTATATTTAAGCCTTACACCAAAAAATGCTAAAAATTGCTGCTAGGGCTTATTTTGGAGGGAGGTCTTATGTTTGGAAAAACAGGGTAACTAACAATGTCTAAATGTTTGGTTGACTGCATAATTTTGAGAAGGGCAGTGAAGTGCAAAGACATTTTTAGCTAGTTCACTAGCAAATTTACAGCAGTCACTACTAGTTAACAATTCCTAGAAATGTGGTTAACTGCATAATTTTGAGTAGGCAATGAAAAGTCCAAAGCACTTTTTAGCTAGTTCACTAGAAAATACAGCAGGCAGTGCTAAATAGCAATACCTAGAAATGTGTTTCACTGGCTAATTTGGACCAGGCAGTAATACGTAGAAATATCTATTTAGTAGGGATGGGTGAACTCCCTGATGTTCAGGATCGGGAGCCTCACCCGAACATTTTTTAAAGTTTGTGTTCAGGGTCGGCGATAACGTGAATTTGTGCCCAAACCCCGAACTTGGACTTTACAGTAATGTGATGGGGCGGGGGGAGGGGGGGGCTGTAAAATAAAGAATATAGTTAATAATAAACATTGTCATTATACTTACAGGTCCCGGGATGCATCCTGCAGAATCTGTCGCTTCTGCTTCAGGGTCTGATCATTGCTGTGCCCCCGGGTAACCACCACGGACTACAGGACCATCCATGACGTCATAGCCATGTGACCAGTATGGTATGAATGTTGTATTATCTCATAGGTTTCAGACTGGTCACACGGCTATAACATCAAGGAAGGTCTTATAGTCAGTGGTGGTTACTCGAGGACACAGCTGTCTGGCCTCAACTATGCACTCGGGTGAAGTCTCTGACTGCTCTCAGCTGAGTCTGTGTGAGCAGACCTGTGTTTGTCTCCTCGCACAGATGTAGCAAAGCTGAAGATGCTCACCCATCTTTGGACTACGTTGGAGGGTATTTTTTGAGTAATAAAGATGGAGTCCTAAATGTCTTTTTTGCTATATCTAATAAAATATTTTTTCTCTGTGTTGTTTTGTTATTTTACTGTTAAAATAACATCCAATCACAAACGCTGTCACAGAGTGGGAGTCTATGATTGGATGCTGGAGTAACCTGAAACCAGCCCATACGTTCTAGCATCTAGAATGTATGGGCAGATTCAAGGTTACTCCAACAGCCAATCACAGACGCCCATTCTGCGTGACAGCATCTGTGATTGGTTGTTGGGCCCCTCACACACATAGTGGCATAAAAATTACGTAGTGCTCTGCAGTATGTTTGATTCTCAGCGCAGATAAAGCAGACAGCTATGGGCTGCCACCCCCATCTGCCTTGCTTTACCTTGGCTGGCAATCAAAATACAGTAAGCCCATTAATTTTTTTTTAATCATTAAATTTTTTTTTAAAAAAAAAATGCGTGGGTTCCCGCTGTATTTTGATTGCCAGTTAGGTAAAACCAGGCAAATGGGGGCTGGGATTCTCAATGTGGTAAGGCCCAAGAATTCTGGGCCCCTTGCTAAAAATTTAAAAATTCCAGCCTGCAGCCATCCCTTGACATGGCTCATAGTTTCTTAGCGCTATTTTCAGGTGCTTTACCCGACTTATCCAGTGGCCCTGATGGCGGTGGCACGCTGGGTGATAAAGTAGTTAATACCAGCTTTTCATTCTCAGCTAGTACTAAGCCCAAAATTCATGGTGTCACACCAAATTAGACATGACCACCATGAATTTCTAGTAAATAGTAAAAAAAAAAAAAAACAGAACACAGAAAAAAATGTTTTTATTAGAAATAAAACAAAAAATACAGTTAGAGACTTTATCTTTATTATTAAAAAAAAATCCTCAGAATGACATAGTCCACAGGGAGAGCCATGTCAGCTCTGCTTCAACACTCTGTACAGACAAGTGTCTATACAGAGTGAGAAGAAGGGAGAGCCAAGTTAGCTCTGCCTAATCGCTCTTTACAGAGTGAGAAGCAGGCTGGCAAAGAGGGTATAATTCCACTTGCGTATGACTCTTGTGAGTCTCGCATCGGTATCACCCCACACGGACTGACACTCTCCTGACAAGAGTGCCTCAGCTGCATGGAAATACATGCAGCCGACCCGCTCCTGTCAGGAGAGTATGTACCGTGCTGGATGATACCGATGCAAGACTCGCACAGTGACAGTCAAAGTTCAATTGAGTCCATGAGCCATAGACTTAGGTGAACCCTGACGTCACCGTGAACATGTTTGAAAACCGCCAAGGACTGCTGAGTGACAGCAGTGCAGTGAATATCCCCGGAAGTTAATAATCGGATCCGGAAGCAAAAACGGCTGGGAGACAGTAGCTGAGTGGGTCTGTAAGTACAATCAGTAATAATACGTTTTTTAATAATGTGCTTGTTTTTACAGCCCCCTGGACGTGAGCTGAACCCGAACTGTAACACAAGCTTCCCAGGAAAGCTCGTGTTCGGGAACGTGTGCACGAACATTATGTTTTCAGTATGGACCCCGAAGTTTACAGTTCAGGTTCACCCATCACTACTATTTAGAGCCTTCACTGGAAACTCTTTAGCAGGCACACACAAGTAGTGATCCCTATTTCTATCATAAAATGCCAATTTGTTGCACATGCTTTTCCCTAAACAGCATATCCCTATTCTACACTATCGCCCTTCTATCGTTCTCAACTACATATCATTAAACCCCTAGCTAAGCTAACTGTCTAGAAGCGCTGGCAACAGCAGCAGAATCTTCCCTAATGTTTAATGTTCACAAAATGGCGCTGATGCCACATATCCGCATTTTATATGCAGATGGACATGTGACTTAAGCAGACAATGACACAAGCCCTTGTTTCTGAACCTTGTGGATGTTTGCTGCACCGTGATTGGCTGCAGGAACATCCACAAATAAAGTTAAGAAAAAAAATGTCGCCGCATGCCTCTTTATTTTCTCAAGTCTCCCCCCCCACTGATTAAACATGTCCCACCATTCATCATACAGCACCCAATCTTATACAAAAGCATAACATGTTATTAGAAAAGCATTTTTGGAAAATGCAATCAGTGATTGAACAAAAACGGAGATTGACGACTTTTGGAGACAGTGCTCAGGTTACCTAGCACAAACCGAACAGGCTAAAGGCTGCTTTACACGCAGCGACATCACTAGCGATGTCACTCGTGAAAGCACCCGCCCCCGTCGTTTGTGCGTCACGGGCAAATCGCTGCCCGTGGTGCACAATATCGCCAGTACACGTCACACATACTTACCTTCCTAGCGACGTCGTTGTGGCCGGCGAACAGCCTCTTTTCTAAGGGGGCAGTTCGTGCGGCGTCACAGAGACGTCACACGGCAGGCGTCTATTAGAAGCGGAGGGACGGAGAGCAGCCGCATGAAAATCACGCCCACCTCGTTGCCGGAGGATGCAGTTACGGTATTGTCCGTCGTTCCTGGGGTGTCATACGTAGCGATGTGTGCTGTCTCAGGAACCACGAAAAACCTGCGTCCAGCACCAGCAACGATATTTGGGAAATGGACAACGTGTCAACAATCAACAATTTGGGGAGTATTTTGCATAGTTAGCGGTCGCTCGTACGTGTCACACGCAACAACATTGCTAACGAGGCCAGATGTGCGTCACGAATTTCATGACCCCCAACGACATCTCGTTAGCGATGCCGTTGAGTGTAAAGCCCCCTTTAAGGCTCATACCGAATTTGAAATTGGAAAACCTTTGCCTAACAGGTTTGCTCATCTCTATTGATAATATAGCTTTTCCATTGTTCTTCTGGCAATCACCTTTCTTGTGGAAACATTTCTCTTCCATGTGATGCCATTGCTGACAGCAAGAAATAGAAGAAATAGATTTTAATTTATTTAATAGCATGGTATAATCAACTGTTTGCTGGACACTTGTAAAATGAATAACTAAACTTCGCATATTTTTTGGACTATAAGATGCAGTTTTTTCCCAAGAATATTTGGAGAAATGTGAGGAGTACATCTTATTGTCTGAATGTACTTGGCTGTGTCTGTGAGTGGGGGAGGTGTCGGAGGAGGAGCAGGTGACAGGAAGCAGAAGCAGGGTCACTGGTGGCAGGATCTGGTGCTGGGACTATGGGGCACTTTGCACACTACGACATCTCAAGCTGATGCTTGCGATGCCGAGCGCGATAGTCCCCGCCCCCGTCGCAGCTGCGATATCATGGTGATAGCTGGAGTAGCGAACATTATCGCTACGCCAGCTTCACATGCACTCACCTGCCCTGCGACGTCGCTCTGGCCGGCGACCCGCCTCCTTATTAAGGGGGCGGGTCGTGCGGCGTCATAGCGATGTCACACGGCAGGCGGCCAATAGAAGTGGAGGGGCGGAGATGAGCGAGACGTAAACATCCCGCCTACCTCCTTCCTTCCGCATAGCTGGTGTGAGCCGCAGGATGCAGGTAGGAGATGTTCCTCGCTCCTGCGGCTTCACACACAGCGATGTGTGATGCCGCTGGAACGAGGAACACCATCGTAACATCGGTCCTTTCCAAATTATGGAAATGACCGAGGCTACACTGATGATACGATTATGACGATTTTGCCCTCGTTAATCATATCAATAAGGCTTTACACACTACGATATCGTCTGCGATGCCGGATGTGCGTCACTTTCAATTCGACCCCACCGACATTGCACCTGCGATGTCGTAGTGTGCAAAGTGCCCCTAACAGTGTGCCTGCTATTAAAGAAAATGATTATTCACTGCTCCCCAGACCCAAATCCTGGCACTGAAGCCAGCATTCAGAGGTGAGTGGGATAATGATCAGGATAGCGGACACACAGGATCCCTCAGCCGCCGACTTACTGCAGTGGTCAGTCAATCACATATGTCCACAATTAAAGACAATGATCATTTGATGATCACTATAATCACAGACGTGGGGCACTGGGAATATTCCAGCAGCTGATGTTGGCATGTACTGTGCATGAGTGCACATTGGTATTCATGTAATGCGCTTTGCCACTTCAAATTTGAAGTCAGTTTGTGGTATCAGAAGTGGACACGGCAAACTGGGTGAGCAGTTCCAAGGTGAGTACAATTGTTTATTTTTTATTATCCAAGGTATGGATGAACTCTCTCTTTATGCATAAGATTGCCGAGTTCTCAAAAAAAACATAACATAGTGATCATGGGAGATTTCAACTATCCATTTGCTGGAAATCTCTGTAACAGTAAAAAAGTAACAGTTCAAGCAAATTCTTATCCTCTCTTGTTGACAACTTTATCTTCCAAAAGGTAGAGGAGAAAACAATGGAATATGCTACCTTGGATTTAATCCTTATAAACAGGGTGGAAATGGTTGAGGTAAGGGTGGCTGGGACCCTAGGAGGCAGGGATCATGATATCATAGAATTTTAGATAACTAGTGGTAGAAGACCTGGGAAGACTCAGATTTCAAGGTTAGAATTCAGAAAGGCAGATATTAATGGACTCAGAAATAGGATAGCAAGAATCCAATGGCTGGATGTCCTTGACGCATTTACCCCCAGGCGATTTTTCCATTTTTTGTTTTTGTTTTTTTGCTTCCCTTTTTTCGAGACCTGTAACTTTTTTTATTTTTCTGCTAATCTTGCCATATGAGGGCTTATTTTTGTGGGATGAATTGTTCATTTACATGAAACTATGGGTTTTACCATATAGTGTACTGGAAAACAGCAAAAAAATTCCAAGTGCAGAAAAATTGCAAAAAAAATGTGATTTCACAATTGTTTTTGGGTATTTTATTTTATTCACCATGTTTACTGTATGATAAAACTAATGTGTTATTGTGATGCCTCAGGTTCATATGAGTTTGTAGATACCAAATATATATAAATCTAATTTTATTTCAGGGGCTCTGTCGGTTGTAATGGGTCATTACATGACCCGTCGCTACCATGACAACCATCGGCACTCCGTGATCACGTAATGGAGCCTCCAATGGCAGTGGGAAGAGGCAATTTTCCCGCCGTGGACATTTAATTTGCGCTGTCAAATTTTGACAGCGAGATCTAAGGGGTTAACAGGTGTGGGTGGATTGCGGATCCCCCTGCGCCTGTTAGCTGCACACATCTGCTATTCAAATCAGCAGACATATGCAGGGATTGCCGCTGGCTCACCACAGCAACCAGCGGTGATTACCCCATCATGAAAGGGTTAAGGACAGAAATGTCCAGTAAGGATGGGAAATTTTGAAACATAAGATTCTCAAAGCACAATCATTAACAATGAGGGAAGACTAGGAAGCACTTAAGGAGACCAAGATGGATGAAGAGAGAACTTAAACATATGCTAAAAAGGAAGAAGGAAATGTTTATCAAATGGAAAGAGGGATGTATATCTAAAGAATACAATGAAGTCTGCAGAACCTGCAGGGCATGCATCAGATTAGCTAAGCTGATAATGAATTAAGGCTTGAAATAAAGGTCAAAAGCAATAAAAAAGAATTTGGGGGTATGTCAAAAGTAAAGGAAAAATAAAGTGAAGTGGTAAAAAAGATGTAGAGAAGACCGAATTTCTAGATTCCTAGTTTGCATCTGTTTTCTCTCAGAAAGTAAAAGTATCATCAACTGACCTTCACTGTACTATTGAAGGAATAGAAGAATCCAGGCTATCTGTAAACAGAGAGATAGTGAGGGAATACTTAGCTAACATAAATTAATTCAAATCTGTCTCCAGGTCTTGTTGAATTACACCCCGGGGTACTGAAGGAGGATAGTAGAGGACATTTCTGAACCACTCTCCATAATCTTTGAAAATACTTGGAGAACAGGAGAAGTCCCAGAAGACCGGAGAAGAGCAAATGTTGTACCCATCTTCAAAAAGGGGAAGAAAGTGGACCCAACTAACTATAGGCCTGTGTTGCCTGACTTATATACCAAGAATAATCTTTGAATAAATTATTAAACAGCATGTATACAAGTACCAAGGTGAGAATCAATTGATTAACCAGAGCCAGCATGGTTTTTTAATTAGTGATGGGCGGACTCACAGATAACCGGGATCAGTGGGTCTAAATGGGTTAAAAAAAAACAAAATAGTTCTGACCTGGAATTGATCCCGCATATCTGTCTGGATGGTGGTACCAATATAAGGCTATGGGGGCCAGAATCCAGTGCTTAAAAATGGTGGTAGAAGTAATAGGGGGAATTGGAGAAAGTGCATTATACTTATCACTCTACGGCGGGGCTGTAACTGCTTCCAAGTTACTCATTTTACTTCTGAGGCCCCTCATTATCGCTCATCCATATGCACTGCTTTCCCTGCCCACCGGAAGTCCTAGCACGTGTACAGTCACATGCGACCCCAGCCTGTGTGACAGCATGTATGACTGCTTGCAATTACAGACCCTGGCTGCGGGTCTATATCGTGTGTAAAAATAAATAAAAAATTGTTGTAGGGTCCCCCCATATTTTGATACCTAACACAAATAAAGCATACGGCTACGGGCTGCATCCCCCCGACCATGCACTTATATTGGCTGTCTATCAAAATAGGAAGGACCACATGCGGCTTTTTTTAATTATTTCAATAAATAATTTAAAACACGGAATGTGGTCCCCCCTAATGCCGACAGCTGGGGGCTGGTATTTTCAGGTTGTGGAGACACATGGTTATTGAGCACCCCAGCCTAAAAATAGCAGCCTGCAGCCACCCAGGATTGTTGCATCCATTAAATCTGACAATCCCGATTGCCCTGGGGCGGTGGCAATCCAGGTGATAAAGGGTTAATAATAGTCTACAGCTGCCACTAAGCCTAGATTAGTAATAGGAGGCGTGTATGAGACCCCCCTTGCAAATATGTAAGTGAAAAGAAATAAACACAAACACCAGAAAAAAATCCTTTATTTGAAGTAAAATAAACAAAAACACACTCTTTCTCCAATTTGTTAACCCTCAAAACACCTAGGTCTGACATAATCCACATGAAATCCCACAATGATTCCAGCTCTACTACATCTGAAGTGTCAGCACTTGGCCATAGAACATGACCGCTGCTGTGCGCTTCAGGCAGAGAATTACTGACTTTCGTGATGAGCGGTGAGATGTCACTCAGTTTATTTGCCGCCACAGCTGGAGGTTCTCATGGTCCTCCACATGTGATAGCAAGTACAGTGACCTCAGGTGACTTCAGTAAACTCAGTGAACTCACCTCTAATGGGATCACAGAGTTTACAGACCTGCATTTCCTAGCAGAAAACTGTGGGGGTTTTTTGCCAAGAGATGAAAATTTGGTGCTGGAATTTTTACATCATATTCCTGCACCCAATCTACACCTCCTGGCAAAAAAATGCATCACTACTGCATCATACCGCATGCGGTTTTGATGTGTTTTATTTGCCAGAAGGTGTAGATTGAGTGCATGAATATGATATAAAAATGTAATCACCAAATTTGCATCTCTTAGGTCATAAATAGAGATGAGCCACCCCCCTACGAGCCATTAGACAAGCCGTTCGACGAACCTCTTGAACACCATTGAAAACAATGGGAGGCAATCACAAACACCTAAAAACACCTGGAAAAAATCCTCAAAGGTCTCCAAAAGGTGACAAACAATTCCCAAGACAACACAAACACATGGGAAAGTAACAAGGACATATACTCCTGTGAAAACAAAACAGCTGGACGAGGAAAATGAGGACGAGGCACAGATATAGGCATGGCATGCCCTTCTAAAATCATGTAAAACACAGCAAGGAGACTCCAAGCTGAGTCTCCCTTTTTTTCCCAAAATTGGGCCACACACCCACCACTTCAGTGGCATCACTTGTGCCCCAGTTGCAAACTTGACAGGTAGATTTGCATCAAGCACATTCAAAAATACACCAGCCTTAACTGTAGAGTTGAGCGCGGTCGCGGTTCTCCAGTTCGCAGTTCGAGTGATTTTGGGGGGTGTTCTAGTTAGAACTCGAACTCAAGCTTTTTGCTAAAAGCTCGACAGTTCGTGTTACGTTCGAGAACGGTTCTATCAGCAAAAGCGTGGCTTTTTACAGCTACAGTGTGCAGGGAGCCATCACTGGCAGCCTGCAGTAAGCTGGCAGCCAAGATAAACATCGATTATCCAAGAAAAGTGCTTTGTTTAGTAACCCGATATTTATCCTAGTTACGTGTGCAGGAAGCTGACACTTCCCCGCTCAGCTCGCTCCGCCCCGTCCTGCACGCGGCATGTACACACACACACACACAATCACACTCACCTGTCCCCAGCCATGCAGTCCACGACACTGACGTTCTCAGCGCCACATGGCCCCGCTAGGCTTCACCCAATTCGCACTCCGCCGCCCGCACACATGGCCCTGCTAGGCTCCGCCCACCTGGCACTCTGCACACATAGCCCTGCTAGGCTCCACCCACCTAGTACTTTGCAAACATTACCCAGCTAGGCTCCGCCCACCTGGCACTCTGCACACATGGCCTCGCTAGGCTCCGCCCACCTGGCACTCTGCACACATGGCCCCGCTAGGCTCCGCCCACCTGGCACTCTGCACACATTACCCTACTAGGCTCCGACCACCTGGCACTCTGCACACATTACCGCGCTAGGCTCTGCCCACCTGGCACTCTGCACACATTACCCCGCTAGGCTCCACCCACCTGGCACTCTGCACACATGGCCCTGCTAGGCTCCACCCATCTGGCACTATGCACACATGGCCCCGCTAGGCTCTGCCCACCTTGCACTCTGCACACATGGCCTCGCTAGGCTCCGCCCACCTGGAACTCTGCACACATTACCCCGCTATGCTCCGCCCACCTGGCACTCGGCACACATGGCCCCGCTAGGCTCCGTCCACCTGGCACTCTGCACACATGGCCCCATTAGGCTCCGCCCACCTGACACTCTGCACACATGGCCCCGCTAGGATCCACCCACCTCGCACTCTGCACACATTTCCCCGCTCGGCTTACCTGCGGTGATGAAGTCCCGCCCTCCCGACCTCAGTGCTGTCACTGTCCTCCATGGCTGCCGCTTCTCGCGATACTTGGCTGTGAAGGTCATTGAACTCAGTGACAGGTCTGATGTCAACAGTGCAGGAGATCGTCACCGCAGGTAATGCACCTCGCTCCTGACAGTAGCACTTGTCATGCCCTGCAGTGACCTGGGCTGACCTATTGATGTTAGCTCATGTCACTGCATTGCTCTCCCAGCCAATGGGGAACATTCTGTTCTTCATGGACTGGGACAGTGACTATAGTATGGATCGTCATGGGAACCCCTTGGATTACAGCAGACCTGGATTTGTTTTTCTTTCTAATAAATTGGTGAAAGAGGGAATGTATTGGGGAGTGTTTTTTCAAATAAAAATGTGTTTGTCGTCTATTTTTTTTTTTTATTACTGACTGGGTTCGTGATGTTGGGTATCTGATAGACGCCTGACCTCACCAACCCCAGGGCTTGATGCCAGGTGACATTACACATCTGGTATTAACCCCATATATTACCCTGTTTGCCACCGCACCAGGGCACGGGATGAGCTGGGGCGAAGCACCAGGATTGGCGCATCTAATGTATGCGCCACTTCTGGGGCGGCTGCGGCCTGCTATTTTTAGGCTGGGGAGAGTCCAATAACCATGGACCTCCCTAGTCTGAGAATATCAGACCCCAGCTGTCCACTTTAGCTTGGCTGGTAATCCAATTTTGGGAGGACCCCAACGTGTTTTTTTTTATTATTTATTTAATTTAAAATAACAGCGTGGGGTGCCCTCAGTTTTGGATTAAGAGCCAAGGTGAAGCTGCCAGCTGTGGTCTGCAGGCTGCAGCTGTCTGCTTTACCCTAGCTGGCTACAAAAATAGAGGGAACTCAACGTTATTTTTTTTTTAAATTTATTTTTTTTTTGGTAAATACAAGGCTAAGCACCCCTTAGTGCCACATCAAAGGCACCAAAGGATGCAAAATTACAAAATGCAGGAGAGTGGGACATTATGTGTCTTTCTGCCATTATAATGACAGAAAAGACTGATATGAAGTGTACAAATTTATGCATTTTCCGTACTTCAGTTTTTTGTCAGTACGCCAAAAAAACGGAAGGCGCACGGATGACAAACAGATGACATACGGACCATATACGTGTCACGCTCCCGATGCCTCGGCACTGCTCCTTACCCACTGATCCTGTCGCACCTGCACAGCACCGCTCCTTACCCACTGATCCGGTCCACGTGTCCAACGGTCACGGCTGCCGCTCCCGCTTTCCTGTGTCCTGTCCCCAGTCTCATGTGTCTGACTCATGCTTCTGTATAGGGTCGGGCCGCGCCCACTCACCTGGTCTTATGGGCCCAGCACTGCTGCAGCAGGATATGACATGAGGCTGTGCTGGGTATATAAGACTGGCCTTGCCAGGTGGGCGGGGCCTGATTAACGTGTCCTGTAAGCTTTGTCTTGAAAGCTAGGTGTTCAGGTCCCCCTTGTGCCGTGTTGTGTGATCAATACTATTGTCTGACATTCCTACCCGGCACCTGAGCCAGATTCCTGCACTGTCTCCAGGAATTCTGAAGCCCCAGTGACTGTTCTACCCGTCCCCTGTGGGACGCAGTCCCTGCCACGCTAGTGCTCCGCTACCGTGCTCCCAGCCCTCCGGGGGGTGCACGGCCCAGTGGATCCACCACCCGGACCTAACAATACGGAACAGAAATGGATGCCACACGGATGTACCCATGAAAAGAACAGACTGTTTTTTGCGGACCGCAAAAATGGATCGGTTGTGTGAATGTAGCCTTATTCTGATCTGCCATTTATAAACAGCAGGCAGAAATAAGTGAACAGTGCCCCCCAGTGTCAGAAAATCTCCGAGGTTTTAGAGGAAGCTGAGACCCTGGAGATCATGATTCACTCCGGTTTTTCCGATCCCCGTTCACGTGATCACCGGTATACACCGTATACCGGTGATCACGTTACAGTAAATGACAGCGCCAGTAAAAAATTATTTATCTCCCATCTGGCATGAACAAACATGTCAGATGGGAGATAAATCTCCTCCCCAGTCCCCTCCGGTACCCCGGTGTCGCCAAAGTGCCCCCCCCCGACCCCCTCCCGGAAATCCAAGATGGCCGCGCGCACAGCAGCGCGCCGGCCGCATTCACCCTACTCCTCTGATTTCTATCGCATGTGCCATGACACATGCGACAGAAAAGTCCTCCCCAGGCCCTGCTAGGTCACCCCCTATAAACCCACCGGTGTTCCCCGGTGTCCCACGGTACCTGTGCAGCATTGATCCCCCGCGGCCCCCTCCTTCACAATAGACGCTGCCGTATGCACAGAGCGGCTGTCAGCTCAGCTTCCTGTGTTCAGACACAGTGAGTGGTGGTAACCATGCATCTGTAAGCTACTGCAATGCCCTGCTTTTGAGGTAAGGAACATAGTTGATCAGGAGAGCTTTACTACATTTACAAATGGAGGGATTTGCTATTTCTGTTGCCCTGCTGAACGACTACCAAACATGAGAGTCCGTTATACGCCACAAGAAAACAAGTCTAAATAGCAAGCTCTGTTAGTATTCATTCAGCTGGATAACTGGACTTAAAGGGGTATTCCATCTCCAAGATCCTATCCCCAATATATAGTAGGTGGAATAGCAATAATATCAGCAAATACCAATATTTGGAAATGTAGAATAGTTCTCCTGATTAGGCATGCCCTTACCTCATGAGCAGGGCATTGGAGCTTTGGTAGCAACAGTTACGACATGGACTCTGCTGCTGTGGACCCGGGGAGAGTGGGTGCAGATTCATTGCACCCACACTCCTCACATGGAGGGTCTGCACTCCTAGAAAATGGGGGATACATTCCCTGAGTGTGTACCACCATATTCTAGACGGTCCAGAGTCATCGTGGGACCCCATTATTTTTTTTCCTTACAATAAATTGGTGAAAGAGGGAATGTTTTGGGGAGTGTTTTTTCAAATACATTTTTTTTCGTCTATTTGTTTTGTTAGTACAGACAGTTTGGGATGTCGGATATCTGATAGACGCCATGACATCACAAACTGCTGGGCTTGATGTCAGGTGACCTTACAGCTAGTATCAACCCCATTTATTACCCCGTTTGCCACTGCCCCAGGGCACGGGATGAGCTAGGGTGAAGCGCCAGGAGTGGCGCATCTAGTGCATGTGCCACTTCTGGGGCGCCAGCGGCCTGCTATTTTTAGGCTGTAAAGGCCCAATAACTATGGACCTTCCCACCCTGAGAATACCACACCACAGCTGTCCGCTTTACCTTGGCTGATGATCTAATTTGGGGGGGCCCCTCCTTTTTTTTGTAATTATTAATATTTGTAAAATAATTGTAAAAAAAGAGCCTGGGGTGACCTCCACATTGGATCCCCAACCACGGTAAAGCTGCCAGCTGTGGTTTTCAGGCTACAGCCGTCTGCTTTACCCTAGCTGGCTATCAAAAATGGGGGGACCCCACGTCATTTTTTTTAACTATTTTTTTAAATAAAAAAATTAATGGGCATCCCTGTATTTTGATTGCCAGCCAAGGTAACGCCAGGCAGATGGGGGTGGCAACCCATAGCTGTCTGCTTTATCTGCACTGAGAATCGAAAATACCGTGGAGCGCTACGTAATTTTTTTTAAAGATTTATTTTTACAGCACTGTGATGTCCAGCAATCAAAATACAGGGAAGCCCATTTTGTTTTTAGTTATTTAAATAAATAATTAAAAAAATATATATGGGCTCCCGCTGCATTTTTTGTATTGCTAACTAAGGGTAATCCAAGCAGCTACTGGCTGCTAATCGCCACTGCTTGGTGTTACCTTCACTGGCAATGGAAAATCCAAGGAAGCATTTTTTATTTTTTTTGCCAAAAAACTAAAAAAAAAATGATGTGAGCTTCGCCATATTTTTGTATGCTAGCCAGGTACAGCAGGCAGGTACAGCTGTCCCCAACCCCCAGCTGCCTATTTGTACCCGGTTGGGAAGTAAAAATATAGGGAAGCCCTTTTTTTAATTATTTCATGAATTTCATGAAATAATGAAAAAAAAAAACGATGTAGGCTTCGCCCCATTTTTGTGTCTAGCCGGGTACAACTAGGCAGCTGGGGATTGGATCCGCAGCACAGGTTAGCCCGAGCTTTCTGGGCCCTCTGCTGTGAATTGCAGTCTGCTGCCGCCCCAGAAAATGGCACTCTCATAGAAGCGCCATCATCTAGCACTGTATCCAACTCTTCCAGCTGCCTTGATGACGGTGTTTTGCTGGGTAATAATGATTTCAGTTGATAATATACAGCTAGCCCTATCCCCATTATTACCCAGCAAACCACCCTTCACCAGGTCAGCTGAAAGAGTTGGATACAGCGCCAGAAGATGGCGCTTCTATGAAAGTGCCATTTTCTGAGGCGGCTGCAGACTGCAATTCGCAGCAGAGGGGCCCAGAAAGCTCAGGCCAACCTGTTATGCGGATTCCAATAGCCAGCTGCCTAGTTGTACCTGGCTGGACACAAAAAAATGGCGAAACCTACATCATTTGTTTTCTAATTATTTCATGAAATTCATGAAATAATAAAAAAAGGGCTTCCCTTTATTTTTGGTTCCCAGCCGGATACAAATAGGCAGCTGGGGGTTGAGGGCAGAACGTAGCTGCCTGCTGTACCTGGCTAGCATACAAAAATATGGCGAAGCGCACATAATTTTTTCAGGGGGCAAAAAACTCCTGCATACAGTCCTGGATGGAGTATGCTGAGCCTTGTAGTTCTGCAGCTGCTGTCTGTCTGTATGGTGGAGACCAGACAGCAGCTGCAGAACTACAAGGCTCAGCATACTCTATCCAGGACTGTATGCAGGAGTTTTTTGCCCACCAAAAAAATGACGTTGGCTTTGCCATATTTTTGTATGCTTGCCAGGTACGTCTGCCCCCAACCCCCAGCTGCCTATATGTACCCGGCTGGGAACCAAAAATATAGGGAAGCCCGTTTTTTTTAATTATTTCACTTATTTCATGAAATAATTAAAAAACAAATGACGTAGGCTTCGCCATATTTTTGTGTCCAGCTGGGTACAACTAGGCAGCTGGGGATTGGAATCCGCAGCACAGGTTAGCCCGATTGTTCTGGGCGCCTCTGCTGCGAATTGCAATCCGCAGCCGCCCCAGAAAATAGCGCATTCATAGAAGCGCCATCATCTGGCGCTGTATCCAACTCTTCCAACAGCCCTGGTGATGGTGGCTTTGCTCGGTAATAATGAGTTAATACTGGCTTTGTTTTACTAGCTAGTATTAAGTCAGAGATTCTTAATGTCAGGCAAGTTTGACCCAGCCATTAAGAATCTCCAATAAGTGGTTAAAAAAAAAAAAAACACAGAGCAAAAATACTTTAATGGTAATAAATACACTGACACATAAGAGACTCCATGTTTATTACTCACTGTCAGACCTCCACGATCCATGCTCTTCTGTCTTTCTCGTTCAACACATGCAGCTCTACTACATCAGACAGCACTGCATGGGGGAAGACGCTGCTTCCCGTGCAGCCTTCACTCCATGAGTGATCAATGCTGCTGGCTGTTAGCGGTAACATTACCGCGGACAGACGCGTTACCATAGCAACGGTGCTCCGATCATGTGATTCCCGGAGCTGCAGTTAGCTATGGCAACGGTGATCTCCGTTATTGACCGGCTGTGTCAGCCGGTCCCCAACGGAATAGGGAAGCAGAACGGGGAGTTGACCGTGTGCTAGAGCATGTCGCCGGTACACGGCGATACTTAAACGTGCACCGTGTAACAGAGAGATGCAATGACAGGTCCTACATGACGCGTCATAGTCATTTGACCAGACTGTAGCCAATGAGATAACAGACACGTGACTGGTCACATGGCTATTTTGATGACGTCACGGAAGATCCTGTCAGTGCTGGTTATCAGGAGGACGCAGCGATCATCGGAAGGAATAGCGACAGGAGACAGAGTGCAGGACGCATCGCGGGCACCGGTAAGTGTTATGGCAATGTTTATTAACTGTATGTGTACATTTATAATGTGTTTTTAAATGTTTGTGATTGCCTCCCGTTGTTTCCTATGGGTTCGAGTGGTTCGCCGAACCGAACTCGAACGAGACCTCAGTTCGGCGAACCGAGCTTGAGCCGAACCGCGACCGGTTCGCTCATCTCTGCTTAACTGTCCCCAGGATGAAACCGGGGTAGGTAGCAAAGTCTTTGCTGAACCATGACTTGTTCATCTTGGCTCGTTTTTAAAAAAACAGCAGGGGGACTCCAAGCAGAGTCGCCCTTTTTTCCAAAAATTGGGCCACACACAAAACTTCAGTGGCAGCACGTGTGCCCCTGTTGTACACTTCACAGGTACATTTGGATCAAGCACAATCAAAAATACGCCAGCCTTAACTGTCCCCAGGATGACACCAGGAAAGGTCTAGCAAAGTCTTTGCTGATCCCTGATCTGTTCATCTTGGATCATTTTTAAAAACACCACAAGGGGACTCCAAGCAGAGTCTCCCTTTTTTCCAAAAATTTGGGCCCCACAGACATCACTTCAGTGGCATCACTTGTGCCCCTGTTGTACACTTCACAGGTAGATTTGCATCAAGCACATTCAAAAATTCGCCAGCCTTAACTGTCCCCAGGATAACCCCGGGGTAGGTAGCAAAGTCTTTGCTGAACCATGACTTGTTCATCTTGGCTCGTTTTTAAAAACACAGCAGGGGGACTCCAAGCAGAGTCGCCCCTTTTTCCAAAAATTGGGTCACACACACCACTTCAGTGGCAGCACTTGTGCCCCTGTTGTACACTTCACAGGTACGTTTGCATCAAGCACATTCAAAAATACGCCAGCCTTACCTGTCCCCAGGATGACACCGGGAAGGTCTAGCAAAGTCTTTGCTGATCCCAGATCTGTTCATCTTGGATCATTTTTAAAAACACCGCAAGGAGACTCCAAGCAGAGTCTCCCTTTTTTCCAAAAATTGGGCCTCACTGACACCCCTTCAGTGGCATCACTTGTGCCCCTGTTGTACACTTCACAGGTAGATTTGCATCAAGCACATTCAAAAATACGCCAGCTTTAACTGTCCCCAGGATGACACCGGGGTAGGTAACAAAGTCTTTGCTGAACCATGACTTGTTCATCTTGGCTCGTTTTTAAAAACAGAGCAGGGGGACTCCAAGCAGAGTCGCCCTTTTTTCCAAAAATTGGGCCACACACACCACTTCAGTGGCAGCACTTGTGCCCCTGTTGTACACTTCACAGGTACGTTTGCATCAAGTACATTTAAAAATACGCCAGCCTTAACTGTCCCCAGGATGACACCGGGGTATGTAGCAAAGTCTTTGCTGAACCATGACTTGTTCATCTTGGCTCGTTTTTAAAAACACAGCAGGGGGACTCCAAGTAGAGTCGCCCCTTTTTCCAAAAATTGGGTCACACACACCACTTCAGTGGCAGCACTTGTGCCCCTGTTGTACACTTCACAGGTACGTTTGCATCAAGCACATTCAAAAATACGCCAGCCTTACCTGTCCCCAGGATGACACCGGGGAATGTCTAGCAAAGTCTTTGCTGATCCCAGATCTGTTCATCTTGGATCATTTTTAAAAACACCGCAGGGGGACTCCAAGCAGAGTCTTCCTTTTGTCCAAAAATTGGGCCCCACAGACACTACTTCAGTGGCATCACTTGTGCCCCTGTTTTATACTTCACAGGTACATTTGCATCAACCACATTCAAAAATACGCCAGCCTTAACTGTCCCCAGAATGACACCGGGGAAGGTCTAGCAAAGTCTTTGATGATCCCAGATCTGTTCATCTTGGATAATTTTTAAAATACCGCAAGGGGACTCCAAGCAGAGTCTCCCTTTTTTCCAAAAATTGGGGCCCACTGACACCACTTCAGTGGCATCAATTGTGCCCCTCTTGTACACTTCACAGGTAGATTTGCATCAAGCACATTAAAAAATACGTCAGCCTTAACTGTCCCCAGGATGACACCGGGTTAGGTAGCAAAGTCGTTGCTGATGCCAGATCTGTTAATCTTGGTTCGTTTTTAAAAACACAGCAGGGGGACTCCAAGCAGAGTCGCCCTTTTTTCCAAAAATTGGGCCACAAACACCACTTTAGTGGCAGCAATTATGCCCCTGTTGCACACTTCACAGGTACGTTTGCATCAAGCACATTCAAAAATATGCCAGCCTTAACTGTCCCCAGGGTGACACCGGGGAAGGTCTAGCAAAGTCTTTGCTGATCCCAGATCTGTTCATCTTGGATCATTTTTAAAAACACCGCAGGGGGACTCCAAGCAGAGTCTCCCTTTTTTCCAAAAATTGGGCCCCACAGACACTACTTCAGTGGCATCACTTGTGCCCCTGTTTTATACTTCACAGGTAGATTTGCATCAAGCACATTCAAAATACGCCAGCCTTAACTGTCCCCAGGATGACACCGGGGTAGGTAGCAAAGTCTTTACTGAACCATGACTTGTTCATCTTGGCACATTTTTAAAAACACAGCAGGGGGACTCCAAGCAGAGTCGCCCTTTTTTCCAAAAATTGGGCCACACACGCCACTTCAGTGGCAGCACTTGTGCCCCTGTTGTACACTTCACAGGTACGTTTACATTAAGCACATTTAAAAATACGCCAGCCTTAACTAACCCCAGGATGTCACCGGGAAAGGTCTGGCAAAGTCTTTGCTGATCCCAGATCTGTTCATCTTGGATCATTTTTAAAAACACCGCAGGGGGACTCCAAGCAGAGTCTCCCTTTTTTCCAAAAATTGGGCCCCACATACACTATTTCAGTGGCATCACTTCTGCCCCTGTTTTACACATCACAGATACATTTGCATCAAGCACATTCAAAAATACGCCAGCCTTAACTGTCCCTAGGATGACACCGGGGTAGGTAGCAAAGTCTTTGCTGAACCATGACTTGTTCATTTTGGTTCGTTTTTAAAACACAGCAGGGGGACTCAAAGTAGAGTCTCCCTTTTTTCCAAAAATTGGGCCCCACTGACACCACTTCAGTGGCATCACCTGTGCCCCTGTTGTACACTTCACAGATAGATTTGCATCAAGCACATTCAAAAATATGCCAGCCTTAACTGTCCCCAGGATGACACCGGGGAAGGTCTAGCAAAGTCTTTGCTGAACTATGACTTGTTCATCTTGTCTCGTTTTTAAAAATACAGCAGGAAGACTCCAAGCAGAGTCTCCCTTTTTTCAAAAAAATAAGCCCCACTGACTGCACTTCAGTGGCATCACTTGTCCCCCTGTTTTACACTTCACAGATACATTTGCTTTAAGCACATTCAAAAATACACCAGCCTTAACTGTCCCCAGGATGACACCGGGGAAGGTCTAGCAAAGTCTTTGCTGATCCCAGATCTGTTCATCTTGCATCATTTTTAAAAACACCGCAAGGGGACTCCAAGCAGAGTCTCCCTTTTTTCCAAAAATTGGGCCCCACTGACACCACTTCAGTGGCATCACTTGTGCCCCTGTTGCCTGTTGTACAATTTACAGGTACGCTTACATCAAGCACATTCAAAAATACGCCAGCCTTAACTAACCCCAGGTTGACCCTGGGGAAGGTCTAGCAAAGTATTTGCTGATCCCAGATCTGTTCCTTTTGGATCATTTTTAAAAACACCGCAGGGGGACTCAAAGCAGAATCTCCCTTTTTTAAAAAATTGGGCCCCACAGACATTATTTCAGTGGCTTTACTTGTGCCTCTGTTTTACACATCACAGGTACATTTGCATCAAGCAAATTCAAAAATACGCCAGCCTTAACTGTCACCAGGATGACACCAGGGAAGGTCTAGCAAAGTCTTTCCTGATCCCAGATCTGTTCATCTTGGATCATTTTTAAAAACACTGCAAGGGGACTCCAAGCAGAGTCTCCCTTTTTTCCAAAAATTTGGCCCCACTGACACCACTTCAGTGGCATCACTTGTGCCCCTGTTGTACACTTCACAGATAGATTTGCATCAAGCACATTCAAAAATACGCCAGCCTTAACTGTCCCCAGGATGACACCGGGGAAAGTCTAGCAAAGTCTTTGCTGAACCATGACTTGTTCATTTTGTCTCGTTTTTAAAAACACAGCAGGGGGACTCCAAGCAGAGTCTCCATTTTTTCCAAAAATTGGGCCCCACTGACACCACTTCAGTGGCATCAGTTGTGCCACTGTTGTACACTTCACAGATAGATTTGCATCAAGCACATTCAAAAATAAGCCAGCCTTAACTGTCACCAGGATGACACTAGGGAAGGTCTAGCAAAGTCTTTGCTGATCCCAGATCTGTTCATCTTGGATCATTTTTAAAAACACTGCAAGGGGACTCCAAGCAGAGTCTCCCTTTTTTCCAAAAATTGGGCTCCACAGACACTATTTCAGTGGCATCACTTGTGGCCCTGTTTTACACATCACAGGTACATTTGCATCAAGCACATTCAAAAATACGCCAGCCTTAACTGTCCCCAGGATGACACCGGGGTAGGTAGCAAAGTCTTTGCTGAACCATGACTTGTTCATTTTGGCTCGTTTTTAAAAACACAGCAGGGGGACTCCCAGCAGAGTCGCCCTTATTTCCAAAAATTGGGCCACACACACCACTTCAGTGGCAGCACTTTTGCCCCTGTTGTACACTTCACAGGTACGTTTGCATCAAGCACATTCAAAAATATGCCAGCCTTTACTGTCACCAGGATGACACCGGGGAAGGTCTAGCAAAGTCTTTGCTGATCCCAGATCTGTTCATCTTGGATCATTTCTAAAAACACTGCAAGGGGACTCCAAGCAGAGTCTCCCTTTTTTCCAAAAATTGGGCCCCACTGACACCACTTCAGTGGCATCACCTGTGCCCCTGTTGTACACTTCACAGATAGATTTGCATCAAGCACATTCAAATATACGCCAGCCTTAACTGCCCCCAGGATGACACCGGGGAAGGTCTAGCAAAGTCTTTGCTGAACTATGACTTGTTCATCTTGTCTCGTTTTTAAAAATACAGCAGGAGGACTCCAAGCAGAGTCTCCCTTTTTTCCAAAAATTGGGCCCCACTGACTGCACTTCAGTGGCATCACTTGTGCCCCTGTTTCACACTTCACAGGTACATTTGCATCAAGCACATTCAAAAATACACCAGCCTTAACTGTCCCCAGGATGACACCGGGGAAGGTCTAGCAAAGTCTTTGCTGATCCCAGATGTGTTCATCTTGGCTCGTTTTTAAAAACACAGCAGGGGGACTCCAAGCAGAGTCGCCCATTTTTCCAAAAATTGGGCCACAAACACCACTTTAGTGGCAGCAATTATGCCCCTGTTGCACACTTCACAGGTACGTTTGCATCAAGCACATTCAAAAATATGCCAGCCTTAACTGTCCCCAGGATAACACCGGGGAAGGTCTAGCAAAGTCTTTGCTGATCCCAGATCTGTTCATCTTGCATCATTTTTAAAAACACTGCAAGGGGACTCCAAGCAGAGTCTCCCTTTTTTCCAAAAACTGGGCCCCACTGACACCACTTCAGTGGCATCACTTGTGCCACTGTTGTACACTTCAAAGATAGATTTCCATCAAGCACATTCAAAAATACGCCAGCCTTAACTGTCCCCAGGATGACACCGGGGTAGGTAGCAAAGTCTTTGCTGAACCATGACTTGTTCATTTTGGCTCGTTTTTAAAAACACAGCAGTGGGACTCCAAGCAGAGTCGCCCTTTTTTCCAAAAATTGGGCCACACACACCACTTCAGTGGCAGCACTTTTGCCCCTGTTGTACACTTCACAGGTACGTTTGCATGAAGCACATTCAAAAATACGCCAGCCTTAACTGTCACCAGGATGACACCAGGGAAGGTCTAGCAAAGTCTTTGCTGATCCCAGATCTGTTCATCTTGGATCATTTTTAAAAACACTGCAAGGGGACTTCAAGCAGAGTCTCCCTTTTTTTCAAAAATTGGGCCCCACTGACACCACTTCAGTGGCATCACCTGTGCCCCTGTTGTACACTTCACAGATAGATTTGCATCAAGCACATTCAAAAATACACCAGCCTTAACTGTCCCCAGGATGACACCGGGGAAGGTCTAGCAAAGTCTTTGCTGATCTATGACTTTTTCATCTTGTCTCGTTTTTAAAAATACAGCAGGAGGACTCCAAGCAGAGTCTCCCTTTTTTCCAAAAATTGGGCCCCACTGACTGCACTTCAGTGGCATCACTTGTGCCCCTGTTTTATACTTCACAGGTACATTTGCATCAACCACATTCAAAAATACGCTAGCCTTAACTGTCCCCAGGATGACACCGGTGAAGGTCTAGCAAAGTCTTTGCTGATCCCAGATCTGTTCATCTTGGATCATTTTTAAAAACACCGCAAGGGGACTCCAAGCAGAGTCTCCCTTTTTTCCAAAAATTGGGCCCCACTGACACCACTTCATTGGCATCAATTGTGCCCCTCTTGTACACTTCACAGGTAGATTTGCATTAAGCACATTAAAAAATACGTCAGCCTTAACTGTCCCCAGGATGACACCGGGGTAGGTAGCAAAGTCTTTGCTGATCCCAGATGTGTTCATCTTGGCTCGTTTTTAAAAACAAACACAGCAGGGGGACTCCAAGCACAGTCGCCCTTTTTTCCAAAAATTGGGCCACAAACACCACTTTAGTGGCAGCAATTATGCCCCTGTTGCACACTTCACAGGTACGTTTGCATCAAGCACATTCAAAAATATGCCAGCCTTAACTGTCCCCAGGATAACACCGGGGAAGGTCTAGCAAAGTCTTTGCTGATCCCAGATCTGTTCATCTTGCATCATTTTTAAAAACACCGCAAAGGGACTCCAAGCAGAGTCTCCCTTTTTTCCAAAAATTGGGCCCCACTGACACCACTTCAGTGGCATCACTTGTGCCCCTGTTGTACACTTCACAGATAGATTTGCATCAAACACATTCAATAATACGCCAGCCTTAACTGTCCCCAGGATGACACCGGGGAAGGTCTAGCAAAGTCTTTGCTGAACCATGACTTGTTCATTTTGTCTCGTTTTTAAAAAAACAGCAGGGGGACTCCAAGCAGAGTCTCCCTTTTTTCCAAAAATTGGGCTCCACGGACACTATTTCAGTGGCATCACTTGTGCCCCTGTTTTACACATCACAGGTACATTTGCATCAAGCACATTCAAAAATACGCCAGCCTTAACTGTCCCCAGGATGACACTGGGGTAGGTAGCAAAGTCTTTGCTGAACCATGACTTGTTCATTTTGGCTCGTTTTTAAAAACACAGCAGGGGGACTCCAAGCAGAGTCGCCCTTTTTTCCAAAAATTGGGCCACACACACCACTTCAGTGGCAGCACTTTTGCCCCTGTTGTACACTTCACAGGTACGTTTGCATCAAGCACATTCAAAAATATGCCAGCCTTAATTGTCACCAGGATGACACCGGGGAAGGTCTAGCAAAGTCTTTGCTGAACCATGACTTGTTCATTTTGTCTTGTTTTTAAAAAAACAGCAGGGGGACTCCAAGCAGAGTCTCACTTTTTTCCAAAAATTGGGCCCCACTGACACCACTTCAGTGGCATCACTTGTGCCACTGTTGTACACTTCAAAGATAGATTTCCATCAAGCACATTCAAAAATACGCCAGCCTAACTGTCCCCAGGATGACACCGGGGTAGGTAGCAAAGTCTTTGCTGAACCATGACTTGTTCATTTTGGCTCGTTTTTAAAAACACAGCAGGGGGACTCCAAGCAGAGTCGCCCTTTTTTCCAAAAATTGGGCCACACACACCACTTCAGTGGCAGCACTTTTGCCCCTATTGTACACTTCACAGGTACGTTTGCATGAAGCACATTCAAAAATACGCCAGCCTTAACTGTCACCAGGATGACACCAGGGAAGGTCTAGCAAAGTCTTTGCTGATCCCAGATCTGTTCATCTTGGATCATTTTTAAAAACACTGCAAGGGGACTTCAAGCAGAGTCTCCCTTTTTTCCAAAAATTGGGCCCCACTGACACCACTTCAGTGGCATCACCTGTGCCCCTGTTGTACACTTCACAGATAGATTTGCATCAAGCACATTCAAAAATACACCAGCCTTAACTGTCCCCAGGATGACACCGGGGAAGGTCTAGCAAAGTCTTTGCTGATCTATGACTTGTTCATCTTGTCTCGTTTTTAAAAATACAGCAGGAGGACTCCAAGCAGAGTCTCCCTTTTTTCCAAAAATTGGGCCCCACTGACTGCACTTCAGTGGCATCATTAGTGCCCCTGTTTTACACTTCACAGGTACATTTGCATCAAGCACATTCAAAAATACACCAGCCTTAACTGTCCCCAGGATGACCCTGGGGAAGGTCTAGCAAAGTCTTTGCTGATCCCAGATCTGTTCATCTTGGATCATTTTTAAAAACACCGCAAGGAGACTCCAAGTAGAGTCTCCTTTTTTTCCAAAAATTGGGCCCCACTGACACCACTTCAGTGGCATCACTTGTGCCCCTGTTGTACACTTCACAGGTAGATTTGCATCAAGCACATTCAAAAATACGACAGCCTTAAATGTCTCCAGGATGACACCGGGGTAGGTAGCAAAGTCTTTGCTGACCCATGACTTGTTCATCTTGGCTCTTTTTTAAAAACACAGCAGGGGGACTCCAAGCAGAGTCGCCCTTTTTTCCAAAAAAATGGGCCACACACACCACTTCAGTGGCAGCACTTGTGCCCCTGTTGTACACTTCACAGGTACATTTGCATCAAGCACATTCAAAAATACGCCAGCCTTAACTCTCCCCAGGATGACACCGGGGAATGTCTAGCAAACTCTTTGCTGATCCCAGATCTGTTCATCTTGGATGATTTTCAAAAACAACGCAAGGGGACTCCAAGCAGAGTCTCCATTTTTTCAAAAAATTGGGCCCACTGACACTACTTCAGTGGAATCACTTGTGCCCCTGTTGTACACTTCACAGGTAGATTTGTATCAATCACATTCAAAGTAAGCCAGCCTTAACTGTCCTTAGGATGACACCGGGGTAGGTAGCAAAATCTTTGCTGAACCATGGCTTGTTCATCTTGGCTCGTTTTTATAAATTACAGCAGGGGGACTACAAGCACAGTCGCCCTTTTTTCCAAAAATTGGGCCACACACACCACTTCAGTGGCAGCACTTGTGTCCCTGTTGTACACTTCACAGGTACATTTGCATCAAGCACATTCAAAAATACGCCAGCTTTAACTCTCCCCAGGATGATACCGGGGAACGTCTAGCAAACTCTTTGCTGATCCCAGATCTATTCATCTTGGATGATTTTCAAAAACACCGCAAGGGGACTCCAAGCAGAGTCTCCGTTTTTCCAAAAATTAGGCCCCACTGACACTACTTCAGTGGCATCACTTGTGCCCCTATTGTACACTTTACAGGTAGATTTGCATCAAGCACATTCAAAAATACGCCAGCCTTAACTGTCCCCAGGATGACACCGGGGTAGGTAGCAAAATCTTTGCTGAACCATGACTTGTTCATCTTGGCTCGTTTTTAAAAATACAGCAGGGGAACTCCAAGCAGAGTCGCCCTTTTTTCCACAAATTGGGCCACACACACCACTTCAGTGGCAGCACTTGTGCCCATGTTGTACACTTCACAGGTACGTTTACATCAAGCACATTCAAAAAAAATCCAGCCTTAACTAACCCCAGGATGACACCTGGGAAGGTCTGGCAAAGTCTTTGCTGATCCCAGATCTGTTCATCTTGGATCATTTTCAAAAACACCGCAGGGGGACTCCAAGCAGAATCTCCCTTTTTTTTCCAAAAATTGGGCCCCACTGACACCACTTTAGTGGCATCACTTCTGCCCCTGTTGTACACTTCACAGATAGATTTGCATCAAGCACATTCAAAAATACGCCAGCCTTAACTGTCCCCAGGATGACACCGGGGAAGGTCTAGCAAAGTCTTTGCTGAACTATGACTTGTTCATCTTGTCTTGTTTTTAAAAATACAGCAGGGGGACTACAAGCAGAGTCTCCATTTTTTCCAAAAATTGGGCACCACTGACAGCACTTCAGTGGCATCACTTGTGCCCCTGTTTTACACTTCACAGGTACATTTGCCTCAAGCACAATCAAAAATACACCAGCCTTAACTGTCCCCAGGATGACACCGGGGAAGGTCTAGCAAAGTCTTTGCTGATCCCAGATCTGTTCACCTTGCATCATTTTTAAAAACACCGCAAGGGGACTCCAAGCAGAGTCTCCCTTTTTTCCAAAAAATTTGGCCCCACTGACACCACTTCAGTGGCATTACTTGTGCCCCTGTTGTACACTTCACTGGTAGATTTGCATCAAGCACATTCAAAAATATGCCAGCCTTAACTGTGCCCAGGATGACACCGGGGTAGGTAGCAAAGTTTTTGCTGAACCATGACTTGTTCATCTTGGCTCGTTTTTAAAAACACAGCAGGGGACTCCAATTAGAGTCGCCCTTTTTTCCAAAAATTGGGCCACACACACCACTTCAGTGGCAGCACTTGTTCCCCTGTTGTACACTTCACAGGTACGTTTACATCAAGCACATTCAAAAATACGCCAGCCTTAACTCTCCCCAGGATGACACCGGGGAATGTCTAGCAAACTCTTTGCTATTCCCAGATCTGTTCATCTTGGATGATTTTCAAAAACACCGCAAGGGGACTCCAAGCAGAGTCTCCCTTTTTTCCAAAAATTGGGCCCCACTGACACCACTTCAGTGGCATCACTTGTGCCCCTGTTGTACACTTCACAGGTAGATTTGCATCAAGCACATTCAAAAATACGCCAGCATTACTGTCACCAGGATGACACCGGGGAAGGTCTAGCAAAGTCTTTTCTGATCCCAGATCTGTTCATCTTGGATCATTTTTAAAAACACTGCAAGGGGACTCCAAGCAGAGTCTCCCTTTTTTCCAAAAATTGGGCCCCACTGACACCCTTTCAGTGGCATCACTTGTGCCCCTGTTGTACACTTCACAGATAGATTTGCATCAAGCACATTCAAAAATACGCCAGCCTTAACTGTCCCCAGGATGACACCGGGGAAGGTCTAGCAAAGTCTTTGCTGAACCATGACTTGTTCATCTTGTCTCATTTTTAAAAATACAGCAGGGGGACTCCAAGCAGAGTCTCCATTTTTTCCAAAAATTGGGCCCCACTGACACCACTTCAGTGGCATCACTTGTGCCACTGTTGTACACTTCGCAGATAGATTTGCATCAAGCACATTCAAAAATACGCCAGCCTTATCTGTCCCCAGGATGACACCGGGGTAGGTAGCAAAGATTTTCCTGAACTATGACTTGTTCATCTTGGCTCATTTTTAAAAACTCAGCAGGGGGACTCCAAGCAAAGTCGCCCTTTTTTCCAAAAATTGGGCCACACACACCACTTCAGTGGCAGCACTTGTGCCCCTGTTGTACACCTCACAGGTACAATTGCATCATTTTTAAAAACACTGCAAGGGGACTTCAAGCAGAGTCTCCCTTTTTTTCAAAAATTGGGCCCCACTGACACCACTTCAGTGGCATCACCTGTGCCCCTGTTGTACACTTCACAGATAGATTTGCATCAAGCACATTCAAAAATACACCAGCCTTAACTGTCCCCAGGATGACACCGGGGAAGGTCTAGCAAAGTCTTTGCTGAACTATGACTTGTTCATCTTGTCTCGTTTTTAAAAATACAGCAGGAGGACTCCAAGCAGAGTCTCCCTTTTTTCCAGAAATTGGGCCCCACTGACTGCACTTCAGTGGCATCACTTGTGCCCCTGTTTTACACTTCACAGGTACATTTGCATCAAGCACATTCAAAAATACAGCAGCCTTAACTGTCACCAGGATGACACCGGGGAAGGTCTAGCAAAGTCTTTGTTGATCCCAGATCTGTTCATCTTGCATCAGTTTTTAAAAACACCGCAAGGGGACTCCAAGCAGAGTCTCCCTTTTTTCCAAAAATTGGGCCCCAATGACACCTCTTCAGTGGCATCACTTGTGCCCCTGTTGTACACTTCACAGGTAGATTTGCATCAAGCACATTCAGAAATACGCCAGCCTTAACTGTGCCCAGGATGACACCGGGGTAGGTAGCAAAGTCTTTGCTGAACCATGACTTGTTCATCTTGGCTCGTTTTTAAAAACACAGCAGGGAGACTCCAAGCAGAGTCGCCCTTTTTTCCAAAAATTGGGCCACACACACCACTTCAGTGGCAGCACTTGTGCACCTGTTGTACACTTCACAGGTACGTTTACATCAAGCACATTCAAAAATACGCCAGTCTTAACTAACCCCAGGATGACCCTGATGAAGGTCTAGCAAAGTCTTTGCTGAACCCAGATCTGTTCATCTTGGATCATTTTTAAAAACACCGCAGGGGGACTCAAAGCAGAGTCTCCCTTTTTTCAAAAATTGGGCCCCACAGATATTATTTCAGTGGCATCACTTGTGCCCCTGTTTTACACATCACAGGTACATTTGCATCAAGCACATTCAAAAATACGCCAGCCTTAACTGTCACCAGGATGACACCGGGGAAGGTCTAGCAAAGTCTTTGCTGAACCATGAATTGTTCATTTTGTCTCGTTTTTAAAAAAACAGCAGGGGGACTCCAAGCAGAGTCTCCCTTTTTTCCAAAAATTGGGCCCCACTGACACCACTTCAGTGGCATCACTTGTGCCACTGTTGTACACTTCAAAGATAGATTTGCATCAAGCACATTCAAAAATACGCCAGCCTTAACTGTCACCAGGATGACTCCGGGGAAGGTCTAGCAAAGTCTTTGCTGAACCATGACTTGTTCATTTTGTCTCGTTTTTAAAAAAACAGCAGGGGGACTCCAAGCAGAGTCTCCCTTTTTTCCAAAAATTGGGCCACACACATCACTTCAGTGGCAGCACTTGTGCCCCTGTGGTACACTTCACAGGTACATTTGCATCAAGCACATTCAAAAATCCGCCAGCCTTAACTGTCCCCAGAATGACACCGGGGAAGGTCTAGCAAAGTCTTTGCTGATCCCAGATCTGTTCATCTTGGATGATTTTCAAAAACAACGCAAGGGGACTCCAAGCAGAGTCTCCCTTTTTTCCAAAAATTGGGCCCACTGACACTACTTCAGTGGAATCACTTGTGCCCCTGTTGTACACTTCACAGGTAGATTTGCATCAAGCACATTCAGAAATACGCCAGCCTTAACTGTGCCCAGGATGACACCAGGGTAGGTAGCAAAGTCTTTGCTTAACCATGACTTGTTCATCTTGGCTCGTTTTTAAAAACACAGCAGAGAGACTCCAAGCAGAGTCGCCCTTTTTTCCAAAAATTGGGCCACACACACCACTTCAATGGCAGCACTTGTGCCCCTGTTGTACACTTCACAGGTACGTTTACATCAAGCACATTCAAAAATACGCCAGTCTTAACTAACCCCAGGATGACCCTGGGGAAGGTCTAGCAAAGTCTTTGCTGATCCCAGATCTGTTCATCTTGGATCATTTTTAAAAACACCGCAGGGGGACTCAAAACAGAGTCTCCCTTTTTTCAAAAATTGGGCCCCACAGACATTATTTCAGTGGCATCACTTGTGCCCCTGTTTTACACATCACAGGTACATTTGCATCAAGCACATTCAAAAATACGCCAGCCTTAACTGTCACCAGGATGACACCGGGGAAGGTCTAGCAAAGTCTTTGCTGATTCCAGATCTGTTCATCTTGGATCATTTTTAAAAACACTGCAAGGGGACTCCAAGCAGAGTCTCCCTTTTTTCCAAAAATTGGGCCCCACTGACACAACTTCAGTGGCATCACTTGTGCCCCTGTTGTACACTTCACAGATAGATTTGCATCAAGCACATTCAAAAATACGCCAGCCTTAACTCTCCCCAGGATGACACCGGGGTAGGTAGCATAGTCTTTGCTGAACCATGACTTGTTCATTTTGGCTCGTTTTTAAAAACACAGCAGGGGGACTCCAAGCAAAGTCGCCCTTTTTTCCAAAAATTTGGCCACAGACATCACTTCAGTGGCAGCACTTGTGCCCCTGTTGTACACTTCACAGGAACATTTGCATCAAGCACATTCAAAAATCCGCCAGCCTTAACTGTCCCCAGAATGACACCAGGGAAGATCTAGCAAAGTCTTTGCTGATCCCAGATCTGTTCATCTTGGATCATTTTTAAAAACACCGCAAGGAGACTCCAAGCAGAGTCTCCTTTTTTTCCAAAAATTGGGCCCCACTCACACCACTTTAGTGGCATCACTTGTGCCCCTGTTGTACACTTCACAGGTAGATTTGCATCAAGCACATTCAAAAATACACCAGCCTTAAATGTCTCCAGGATGACACAGGGGTAGGTAGCAAAGTCTTTGCTGAACCATGACTTGTTCATCTTGGCTCGTTTTTAAAAACACAGCAGGGGACTCCAATTAGAGTCGCCCTTTTTTCCAAAAATTGGGCCACACACACCACTTCAGTGGCAGCACTTGTGCCCCTGTTGTACACTTCACAGGTACGTTTATATCAAGCACATTCAAAAATACGCCAGCCTTAACTCTCCCCAGGATGACACCGGGGAATGTCTAGCAAACTCTTTGCTGATCCCAGATCTGTTCATCTTGGATGATTTTCAAAAACAACGCAAGGGGACTCCAAGCAGAGTCTCCCTTTTTTCCAAAAATTGGGCCCACTTACACTACTTCAGTGGAATCACTTGTGCCCCTGTTGTACACTTCACAGGTAGATTTGTATCAATCACATTCAAAGTAAGCCAGCCTTAACTCTCCTTAGGATGACACCGGGGTAGGTAGCAAAATCTTTGCTGAACCATGGCTTGTTCATCTTGGCTCGTTTTTAAAAATTACAGCAGGGGGACTCCAAGCAGAGTCGCCCTTTTTTCCAAAAATTGGGCCACACACACCACTTCAGTGGCAGCACTTGTGTCCCTGTTGTACACTTCACAGGTACATTTTCATCAAGCACATTCAAAAATACGCCAGCCTTAACTCTCCCCAGGATGACACCGGGGAATGTCTAGCAAACTCTTCTCTGATCCCAGATCTATTCATCTTGGATGATTTTCAAAAACACCGCAAGGGGACTCCAAGCAGAGTCTCCCTTTTTCCAAAAATTAGGCCCCACTGACACTACTTCAGTGGCATCACTTGTGCCCCTGTTGTACACTTCACAGGTAGATTTGCATCAAGCACATTCAAAAATACGCCAGCCTTAACTGTCCCCAGGATGACACCGGGGAAGGTCTAGCAAAGTCTTTGCTGAACTATGACTTGTTCATCTTGTCTCGTTTTTAAAAATACAGCAGGGGGACTACAAGCAGAGTCTCCCTTTTTTCCAAAAATTGGGCACCACTGACAGCACTTCAGTGGCATCACTTGTGCCCCTGTTTTACACTTCACAGGTCCATTTGCATGAAGCACAATCAAATATACACCAGCCTTAACTGTCCCCAGGATGACACCGGGGAATGTCTATCAAAGTCTTTGCTGATCCCAGATCTGTTCATCTTGCATCATTTTTAAAAACATCGCAAGGGGACTCCAAGCAGAGTCTCACTTTTTTCCAAAAAATTTGGCCCCACTGACACCACTTCAGTGGCATCACTTGTGCCCCTGTTGTACACTTCACAGGTAGATTTGCATCAAGCTCATTCAAAAATATGCCAGCCTTAACTGTGCCCAGGATGACACCGGGGTAGGTAGCAATGTTTTTGCTGAACCATGACTTGTTCATCTTGGCTCGTTTTTAAAAACACAGCAGGGGACTCCAATTAGAGTCGCCCTTTTTTCCAAAAATTGGGCCACACACACCACTTCAGTGCCAGCACTTGTTCCCCTGTTGTACACTTCACAGGTACGTTTATATCAAGCACATTCAAAAATACGCCAGCCTTAACTCTCCCCAGGATGACACCGGGGAATGTCTAGCAAACTCTTTGCTGATCCCAGATCTGTTCATCTTGGATGATTTTCAAAAACAACGCAAGGGGACTCCAAGCAGAGTCTCCCTTTTTTCCAAAAATTGGGCCCACTTACACTACTTCAGTGGAATCACTTGTGCCCCTGTTGTACACTTCACAGGTAGATTTGTATCAATCACATTCAAAGTAAGCCAGCCTTAACTCTCCTTAGGATGACACCGGGGTAGGTAGCAAAATCTTTGCTGAACCATGGCTTGTTCATCTTGGCTCGTTTTTAAAAATTACAGCAGGGGGACTCCAAGCAGAGTCTCCCTTTTTTCCAAAAATTGGGCACCACTGACAGCACTTCAGTGGCATCACTTGTGCCCCTGTTTTACACTTCACAGGTCCATTTGCATGAAGCACAATCAAATATACACCAGCCTTAACTGTCCCCAGGATGACACCGGGGAATGTCTATCAAAGTCTTTGCTGATCCCAGATCTGTTCATCTTGCATCATTTTTAAAAACATCGCAAGGGAACTCCAAGCAGAGTCTCCCTTTTTTCCAAAAAATTTGGCCCCACTGACACCACTTCAGTGGCATCACTTGTGCCCCTGTTGTACACTTCACAGGTAGATTTGCATCAAGCTCATTCAAAAATATGCCAGCCTTAACTGTGCCCAGGATGACACCGGGGTAGGTAGCAATGTTTTTGCTGAACCATGACTTGTTCATCTTGGCTCGTTTTTAAAAACACAGCAGGGGACTCCAATTAGAGTCGCCCTTTTTTCCAAAAATTGGGCCACACACACCACTTCAGTGCCAGCACTTGTTCCCCTGTTGTACACTTCACAGGTACGTTTATATCAAGCACATTCAAAAATACGCCAGCCTTAACTCTCCCCAGGATGACACCGGGGAATGTCTAGCAAACTCTTTGCTGATCCCAGATCTGTTCATCTTGGATGATTTTCAAAAACAACGCAAGGGGACTCCAAGCAGAGTCTCCCTTTTTTCCAAAAATTGGGCCCACTTACACTACTTCAGTGGAATCACTTGTGCCCCTGTTGTACACTTCACAGGTAGATTTGTATCAATCACATTCAAAGTAAGCCAGCCTTAACTCTCCTTAGGATGACACCGGGGTAGGTAGCAAAATCTTTGCTGAACCATGGCTTGTTCATCTTGGCTCGTTTTTAAAAATTACAGCAGGGGGACTCCAAGCAGAGTCGCCCTTTTTTCCAAAAATTGGGCCACACACACCACTTCAGTGGCAGCACTTGTGTCCCTGTTGTACACTTCACAGGTACATTTGCATCAAGCACATTCAAAAATACGCCAGCCTTAACTCTCCCCAGGATGACACCGGGGAATGTCTAGCAAAGTCTTTTCTGATCCCAGATCTATTCATCTTGGATGATTTTCAAAAACACCGCAAGGGGACTCCAAGCAGAGTCTCCCTTTTTCCAAAAATTAGGCCCCACTGACACTACTTCAGTGGCATCACTTGTGCCCCTGTTGTACACTTCACAGGTAGATTTGCATCAAGCACATTCAAAAATACGCCAGCCTTAACTGTCCCCAGGATGACACCGGGGAAGGTCTAGCAAAGTCTTTGCTGAACTATGACTTGTTCATCTTCTCTCGTTTTTAAAAATACAGCAGGGGGACTACAAGCAGAGTCTCCCTTTTTTCCAAAAATTGGGCACCACTGACAGCACTTCAGTGGCATCACTTGTGCCCCTGTTTTACACTTCTCAGGTACATTTGCATCAAGCACAATCAAATATACACCAGCCTTAACTGTCCCCAGGATGACATCGGGGAATGTCTATCAAAGTCTTTGCTGATCCCAGATCTGTTCATCTTGCATCATTTTTAAAAACATCGCAAGGGGACTCCAAGCAGAGTCTCCCTTTTTTCCAAAAAATTTGGCCCCACTGACACCACTTCAGTGGCATCACTTGTGCCCCTGTTGTACACTTCACAGGTAGATTTGCATCAAGCACATTCAAAAATATGCCAGCCTTAACTCTCCCCAGGATGACACCGGGGTATGTAGCAAAGTTTTTGCTGAACCATGACTTGTTCATCTTGGCTCGTTTTTAAAAACACAGCAGGGGACTCCAATTAGAGTCGCCCTTTTTTCCAAAAATTGGGCCACACACACCACTTCAGTGCCAGCACTTGTTCCCCTGTTGTACACTTCACAGGTACGTTTATATCAAGCACATTCAAAAATACGCCAGCCTTAACTCTCCCCAGGATGACACCGGGGAATGTCTAGCAAACTCTTTGCTGATCCCAGATCTGTTCATCTTGGATCATTTTTAAAAACACCGCAAGGGGACTTCAAGCAGTGTCTCCCTTTTTTCCAAAAATTTGGCCCCACTGACACTACTTCAGTGGCATCACTTGTGCCCCTGTTGGAAACTTCACAGGTAGATTTGCATCAAGCACATTCAAAGTACGCTAGCCTTAACTGTCCTTAGGATGACACCGGTATAGGTAGCAAAATCTTTGCTGAACCATGACTTGTTCATCTTGGCTCGTTTTTAAAATTACAGTAGGGGGACTCCAAGCAGAGTCGCCCTTTTTTCCAAAAATTGGGCCACAAACACCACTTCAGTGGCAGCACTTGTGCCCCTGTTGTACACTTCACAGGTACATTTGCATCAAGCACATTCAAAAATACGCCAGCCTTAACTCTCCCCAGGATGACACCGGGGAATGTCTAGCAAACTCTTTGCTGATCCCAGATCTGTTCATGTTGGATGATTTTCAAAAACACCGCAAGGGGAGTCTAAGCAGAGTCTCCCTTTTTTCCAAAAATTGGGCCCCACTGACACTACTTCAGTGGCATCACTTGTGCCCCTGTTGTTCACCTCACAGGTAGATTTGCATCAAGCACATTCAAAGTACGCCAGCCTTAACTGTCCTTAGGATGACACCGGTAAAGGTAGCAAAATCTTTGCTGAACCATGACTTGTTCATCTTGGCTCGTTTTTTAAAAATACAGCAGGGGGACTACAAGCAGAGTCACCCTTTTTTTCAAAAATTGGGCCACACACACCACTTCAGTGGCAGCACTTGTGCCCCTGTTGTACACTTCACAGGTACATTTGCATCAAGCACATTCAAAAATACGCCAGCCTTAACTCTCCCCAGGATGACACCGGGGAATGTCTAGCAAACTCTTTGCTGATCCCAGATCTGTTCATCTTGGATGATTTTCAAAAACACCGCAAGGGGACTCCAAGCAGAGTCTCCCTTTTTTCCAAAAAATTTGGCCCCACTGACACCACTTCAGTGGCATCACTTGTGCCCCTGTTGTACACTTCACAGGTAGATTTGCATCAAGCACATTCAAAAATATGACAGCCTTAACTGTGCCCAGGATGACACCGGGGTAGGTAGCAAAGTTTTTGCTGAACCATGACTTGTTCATCTTGGCTCGTTTTTAAAAACACAGCAGGGGACTCCAATTAGAGTCGCCCTTTTTTCCAAAAATTGGGCCACACACACCACTTCAGTGGCAGCACTTGTTCCCCTGTTGTACACTTCACAGGTACGTTTACATCAAGCACATTCAAAAATACGCCAGCCTTAACTCTCCCCAGGATGACACCGGGGACTTTCTAGCAAACTCTTTGCTGATCCCAGATCTGTTCATCTTGGATGATTTTCAAAAACACCGCAAGGGGACTCCAAGCAGAGTCTCCCTTTTTTCCAAAAATTGGGCCCCACTGACACCACTTCAGTGGCATCACTTTTGCCCCTGTTGTACACTTCACAGATAGATTTGCATCAAGCACATTCAAAAATACGCCAGCCTTAACTGTCCCCAGGATGACACCGGGGAAGGTCTAGCAAAGTCTTTGCTGAACCATGACTTGTTCATCTTGTCTCATTTTTAAAAATACAGCAGGGGGACTCCAAGCAGAGTCTCCCTTTTTTCCATAAATTGGGCCCCACTGACACCACTTCAGTGGCATCACTTGTGCCCCTGTTGTACACTTCATAGGTAGATTTGCATCAAGCACATTCAAAAATACGCCAGCATTACTGTCACCAGGATGACACCGGGGAAGGTCTAGCAAAGTCTTTTCTGATCCCAGATCTGTTCATCTTGGATCAATTTTAAAAACACTGCAAGGGGACTCCAAGCAGAGTCTCCCTTTTTTCCAAAAATTGGGCCCCACTGACACCACTTCAGTGGCATCACTTTTGCCCCTGTTGTACACTTCACAGATAGATTTGCATCAAGCACATTCAAAAATACGCCAGCCTTAACTGTCCCCAGGATGACACCGGGGAAGGTCTAGCAAAGTCTTTGCTGAACCATGACTTGTTCATCTTGTCTCATTTTTAAAAATACAGCAGGGGGACTCCAAGCAGAGTCTCCCTTTTTTCCATAAATTGGGCCCCACTGACACCATTTCAGTGGCATCACTTGTGCCACTGTTGTACACTTCGCAGATAGATTTGCATCAAGCACATTCAAAAATACGCCAGCCTTAACTGTCCCCAGGATGACACCGGGGTAGGTAGCAAAGTTTTTCCTGAACCATGACTTGTTCATCTTGGCTAGTTTTTAAAAACTCAGCAGGGGGACTCCAAGCAAAGTCGCCCTTTTTTCCAAAAATTGGGCCACACACACCACTTCAGTGGCAGCACTTGTGCCCCTGTTGTACACCTCACAGGTACATTTGCATCAAGCACATTCAAAAATACGCCAGCCTTAACTCTCCCCAGGATGACACCGGGGAATGACTGGCAAACTCTTTGCTGATCCCAGATCTGTTCATCTTGGATGATTTTCAAAAACACCGCAAGGGGACTCCAAGCAGAGTCTCCCTTTTTTCCAAAAATTGGGCCCCACTGACACCACTTCAGTGGCATCACTTGTGCCCCTGTTGTTCACTTCACAGGTAGATTTGCATCAAGCACATTCAAAAATACGCCAGCCTTAACTCTCCCCAGGATGACACCGGGGTAAGTAGCAAAGTCTTTGCTGAATCATGACTTGTTCATTTTGGCTTGTTTTTAAAAACATAGCATGGGGACTCCAAGCACATTCGCCCTTTTTTCCAAAAAATGGGCCACACATACCACTTCAGTGGCAGCACTTGTGCCCCTTTTGTACACTTCACACGTAAATTTTCATCAAGCACATTCAAAAATACGCCAGCCTTAACTCTCCCCAGGATGACACCGGGGAATGTCTAGCAAACTCTTTGCTGATCCCAGATCTGTTAATCTTGGATGATTTTAAAAAACACCGCAAGGGGACTCCAAGCAGAGTCTCCCTTTTTTCCAAAAATTGGGCCCCACTGACACTACTTCAGTGGCATCACTTGTGCCCCTGTTGTACACTTCACAGGTAGATTTGCATCAAGCACATTCAAAAATACGCCAGCCTTAACTCTCCCCAGGATGACACCGGGGTAGGTAGCAAAATCTTTGCTGAACCATGACTTGTTCATCTTGGCTCGTTTTTAAAAATACAGCAGGGGGACTCCAAGCAGAGTCTCCCTTTTTCCAAAAATTGGGCCCCACTGACACCACTTCAGTGGCATCACTTGTGCCCCTGTTGTACACTTCACAGGTAGATTTGCATCAAGCACATTCAAAAATACACCAGCCTTAACTCTCCCCTGGATGACACCGGGGAAGGTAGCAAAGTCTTTGCTGAACCATGACTTGTTCATTTTGGCTTGTTTTTAAAAACATAGCAGGGGGACTCCAAGCAGAGTCGCCCTTTTTTCCAAAAATTGGGCCACACATACCACTTCAGTGGCAGCACTTGTGCCCCTTTTATACACTTCACAGGTACATTTGCATCAAGCACATTCAAAAATATGACAGCCTTAACTGTCCCCAGGATGACACCGGGGAAGGTCTAGCAAAGTCTTTGCTGATCCCAGATCTGTTCATCTTGGATCATTTTTAAAAACACCACAAGGGGACTCCAAGCAGAGTATCCCTTTTTTCCAAAAATTGGGCCCCACAGACACCACTTCAGTGGCATCACTTGTGCCCCTGTTGTACACTTCACAGGTAGATTTCCATCAAGCACATTCAAAAATACGCCAGCCTTAACTGTCCCCAGGATGACACCGGGGTAGGTAGCAAAGTCTTTGCTGAACCATGACTTTGTTCATCTTGGCTCGTTTTTAAAAACACAACAGAGGGACTCCAAGCAGAGTCGCCCCCAAGTTCAAAAGCCTTTTCTCTCCCCCCCTCAGGATGACACATGGGTAGTAAAGTCTTTGCGGATCCATGACTTGGTTATCTTGATGTACGTTAGGCTGTCCACATTATCACTGGACAGACGCATGCGCCTATCTGTCAGCACACACCCAGCAGCACTGAAGACACGTTCTGAGACAACACTGGCAGCTGGACACGACAAGATCTCCAAGGCATAAGTGGAGAGCTCTGGCCATTTTTCAAGATATGAAGCCCAAAATGAGCAAGGCTCCAGTTGCAAAGTCATGGCATCGATGTTCATTTGGAGATACTCCTGTATTATCCTCTGCAGCCATTGACAATGTGTCAGACTTCTTGTCCCTGTTGGACTTGCAAAGGATGATCTAAAAAAATTATGAAACGATTCAATAAAATTGCTGTTACCAGCAACAGATACAGTGCTGCTGGTGCAGGTAGACTGTTGATGACGAGACCGTCCCATGTTTGTCAAGTTACAACTGGGAGATTCACTCCATGCACCACTGGTGTTTGGTGGAAAGGCTGAGCAAGATTGAGTAACAGCTTCTGCTTTTACTCCTGCATACGTGCGTCCCTTTCTATGGCTGGATTTATTTCACAAAATTTGGACTTGTATCGGGGATCTAATAGTGTGGCAAGCCAGTAGTCATCATTGCTTCTAATTTTGACAATCCGAGGGTCATGTTGTAGGTAGTGCAGCAAGAAGGCGCTCATATGTCCTGCGCATCCATGTGGACCAAGTCCCAAGTCCTTGCTGTGTTTGTGGCATAGAGGTGCTGCTAACCATTCTTTCTTCCTCTGACATCTCCCCCCCAACCTCTTTCAACTGAAATGTGGCCAAGGTCTCCCTCATCTGCTGAGTCTTCCATGTCCATGGACAGTTTGTCCTCCATTTCTTCATGTTCTCCTGCACCTTCCTCAACATTTTGTCTGCTACCATGAGCCCTTGTTAATCCCTCTCCCCCATCGTCCCATGCCTGCCGCCTTGGTGATGATGAACGTCTGGACCTTGGTGATGTTGTTATCCCTTGCGCATATG
The DNA here is from genome assembly GCF_048569485.1 of Anomaloglossus baeobatrachus. Taxonomy (NCBI): domain Eukaryota; kingdom Metazoa; phylum Chordata; class Amphibia; order Anura; family Aromobatidae; genus Anomaloglossus; species Anomaloglossus baeobatrachus. The sequence continues at coordinate 417,548,466 of NC_134358.1, forward strand.
AATCCTCCTGTACTTCCTCCCCTTCCTGTTGTCCCACCCCCTGACTCCGAATAGTGTTTAGCGTGTGCTCCAGCATGTAAATGACTGGAATTGTCATGCTGATAATGGCATTGTCAGCGCTAAACATATTCCTCGCCATGTCGAAACTGTGCAGAAGGTTGCATAGGTCCTTGATCAGAGACAACTCCATCAGGGTGATCTGCCCCACCTCTGCATCTCGTTGGACCAGGCTATACATCATGACGTATTGCACCAGTGCTCAGCGGTGCTGCCAATGTCGCTGTAACTTGTGGAGAGTCGAATTCCATCGTGTCGGCACATCGCATTTCAGGCGATGAACCGGCAGGCCGAAAGACTTCTGGAGCGATGCAAGTCGCTCTGCTGCGGCGGTTGAACGGCGGAAGTGAGCAGACAGTTTTCTTGCCCTGTTCAGAAGTCCATCTAGGCCGGGATAGTGTGTTAAAAATTGCTAGACAACAAGGTTCAACACGTGAGCCATACAAGGCACATGTGTCACCTTGCCCAGGCAAAGGGCCGCACCCAGGTTTGCACCATTGTCGCACACGGCCTTACCTGGCTGCAGGCTGAGTGGAGACAACCATTTATGAAACTCGCACACCAGAGATGCCCACAACTCAGCCACTGTGGGACTCTTATTTCCAAGACATTTCAAGCTAAATACCGCTTGATGCTGTTGCGCTCTGCTGCCAGCATAGTAAGGAGGTTTGCATGATTCCTTTTGCGCAGTTACAACGCTGGTGGCCTGACCAGGCAGGCTTGGGGCGGAGGTGGAGGACCCAGACGAGGTTGAGGAGGCAGAAGCATTGGAGGAACTTATACATAGAGAGGATTGACGCACAAGTTGTGGGGATGGAAAGACTTGTTCAGCAGATCCTTCTCCATCTATCACCATAGCTACCCAGTGCCCAGTCAGCGACATGTAATGCCCTTGTCCATGCTTACTGGTCCAAGTATCGGTGGTGAAATGTACGCGTTCACACACAGAGTTTCTCAAGGAAGCGGTGATGTTGTGTGCGACATCCTGGTGTAGCGCAGGCACACCTTTCTTAGAGTAGTATTGGTGACTGGGCATCTGGTACTGGGGCACAGCGACAGACATAAGGTCTCTAAAATCCTGCGTGTCCACCAGGCGAAAAGGCAGTATTTCGGCAGCCAAGAGCTTACAGAGGGATAAAGTCAACCTCTTAGCTTTTGTCCACATCTGAGGGACAGAGATTTATCTGTTGTGTGTAGACGGTGTTGAGTAGGGTGTCCCTGGAAAAATGCAGGTTTGTGAGGAAAGTGCAGGCGTAGACATGATGTTGCCTTTATCCAATGTTGGTGCTATCGATGTATGAGAGAGCTGTACACCCGCACTTGTTTCCCCTTCCAAACCAACTGACGACCTACCAAGCAAACTGCCTGTTGCGGTTACAGTGGTCGAAGGTGTGTGTGGAAAACCAAGTGTGACAGCTGTCCCCACAGTCATAGAAGATGAAGAGCGCGTGGATGCACTGGAAGAAGCAGGCGGGGGTTGGCTTGCTCCGCTAGGCCGCATTGCAGCACAGTGAGCTTCCCACTGGGAATTATGCTTGGTATTCATGTGACGATTCATGAAAGAAGTTGTCAAACTGGTGAGCTTTTTGCCTCTACTTATAGATTCCCAACAAATTTTACAGACCACATGATTTGGGAGATCCTTTGCAAGGTCAAAAAAGGACCAGGCTAGGCAAGGCTTAGAGGACATGCGACCTGCAGAGCCACCCCGACTTTTACTCCGAGGCAGAGTGGTGGCTGAGGATGCAGTTGTAGACATGCTACCAGTTCTCCGACTCTGTCCAGGAAGGCGCAAGGTAACTTCGTCGTCAGTTGCATCCTCCTCCACCACCTCTGTTGACCTCCTCAAGTGCCTGACTGTGGGTTGACAGTAAGTGTGATCTAGAAGTTCATCATCAAGCATTGTGTTTGCACTTCCCTCGCCCTCAGACCTAGCCTCTTCCTGCCCTGACCGAATATTTAAGTTGTCATCCCAATCTGGTATTTGCGTCTCATCGTCATCAGTATGTTCCTCATTGTCTCCACCAACAGCGTAGCATAGCAAAATGTGCATGAGGGTTGAATGCAGAGGTGCTGGAAATTGCTTGACACTAGTGGGACAACAATGGATTATAGCAGCCACTTTTTGGCTGCCACTAAGTTTCAGCACCGTTTGCTATAAAAATAGCGTAGCAAAATGTGCATGAGGGTTGAATACAGAGGTGCTGGGACTTGCTTGGCACAAGTAGGACAACAATGGAGTATAGTAGCCACTTTTTGAATGCCACTAAGTTTCAGCACTGTTTGCTATAAAAAATAGCGTAGCAAAATGTGCATGAGGGTTGAATGCAGAGGTGCTGGGACTTGCTTGGCATAAGTGGGACAACAATGGAGTATAGTAGCCACTTTTTGGATGCCACTAATTTTTAGCAGTGTTTGCTATAAAAATAGCGTAGCAAAATGTGCATGAGGGTAGAATGCAGATTTGCTGGAAATTGCTTGGCACCAGTGGGACAATAATGGAGTACAGCAGACACTTTTTGGATGCCACTAAGTTTCAGCACTGTTTTCTATAAAAATAGCATAGCAAAATGTGCATGAGGGTTGAATGCAGAGGTGCTGGGACTTGCTTGGCACAAGTGGGACAACAATGGAGTATAGCAACCACTTTTTGGATGCCACTAAGTTTCAGCACTGTTTGCTATAAAAATAGCGTAGCAAAATGTGCATGAGCGTTGAATGCAGAGGTGCTGGAATATGCTTGGCACTAGTGGGACAACAATGGAGTATTGCAGCCACTTTTTGGATGCCACTAAGTTTCAGCACTGTTTGCTATAAAAATAGCATGGCAAAAGTGGGCAGGTGGGTACAGTGGCCGGGTTCTCTGGGTCAGTGGACAGGAAAGGAAGCCTCACTCTCTATCCCTCCTAATGGTGAAATGCAGCAAGGATTTCACTGAGCTTAGGTACTCAGACGCTGTTATCTGATGCTGTATACAGCATTTCCACGGACCTGACTGTCACCTATGGCTCTGAGCCCGAGGAAATGAGCCCTGAAAAGGGCTGAAATAAACTTCTGTCCCTAATCTGTAGAGCGCTGTGTGTATAGCGTACACAGCCTGAGCGGCTACAGGTGCTCCGTGAGCTGTGACTGTCATCTACATGCAGAAAGCAGATAATGGCGCTGTGAGGTAAAATGGCCGTATTTATAATGCAAGGACATGTGACATTCACAGCCTAGGACACATGCCATTGCTTGTCTGTCAAAAAAGACCACTTAGCTGTGTGTGTGTCTGTGATTGGCTGACATGCTGGCCCGCCCCACTGCACGTGCGCTTAGGAAAAAAAAAAAAATGGCGATCACCATTATCCCAGCAGCACTGATCTAAACGCGTCGCCCCCGCACACTATACGCTGGAATCGTCATGGGACTTCGTGAGGATTACATTAAACCTGGCTGTTTTGAGGTCAAAAAATTAAATAAATAGGGTGTTGTGTTTGTATTTTATTTTAAAAAAAGCATTTTTTTGGTGTATGTGTTTAGTTCTTTTCACTTACAGATTAGTAATGGAGAGTGGTCACATAGATGCCTCCCATTACTAATTTAGGGCTTAGTGGTGGCTGTGAGTTGTCATAACCCATTAATACCCTGATTGCCATTGCACCAGGGCACTCAGGATGGGCCTGGTAAAGTACCGGGATTGTCACATCTAAGGGATTCGACAATTCTGGATGGCTGCAGGCTACTATTTTTAGGCTGGGGGGCCCAATAAGTATGGGCCTTACCAGCTTGAGAATATCATCCCACTCTTGGGCCTTATCATGGCTGGGTATCAAAATTGGGGGGGACCGCATGCCATTTTAATAAAATATTTATTTAAATAATTAAAAAAAGCAGCTTGCGGTTCCTCTTATTTTGATACACAACCAAGATAAGAGCACGGCTGTGGGCTGCAGCCTGTACGGTTATCATAATATGGAGGGACTCTATGCCAAATTTTTTTTTTTATTTATTTAAGGCCCCGTCACACACAGAGCTAAATCTTTGGCAGATCTGTGGTTGCAGTGAAATCATGGACATATTATTCCGTTTGTACACAGCCACAAACCTGGCACTGATTGTCCACAATTTCACTGCAACCACAGATCTGCCTCAGATTTATCTCTGTGTGGGACAGGGCCTTTAGTTTTACACCATGATAGGGAGCAGCAGCAAAAAAGGCTGCTGAAATTATCTTAATTTTTTGAAAGATCGTGAAACGTACGTCGGGGTCCTTTGTCTCCGGGGGACCACTCTGCTGTCTTCTTTGTGTTGTTTCTACTGACCATGAGTATGTCACGGTGATCAACACGTTATTACGCTACTCGTGGTCTTTTTTCTATTTTTCTCTAGCCTTAATCGGTCGGAGCTTTTTTGTTACAGTGTTATGCATGATGGGTTTATTGTTTGACCGATCAAAACCTTTTTCTGCTGCTAGGTTGATGTGCAGTATCAGGGCTATATAATTGGTATTTACCTAACATGTTATATTGGGCACCTTGCAATATTGAGTATCAGTAATAATTCCTTGTCAATTGTTCATGTTTTACTCTATTTTGTGATGTTCCCTCTGCTCTGACTGCGTTCAGATCTACTGGCGTTATTGTGCTGTTTTTTACCCTTATGCTCTGTAATCAAATGCAATAGCTGTTACTTACAGTGCCTACAAGTAGTCTTCAACCCCCTGCAGATTTAGCAGGTTTGATAAGATGCAAATAAGTTAGAGCCAGCAAACTTCAAACAAGAGCAGGATTTATGAACAGATGCATAAATCTTACAAACCAACAAGTTATGTTGCTCAGTTAAATTTTAATACATTTTCAACATAAAAGTGTGGGTCAATTATTATTCAACCCCTAGGTTTAATATTTTGTGGAATAACCCTTGTTTGCAATTACAGCTAATAATCGTCTTTTATAAGACCTGATCAGGCCGGCAGAGGTCTCTGGAGTTATCTTGGCCCACTCCTCCATGCAGATCTTCTCCAAGTTATCTAGGTTCTTTGGGTGTCTCATGTGGACTTTAATCTTGAGCTCCTTCCACAAGTTTTCAATTGGGTTAAGGTCAGGAGACTGACTAGGCCACTGCAACACCTTGATTTTTTCCCTTTTGAACCAGGCCTTGGTTTTCTTGGCTGTGTGCTTTGGGTCGTTGTCTTGTTGGAAGATGAAATGACGACCCATCTTAAGATCCTTGATGGAGGAGCGGAGGTTCTTGGCCAAAATCTCCAGGTAGGCCGTGCTATCCATCTTCCCATGGATGCGGACCAGATGGCCAGGCCCCTTGGCTGAGAAACAGCCCCACAGCATGATGCTGCCACCACCATGCTTGACTGTAGGGATGGTATTCTTGGGGTCATATGCAGTGCCATCCAGTCTCCAAACGTCATGTGTGTGGTTGGCACCAAAGATCTCGATCTTGGTCTCATCAGACCAGAGAACCTTGAACCAGTCTGTCTCAGAGTCCTCCAAGTGATCATGAGCAATTTGTAGATGAGCCTTGACATGACACTTCGAAAGTAAAGGTACCTTACGGGCTCGTCTGGAACGGAGACCATTGCGGTGGAGTACGTTACTTATGGTATTGACTGAAACCAATGTCCCCACTGCCATGAGATCTTCCCAGAGCTCCTTCCTTGTTGTCCTTGGGTTAGCCTTGACTCTTCTGACAAGCCTGGCCGCGGCACTGGAGGAAACTTTCAAAGGCTGTCCAGGCCGTGGAAGGCTAACAGTAGTTCCATAAGCCTTCCACTTCCGGATGATGCTCCCAACAGTGGAGACAGGTAGGCCCAACTCCTTGGAAAGGGTTTTGTACCCCTTGCCAGCCTTGTGACCCTCCACGATCTTGTCTCTGATGGCCTTGGAATGCTCCTTTGTCTTTCCCATGTTGACCATGTATGAGTGCTGTTCACAAGTTTGGGGAGGGTCTTAATTAGTCAGAAAAGGCTGGAAAAAGAGATAATTAATCCAAACATGTGAAGCTCATTGTTCTTTGTGCCTGAAATACTTCTTAATACTTTAGGGGAACCAAAAAGAATTCTGGTGGTTTGAGGGGTTGAATAATAAATGACCCTCTGAATAAACTTTTCTCAATTTAAAAAAAAAAATAAAAAAGAAATAACATTCTTTTTTGCTGCAGTGCATTTCACACTTCCAGGCTGATCTACAGTCCAAATGTCACAAGTTAATTCCGAATGTGTAAACCTGCTAAATCTGCAGGGGGTTGAATACTACTTGTAGGCACTGTAATGGTCCATGGAATGTGTTGCTGATCCTTTTTCTGTGCCAGTTCTTTTTGCGTTAAACTTATTTTGCATTATACTCTTGCTTTGTTCTCCTTTTTTCCTCGTATGTTCAGAGTGTGCAATGTAGGGATAAAATGGTCTCTTTTCCCTACTTTTCAATTTTGGATATTTATACAGTTATATGAAAATGTTTGGGCACCCCTATTTATGTTAACCGTTTTTCTTTATAACAATTTGGGTTTTTGCAACAGCTATTTCAGTTTCATATATCTAATAACTGATGGACTCAGTAATATTTCTGGATTGAAATGAGAAATGGGGTTTATTGTATTAACAGAAAATGTGCAATCTGCATTTAAACAAAATTAGACTGATGCAAAAGTATGGGCACCCTTATCAATTTCTTGATTTGAACACTCCTAACTACTTTTTACTGACTTACTAAAGCACTAAATTGGTTTTGTAACCTCATTGAGCTTTGAACTTCATAGGCAGGTGTATCCAATCATGAGAAAAGGTATTTAAGGTGGCCACTTGCAAGTTGTTCTCCTATTTGAATCTGCTATGAAGAGTGGCATTATGGGCTCCTCAAAACATCTCTCAAATGATCTGAAAACAAAGATTAGTCAACATAGTTGTTCAGGGGAAGGATACAAAAAGTTGTCTTAGAGATTTAAACTGTCAGTTTCCATTGTGAGGAACATAGTAAGGAAATGGAAGAACACAGGTACAGTTCTTGTTACGCCCAGAAGTGGCAGGCCAAGAAAAATATCAGAAAGGAAGAGAAGAAGAATGGTGAGAACAGTCAAGGACAATCCACAGACCACCTCCAAAGACCTGCAGCATCATCTTGCTGCAGATGGTGTCAATGTGCATCGGTCAACAATACAGCGCACGTTGCACAAGGAGAAGCTGTATGGGAGAGTGATGCGAAAGAAGCAGTTTCTGCAAGCACGCCACAAACAGAGTCGCCTGAGGTATGCAAAAGCACATTTGGACAAGCCAGTTACATTTTGGAAGAAGGTCCTGTGGACTGATGAAACAAATATTGAGTTGTTTGGTCATACAAAAAGGCGTTATGCATGGAGGCAAAAAAACACGGCATTCCAAGAAAAGCACTTGCTACCCACAGTAAAATTTGGTGGAGGTTCCATCATGCTTTGGGGCTGTGTGGCCAATGCCAGCACCGGGAATCTTGTTAAAGTTGAGGGTCGCATGGATTCATCTCAGACAATAATGTGCAAGAATCAGTGACGAAGTTGAAGTTACGCAGGGGATGGATATTTCAGCAAGACAATGATCCAAAACACCGCTCCAAATCTACTCGGGCATTCATGCAGAGGAACAATTATAATGTTCTGGAATGGCCATCCCAGTCCCCAGACCTGAATATCATTGAACATCTGTGGGATGATGTGAAGCGGCTGTCCATGCTCGGCGACCATCAAACTTAACTGAACTGAAATTATTTTGTAAACAGGAATGGTCAAATATACCTTCAACCAGGATCCAGGAACTCATTAAAAGCTACAGGAAATGACTAGAGGCTGTTATTTTTGCAAAAGGAGAATCTACAAAATATTAATGTCACTTTTATGTTGAGGTGCCCATACTTTTGCACCGGTCAAATTTTGTTTAAATGAGGATGGCACATTTTCTGTTAGTACAATAAACCTCATTTCAATCCAGAAATATTACTGAGTCCAACATTCATTGGATATATAAAACTGAAATAGCTGTTGCAAAAACCCAAATTGTTATGAAGAAAAAAGGTTAACATTAATAGGGGTGCCCAAACTTTTTCATATGACTGTATATTAATCTAGGGCTTAGTGGCAGCTGTGAGTTGTCATTAACCCGATAATACCCCGATTGCTATTGCACCAGGGCACTCAGGATGGGCCAGGTAAAGTACCGGAATTGTCACATCTAATGGATTCGGCAATCTTGGATGGCTGCAGGCTGCTATTTTTAGGATGGGGGACTCAATAAGTATGGGTCTTACCAGCTTGAGAATATCATCCCACTGTTGGGCTTTATCATGGCTGGGTATCAAAATTGGGGGGACCACATGCCTTTTTAAAAGATATTTATTTAAATAATTTAAAAAAGCAGCTTGCGGTTCCTCTTATTTTGATACACAACCAAGATAAGAGCACGGCTGCGGGCTGCAGCCAGTACTTGTATGCTTTATCTGGGCTGGCTTTCATAATATGGAGGGACTCTATGCCAATTTTTTTTAATGTATTTAGTTTAACACCACGATAGGGAGAAGCAGCAAAAAAGGCAAACACAATGATGGGATGTATTAACAAAAGTATGCAGTCTAGATAACGTGAAGTAATTATTGCCCCATACACTTCTTTGGTCCCACCTCATTTAGAATACTGTTTCCAGTTCTGGCGACCACATTTTAAAAAAGACATCAACAAACTGGAGCACGTTCAGAGGAGAGCAACCAGAATGGTGACCAATCTACAAACAATGTCCTATGTTGAATGGTTACTGGATTTTGGAATGCTTTGTTTGCAAAAAAGAAGAGTGATAGGAGACTTAATAGCTGTCTACAAATATTTCAAGGGCTGTTACACTCTAGAGGGATCAGCGCTTTTCTTTTTTGCGCAAGGAAAGACTAGATGCATTGGGATGAAATTTATTAAGAGGAGACACAGATTAGATATTGTCACGCTCCCCGGCTCCCCTGCTAGGCTCCCCGGCTCCCCTGCCTTGCTCCCCGGCTCCCCTGCCTTGCTTACCGGCTCCCCTGCCACGCTTCCCCGCTCTCAGGTCGCGCTCCGCCGCTCCCGTGCCAGGCTTCCTGGTCCCCCGCTCCACAGCCTTCCTGCTCCATCGCCTGCGGTCCCCGGGCAGCCCGGTCCCCGCTCCCGGCACCCGTCGGCGGCTCGGCCCCAGCCCGGCTCTCCTGCCTCCTGTTCACCGCTCCCTGCTCTGGCTTCTGGCACCCGGGCCTCGCACATGCGCATTAGGGCGCGCGCGCGGTCATTGACCCTCTCTTAAAGGGCCAGCGTCCACTGACAGGATATTGAACACACAGGTACAGGGTATAAAGGGGTTTAATGTCCAAGTGGGCGGGGCCTGTTCTTCGTGTTTTCCTAAGCTAGGAGTCAGGTCTCCTTGTGTCTTGCGGTATACTTACCTATCTCTCTCCTAGAGCCGCTCCTGCCTCGCCATCCGGTCCTGACGATTCCCGAACCCCGAACGGTGACTGTCCGCCATCCCGTCAGTCCATACCATCTCTGATCCCTGTGGTGACCCGTCTTCTCGCTCCGTCGGTTCCGGACTCTGCCTGACAACATCTCGGCCTCCGAACCTGAGCTCCGTCACCCGGACTACCTTCGGTGACTCCGTGGTCCCAGGGACTTCTCCACTCCACTCTTTTGAACGGACTGTCCTGCTACTTGTAGTGCTCCGGCTACCGGACCCCTTGCCTTCAGTGAGGTGTTCGGCCCAGTGTATCCACCTCCTGGGTCTGCCCGTCCACCTGGTCCTAACAGATATTAGAAAAACATTTTAACAGTGAAGCTGATCAACAAGTGGAACAGGCTCCCACAAGAGTTAATAAGTTGCCCTTCAATCGAAGTCTTCAAAAAGAGACTGGCTAGACATTTTTGTGGGATTATATAGTGAATCCTGCTGTCACCAAGGGGTTGGACTAGATGACCCAGGAGGTCCCTTTCAATCATTCTATCATTCTAAAATGGGGGATATTAGTAGAGAATTGGGAAACATTACCCCCATAACAGTGTCAGCAACAGACCAACCCCCATAACAGTCTGTCATTACCACATTTTGTGCTTCAATTTTTTTTCCTTTTATATTCCTCTAAAACCTAGGTGTGACTTATGATCTGATGCACCTCATAGTCCGAAAAATGCAATACCTATGGTTGAACTTTTGTTGATTAGAATTTTGTATTCTAAACTTCAGTTTTGCTCCTAAGATTTTAATTGGGTTAAACTTATTTTTGCTGGTAAAATTACTTTTCTAGATGTGCATAAAAAATAATTTTGTTTACAATCAGGGTGATATGTTTGTGGAAGCATTTTGTAGTATGGTATCTCAGAAAATGGTTATTCTGAAAGGAAATCAGAGATGGCCCTTATGCTTTGTATAATGAGATCACAGACCTTCATGCAAGCACCATGTGGTGCACATTACACAAGTCTGGAATAGTGGTCCTAAAAACAGGGAAGAAGCCTTAACTTCAGTATCCCCATAAGAAGCGTTGACTTGAATTTTCTGAAAAGTGGAGTAGTAGACTGGAAACGGGTGATTTGGAGTGATGAGATGAATGTCAATAGAGTAGTCTCTGAAGAGCACGAAGGGGTCGGAAAGAAGCAAGGGGAAAAGGGGCTAATGGATGAAGAAATTGAAGTACCTGTCAAGTTCAGTGAAGGAAGTCTGATGATATGGGGGTGTTTCACTACCAAACATTGGATACTTGAACAGGATCGATGGTGGTCTCAATGCTGAGCTATATGTGAGTATCCTACAAGATGAGATACTTTGTACACTCTAGTACTATGGGTATGAAAAGGACAACATAGTGTTCACAGTCCCCAGACATCAACCCAATCAAACACTTGTCGGTTGACTTGAGGGAAGAGCTGTGAGTCAACCAGTATGTACCAACATTATGAATGTGTAGAAGAGACCTGTTTTCAAATTGTAGTTGAGATGCACTTGAATCTGATCGACAGCATGCCCAGAAGGATTCAGGCAGTATTGAAAGCCAAATGTGTATTTACAATATAAGAAAAATTAAAATTTGGATTTTGGGGTGCAAAATACAAGTAGTAACAATGCAGTGACATGATAAAAATCTGCATAACTAATCATATGCTAAATAGTTGCAAATCAAATTTATGTATGAGACAGCCAAAAAAACTGTCTTTAAAATGAAAGTCTGTAGTAGATGGGAAGATATGGAGCCTGAAAGTCAAAAGTTCCAAACATTGTTACCCTTTTGTTCACCAGTGTTATATATAAATGAATATATAATATACAATGAAGTACATGCATGTGTTCCAGTCAGTTAGTACTGTATATGTGTATGCAGTATGTGCATGTACTGTATAAGCATGTTTGCATTGTGTATATGTACTTCATGTAGAGGTCTACAATGTGTGTATGCACTATAAATGTATGTATGCATTGTGTGTTTTTCCTGTATATGTGAGCAATGTGTATATATGCATGTACTTTATATACAACGGGTAAAATAAGTATTGAACAAGTCCCCAGTTTTCAAAGTATACATGTTTCTAAAGGTGCTATTGATATGGATTTCTTACCAGATGTTGGTAACAACCTATCCAATCCACACAGGCATATAAATCTAATCATAGTTGTCCATAAATTTAGTCATGTATAATATAAATCAGAGAATCAACTAGTTATTTAAATCAGTCAACTTTTTCATACTGTTTGACGTAGCAATACCATAGAAATAAATGAGTACACAGCAATTTCCCATGGATTACAATTATAAATGTGCTTTATATCATACATAAGCAACACAAGTTAAAACCAGGATTTGTAGTAAAGTTGTAAGTGTTTAATGAGTCTGAGAAGAAGATTTTCTACTAAAATCCTAATCCATTTTTGTCTGTTCGGCTTTTTTCTTTAATTCCCAGGGAAGAAAATCATTGGAATACTAAATGATTAATATCTAAGATATGTTTTTTAAGCTTATTTCTACAATTAACCAGAAACTAAAATATAATATTACTCAAGGTTACTGTAGTCTTTAATATTTATGTAAAGTCAAATATTTATTGCATGGAATCTTCAAATATTTAACATGTTCTTACATATTATATAACTTCAGGACTTATAATTTTCAAACTGACTTCATATAAAAGTACTGCTAGACTATATAAATACACAGATTCATCTTTACAGGAAATATTTTAGTTATTAAAGTAACAGAGGGCACCCTTTATTATTGCTCAATACATCAGAAACTATGTAGAGAAGCAACCTGAATTTTCTATAGTAAGATACATATTGTAAACCAATAATGTGAAAAACTATTAGAATGCAACTTATAAAAAATGTAATTTTACTAGCCAAGTTGTATACATGTCATATTGTATGCCACAAGAGCAGCACATTTGTTAATAATATTTTTCACCAAGTCTGTTTTCCCATCATTTAAATCCTGTTGTACAATGACGTAATTGGAGCCCGATGGGCCCCGGTGCAAAATTTGTACTTTGTCCTGATCTGCATGTACATCAGATATATGTGCCCTTGTAGCATTTCAGTTTGTTTGAAGAGATACGTTAGCCCCACATATAATAATATCCTTCATCCTGTAATAATGTCCACAATCCTTGCCCCTATCTGAAATAATGTTCCTAATCCTGGCCCCTCCCTGCTATAATATCCCCCATCCTGAGCCTCTTCCTGATATAGTGTCCTCCATCCTGGGCCCCTTCCTGGAGAAATGCCTGCAACCAAATACTCAATCTGCACATATCGCCAAATCTGGTAATGTGGTAATGACTTCAATTACTTCACCTGAGGTGAGGTCATTGAGTTCAATGAGTTCACCTTAGGTCATTTCACTTGAGGTCACAACTGAGGTATCGTGTTAACCCCAGTTGTGACATCCGGTGAACTCATTGATGCCACTGCTCCATCAGTGTGTCCCTGATGCTGCAGTCTGCAGTTATGTTTTCTAATGTGACAACACACTGCAACTTCAGATGTAACAAAGCCCAGATCATCATGGGACATTATGTCTGGGGATTATATCAGACCTGCAGGGATGTTTTCGGGTTTTATAAATTGGAGAAAGAGGATGTTTTTCTTTTTTTTTTTAAATAAAGGATTTTTCTCTGTGTTTTGTGTTTATTTCTTTTGATTTACAAAATTAATCTTTATTAATATCTAGATTTAGTTAAAATACACCCAGTGACTGTGAGCACACATAGGGGCATACAAGCAAAAAAAAGGGGCATTACCAAATGGAATCCCTCTAAATCAAGAAGGAAGGGACTGCCCTTAACTATGGGGAATTATATGCTGGCGTGTGTGTAGCATACACCCCCTTTTTTTAGAAAATTAATTTTTTCTTGATGCCCCCCAGATATCAAAAAGCATTCATTACACCATAGGTGCACAAAAAGGTAGAAGGGGTGGACAGTCTCTATGGAGTCCCTATCTCACCCTATACATGCTTGCTCCTACCTACCGACGGGGGGTTTGACGCCGTAGCTTTTTGGGCGCCCCCGTTCCACGTCGGCTTACCCTTATGCACCCTACCTCAAGGTGAATGATTACTAAACAATTTTTAGAAATTCAAAAACATTTTTTAAAACATTCATGGATCAGATCAAATGCAATTATTGTACAATCTGTATGAAAAATATGCAAAGGGGCCTAAATGACTAATCCTCAATGCATTCTGATCATCACATAATAATTGAAACCATGGGGGCAGAGTAAGGTGGAAGGGGAGACACTCTCTATGGGGTCCCTATCTCACCCTATACACACTAACTCCTACCTACCAACGGAGGGTTTGACGCCGTAACTGTTTTGGGCGCCCCCGTTCCACGTCGGCTTTCCCTTGATACACCCTGCCTCAAAGGTGAACACTCTCTAAACAGTTTTTCAAAAATCACACATGATTCTACAAAGAAAAAAGAAACTGTACATATACATCCTACAGTTCAGATAAGATTTTCACTGATATATTACAGAGTGTTTACTGAAAATCAAGATGTCACCCCTTGAAACAGGTGATAGGGTAAATTTCTGATTACCATAACTTATCGTACAGATTGCACAAAACTATATATAAAAGAAAGAAAAAGGGAATATAGATGCAGTTACTTCCCTTCAGATGATCATTTCTATATGGCCTCGACGCGTTTCCCCTTTCTTATGGATATAAGGATCATCAGGAGGCAAAGGTTCCAGCTGTCAGATATGGTGATCCATGGCTGTGCGCCCTGGTCACAGGAAGTGCAGGGTTTAAAAATCGGCACCAATAGATCACATGGAGCCACCAACCAATAGCAGCCCCTGGCTATCTCATCTCCTACATTTGTCACTGCACATGTCACTCATGCTCTAGCCAATGAGTGACTTGATTACATGAGTGCACGCAAGTACAAGGAAGTTGCGTGCACCTTCAAAGAAACCGGCAGCTAAAATTAAAACCGCCCCTGTTTCTAGGTCACCACTCCCGTCATCCATCCATCTCTCAGAACCTCCCACCATCACAGTCATAGTGAGGTAACGCCTCCAGGGCATATACCTCCTACTCACAGATGTCCGATTCAAGACCGGAAGCAAAGGGGGCGTGTCCGTGTGCAAGTCTGCCGGCCCCACAGATATTACTTACAAGGGCATCGCAGCGCGGCGCCCAGTCAAATCCCTCGGGCACCATGACGTAATCGCGCCTGCGTACTGATCTGTTAGTATAACAAACCACGCCCCATTTAGTCTCCTATCCTACTGATGGCATAACAATGCGGCGCCCGGTTAAATTCTCCGGGCAAAGTGACATAACAGCGCATGCGTACTTGTCTGATGATGCGTGCTCCATTCAGTCTCCTGTCCCACCACCGGCATCCCAATGCGGAGCTCAGTTAGATTTCCCGGGGCAAGATGACACCCCGCTCATATGCATTGATCTATCGGTCTTATATTATAAGATACGCTTAATAAGACCTCCTAACATGGGACAGGATTAATTTACATGCGGGGCGTGTAAAAAATCATCATCCCCTTCTCAGTGATGATTATTAGCCGCACAATTAAATTAAAACAAATCTGCCGGCATTATTAACCACGCCCACATCTAACTCTTCCCACAGTCAATCAATCCAGGACGGTGGAGAGCACATGTGTATATTTTATGTTATTTTAATCCATTCATACATATTACCCATAATAATGGCTCATCTCTGTCCCAAAAAGATCATAAAGGAGTACCACTACACATGCATATTTAGCACTTAATGTCAAAGACGCATCATGCTACGTCATCTAAATGAGTTAAATAAAGCCAAGGGGAGGGGGGTGGGGGGGGGGAAGGAGGGGGAGGAGCTAAGGGAGAGAGGGAGAAAGATGATGAAGGGAGAAAGCATAGGTGAAATAAATTAACACCTGCAGAAACAACCGCAGAGACAAAATATTATAACCAGGAGAACAAACACCTAAAGATAAAGGTGTATAGACAAATGCCCGTGAATCCCCATTCGCGGGGCAATGACGGGTGGGGTATAAAAATCGGGACAATATCTTATTATGTTTTTTATGTTTTTATATATATAAATTTATTGAATCAATGACCAATTGAAGACAAAGAGAAAATAAAGGTATAAATTTTTGAACTACAAAAATGGGGCGTATGTCAATCTGTCATTAAGGCCCAATGGAGCTTGCGTTTTCAAGGAATAAATCCACCTGCATTCTCTCTGCAGGATGATCTTATCAAGGTTGCCACCCCTGGGGCTAGGTTTAACCACTTCAATCACAATGAAGGAGATAGATCTACTGTCACCCTGATGGAATTCCCAAACATGTCGGGCCAGGGGGGTGTCTCTTTTATGTTTTATATCCCCTAGATGTTCCCCAATACGTCTACGTAGTTCCCTTGTAGTCTTACCTACATAGTTTAAGGGGCAATTACAAGTGGCCATATAGACCACCCCGCTTGTTTTACAATTCGAGAAGTCCCTGATACAATATCTTTTCCTGGTGCTAGCACTGCAAAAGCTTTTTGACGTACCAATCCAATTACAATATTTACAGTCACCACATCGGAAACAACCTATAGGTCTTCTATCTAACCAAGTACCAGGGGGGTAGGTCTTTGGTAATGGCTGTGAACCAATTGGTCCCTAAGGGAGATTCCACGCCTATAAGTGATCGAGGGACGAAGAGAGACGTTGTCACAGATATCCGGATCGGCACGGAGGATTCCCCAGTATTTTCGAAGTATGCCATAGATTTTATCTGATTGACAATCGTAGGTGCCAATAACTCTAATGACGTCATCCTCCATCGTTCTCACCCGTGGTCGTAATAGTGAATCTCTATCACAATTTAAGGCATGCTTGAAAGCTCCCTTCAAAACCTCAACCGGGTAACCCCTTCGCTTAAAGCGGTTCTGCAAATCATTAGATTGCTCAAAAAAATCTCTTTTATTAGAGCAATTTCTCCTCATCCGGAGGTACTGTCCTTTCGGTATGCCACGCTTAAGAGGGACTGGATGAAAACTATCCCATCTTAACAGATTATTTGTTGACGTCGGCTTCCTATACGTCCGTGAAGAAAGATGACCACCATTGTCAACCGTAAAGACAATATCCAAAAAAGACAGTGATGATGTTTCAATTTCACTTGTAAATGACAACCCAAAGTCATTGATGTTTATCTCTCTAATAAACCTGTGGAAATCAATTTTGCTACCTGACCAAATCAAAAAAATATCATCAATGAACCTCCCCCAAAAGTGGATAAAATTCATCCACCAGGGGGAGTCATCGGAAAAAATGACGGTTTCCTCCCACCAGCCCAGGAGCAAGTTGGCATACGATGGGGCACAAGAGCTCCCCATCGCAGTGCCCCTGCGCTGGTGGAAGTACTTACCGTCAAAAAGAAAAAAATTATGCATCAAAGTATATGTCAGGAGCTCTAATACAAGTTCATTATGGGGTTGTAAATACACCGCTCTAGACCGAAGAAAGTGACGTACTGCATCAATGCCCTTGGAGTGTGGTATAGAACTATACAGGGCTTCCACATCAATTGATGCTAGGAACATCCCTGGTTCAACAGAAACTCCATCCATTTTTGAGAGCAAATCAGAGGTATCGCGAATATAGGATGGTAAAGCAAGAACAAAAGGTTTGAGAATCACATCAATATAAATACCAATGTTTTGGGTTATTGATCCTACTCCCGAAACAATAGGGCGTCCCCTCAATGGGGGATACCCCTTGTGGATTTTCGGGAGTGTATAGAAGGTGGCTATTGAAGGTTTAGTTGGCAGCATAAATTCATACTCCTTTTTGGAGATCAAATGTGTCTCAAGAGCCTCATCTAGGATCACTGTAAGCTCTGATAGATACTTACCTGTGGGGTCGGTTTCAAGGACCCCATAGGTAGCTCTATCATCTAAAAGATTTTTACACATACTTCTATACAGATCATGATCCATTATAACCAGGTTTCCACCTTTGTCCGATGGTTTTACTATGACCATCTGATTGTCTTTAAGTAGTCTCAGGGCATCTCTCTCACCCTCGGTGAGATTACAAGAATCAAAACCACCTCGTAATTTTGCAATATCCTCTTCTACTAGTTTCAAAAAAATGTCAATACTTGATAACTCACTTACTGGTGGCAACCTTTGACTCTTATTGCTCAGTTCCGTAAAGGGTCCCCAACCCCTATTCCGTTCACCCTCCTCAAGGAGCTCTGCCAAGATATTAACCCCCTCCAAATCTGAAACCTCAATCCCCAATTGTTTGCATCTCTCGTTATCATTGTTTTTGAAGAATTTTTTCCACTTTAGTTTCCTACAAAAGAGGTTGATGTCCTTAGTCCAAGAAAACCTATCAAATGACTGTGTTGGAACGAAGGACAACCCCCTTCTGAGGACAGATAGCATATCCTTTGTGAGAGCAAACGGGGAGAGGTTTATTATTTGGGTATCATTTAGATCTTTACGTTTGGCTGGTCCCGACTCCTCAGATTGTAAGAGTTGGGGATTCCCTTCTCTAAAAAAGAGGGGGTACCAGATGATGAAGGTAAGTGAGGCAAGGAAGAACCAGAGGGAGACTGCAGTGGACCTCGAATTGGTCTTGTTTCTATATTTGGACCATGGGAAAAATAATTTCCTCTCTGGTTGCGCCATCGCTGTCTCCGTGGTGGTCTATTCGTGTATCCCCTACCTCTATAATAGTCTCCTGAATGTGAAGGACCTACTTTTTCGGAGTCTGAATATTCTTGGTCAGACGAGGAAATATCCGTATATAATTTAGATTCACTTGATGTAGTAAAGTTATATGCTCTCTTATCCTTAAAATCGTTGTAATCACGTAAAAATTGTTTATGTTTACGTTTCTTTAATGTTGCTTGATATTTTTCTATACTATTCTGCAACGACGTTTCTTTCCTCCCAAAATCAGGATCACTTTTTAGTTCCAAGGCCTTTTTTCTCAATGAGTCCAATTTGGTCAAAGATTCGTTATAATTCAATTTTTCTTTTTCAAGGAGCAATTGCATAAACCTCAGCGAGGAGCCTATTGATTCCTTCTCCCAGTTGGACAGAAACTCAGGGTCCTGTAATCTCGGAGCCGGATTTATATTTATTCGTAATCCCCTCGGGACAATACTTTGCTTAATGTAGTTCTCAAGGGCTTTAACCTCCCACCAGGACCTCAGGTTCTCTGAATAGAGATCCTGTAGGTCCCTAAAGGTACTTTTCAAAGATGGAGAATTTGACCCTAAATTACTGTCCTCAGTGGAGAATGCCTGGACCGCATCCTCTAGCCAGTCATCTGCCCCAATAGGTCCCGATAAGAAACCCGCCATAGAACCTTGAAATCTTTATCAAAAAAAACAGTTCAATTGAATTGAGTTTTAAAGACAATAATATAAAGAACCTCAATTACCAGAATAAAATGTAACCTTTATTAATATCTAGATTTAGTTAAAATACACCCAGTGACTGTGAGCACACATAGGGGCATACAAGCAAAAAAAAGGGGCATTACCAAATGGAATCCCTCTAAATCAAGAAGGAAGGGACTGCCCTTAACTATGGGGAATTATATGCTGGCGTGTGTGTAGCATACACCCCCTTTTTTTAGAAAATTAATTTTTTCTTGATGCCCCCCAGATATCAAAAAGCATTCATTACACCATAGGTGCACAAAAAGGTAGAAGGGGTGGACAGTCTCTATGGAGTCCCTATCTCACCCTATACATGCTTGCTCCTACCTACCGACGGGGGGTTTGACGCCGTAGCTTTTTGGGCGCCCCCGTTCCACGTCGGCTTACCCTTATGCACCCTACCTCAAGGTGAATGATTACTAAACAATTTTTAGAAATTCAAAAACATTTTTTAAAACATTCATGGATCAGATCAAATGCAATTATTGTACAATCTGTATGAAAAATATGCAAAGGGGCCTAAATGACTAATCCTCAATGCATTCTGATCATCACATAATAATTGAAACCATGGGGGCAGAGTAAGGTGGAAGGGGAGACACTCTCTATGGGGTCCCTATCTCACCCTATACACACTAACTCCTACCTACCAACGGAGGGTTTGACGCCGTAACTGTTTTGGGCGCCCCCGTTCCACGTCGGCTTTCCCTTGATACACCCTGCCTCAAAGGTGAACACTCTCTAAACAGTTTTTCAAAAATCACACATGATTCTACAAAGAAAAAAGAAACTGTACATATACATCCTACAGTTCAGATAAGATTTTCACTGATATATTACAGAGTGTTTACTGAAAATCAAGATGTCACCCCTTGAAACAGGTGATAGGGTAAATTTCTGATTACCATAACTTATCGTACAGATTGCACAAAACTATATATAAAAGAAAGAAAAAGGGAATATAGATGCAGTTACTTCCCTTCAGATGATCATTTCTATATGGCCTCGACGCGTTTCCCCTTTCTTATGGATATAAGGATCATCAGGAGGCAAAGGTTCCAGCTGTCAGATATGGTGATCCATGGCTGTGCGCCCTGGTCACAGGAAGTGCAGGGTTTAAAAATCGGCACCAATAGATCACATGGAGCCACCAACCAATAGCAGCCCCTGGCTATCTCATCTCCTACATTTGTCACTGCACATGTCACTCATGCTCTAGCCAATGAGTGACTTGATTACATGAGTGCACGCAAGTACAAGGAAGTTGCGTGCACCTTCAAAGAAACCGGCAGCTAAAATTAAAACCGCCCCTGTTTCTAGGTCACCACTCCCGTCATCCATCCATCTCTCAGAACCTCCCACCATCACAGTCATAGTGAGGTAACGCCTCCAGGGCATATACCTCCTACTCACAGATGTCCGATTCAAGACCGGAAGCAAAGGGGGCGTGTCCGTGTGCAAGTCTGCCGGCCCCACAGATATTACTTACAAGGGCATCGCAGCGCGGCGCCCAGTCAAATCCCTCGGGCACCATGACGTAATCGCGCCTGCGTACTGATCTGTTAGTATAACAAACCACGCCCCATTTAGTCTCCTATCCTACTGATGGCATAACAATGCGGCGCCCGGTTAAATTCTCCGGGCAAAGTGACATAACAGCGCATGCGTACTTGTCTGATGATGCGTGCTCCATTCAGTCTCCTGTCCCACCACCGGCATCCCAATGCGGAGCTCAGTTAGATTTCCCGGGGCAAGATGACACCCCGCTCATATGCATTGATCTATCGGTCTTATATTATAAGATACGCTTAATAAGACCTCCTAACATGGGACAGGATTAATTTACATGCGGGGCGTGTAAAAAATCATCATCCCCTTCTCAGTGATGATTATTAGCCGCACAATTAAATTAAAACAAATCTGCCGGCATTATTAACCACGCCCACATCTAACTCTTCCCACAGTCAATCAATCCAGGACGGTGGAGAGCACATGTGTATATTTTATGTTATTTTAATCCATTCATACATATTACCCATAATAATGGCTCATCTCTGTCCCAAAAAGATCATAAAGGAGTACCACCACACATGCATATTTAGCACTTAATGTCAAAGACGCATCATGCTACGTCATCTAAATGAGTTAAATAAAGCCAAGGGGAGGGGGGTGGGGGGGGGAAGGAGGGGGAGGAGCTAAGGGAGAGAGGGAGAAAGATGATGAAGGGAGAAAGCATAGGTGAAATAAATTAACACCTGCAGAAACAACCGCAGAGACAAAATATTATAACCAGGAGAACAAACACCTAAAGATAAAGGTGTATAGACAAATGCCCGTGAATCCCCATTCGCGGGGCAATGACGGGTGGGGTATAAAAATCGGGACAATATCTTATTATGTTTTTTATGTTTTTATATATATAAATTTATTGAATCAATGACCAATTGAAGACAAAGAGAAAATAAAGGTATAAATTTTTGAACTACAAAAATGGGGCGTATGTCAATCTGTCATTAAGGCCCAATGGAGCTTGCGTTTTCAAGGAATAAATCCACCTGCATTCTCTCTGCAGGATGATCTTATCAAGGTTGCCACCCCTGGGGCTAGGTTTAACCACTTCAATCACAATGAAGGAGATAGATCTACTGTCACCCTGATGGAATTCCCAAACATGTCGGGCCAGGGGGGTGTCTCTTTTATGTTTTATATCCCCTAGATGTTCCCCAATACGTCTACGTAGTTCCCTTGTAGTCTTACCTACATAGTTTAAGGGGCAATTACAAGTGGCCATATAGACCACCCCGCTTGTTTTACAATTCGAGAAGTCCCTGATACAATATCTTTTCCTGGTGCTAGCACTGCAAAAGCTTTTTGACGTACCAATCCAATTACAATATTTACAGTCACCACATCGGAAACAACCTATAGGTCTTCTATCTAACCAAGTACCAGGGGGGTAGGTCTTTGGTAATGGCTGTGAACCAATTGGTCCCTAAGGGAGATTCCACGCCTATAAGTGATCGAGGGACGAAGAGAGACGTTGTCACAGATATCCGGATCGGCACGGAGGATTCCCCAGTATTTTCGAAGTATGCCATAGATTTTATCTGATTGACAATCGTAGGTGCCAATAACTCTAATGACGTCATCCTCCATCGTTCTCACCCGTGGTCGTAATAGTGAATCTCTATCACAATTTAAGGCATGCTTGAAAGCTCCCTTCAAAACCTCAACCGGGTAACCCCTTCGCTTAAAGCGGTTCTGCAAATCATTAGATTGCTCAAAAAAATCTCTTTTATTAGAGCAATTTCTCCTCATCCGGAGGTACTGTCCTTTCGGTATGCCACGCTTAAGAGGGACTGGATGAAAACTATCCCATCTTAACAGATTATTTGTTGACGTCGGCTTCCTATACGTCCGTGAAGAAAGATGACCACCATTGTCAACCGTAAAGACAATATCCAAAAAAGACAGTGATGATGTTTCAATTTCACTTGTAAATGACAACCCAAAGTCATTGATGTTTATCTCTCTAATAAACCTGTGGAAATCAATTTTGCTACCTGACCAAATCAAAAAAATATCATCAATGAACCTCCCCCAAAAGTGGATAAAATTCATCCACCAGGGGGAGTCATCGGAAAAAATGACGGTTTCCTCCCACCAGCCCAGGAGCAAGTTGGCATACGATGGGGCACAAGAGCTCCCCATCGCAGTGCCCCTGCGCTGGTGGAAGTACTTACCGTCAAAAAGAAAAAAATTATGCATCAAAGTATATGTCAGGAGCTCTAATACAAGTTCATTATGGGGTTGTAAATACACCGCTCTAGACCGAAGAAAGTGACGTACTGCATCAATGCCCTTGGAGTGTGGTATAGAACTATACAGGGCTTCCACATCAATTGATGCTAGGAACATCCCTGGTTCAACAGAAACTCCATCCATTTTTGAGAGCAAATCAGAGGTATCGCGAATATAGGATGGTAAAGCAAGAACAAAAGGTTTGAGAATCACATCAATATAAATACCAATGTTTTGGGTTATTGATCCTACTCCCGAAACAATAGGGCGTCCCCTCAATGGGGGATACCCCTTGTGGATTTTCGGGAGTGTATAGAAGGTGGCTATTGAAGGTTTAGTTGGCAGCATAAATTCATACTCCTTTTTGGAGATCAAATGTGTCTCAAGAGCCTCATCTAGGATCACTGTAAGCTCTGATAGATACTTACCTGTGGGGTCGGTTTCAAGGACCCCATAGGTAGCTCTATCATCTAAAAGATTTTTACACATACTTCTATACAGATCATGATCCATTATAACCAGGTTTCCACCTTTGTCCGATGGTTTTACTATGACCATCTGATTGTCTTTAAGTAGTCTCAGGGCATCTCTCTCACCCTCGGTGAGATTACAAGAATCAAAACCACCTCGTAATTTTGCAATATCCTCTTCTACTAGTTTCAAAAAAATGTCAATACTTGATAACTCACTTACTGGTGGCAACCTTTGACTCTTATTGCTCAGTTCCGTAAAGGGTCCCCAACCCCTATTCCGTTCACCCTCCTCAAGGAGCTCTGCCAAGATATTAACCCCCTCCAAATCTGAAACCTCAATCCCCAATTGTTTGCATCTCTCGTTATCATTGTTTTTGAAGAATTTTTTCCACTTTAGTTTCCTACAAAAGAGGTTGATGTCCTTAGTCCAAGAAAACCTATCAAATGACTGTGTTGGAACGAAGGACAACCCCCTTCTGAGGACAGATAGCATATCCTTTGTGAGAGCAAACGGGGAGAGGTTTATTATTTGGGTATCATTTAGATCTTTACGTTTGGCTGGTCCCGACTCCTCAGATTGTAAGAGTTGGGGATTCCCTTCTCTAAAAAAGAGGGGGTACCAGATGATGAAGGTAAGTGAGGCAAGGAAGAACCAGAGGGAGACTGCAGTGGACCTCGAATTGGTCTTGTTTCTATATTTGGACCATGGGAAAAATAATTTCCTCTCTGGTTGCGCCATCGCTGTCTCCGTGGTGGTCTATTCGTGTATCCCCTACCTCTATAATAGTCTCCTGAATGTGAAGGACCTACTTTTTCGGAGTCTGAATATTCTTGGTCAGACGAGGAAATATCCGTATATAATTTAGATTCACTTGATGTAGTAAAGTTATATGCTCTCTTATCCTTAAAATCGTTGTAATCACGTAAAAATTGTTTATGTTTACGTTTCTTTAATGTTGCTTGATATTTTTCTATACTATTCTGCAACGACGTTTCTTTCCTCCCAAAATCAGGATCACTTTTTAGTTCCAAGGCCTTTTTTCTCAATGAGTCCAATTTGGTCAAAGATTCGTTATAATTCAATTTTTCTTTTTCAAGGAGCAATTGCATAAACCTCAGCGAGGAGCCTATTGATTCCTTCTCCCAGTTGGACAGAAACTCAGGGTCCTGTAATCTCGGAGCCGGATTTATATTTATTCGTAATCCCCTCGGGACAATACTTTGCTTAATGTAGTTCTCAAGGGCTTTAACCTCCCACCAGGACCTCAGGTTCTCTGAATAGAGATCCTGTAGGTCCCTAAAGGTACTTTTCAAAGATGGAGAATTTGACCCTAAATTACTGTCCTCAGTGGAGAATGCCTGGACCGCATCCTCTAGCCAGTCATCTGCCCCAATAGGTCCCGATAAGAAACCCGCCATAGAACCTTGAAATCTTTATCAAAAAAAACAGTTCAATTGAATTGAGTTTTAAAGACAATAATATAAAGAACCTCAATTACCAGAATAAAATGTAACCTTTATTAATATCTAGATTTAGTTAAAATACACCCAGTGACTGTGAGCACACATAGGGGCATACAAGCAAAAAAAAGGGGCATTACCAAATGGAATCCCTCTAAATCAAGAAGGAAGGGACTGCCCTTAACTATGGGGAATTATATGCTGGCGTGTGTGTAGCATACACCCCCTTTTTTTAGAAAATTAATTTTTTCTTGATGCCCCCCAGATATCAAAAAGCATTCATTACACCATAGGTGCACAAAAAGGTAGAAGGGGTGGACAGTCTCTATGGAGTCCCTATCTCACCCTATACATGCTTGCTCCTACCTACCGACGGGGGGTTTGACGCCGTAGCTTTTTGGGCGCCCCCGTTCCACGTCGGCTTACCCTTATGCACCCTACCTCAAGGTGAATGATTACTAAACAATTTTTAGAAATTCAAAAACATTTTTTAAAACATTCATGGATCAGATCAAATGCAATTATTGTACAATCTGTATGAAAAATATGCAAAGGGGCCTAAATGACTAATCCTCAATGCATTCTGATCATCACATAATAATTGAAACCATGGGGGCAGAGTAAGGTGGAAGGGGAGACACTCTCTATGGGGTCCCTATCTCACCCTATACACACTAACTCCTACCTACCAACGGAGGGTTTGACGCCGTAACTGTTTTGGGCGCCCCCGTTCCACGTCGGCTTTCCCTTGATACACCCTGCCTCAAAGGTGAACACTCTCTAAACAGTTTTTCAAAAATCACACATGATTCTACAAAGAAAAAAGAAACTGTACATATACATCCTACAGTTCAGATAAGATTTTCACTGATATATTACAGAGTGTTTACTGAAAATCAAGATGTCACCCCTTGAAACAGGTGATAGGGTAAATTTCTGATTACCATAACTTATCGTACAGATTGCACAAAACTATATATAAAAGAAAGAAAAAGGGAATATAGATGCAGTTACTTCCCTTCAGATGATCATTTCTATATGGCCTCGACGCGTTTCCCCTTTCTTATGGATATAAGGATCATCAGGAGGCAAAGGTTCCAGCTGTCAGATATGGTGATCCATGGCTGTGCGCCCTGGTCACAGGAAGTGCAGGGTTTAAAAATCGGCACCAATAGATCACATGGAGCCACCAACCAATAGCAGCCCCTGGCTATCTCATCTCCTACATTTGTCACTGCACATGTCACTCATGCTCTAGCCAATGAGTGACTTGATTACATGAGTGCACGCAAGTACAAGGAAGTTGCGTGCACCTTCAAAGAAACCGGCAGCTAAAATTAAAACCGCCCCTGTTTCTAGGTCACCACTCCCGTCATCCATCCATCTCTCAGAACCTCCCACCATCACAGTCATAGTGAGGTAACGCCTCCAGGGCATATACCTCCTACTCACAGATGTCCGATTCAAGACCGGAAGCAAAGGGGGCGTGTCCGTGTGCAAGTCTGCCGGCCCCACAGATATTACTTACAAGGGCATCGCAGCGCGGCGCCCAGTCAAATCCCTCGGGCACCATGACGTAATCGCGCCTGCGTACTGATCTGTTAGTATAACAAACCACGCCCCATTTAGTCTCCTATCCTACTGATGGCATAACAATGCGGCGCCCGGTTAAATTCTCCGGGCAAAGTGACATAACAGCGCATGCGTACTTGTCTGATGATGCGTGCTCCATTCAGTCTCCTGTCCCACCACCGGCATCCCAATGCGGAGCTCAGTTAGATTTCCCGGGGCAAGATGACACCCCGCTCATATGCATTGATCTATCGGTCTTATATTATAAGATACGCTTAATAAGACCTCCTAACATGGGACAGGATTAATTTACATGCGGGGCGTGTAAAAAATCATCATCCCCTTCTCAGTGATGATTATTAGCCGCACAATTAAATTAAAACAAATCTGCCGGCATTATTAACCACGCCCACATCTAACTCTTCCCACAGTCAATCAATCCAGGACGGTGGAGAGCACATGTGTATATTTTATGTTATTTTAATCCATTCATACATATTACCCATAATAATGGCTCATCTCTGTCCCAAAAAGATCATAAAGGAGTACCACCACACATGCATATTTAGCACTTAATGTCAAAGACGCATCATGCTACGTCATCTAAATGAGTTAAATAAAGCCAAGGGGAGGGGGGTGGGGGGGGGAAGGAGGGGGAGGAGCTAAGGGAGAGAGGGAGAAAGATGATGAAGGGAGAAAGCATAGGTGAAATAAATTAACACCTGCAGAAACAACCGCAGAGACAAAATATTATAACCAGGAGAACAAACACCTAAAGATAAAGGTGTATAGACAAATGCCCGTGAATCCCCATTCGCGGGGCAATGACGGGTGGGGTATAAAAATCGGGACAATATCTTATTATGTTTTTTATGTTTTTATATATATAAATTTATTGAATCAATGACCAATTGAAGACAAAGAGAAAATAAAGGTATAAATTTTTGAACTACAAAAATGGGGCGTATGTCAATCTGTCATTAAGGCCCAATGGAGCTTGCGTTTTCAAGGAATAAATCCACCTGCATTCTCTCTGCAGGATGATCTTATCAAGGTTGCCACCCCTGGGGCTAGGTTTAACCACTTCAATCACAATGAAGGAGATAGATCTACTGTCACCCTGATGGAATTCCCAAACATGTCGGGCCAGGGGGGTGTCTCTTTTATGTTTTATATCCCCTAGATGTTCCCCAATACGTCTACGTAGTTCCCTTGTAGTCTTACCTACATAGTTTAAGGGGCAATTACAAGTGGCCATATAGACCACCCCGCTTGTTTTACAATTCGAGAAGTCCCTGATACAATATCTTTTCCTGGTGCTAGCACTGCAAAAGCTTTTTGACGTACCAATCCAATTACAATATTTACAGTCACCACATCGGAAACAACCTATAGGTCTTCTATCTAACCAAGTACCAGGGGGGTAGGTCTTTGGTAATGGCTGTGAACCAATTGGTCCCTAAGGGAGATTCCACGCCTATAAGTGATCGAGGGACGAAGAGAGACGTTGTCACAGATATCCGGATCGGCACGGAGGATTCCCCAGTATTTTCGAAGTATGCCATAGATTTTATCTGATTGACAATCGTAGGTGCCAATAACTCTAATGACGTCATCCTCCATCGTTCTCACCCGTGGTCGTAATAGTGAATCTCTATCACAATTTAAGGCATGCTTGAAAGCTCCCTTCAAAACCTCAACCGGGTAACCCCTTCGCTTAAAGCGGTTCTGCAAATCATTAGATTGCTCAAAAAAATCTCTTTTATTAGAGCAATTTCTCCTCATCCGGAGGTACTGTCCTTTCGGTATGCCACGCTTAAGAGGGACTGGATGAAAACTATCCCATCTTAACAGATTATTTGTTGACGTCGGCTTCCTATACGTCCGTGAAGAAAGATGACCACCATTGTCAACCGTAAAGACAATATCCAAAAAAGACAGTGATGATGTTTCAATTTCACTTGTAAATGACAACCCAAAGTCATTGATGTTTATCTCTCTAATAAACCTGTGGAAATCAATTTTGCTACCTGACCAAATCAAAAAAATATCATCAATGAACCTCCCCCAAAAGTGGATAAAATTCATCCACCAGGGGGAGTCATCGGAAAAAATGACGGTTTCCTCCCACCAGCCCAGGAGCAAGTTGGCATACGATGGGGCACAAGAGCTCCCCATCGCAGTGCCCCTGCGCTGGTGGAAGTACTTACCGTCAAAAAGAAAAAAATTATGCATCAAAGTATATGTCAGGAGCTCTAATACAAGTTCATTATGGGGTTGTAAATACACCGCTCTAGACCGAAGAAAGTGACGTACTGCATCAATGCCCTTGGAGTGTGGTATAGAACTATACAGGGCTTCCACATCAATTGATGCTAGGAACATCCCTGGTTCAACAGAAACTCCATCCATTTTTGAGAGCAAATCAGAGGTATCGCGAATATAGGATGGTAAAGCAAGAACAAAAGGTTTGAGAATCACATCAATATAAATACCAATGTTTTGGGTTATTGATCCTACTCCCGAAACAATAGGGCGTCCCCTCAATGGGGGATACCCCTTGTGGATTTTCGGGAGTGTATAGAAGGTGGCTATTGAAGGTTTAGTTGGCAGCATAAATTCATACTCCTTTTTGGAGATCAAATGTGTCTCAAGAGCCTCATCTAGGATCACTGTAAGCTCTGATAGATACTTACCTGTGGGGTCGGTTTCAAGGACCCCATAGGTAGCTCTATCATCTAAAAGATTTTTACACATACTTCTATACAGATCATGATCCATTATAACCAGGTTTCCACCTTTGTCCGATGGTTTTACTATGACCATCTGATTGTCTTTAAGTAGTCTCAGGGCATCTCTCTCACCCTCGGTGAGATTACAAGAATCAAAACCACCTCGTAATTTTGCAATATCCTCTTCTACTAGTTTCAAAAAAATGTCAATACTTGATAACTCACTTACTGGTGGCAACCTTTGACTCTTATTGCTCAGTTCCGTAAAGGGTCCCCAACCCCTATTCCGTTCACCCTCCTCAAGGAGCTCTGCCAAGATATTAACCCCCTCCAAATCTGAAACCTCAATCCCCAATTGTTTGCATCTCTCGTTATCATTGTTTTTGAAGAATTTTTTCCACTTTAGTTTCCTACAAAAGAGGTTGATGTCCTTAGTCCAAGAAAACCTATCAAATGACTGTGTTGGAACGAAGGACAACCCCCTTCTGAGGACAGATAGCATATCCTTTGTGAGAGCAAACGGGGAGAGGTTTATTATTTGGGTATCATTTAGATCTTTACGTTTGGCTGGTCCCGACTCCTCAGATTGTAAGAGTTGGGGATTCCCTTCTCTAAAAAAGAGGGGGTACCAGATGATGAAGGTAAGTGAGGCAAGGAAGAACCAGAGGGAGACTGCAGTGGACCTCGAATTGGTCTTGTTTCTATATTTGGACCATGGGAAAAATAATTTCCTCTCTGGTTGCGCCATCGCTGTCTCCGTGGTGGTCTATTCGTGTATCCCCTACCTCTATAATAGTCTCCTGAATGTGAAGGACCTACTTTTTCGGAGTCTGAATATTCTTGGTCAGACGAGGAAATATCCGTATATAATTTAGATTCACTTGATGTAGTAAAGTTATATGCTCTCTTATCCTTAAAATCGTTGTAATCACGTAAAAATTGTTTATGTTTACGTTTCTTTAATGTTGCTTGATATTTTTCTATACTATTCTGCAACGACGTTTCTTTCCTCCCAAAATCAGGATCACTTTTTAGTTCCAAGGCCTTTTTTCTCAATGAGTCCAATTTGGTCAAAGATTCGTTATAATTCAATTTTTCTTTTTCAAGGAGCAATTGCATAAACCTCAGCGAGGAGCCTATTGATTCCTTCTCCCAGTTGGACAGAAACTCAGGGTCCTGTAATCTCGGAGCCGGATTTATATTTATTCGTAATCCCCTCGGGACAATACTTTGCTTAATGTAGTTCTCAAGGGCTTTAACCTCCCACCAGGACCTCAGGTTCTCTGAATAGAGATCCTGTAGGTCCCTAAAGGTACTTTTCAAAGATGGAGAATTTGACCCTAAATTACTGTCCTCAGTGGAGAATGCCTGGACCGCATCCTCTAGCCAGTCATCTGCCCCAATAGGTCCCGATAAGAAACCCGCCATAGAACCTTGAAATCTTTATCAAAAAAAACAGTTCAATTGAATTGAGTTTTAAAGACAATAATATAAAGAACCTCAATTACCAGAATAAAATGTAACCTTTATTAATATCTAGATTTAGTTAAAATACACCCAGTGACTGTGAGCACACATAGGGGCATACAAGCAAAAAAAAGGGGCATTACCAAATGGAATCCCTCTAAATCAAGAAGGAAGGGACTGCCCTTAACTATGGGGAATTATATGCTGGCGTGTGTGTAGCATACACCCCCTTTTTTTAGAAAATTAATTTTTTCTTGATGCCCCCCAGATATCAAAAAGCATTCATTACACCATAGGTGCACAAAAAGGTAGAAGGGGTGGACAGTCTCTATGGAGTCCCTATCTCACCCTATACATGCTTGCTCCTACCTACCGACGGGGGGTTTGACGCCGTAGCTTTTTGGGCGCCCCCGTTCCACGTCGGCTTACCCTTATGCACCCTACCTCAAGGTGAATGATTACTAAACAATTTTTAGAAATTCAAAAACATTTTTTAAAACATTCATGGATCAGATCAAATGCAATTATTGTACAATCTGTATGAAAAATATGCAAAGGGGCCTAAATGACTAATCCTCAATGCATTCTGATCATCACATAATAATTGAAACCATGGGGGCAGAGTAAGGTGGAAGGGGAGACACTCTCTATGGGGTCCCTATCTCACCCTATACACACTAACTCCTACCTACCAACGGAGGGTTTGACGCCGTAACTGTTTTGGGCGCCCCCGTTCCACGTCGGCTTTCCCTTGATACACCCTGCCTCAAAGGTGAACACTCTCTAAACAGTTTTTCAAAAATCACACATGATTCTACAAAGAAAAAAGAAACTGTACATATACATCCTACAGTTCAGATAAGATTTTCACTGATATATTACAGAGTGTTTACTGAAAATCAAGATGTCACCCCTTGAAACAGGTGATAGGGTAAATTTCTGATTACCATAACTTATCGTACAGATTGCACAAAACTATATATAAAAGAAAGAAAAAGGGAATATAGATGCAGTTACTTCCCTTCAGATGATCATTTCTATATGGCCTCGACGCGTTTCCCCTTTCTTATGGATATAAGGATCATCAGGAGGCAAAGGTTCCAGCTGTCAGATATGGTGATCCATGGCTGTGCGCCCTGGTCACAGGAAGTGCAGGGTTTAAAAATCGGCACCAATAGATCACATGGAGCCACCAACCAATAGCAGCCCCTGGCTATCTCATCTCCTACATTTGTCACTGCACATGTCACTCATGCTCTAGCCAATGAGTGACTTGATTACATGAGTGCACGCAAGTACAAGGAAGTTGCGTGCACCTTCAAAGAAACCGGCAGCTAAAATTAAAACCGCCCCTGTTTCTAGGTCACCACTCCCGTCATCCATCCATCTCTCAGAACCTCCCACCATCACAGTCATAGTGAGGTAACGCCTCCAGGGCATATACCTCCTACTCACAGATGTCCGATTCAAGACCGGAAGCAAAGGGGGCGTGTCCGTGTGCAAGTCTGCCGGCCCCACAGATATTACTTACAAGGGCATCGCAGCGCGGCGCCCAGTCAAATCCCTCGGGCACCATGACGTAATCGCGCCTGCGTACTGATCTGTTAGTATAACAAACCACGCCCCATTTAGTCTCCTATCCTACTGATGGCATAACAATGCGGCGCCCGGTTAAATTCTCCGGGCAAAGTGACATAACAGCGCATGCGTACTTGTCTGATGATGCGTGCTCCATTCAGTCTCCTGTCCCACCACCGGCATCCCAATGCGGAGCTCAGTTAGATTTCCCGGGGCAAGATGACACCCCGCTCATATGCATTGATCTATCGGTCTTATATTATAAGATACGCTTAATAAGACCTCCTAACATGGGACAGGATTAATTTACATGCGGGGCGTGTAAAAAATCATCATCCCCTTCTCAGAGATGATTATTAGCCGCACAATTAGATGACGTAGCATGATGCGTCTTTGACATTAAGTGCTAAATATGCATGTGTGGTGGTACTCCTTTATGATCTTTTTGGGACAGAGATGAGCCATTATTATGGGTAATATGTATGAATGGATTAAAATAACATAAAATATACACATGTGCTCTCCACCGTCCTGGATTGATTGACTGTGGGAAGAGTTAGATGTGGGCGTGGTTAATAATGCCGGCAGATTTGTTTTAATTTAATTGTGCGGCTAATAATCATCTCTGAGAAGGGGATGATGATTTTTTACACGCCCCGCATGTAAATTAATCCTGTCCCATGTTAGGAGGTCTTATTAAGCGTATCTTATAATATAAGACCGATAGATCAATGCATATGAGCGGGGTGTCATCTTGCCCCGGGAAATCTAACTGAGCTCCGCATTGGGATGCCGGTGGTGGGACAGGAGACTGAATGGAGCACGCATCATCAGACAAGTACGCATGCGCTGTTATGTCACTTTGCCCGGAGAATTTAACCGGGCGCCGCATTGTTATGCCATCAGTAGGATAGGAGACTAAATGGGGCGTGGTTTGTTATACTAACAGATCAGTACGCAGGCGCGATTACGTCATGGTGCCCGAGGGATTTGACTGGGCGCCGCGCTGCGATGCCCTTGTAAGTAATATCTGTGGGGCCGGCAGACTTGCACACGGACACGCCCCCTTTGCTTCCGGTCTTGAATCGGACATCTGTGAGTAGGAGGTATATGCCCTGGAGGCGTTACCTCACTATGACTGTGATGGTGGGAGGTTCTGAGAGATGGATGGATGACGGGAGTGGTGACCTAGAAACAGGGGCGGTTTTAATTTTAGCTGCCGGTTTCTTTGAAGGTGCACGCAACTTCCTTGTACTTGCGTGCACTCATGTAATCAAGTCACTCATTGGCTAGAGCATGAGTGACATGTGCAGTGACAAATGTAGGAGATGAGATAGCCAGGGGCTGCTATTGGTTGGTGGCTCCATGTGATCTATTGGTGCCGATTTTTAAACCCTGCACTTCCTGTGACCAGGGCGCACAGCCATGGATCACCATATCTGACAGCTGGAACCTTTGCCTCCTGATGATCCTTATATCCATAAGAAAGGGGAAACGCGTCGAGGCCATATAGAAATGATCATCTGAAGGGAAGTAACTGCATCTATATTCCCTTTTTCTTTCTTTTATATATAGTTTTGTGCAATCTGTACGATAAGTTATGGTAATCAGAAATTTACCCTATCACCTGTTTCAAGGGGTGACATCTTGATTTTCAGTAAACACTCTGTAATATATCAGTGAAAATCTTATCTGAACTGTAGGATGTATATGTACAGTTTCTTTTTTCTTTGTAGAATCATGTGTGATTTTTGAAAAACTGTTTAGAGAGTGTTCACCTTTGAGGCAGGGTGTATCAAGGGAAAGCCGACGTGGAACGGGGGCGCCCAAAACAGTTACGGCGTCAAACCCTCCGTTGGTAGGTAGGAGTTAGTGTGTATAGGGTGAGATAGGGACCCCATAGAGAGTGTCTCCCCTTCCACCTTACTCTGCCCCCATGGTTTCAATTATTATGTGATGATCAGAATGCATTGAGGATTAGTCATTTAGGCCCCTTTGCATATTTTTCATACAGATTGTACAATAATTGCATTTGATCTGATCCATGAATGTTTTAAAAAATGTTTTTGAATTTCTAAAAATTGTTTAGTAATCATTCACCTTGAGGTAGGGTGCATAAGGGTAAGCCGACGTGGAACGGGGGCGCCCAAAAAGCTACGGCGTCAAACCCCCCGTCGGTAGGTAGGAGCAAGCATGTATAGGGTGAGATAGGGACTCCATAGAGACTGTCCACCCCTTCTACCTTTTTGTGCACCTATGGTGTAATGAATGCTTTTTGATATCTGGGGGGCATCAAGAAAAAATTAATTTTCTAAAAAAAGGGGGTGTATGCTACACACACGCCAGCATATAATTCCCCATAGTTAAGGGCAGTCCCTTCCTTCTTGATTTAGAGGGATTCCATTTGGTAATGCCCCTTTTTTTTGCTTGTATGCCCCTATGTGTGCTCACAGTCACTGGGTGTATTTTAACTAAATCTAGATATTAATAAAGGTTACATTTTATTCTGGTAATTGAGGTTCTTTATATTATTGTCTTTAAAACTCAATTCAATTGAACTGTTTTTTTTGATAAAGATTTCAAGGTTCTATGGCGGGTTTCTTATCGGGACCTATTGGGGCAGATGACTGGCTAGAGGATGCGGTCCAGGCATTCTCCACTGAGGACAGTAATTTAGGGTCAAATTCTCCATCTTTGAAAAGTACCTTTAGGGACCTACAGGATCTCTATTCAGAGAACCTGAGGTCCTGGTGGGAGGTTAAAGCCCTTGAGAACTACATTAAGCAAAGTATTGTCCCGAGGGGATTACGAATAAATATAAATCCGGCTCCGAGATTACAGGACCCTGAGTTTCTGTCCAACTGGGAGAAGGAATCAATAGGCTCCTCGCTGAGGTTTATGCAATTGCTCCTTGAAAAAGAAAAATTGAATTATAACGAATCTTTGACCAAATTGGACTCATTGAGAAAAAAGGCCTTGGAACTAAAAAGTGATCCTGATTTTGGGAGGAAAGAAACGTCGTTGCAGAATAGTATAGAAAAATATCAAGCAACATTAAAGAAACGTAAACATAAACAATTTTTACGTGATTACAACGATTTTAAGGATAAGAGAGCATATAACTTTACTACATCAAGTGAATCTAAATTATATACGGATATTTCCTCGTCTGACCAAGAATATTCAGACTCCGAAAAAGTAGGTCCTTCACATTCAGGAGACTATTATAGAGGTAGGGGATACACGAATAGACCACCACGGAGACAGCGATGGCGCAACCAGAGAGGAAATTATTTTTCCCATGGTCCAAATATAGAAACAAGACCAATTCGAGGTCCACTGCAGCCTCCCTCTGGTTCTTCCTTGCCTCACTTACCTTCATCATCTGGTACCCCCTCTTTTTTAGAGAAGGGAATCCCCAACTCTTACAATCTGAGGAGTCGGGACCAGCCAAACGTAAAGATCTAAATGATACCCAAATAATAAACCTCTCCCCGTTTGCTCTCACAAAGGATATGCTATCTGTCCTCAGAAGGGGGTTGTCCTTCGTTCCAACACAGTAATTTGATAGGTTTTCTTGGACTAAGGACATCAACCTCTTTTGTAGGAAACTAAAGTGGAAAAAATTCTTCAAAAACAATGATAACGAGAGATGCAAACAATTGGGGATTGAGGTTTCAGATTTGGAGGGGGTTAATATCTTGGCAGAGCTCCTTGAGGAGGGTGAACGGAATAGGGGTTGGGGACCCTTTACGGAACTGAGCAATAAGAGTCAAAGGTTGCCACCAGTAAGTGAGTTATCAAGTATTGACATTTTTTTGAAACTAGTAGAAGAGGATATTGCAAAATTACGAGGTGGTTTTGATTCTTGTAATCTCACCGAGGGTGAGAGAGATGCCCTGAGACTACTTAAAGACAATCAGATGGTCATAGTAAAACCATCGGACAAAGGTGGAAACCTGGTTATAATGGATCATGATCTGTATAGAAGTATGTGTAAAAATCTTTTAGATGATAGAGCTACCTATGGGGTCCTTGAAACCGACCCCACAGGTAAGTATCTATCAGAGCTTACAGTGATCCTAGATGAGGCTCTTGAGACACATTTGATCTCCAAAAAGGAGTATGAATTTATGCTGCCAACTAAACCTTCAATAGCCACCTTCTATACACTCCCGAAAATCCACAAGGGGTATCCCCCATTGAGGGGACGCCCTATTGTTTCGGGAGTAGGATCAATAACCCAAAACATTGGTATTTATATTGATGTGATTCTCAAACCTTTTGTTCTTGCTTTACCATCCTATATTCGCGATACCTCTGATTTGCTCTCAAAAATGGATGGAGTTTCTGTTGAACCAGGGATGTTCCTAGCATCAATTGATGTGGAAGCCCTGTATAGTTCTATACCACACTCCAAGGGCATTGATGCAGTACGTCACTTTCTTCGGTCTAGAGCGGTGTATTTACAACCCCATAATGAACTTGTATTAGAGCTCCTGACATATACTTTGATGCATAATTTTTTTCTTTTTGACGGTAAGTACTTCCACCAGCGCAGGGGCACTGCGATGGGGAGCTCTTGTGCCCCATCGTATGCCAACTTGCTCCTGGGCTGGTGGGAGGAAACCGTCATTTTTTCCGATGACTCCCCCTGGTGGATGAATTTTATCCACTTTTGGGGGAGGTTCATTGATGATATTTTTTTGATTTGGTCAGGTAGCAAAATTGATTTCCACAGGTTTATTAGAGAGATAAACATCAATGACTTTGGGTTGTCATTTACAAGTGAAATTGAAACATCATCACTGTCTTTTTTGGATATTGTCTTTACGGTTGACAATGGTGGTCATCTTTCTTCACGGACGTATAGGAAGCCGACGTCAACAAATAATCTGTTAAGATGGGATAGTTTTCATCCAGTCCCTCTTAAGCGTGGCATACCGAAAGGACAGTACCTCCGGATGAGGAGAAATTGCTCTAATAAAAGAGATTTTTTTGAGCAATCTAATGATTTGCAGAACCGCTTTAAGCGAAGGGGTTACCCGGTTGAGGTTTTGAAGGGAGCTTTCAAGCATGCCTTAAATTGTGATAGAGATTCACTATTACGACCACGGGTGAGAACGATGGAGGATGACGTCATTAGAGTTATTGGCACCTACGATTGTCAATCAGATAAAATCTATGGCATACTTCGAAAATACTGGGGAATCCTCCGTGCCGATCCGGATATCTGTGACAACGTCTCTCTTCGTCCCTCGATCACTTATAGGCGTGGAATCTCCCTTAGGGACCAATTGGTTCACAGCCATTACCAAAGACCTACCCCCCTGGTACTTGGTTAGATAGAAGACCTATAGGTTGTTTCCGATGTGGTGACTGTAAATATTGTAATTGGATTGGTACGTCAAAAAGCTTTTGCAGTGCTAGCACCAGGAAAAGATATTGTATCAGGGACTTCTCGAATTGTAAAACAAGCGGGGTGGTCTATATGGCCACTTGTAATTGCCCCTTAAACTATGTAGGTAAGACTACAAGGGAACTACGTAGACGTATTGGGGAACATCTAGGGGATATAAAACATAAAAGAGACACCCCCCTGGCCCGACATGTTTGGGAATTCCATCAGGGTGACAGTAGATCTATCTCCTTCATTGTGATTGAAGTGGTTAAACCTAGCCCCAGGGGTGGCAACCTTGATAAGATCATCCTGCAGAGAGAATGCAGGTGGATTTATTCCTTGAAAACGCAAGCTCCATTGGGCCTTAATGACAGATTGACATACGCCCCATTTTTGTAGTTCAAAAATTTATACCTTTATTTTCTCTTTGTCTTCAATTGGTCATTGATTCAATAAATTTATATATATAAAAACATAAAAAACATAATAAGATATTGTCCCGATTTTTATACCCCACCCGTCATTGCCCCGCGAATGGGGATTCACGGGCATTTGTCTATACACCTTTATCTTTAGGTGTTTGTTCTCCTGGTTATAATATTTTGTCTCTGCGGTTGTTTCTGCAGGTGTTAATTTATTTCACCTATGCTTTCTCCCTTCATCATCTTTCTCCCTCTCTCCCTTAGCTCCTCCCCCTCCTTCCCCCCCCCCACCCCCCTCCCCTTGGCTTTATTTAACTCATTTAGATGACGTAGCATGATGCGTCTTTGACATTAAGTGCTAAATATGCATGTGTGGTGGTACTCCTTTATGATCTTTTTGGGACAGAGATGAGCCATTATTATGGGTAATATGTATGAATGGATTAAAATAACATAAAATATACACATGTGCTCTCCACCGTCCTGGATTGATTGACTGTGGGAAGAGTTAGATGTGGGCGTGGTTAATAATGCCGGCAGATTTGTTTTAATTTAATTGTGCGGCTAATAATCATCTCTGAGAAGGGGATGATGATTTTTTACACGCCCCGCATGTAAATTAATCCTGTCCCATGTTAGGAGGTCTTATTAAGCGTATCTTATAATATAAGACCGATAGATCAATGCATATGAGCGGGGTGTCATCTTGCCCCGGGAAATCTAACTGAGCTCCGCATTGGGATGCCGGTGGTGGGACAGGAGACTGAATGGAGCACGCATCATCAGACAAGTACGCATGCGCTGTTATGTCACTTTGCCCGGAGAATTTAACCGGGCGCCGCATTGTTATGCCATCAGTAGGATAGGAGACTAAATGGGGCGTGGTTTGTTATACTAACAGATCAGTACGCAGGCGCGATTACGTCATGGTGCCCGAGGGATTTGACTGGGCGCCGCGCTGCGATGCCCTTGTAAGTAATATCTGTGGGGCCGGCAGACTTGCACACGGACACGCCCCCTTTGCTTCCGGTCTTGAATCGGACATCTGTGAGTAGGAGGTATATGCCCTGGAGGCGTTACCTCACTATGACTGTGATGGTGGGAGGTTCTGAGAGATGGATGGATGACGGGAGTGGTGACCTAGAAACAGGGGCGGTTTTAATTTTAGCTGCCGGTTTCTTTGAAGGTGCACGCAACTTCCTTGTACTTGCGTGCACTCATGTAATCAAGTCACTCATTGGCTAGAGCATGAGTGACATGTGCAGTGACAAATGTAGGAGATGAGATAGCCAGGGGCTGCTATTGGTTGGTGGCTCCATGTGATCTATTGGTGCCGATTTTTAAACCCTGCACTTCCTGTGACCAGGGCGCACAGCCATGGATCACCATATCTGACAGCTGGAACCTTTGCCTCCTGATGATCCTTATATCCATAAGAAAGGGGAAACGCGTCGAGGCCATATAGAAATGATCATCTGAAGGGAAGTAACTGCATCTATATTCCCTTTTTCTTTCTTTTATATATAGTTTTGTGCAATCTGTACGATAAGTTATGGTAATCAGAAATTTACCCTATCACCTGTTTCAAGGGGTGACATCTTGATTTTCAGTAAACACTCTGTAATATATCAGTGAAAATCTTATCTGAACTGTAGGATGTATATGTACAGTTTCTTTTTTCTTTGTAGAATCATGTGTGATTTTTGAAAAACTGTTTAGAGAGTGTTCACCTTTGAGGCAGGGTGTATCAAGGGAAAGCCGACGTGGAACGGGGGCGCCCAAAACAGTTACGGCGTCAAACCCTCCGTTGGTAGGTAGGAGTTAGTGTGTATAGGGTGAGATAGGGACCCCATAGAGAGTGTCTCCCCTTCCACCTTACTCTGCCCCCATGGTTTCAATTATTATGTGATGATCAGAATGCATTGAGGATTAGTCATTTAGGCCCCTTTGCATATTTTTCATACAGATTGTACAATAATTGCATTTGATCTGATCCATGAATGTTTTAAAAAATGTTTTTGAATTTCTAAAAATTGTTTAGTAATCATTCACCTTGAGGTAGGGTGCATAAGGGTAAGCCGACGTGGAACGGGGGCGCCCAAAAAGCTACGGCGTCAAACCCCCCGTCGGTAGGTAGGAGCAAGCATGTATAGGGTGAGATAGGGACTCCATAGAGACTGTCCACCCCTTCTACCTTTTTGTGCACCTATGGTGTAATGAATGCTTTTTGATATCTGGGGGGCATCAAGAAAAAAATAATTTTCTAAAAAAAGGGGGTGTATGCTACACACACGCCAGCATATAATTCCCCATAGTTAAGGGCAGTCCCTTCCTTCTTGATTTAGAGGGATTCCATTTGGTAATGCCCCTTTTTTTTGCTTGTATGCCCCTATGTGTGCTCACAGTCACTGGGTGTATTTTAACTAAATCTAGATATTAATAAAGGTTACATTTTGTTCTGGTAATTGAGGTTCTTTATATTATTGTCTTTAAAACTCAATTCAATTGAACTGTTTTTTTTGATAAAGATTTACAAAATTAGTAATGTGGTCTCATAGACCCCTCATCATTACTCAGGCTTGATTACAGCAGGGATTTTTTTGACAATGCACAGCTGTCATTAATCCCTTATATTACCCAAATTCCCACCAATTCAGAGTAATTGAGATTAGTCGAGTAAAGCGCTGGAATTTTGGGGCAGCTGCAGGCTGCTATTTTTAGGCTGTTGAGCACCCAATCACCATGAGTTTCCCCAGACTGAGAGTATCAGCTACCAGCTGTCCGCTTTATCTTGGCTGCTTATAAAAATTTGAGGGGGCCCTCACAATGTTTTGTTAAATTATTTATTTAAATAGTTTTTTTAAAAATGCATGGAGTTCCTGTATTTTGATACAGAGCCAAAATAAGGTACATAGCTGGGGGTGGCAGCCCATTGCTGTCTGCTTTATTTGTGCTGTGTATCAAAATGGGGATCTTGAGCCATTTTTTAAATTATTTATTTATTTTTACACTCCACTTTGGGGACCTAGAAAGGTAATGTGAGGGCAACCAATCACAGATGCCGGCTCAAAGTTTAGGCCGGGGAAGCAAGACTACAACCAATCACAGACACTGTCACAGAAGGTGGGTGGGCAATGCATTGCAAATTCATGAGCTTTAGTCATCAGACCAAGAAGCAATGTGACAGCTGCAGAGAAGCTCAGTGAGTAGAATTCTGATGCTTTAATCTCCAATATACTGACATTAGTCAAAGAAACCAACTGTGAGCCACAAATGCATTCAGCCATGTTCCCCGTGCTGTTCTTAATCAGTTTCAGCACTTTTCCATCCATTGCAGCACGGTTACAGCCCTCCCAGTCTAACTTTCGAGGTTCTCCAGAAAATTATTCCATTTTTTTATAGTCTTGCATTAGGTTTGTTATTTTGTACAAATACACAAATAATAGAAATTATTTGGCATGAATAATTCATATCTGAATATTTGATTATTCACCCATCTTAAGATATGAATGAAAAGAAATATAAAGTAAAAATATAAATTCCAGATAGTACTGTAGAAGTTACTATAACATAAAGAAAGCCTGAGTGGCACATGTAAATAGAAATAGTATAACTACAGACAAAGTTTATTGTATGAGCAACAATTATCTTAGTCCATGATAAGCTTAATGAGGTTAGCAGGGACACATAATGGAGAGGGTGCACTGAGTAGCTCAACGCATGTTTCACCCTGATGGCTTCGTCGAATAATGCTATAATTTCCTTCATCCTGGGCCCTTTTCATTAATAAAATCCCTCATCCTGGACCCCCTCCAGTAATAATGTTTCCCATTCTGGGCCACTTTCAGTAACAATATTCCCCAGTCTTGTATAACGTCCTATACCGTGGACCTCATACTGGGCCCATTCCAGTAATAAAAATTTTGTTATTCTGTATTAGTTTTTCAATGGTGAAATCTGTTGTAAGTTGTAATGTTCCAGTAATAATGTTTCCCATCCTGTTATAACGTCTTCCTTCTTGTGCCCCTTCCTGGTATAATGTCTCTTTTTTCTGACATAATGTTCCCCATCCTGGCCCCCAACTGTAATAATGGTTACCTTTTTGTAGTGTAATGTCCTCCATTCTGGGCCCCTTCCAACTATAATGTCTCCCTTTCCAGGTACAATTTCCCCCATCCTAGTGTAATGTCATCTATCCTGGGCCCCTTCTAGTAATAATATCACTACTCTGTGGCTCTTTAAAAATTGTGAACAAAATCCAAATGATTGTTTTCACTTTCCTCAATTCCAACAATGTGTGGTGTCCTCTTCTATAGACAGCAAATGTCTTCAGTGTGCATGATGTCACTGCCATGCACCACGTGAGACTGGCACACAGATGGTCTCTGATGGACCAGCGTCATGTATTGCAGTCCAGGGACCCAACAGGTATTTGTGCTGCAATACATTTAAGCTGATCGTGCATCCTCAGGTCTGGTCGCGGTCACCCTTTGTGTGGCTACAATTGTTATGCCCCTGGTGTTGTAACAGTAACCTGCTAGTACAGATGAGTGGATGAACCCCAGACTGAGTTTGCATCAAATTTCCTGAAATTTTCAGTTTCACATGTATTCAAACAATTTGAGATTCAGTTCACAATTTGCAAAAATAAACTTTCCCGGCACCACTTCTCACACTGGTGAAGCATCAGAGAGCAGGCTAATGTCATTTTGCATTGCTGAACAAGCCTTGCCATAATGCAAGCTATGACATTTTACAGATTACCACTAGAGTTGAGCGCGGTTCGCGGTTCGTGGTTCTCCAGTTCGCGGCTCGAGTGATTTTGGGGGCTGTTCTAGATCGAACTAGAACTCGAGCTTTTTTGCAAAAGCTCGATAGTTCTAGATACGATCGAGAACGGTTATAGCAGCAAAAAGCAGGGCTTCTTACAGCTACAGTGTGCAGGAGCCATCGCTGGCAGCATGCCAGAAGCTGGTAACCAAGATAAACATCGGGTATCCAACCAAAGCGCTTTGGTTAGTAACCCGATGTTTATCCTAGTTACGTGCAGGAAGCCCACACTTCCCCGCTCAGCTCGCTCCGCCCCCTCCTGCCCGCGGCATGTACACACGTACACACACACACACACACTCTGCATACATGGCCCCGCTCGGCTTACCTGCGGTGATGAAGTCCGGCC
Organism: Anomaloglossus baeobatrachus; assembly: GCF_048569485.1. Lineage (NCBI taxonomy): Eukaryota > Metazoa > Chordata > Amphibia > Anura > Aromobatidae > Anomaloglossus > Anomaloglossus baeobatrachus. The sequence goes on from NC_134358.1 coordinate 417,591,537, forward strand.
ATCCCGACCTCAGCGCTGTCACTGTCCTCCATGGCCGCCGCTTGTCACATCACCTTCTCTCGCTTCCGACCCGAGACTGACTAGCGGTGACGTCACGGGCCTCTCGTGATACTTGGCTGTGAAGGCGGCGGTCATTGAACTCAGTGAAAGGTGCTGTCAGTGTGCAGGAGATCAGTGCAGGTAATGTACCTCGCTGACAGCAGCACTTGTCATGCCCTGCAGTGACCTGGGCTGACCCATTGATGTTAGCTCAGGTCACTGCATTGCTCTCCCAGCCAATGGGGAACATCCTGCTCTTCATTGACTGGGACAGTGTGGATCGTCATGGCAACCCCTTGGATTACACCAGACCTGGATTTGTTTTTCTTTCTAATAAATTGGTTAAAGAGGGAATGTTTTGGGGAGTGTTTTTTCAAATAAAAATGTGTTTGTCGTCTATTTTTTTTATTACTGACTGGGTTGGTGATGTCAGGTATCTGATAGACGCCTGACCTCACCAACCCCAGGGCTTGATGCCAGGTGACATTACACATCTGGTATTAACCCCATATATTACCTCGTTTGCCACCGCACCAGGGCGCGGGATGAGCTGGGGCAAAGCACCAGGATTGGCGCATCTAATGGATGCGCCACTTCTGGGGCGGCTGCGGCCTGCTATTTTTAGGCTGGGGAGAGTCCAATAACCATGGACCTCCCTAGTCTGAGAATATCAGACCCCAGCTGTCTGCTTTACCTTGGCTGGTGATCCAATTTTGGGGGGACCCCTACGTGTTTTTTTTTTTAATTATTTATTTAATTTAAAATAACAGCGTGGGGTGCCCTCAGTTTTGGATTACCAGCCAAGGTGAGGTTGCCAGCTGTGGTCTGCAGGCTGCAGCCGTCTGCTTTACCCTAGCTGGCTACAAAACTAGGGGGAACCCTACGTCATTTTTTTTTTTTCATTTTTTTGGCTAAATACAAAGCTAAGCACCCCTTAGTGCCACATGAAAGGCACCAAAGGGTGCAAAATTACAAAATGCAGGAGAGTGGGACATTATGTGTCTTTCTGCCATTATAATGACAGAAAAGACTGATATGAAGTACACAAGCACAAGAAAATCACCAGAGCGCTCTACGCTGTGAAAAGCAGTAGAAAATGGCACTGGAGTGAACATGTGACCGCCTCATGTAGGATGAAGCTATGGATCCTGGGTAAATTTATGCATTTACCCTCCTTCAGTTTTTTTGCAGTACACAAAAAAACCGGAAGGCACACGGATGACAAACAGATGACATACGGACCGTCTACGGAACGGAAACGGATGCCACACGGACGCACCCGTGAAAAAAAACGGACTGTTTCTTGCAGACCGCAAAAATCGATCGGTCGTGTTAATGTAGCCTTGTTCTGATCTGCCATTTATAGACAGCAGGCAGAAATAAGTGAATAACGCCCCCCGGCGTCAGAAAATCTCTGGGGTTTCAGGGCTAGCTGAGACCCTGGAGATCATGATTCAGGACGGTTTTTCCGTTCCCCGCTCACGTGATCACAGGTATACACCGTACACCGATGATCACGTTACAGTAAATGACAGCGCCGGTAAAAAATTATTTCTCTCCCATCTGGCATGAACAAACACTTCTTCTCCACTTTTTCTCCACTTTTTCTCCACTTTTTCTCCATTTTTTCTCCACTTTTTCTCCACTTTTTCTCCACTTTTTCTCCACTTTTTTTCCACTTTTTCTCCATTTTTTCTCCACTTTTTCTCCATTTTTTCTCCACTGTTTCTCCACTTTTTCTCCACTTTTTCTCCACTTTTTATCACTTTTTCTCCATTTTTTCTCCACTTTTTCTCCATTTTTTCTCCACTTCTCCACTTCTTCTCCACTTTTTCTCCATTTTTTTCTCCACTTTTTCTCCACTTTTTCTCCATTTTTTTCTTCACTTTTTCTCCACTTTTTCTCCATTTTTTCTCCACTTTTTCTCCACTTTTTCTCCATTTTTTCTCCACTTTTTCTCCATTTTTTCTCCACTTTTTCTCCACTTTTTCTCCACTTTTTCTCCACTTTTTCTCCACTTTTTCTCCACTTTTTCTCCATTTTTTCTCCACTTTTTCTCCATTTTTTCTCCACTTTTTCTCCACTTTTTCTCCACTTTTTCTCCACTTCTTCTCCACTTCTTCTCCACTTTTTCTCCACTTTTTCTCCGTTCTTTTTCTATGGTCGGTCTACCCATTAGCTCTGCCATGCATAGTGTAGCTCTACACCTACTGCACATGTTACTTTATGATTGACATCTCTTTCGCACCAGAGCTGTCTAAGCCTACTCTGACCCCATATTTGTCATTACTATATTGTCCTTGTACTGTATTATGACATTTGTATCATGTGTTTCATTTCTTGCTGTGTTGCAATTTTTTGCTGCATCCCAATTGTACCTCTACATTGTTCGAGTTTATGTTATTGTTCTCTCACTCTTATGTGATACTGATTATTGTCATTTTTCATGATTACATGCAGATAAGTCCAATCTGACGAAGGCTCAGGCCGAAACGTCATTTGTAACTTGTTTTGGACAAAAACATATATGCTTATGAAAAAAAAAATTTTCTTAATATGGACCAATAAAGAGTGATTTTGCATTACTATCCGTTGTGACTTACTGACTTAGTCTGGGAGATTTAGAGTGCCGAAGGTACTCACTAATTTTATCTATTATTACCTCTGAGCACCAATATACCAGTGAGCAGAGCTTCCTCTACAGTAGTTATCCTGATTAGGCATGCCCTTACCTCATGAGCAGGGCATTGCAGCTTTGGTAGCAACCATTACGACATGGACTCTGCTGCTGTGGACCCGGGGAGAGTGAGTGCAGATTCATTGCACCCACACTCCTCACATGAAGGGTCCGCACTCCTAGAAAATGGGGGATACGTTCCCTGAGTGTCTCCCCCCCATATTCTAGATGGTCCAGAGTCGTCGTGGGACCCCTTTATTTTTTTTCTTACAATAAATTGGTGAAAGAGGAAATGTTTTTGGGGACTGTTTTTTCAAATAAATTTCTTTTGTCGATTTTTTTTTTGTTAGTACTGACAGTTTATGATGTTGGGTATCTAATAGAAAGCCATAACATCACAAACTGCTGGGCTTGATCTCAGGTGACTTTACAGCTAGTATCAACCCGATTTATTACCCCGTTTGCCACTGCACCAGGGCACGGGATGAGCTGGGGTGAAGCGCCAGGATTGGCGTATCTAGTGGATGCGCCATGTCTGGGGTGCCTGCGGCCTGCTATTTTTAGGCCGTGAAGGCCCAATAACTATGGACCTTCCCACCCTGAGAATACCAGACCACAGCTGTCCGCTTTACCTTGGCTGGTGATCCAATTTGGGAGGGACCCTACTTTTTTTTTGTAATTATTATTTATAAAATAATTATAAAAAAAGAGCCTATGGGGACCTCCACATTGGATCCCCAACCACGGTAAAGCTGCCAGCTGTGGTTTTCAGGCTACAGCCGTCTGCTTTACCCTAGCTGGCTATCAAAAATGGGGGGACCCAACGTCATTTTTTTTTTAACTATTTTTTAAATAGAAAAAATTAATGGGCTTCCCTGTATTTTGATTGCCAACCAAGGTAACGGCAGGCAGATGTGGGTTGCAACCCATAGCTGTCTGCTTTATCTGCACTGAGAATCAAAAATACCACGGAGCGCTACGTCATTTTTTTAAAAGATTTATTTTTACAGCACTGTGATGTCCAGCAATCAAAATACAGGGAAGCCCATTTTGTTTTTAGTTATTTAAATAAATAATTAAAAAAAATATATAGGGGCTCCCGCTGCATTTTTTGTATTGCTAGCTAAGGGTAATCCAAGCAGCTGCTGGCTGCTTGGTGTTACCTTCACTGGCAATGGAAAATCCAGGGAAGCATTTTTTATTTTTTTGCCAAAAAACTACAAAAAAAGGACGTGAGCTTCGCCATATTTTTGTATGCTAGCCAGGTATAGCAGGCAGGTGCTGGAAGAGTTGGATACAGTGCCAGAAGATGGCGCTTCTATGAAAGTGCCATTTTTTGAGGCGGCTGCAGACTGCAATTCGCAGCAGTGGGGCCCAGAAAGCTCAGGCCAACCTGTGCTGCGGATTCCAATCCCCAGCTGCCTAGTTGTACCTGGCTGGACACAAAAATGGGGCGAAGCCTACGTCATTTGTTTTCTAATTATTTCATGAAATTCATGAAATAATAAAAAAAGGGCTTCCCTTTATTTTTGGTTCCCAGCCGGGTACAAATAGGCAACTGGGGGTTGGGGGCAGCCGTACCTGCCTGCTGTACCTGGCTAGCATACAAAAATATGGCGAAGCCCACATAATTTTCTGATCCTTGTAGTTCTGCAGCTGCTGTCTGTCTGTATGGAGAAGAGCATACAGCAGCTGCAGAACTACAAGGCTCAGCATACTCCATCCAGGACTGTATGCAGAAGTTTTTTGCCCACCAAAAAAATGACGTGGGCTTCGCCATATTTTTGTATGCTAGCCAGGTACAGCAGGCAGCCACGGCCTGCCTCCAACCCCCAGTTGCCTATTTGTACCCGGCTGGGAACCAAAAATATAGGGAAGCCCGTTTTTTTTAAAATATTTCACTTATTTCATGAAATAATTAAAAAACAAATGACGTGGGCTTCGCCCCATTTTTGTGTCCAGCCAGGTACAACTAGGCAGCTGGGGATTGGAATCCGCGGCACAGGTTAGCCCGAGGTTTCTGGGTGCCTCTGCTGCGAATTTCAGTCCACAGCCGTCCCAGAAAATGGCACTCTCATAGAAGCGCCATCATCTGGCGCTGTATCCAACTCTTCCAACAGCCCTGGAGCCGGGTGGCTTGTTGGGTAATCATGAGTTAATACTGGCTTTGTTTTACTAGCCAGTATTAAGCCAGAGATTCTTAATGTCAGGCACATTTGACCCGGCCATTAAGAATCTCCAATAAAGGGTTAAAAAAAAAGACACCACACAGAGAAAAAATACTTTAATAGAAATAAATACACAGACACATTAGAGACTCCATCTTTATTACCCCCTGTCAGCCCAATAAATCCCCAATAAACCAGCGCTGATAAGAGGTTTTTTTATTAATATTTTATACTTTTTATTGCTATCCTTGTTTTAGACACAAATTTATTCAAAACAATTCACACAATAGAACAAGGAAAAAGAAAGAAGAATAAACCACATATGGTAGAAATAAAAATAAAAGTAAAAATAAAGAATAAGTAATTGATAGTGCAGCAAACAGATACCAGGTGTCTGGTTGCAGTACCCCGGCCGGTAGTAGAGCAATTATTAAATCTAGTATAGTGTATTAAGTGATGCTTCAAGGCATATGATATTTAATGCCAATTGAAACTATCACTGCAATATGATTTTTCAGATACCTGGAGAGTTTTTCAATCCATAAGCAAAAAGGTTTTTAATAGAGGCTTAAATTATAAGCAGCAATTTCAGTGTTCCAAGTGCCTTTAAATGAATTTGAAGAAACTGCACTTCAGGATTGTAGTGAGGATTGTAGTGAGGATGAGGTGCCCCAGCTCATCACTTGATGAGCTGGGGCACCTCATCCTCACTACAATCCTCACTACAATCGGGAAGCAGCGTGCAGCCTTCACTCCGTGAGAGATCAGTGCTGCTGGCTGTCAGCGGTAACAGCGGTAACACTGACAGACACGTTACCATAGCAACGGTGCTCTCGGAGCCGCGGTTAGCGGTGACGTCACCGCTAACTGCGTTGCTATGGCAACGGTGATCTCCGTTAATGACCGGCTGTGTCAGCCGGTCCCTAACGGAACGGGGAGTCGACCGTGTGCTATAGCATGTCGCCGGTACACGGCGATACACATATGTGCACCGTGTACCGGAGAGTGCAATGACAGGTCCTACATGACGCGTCATAGTCATGTGACCAGTCTGTAGCCAATGAGATAATAGCCACGTGACTGGTCATATGGCTATTTTGACGTCACGATAGGACCTGCATCACTGCTGGCAGTGCCGGTCACCGGGAGGATTCAGCGATCATCGGATGGAATAGCTGCAGGAGACAGAGTGCAGGAGGGATCACGGGGACCGGTAAGTGTTATGGCAATGTTTACTAACTGTTTGTGTACATTTATCATGCATTTTTATGTGTTTGTGATTGCCTCCCATTATAGCCTATTGGTTCGAGTTCGGTTCGTCGAATGTTCGACGAACCGAACTCGAACGAGACCTCCGTTCGGCGAACCGACCTCGAGCCGAACCGCGACCGGTTCACTCATCTCTAATTACCACACTTGGTACAGTGTTGGTTAATAACTGATCCATCTTATATCAGCAATTCCCAGCAGAGAACAGTTATACTTGAAAGTCATTTTCTTTCTCCTGAATCATTGGATAAGTCTCTCTCCTCTAGAGTCTAAGCTGTTATGATCAACAGGGTTCTGTCGCTCTCTCTTTTCTGTAGAATGTAGCTTCTTATGATCAATGGGATACTCTTTTTACTGTAGACTGTAAGCTGATGAGCAAGGTTCTCTCCCTTTTGCCTATAAAATGTAAGCTGTTATAGTCAGTGGGCGTCTTTTCCACGTCTCCTCTCCCATATGTGCAATTTTCAAGCAATTATAAGCTTTCCAAAGTTGAGACTCACATAAATTTATTACAATTTTTGGGAAAGTTGGCAAATTCAAATTTCATACTAGCTGCTCCTCTCGATCTGCTAGACATCTTGAAGGCCTTGTGACCTCTTAACCTGCAGGAACAAAATGCCCCTCTATTAAAAATTTTGATGAATAAATCTGCATTCACCACTTCCCCTATAGTTCCAGAAATTATGACTAGCCAATCCCTTGCAGAAAATTACACTTAATCTCTGTGTTTGTACATTGTTTAAGGCATAACAGTAAAAAAAAGTAAAGATGTAAAGATGCAACGTTCAATCAAAAGTATTCGATTGAAGCCATAGAAGTGACAAAAGCATGAATAAAATAGCAATTATTATTAATCATAATTTTTTTTAAAAAGTACTTTAAAATAGCAAACAGTGCTTCGATAGTTTAGGATGATATTGTCACGCTCCCGATGCCTCAGCACCGCTCCTTACCCGCTGATCCGGTCGCACCATCCCGGCACCGCTTCGTACCCACTGATCCGGCCTCACCGTCATTGCACTGCTCCTTAACCACTGATCCAGTCCACGTGTCCACCGGTCATGGCTGCCGCTCCTGCTCGTGCTCTCCTGTGTCCTGCTCCTGGTCTTATGAGTCTGACTCTGAGTCTTAGCCACATGGTTCTGTATAGGACCAGGCCGCGCCCACTCTCCTGGTCTTATAGGCCCAGCACACCTGCAGCAGGAAATGACATGAGGCTGTGCTGGGTATATAAGACTGGCCTTTCCATGTGGGCGGCGCCTGATCAACGTGTCCTGAAGCTTGTCTTTTGAGCGAGGTGCTCAGGTCCCCTTGTGCTGTGTCCTGTTACCGGGAGTACTGTTTGTCTTTGCTACCTGGTACCTGTGCCTGTTTCCTGTATTGTCCTAAAGAACTCCGTGACCCTGGTGACCTGGTTATACCTGTCCCTGCCACGCCAGTGCTCCGGCTGCCGTGTACCCTGCCCTCCGGTGGGGTGCATGGTCCAGTGGATCCACCTCCTAGGCCCACCAGTCCTCCCGGCCCTGACAGATTGATCAGGCCATGGATCCCGCTGGAGCACAAACGTCTGAACTGGCTGAACTACGCCAGGAACTGGTGCAACAGCGTGACACCTTACACCGCATACTGAAGTTCCTGACGTCTGTGGACCACCGGTTGTACACGCTACAGACCGCCGCCTCGTCTCCGTCGACGCAGCAGTCAGCGTCTAAGACCGAACCTGTTGTCCCCTTGGCGTCGCAACTCTGCCTCGCTGCTCCGCCTCGCTATGCGGGGGATCCCAAGACCTGCAGAGGCTTCTTGAACCAGTGCTCCCTGCATTTCAAGTTGCTTCCCCATTTGTTTGTTTCAGACCAAGCTAAGGTGGCCTTTCTAATGTCCCATCTGGAAGGTGAAGCATTGGCCTGGATGAATCCTTTGTGGGAGAATGAGGACCCAGTGGCCACCGACCTCCTGGAATTCCTGCAGGCCTTCCGTGATACCTTTGATGAACCGGGACGCACCACCGTGGTTACCTCCTCGCTCCTCCGGCTACGCCAAGGAACCCTGACGGTGGGCCAGTACGCCATCCAGTTCCGCACGCTTGCCTCCGAGCTAGGCTGGAACAACGAGGCATTGACGGCAGCCTTTTGGGAGGGCCTGTCGGGCCGCATTAAGGACGAATTAGCCGGTCGTGACGTTCCCCGTACTTTGGACGCTCTGATATCCCTAGCCACCCGGATTGACCTCCGTTTCCAAGAGCGAACCAAGGAAGTATCCCGGGAAAAGCGACAAATCCGTCACATCTCCGTTCCGCAGAGGTCTACCGCCACTGCCATTCTGCGATTCTACTCCTGAACCAATGCAAATTGACCGACTGAGCCAAGCTGAGCAACGCCGTGCAGAGCGACTCGCCCAGGGCCTGTGTTTCTATTGTGGAAGCGGTTCACATCTGCTCCGCTCATGCCCTGAGAGACCAGGAAGACCCCGAGTCCAAGGGATGGTGGGAACCGCCACCCTTGGCACCGGAATCCCCTCCATTCCAGTTACGCAGACTGTCCAGGTGACGATGGAGAAGATCAGGTTCACAGCAGAGGCCCACATTGATTCTGGGGCAGCGGGTAATTTCATACACCAGTCTGCAGTGAACCGATACCAGGTACCGGTGATCCCGCTTGCCAAGCCCCTCTGGTTCGCCTCAGTGGATGGTAAACCACTATCCCCTTTCTGACTTCACAACTTCCCCCCTCCCCCTATCTGACCACCATCTTCTGACCTTTTCAGCCCTGTCCTCCTCACCTACCCCCCCTGTCCAGCACCTAGCACATCCCCGCAGAAACCTTGCACACCTCAACATGCACACCCTCGCCGACTCTATCCTCCCACTGTCCTCCATATCGTCCCTCCACGACACAGACAGCGCCACCACTTTCTACAACACCACCCTCACATCAGCTATTGATTCAGTCGCTCCCCTTGTGCATGGCAGAGTGAGACGAATCAATAGACAGCCCTGGCACAACAGCCTCACTAAAAAACTTCGGCAAAGGTCTAGGGCTGCAGAGCGGCGGTGGAAGAAAACGCACTCCCAGGAAGACTTCACCACATTCAAAAATGCAATTCACACATTTCGCTCAGTCCTCACCTCCGCTAAACACGATTACTTCAGAAACCTCATATCCTCTCTAACACACAACCCCAAACAGTTATTCAACACTTTCAACTCCCTCCTTCGCCCACCACTGCCCCCTCCAACCTCCCTCATTTCTGCAGAAGACTTTGCCACCTATTTCCAAGAAAAAATCGACCTAATAAGGCAAGTCTTCTCTGCTCAGCCACCACAACCCCTTCATGTAGCTGACCACTGCCCCTCTCCCATAAACTTCCTCCCCACCATCACCGAAGGAGAGCTTGCACGTCTTCTCTCAAAAGCGCACCTCACTACCTGCGCACTTGACCCCATGCCATCCCACCTCCTTCCCAACCTCACCACCATCCTTACTCCAGCCTTAACCCACCTCTTCAACCTATCTTTAACGACTGGAACCTTCCCCTCTGCCTTTAAACATGCAACAGTCACACCTATCCTAAAGAAACCTTCCCTCGATCCAACCTCTACTACCAGCTATCGCCCCATATCACTACTCCCACTTGCCTCAAAACTCCTGGAACAGCATGTCCATGCTGAACTTTCCTCCCACCTCTCCTCTAACGCTCTCTTTGACAACCTACAGTCCGGCTTCCGTCCACATCACTCTACCGAAACTGCCCTGACTAAAATCACAAATGACTTGCTTACTGCCAAAGCGAACAAACACTTCTCTATACTCCTACTCCTAGACCTGTCCTCAGCCTTCGATACCGTTGACCACTCCCTCCTATTACAGACCCTCTCTTCCCTTGGTGTCAGAGATCTTGCCCTCTCTTGGATCTCTTCATACCTCTCAAATCGCACTTTCAGTGTCTCCCACTCTCACACAACCTCTTCATCCCACCATCTCTCTGTTGGCGTCCCTCAAGGCTCTGTCCTAGGACCCCTACTTTTCTCTATCTACACATTTGGCCTAGGACAACTCATAAAGTCCCATGGCTTCCAATACCACCTATATGCCGACGACACCCAGATCTACCTCTCTGGCCCAGATGCCACATCTCTGCTGTCCAAAATCCCGAAATGTCTATCTGCTATATCCTCCTTCTTCTCCTCTCGCTTCCTAAAGCTCAATGTGGCCAAAACTGAACTAATCATCTTTCCTCCGTCTCACCTACACTCTCCACCTGATCTATCTATTACAATAAATAACACCACGCTCTCGCCAGTACCCAAAGTTCTCTGCCTCGGAGTGACCTTTGACTCTGCCTTATCCTTCATACCACACATCCAGTCCCTCACCACCTCCTGCCGTCTTCAACTCAAAAATATTTCCAGAATCCGCCCTTTCCTCAATTTGCAATCTACTAAAATGCTAGTGCATGCCCTCATAATCTCCCGCCTCGACTACTGTAACATCCTCCTCTGTGGCCTCCCTGCCAACACGCTCACCCCTCTCCAGTCCATCCTTAACTCTGCTGCCCGACTTATCCACCTCTCTCCTCAATACCACCCCGCTTCTCCCCTCTGCATGTCCCTCCACTGGCTTCCAATCTTCCACCGTATCCAATTCAAACTTCTAACACTGACCTACAAAGCTGTGCATAATCTTTCCCCTCCGTACATCTCCGAACTACTCTCCCACTACACTCCAACACGTCACCTCCGGTCCTCCCAAGATCTCCTCCTCTCCTCCTCTCTCATTCGCTCCTCACGCAACCGACTCCAAGACTTCTCCCGAGCATCCCCAGTCTCCTGGAACTCGCTGCCTCAACACGTCAGACTATCCCCTACCCTTGCAAACTTCAAACGGAACCTGAAAACTCATCTGTTCAGAAATGCCTACAATCTACAATGAACTCGCTGCCGCCCGACCACCGTGCGGAGCTGCCGCCCGACCACCGTGCGGAGCTGCCGCCCGACCACCGTGCGGAGCTGCCGCCCGACCACTGTGCGGAGCTGCCGCCCGACCACCGTGCGGAGCCGCCGCCTGACCTACACCCCACCTATTGTCTCCTCCCCATAATCCTATAGAATGTAAGCCCGCAAGGGTAGGGCCCTCTTCCCTCTGTACTAGTCTGTCTACTGTAACTTGTATACGTATTTTGTATGTAACCCCCTTCTCATGTACAGCACCATGGAATTAATGGTGCTCTATAAATAAATAATAATAATAATAATAATACGAACCTGTCCGGTATACCACTGAACCCGTGAGACTCCAGGTTGGCACTTTGCATACTGAGACCATTGCCTTCTATGTCATCCCAAGAATGACTCCTGAGCTCCTGCTGGGTCTGCCCTGGCTACAACTCCATGACCCTGACATCAGTTGGCGCTCTGGCGCAATCACTCGCTGGAGTCCCCCGTGCCATAACTGTCTACAGCCCGTTCCTCAGCCCCTGGCACCTGACCCTGTCATGTCGCAAGAAGAAGACGAAACGACGCAGTCCAGTGTTGTACCACAGCTCCTGGTACTTGAGCCTTTGGTACCACCGGGTCCTGAAGAGACGACGCAGTCTAGCGTCGTTCCACCGTCCCTGGCTTTTGAGATTTCGATGTCCCCGGCTACTGAGGATGAGACAATGTCCTGTACCCGGTCCGAAACGCCCGATCCGGTCGTCCACGACCCCGGTCCTACTTCTGTCTGTCCTCCGCTTCCCGTTGCCACTACTGGTAGCTGGTAGATCGTCGGCTAAGCGTCATGCGGCCAAGAAGGCGGCACGGGGTCAGCGGTCCTTCCCCGCCTTTGCCTTGGTTCCTGGTCCGGTGACTCGATCCGGGGTGCCCCTGGGGTACTGTGCACGGCGGCGGGGGGCATACAGGGGGGGGTACTGTCACGCTCCCGATGCCTCAGCACTGCTCCTTACCCGCTGATCCGGTCGCACCATCCCGGCACCGCTTCGTACCCACTGATCCGGCCTCACAGTCATTGCACTGCTCCTTAACCACTGATCCAGTCCACGTGTCCACCGGTCATGGCTGCCGCTCCTGCTCGTGCTCTCCTGTGTCCTGCTCCTGGTCTTATGAGTCTGACTCTGAGTCTTAGCCACATGGTTCTGTATAGGACCAGGCCGCGCCCACTCTCCTGGTCTTATAGGCCCAGCACACCTGCAGCAGGAAATGACATGAGGCTGTGCTGGGTATATAAGACTGGCCTTTCCATGTGGGCGGCGCCTGATCAACGTGTCCTGAAGCTTGTCTTTTGAGCGAGGTGCTCAGGTCCCCTTGTGCTGTGTCCTGTTACCGGGAGTACTGTTTGTCTTTGCTACCTGGTACCTGTGCCTGTTTCCTGTATTGTCCTAAAGAACTCCGTGACCCTGGTGACCTGGTTATACCTGTCCCTGCCACGCCAGTGCTCCGGCTGCCGTGTACCCTGCCCTCCGGTGGGGTGCATGGTCCAGTGGATCCACCTCCTGGGCCCACCAGTCCTCCCGGCCCTGACAGATATCTCAACACAGATGACACAGGCATAAAGCAGAATACACTAGTATGCAACAACAGGGATTCCTAAATTGCCGCCATCACTAGTATTTTGCAACCAGGTAGAGCATATGACAGAATAATTTAAATGAATCAAAAGTAATAAACAACTATATATTACTGCGTATATTAGATTAATGGGACACCTGCCAAAACGGCAAAGTGCATTAGTCACCTTTTTACACCTGCAGATTGACGAAGCAAGGGCAAAACTTGTGTTGGGGTGAGGAGGCACGGGCTGTGCAGGCTTTGTGCACCAAGGTAATTGCGAGGCATAGCCATTATGGTTTATACCTATACTCTTCTTATTACTACCTCTGCGGTTGTGCTTAATCTGCAGGTTTAAAAAGGTGACTAATGCACTTTGCCGTTTTGGCATGAGTCCCATTAATCTAACATGAGCAGTAATATGTAGTGTTTTTTTACTTTTGATATATTTAAATTATTCTGTCATATGCTCTACTTGGTTACAATACAGTAGTGATGGTGGCAATTTAGGAATCCCTGTTGTTGCATACTAGTGTATTCTGCTTTATGCCTGTGTCCCCTGTGTTCAGATATCCTCTTAAATTGTTGAAGCAATGTTTTCTATTTTATTGTATTTTTTTAAAAAAGTTATGATCAATAAAAATTGCTATTTAATTCATGCGTTTGTCCCTTCTATGGCTTCAATTGAGTATCTTGATTGAACGTTGAGTCTTTACATTGTTTAAGGCATGCAAAAAAATATTCTAATCAATCAGTTATGGTGTCTTCTATGCATTCTTTTTAATAATAATACCCTAAAATATAGGCTCAAGAGCTACACTGTACCATAATTGTGTAATTAATATAAAGCTTATAATTACTAATGCATAAAATAAAAAATAGTTTATTTGGCTCTACTTGAAAAATTAACACATAAACATAATGTATTAGAAACATTAATTTTTAACCAGTTCATGGTAATAAGAAAAACAAATTTAGAATGATTTTATGTCACCGACATTGCATAACACCTCTATATAAAAAATACAAGTTTTCTAGTTGTGACACGTGTCAGATACTAATATCTTTATACTAGTATGTTTAACAGATCTGTCAAAACATACACATAGATGGTATTCTCTTGCATGCAACTGGCATTTATTCAACAGATCAGGGGTTTTTTTGCTATTTTTTTCTGAAGACATATTTAAATATAAACTTGGCAAATGTACAGCATATCCTCTACATAGAACTGTCAATAACTTAAATTATTTATTAAAGGAAAAAATAAAACAACCTAAAAAAATTTGCTACTTACTTTTAGTATCCTGTTAGATTGAAAAGTTCTCAATGTTTCAGTCAATGAGTAGAGTTGAGCGCGGTTCGCGGTTCGTGGTTCTCCAGTTCGCGGCTCGAGAGATTTTGGGGGCTGTTCTAGATCGAACTAGAACTCGAGCTTTTTGCTAAAAGCTTGATAGTTCTAGTTACGTTCAAGAACAGTTCTAGCAGCAAAAAGCCAAGCTAATTACTAGCTGGCTTTTCGCTGTAATAGTGTAAGTCACTCTGTGACTCACACTGTTATGAAATTTCAGCGTATAGTGTGCGGGGACAGTGCGTTCAGATCACTGCTGCTGGGATAATGGCGATCGCCATTTTTTTTTTTCCTTGTCTTCCTTCTCTAAGTGCGCGTGTAGTGGGGCGGGCCAGCATGTCAGCCAATCCCAGACACAAACACAGCTAAGTGGACTTTTAGCCAGAGAAGCAACGGCATGTGTGATAGGATGTCCATGTCACATGTCCCTGCATTATAAATACGGGCATCTGCCTGTCTGGACGCCATTATCTGCCTTCTGCGCCTGGGTGTCAGTCACCGCAGGTGCAGCTCCTGTCTCCGATATTGCTGTGTACGCTCTACACACAGCACTATACAGAATAGGGATAGAAGTTTCTTTCAGCCCTTGTAAGGGCTAATAACAGCAGGCTCAGAGCCATAGGTGACAGTAAGGTCCGTGGAAAGAGGTTTTAACAGCTACAGATAAGAGCGTCTGTGTAGCTAAGGCTGGGAGTTCCTTGCTGCATTTCACCATTAGGAGGGATAGAAAGTGTGGCTTCCTTTCCTCTAAACTGACCCACAACCCGGCCACTGTACCCTCCTGCCCTTTGCACACTCAAGCTCATTGTTACTAAGCCATTATACTAGCAAACACTGAGGAAACTTAGTGGCATCCAAAAAGTGTCTGTTAGACTTCCATTAGTGTCCTACTAGTGCAAATCTATTTGCAGCACTTCTGCATTGCACACTCAAGCTCATTGTTACTAAGCTATTATACTAGCAAACACTGAGGAAACTTAGTGGCATCCTAAAAGTGTCTGTTGGACTTCATTATTGTCCCACTGGTGCAAAGATATTTGCAGCACCTCTACATTGCACACTCAAGCTCATTGTTACTAAGCCATTATACTAGCAAACACTGAGGAAACTTAGTGGCATCCTAAAAGTGGCTGTTTGACTTCCATTAGTGTCCCACTAGGGCAAATCTATTTGCATCACCTCTGCATTGCACATTCAAGCTCATTGTTACTAAGCCATTATACTAGCAAACACTAAGGAAACTTAGTGGCATCCTAAAAGTGGCTGTTGGACTTCCATTAGTGTCCCACTAGTGCAAAGATATTTGCAGCACCTCTGCATTGCACATTCAAGCTCATTGTTACTAAGCCATTATACTAGCAAACACTGAGGAAACTTAGTGGCATCCTAAAAGTGGCTGTTGGACTTCCATTAGTGTCCCACTAGTGCAAATCTATTTGCAGCACCTCTGCACTGCACACTCAGGCTCATTGTTACTAAGCCATTATACTATCAAACACTGAGGAAACTTAGTGGCATCCTAAAAGTGGCTGTTGGACATCCATTAGTGTCCTACTAGTTGAAATCTATTTGCAGCACCTCTGCATTGCACACTCAAGCTCATTGTTACTAAGCCATTATACTAGCAAACACTGAGGAAACTTAGTGGCATCCTAAAAGTGGCTGTTGGACTTCCATTAGTGTCCCACTAGTGCAAATCTATTTGCAGCACCTCTGCATTGCACACTTAAGCTCATTGTTACTAAGCCATTATACTAGCAAACACTGAGGAAACTTAGTGGCATCCTAAAAGTGGCTGTTGGACTTCCATTAGTGTCCCACTAGTGCAAATCTATTTGCAGCACCTCTGCATTGCCCACTCAAACTCATTGTTACTAAGACATTATACTAGCAAACACTGAGGAAACTTAGTGGCATCCTAAAAGTGGGTGTTGGACTTCATTATTGTCCCACTGGTGCAAAGATATTTGCAGCACCTCTGCATTGCACACTCAAACTCATTTTTACTAAGCTATTATACTAGCAAAAAATGAGGAAACTTAGTGGCATCCAAAAAGTGGCGTTGTACTCCATTTGTGCCACACTGCTGCCAAGCTATTTCTAGCACCCTCCTGCTCTGTTTTTAATAAGCTATAATAATAGCAAAAATTGCTGCCAGTAAGGCCTGTTTCACACGTCACTGATTCTGGTACGTTTGTGCTTTTTTTTAAACGTACCAGAATCACTGACATACGCAGACCCATTATAATGAATTGGTCGGCTCACACATCAGTAATTTTTCACTGCACGTGTCTCCGTGCGGCGTACCTGCGTGTCCATGATTGCCGCACGGAGACATGTCCATTTTTTTCTGGCATTACTGATGTCCCACGGACCACGCAGTGGTGTGGTCCGTGAAACACGTGCCAGAAAAAAAACGTGCTTTTAAAATAAAAATCATTTTTACTCACCCGGCTCCAGTGATGTCCTCTGCAGCCCGTGCAGCTTGTTGCTTCTGAGCTGGCTCATTACTGTCGCGCATATTCCTGATGCACGACACAGCCGACCCGGAAACAGCTGCTGCGGGGGTCAGCGCCGGCCGGATGCTGCACCGCGGGAGCGATCAGCACCATGGAGAGTGGGAGCGGGCACAGGTGAGTTAATCTCTAAGTGCAATCTTGGGCCACGGAGAACGGAGCCCAGATTGCACTTAAACAACCCACGTGTGCCGTGATTCATGGCATACGGAGGGACATGTGCGTGTTTTACACGCCAGTGAAAAACGTCAGTGTTTTTCACTGACGTGTGAAACGGGCCTTAGTGGCATCCAAAAAGTGGCTGTTGTACTCCATTTGTGCCACACTGGTGCCAAGCTATTTCTATCACCTCTGCATTACACCCTCCTGCACATTTTTGTAAAGCCATTTTAATTTAAAAGAGTGCTGCCAGTTAGTGGCATCCAAAAAGTGGCTGTTGTACTCCATTTGTGCCAAACTGGTGCCAAGCTATTTCCAGCACCTCTGCATTACACCCTCCTACTCATATTGCTACGCAAATTTTATAGCAAACTATAAAACTATATAACCATAGCCAACAAGAAGGTGCCCGGTCTGTAATTATGCTCCGAAAGAGCACACCTCCATGAGTTGAACCCATTGCGGCTTTAGGCCAGAGGTAGGGAGGGAGAGGGCATCGATGCAGGCCGCCACCACAGTTGGTAACGCAGAATATTTAAGAACAGCTCCTGTCCTACCAGTCCTGCTAGTGCAGCACAGTGGCATAAACAGGCCTGCTGCTGCTGATGCGCCTGCTGTCCACAGGTGTGTCCCCTACGCACACGGACAGCGTACTTAATGGCCCCTGTGTTGTTAACAGTGAGTTCCGAGGCTGGGTGGTCATGTGGACCCTGTGACGCTAACAGGGCTCCCAGTCTCCAAATCCGAGTGGCATCTAACTCGGTTCAGGCTACTATTTGTTTCAGAGTCAACCTGCTCTGTATCCTCCATCTAACCTTCCAGTTGCCAACCTCTCCTTTTCCATCTGTGAGCACGGTGGACCCCGAATGGCGATTGAGATATCTACCTTTCTCTTTCTTTTCTTCTTAATATTTTTTATATAGCGGTAGCATAGTATATACCACCTTATCCAAATCTGCCAGTCCCACCATACCAGATGTTGTTTCTTCAGCAAATGTTAATGTTGCTTAACCACCAAACCCACAGACACAAACGTTTTTACCCTTTCCAACACACCTTTTCCCCTTTCCACCAGCATCTGTCCTTTTTCAACTCAGTTTGTATATGACCAAAAATGCAACTCTGCAGAAGCTTTGAGATTCACTCTGTGCACCACTGGTGTTTAGTGGAAAAGCAGATGTAAGATTGCGTACCACCTTCTGCTGATACTCCTGCATACGTGCGTCCCTTTCTATGGCAGGAGTTATTTCGCAAAATTTTGTATTGTACCGGGGATCTAACAGTGTGGCAACCCAGTAGTCAGCATGACTTGTAATTCGTACAATCCGAGGGTCATGTTGTAGGTAGTGCAGCAAGAAGGCGCTCATGTGTCTTGAGCATCCAGGAGGACCAAGTCCTTAGTGTGTTAGTGGCGGAGAGGTGAGAATCGTGCCTCCATCCTCTGCCCTCTCCCCACAATCTCGCACAACCAAAATGTAAGCAAGCTCTCACTAATCTGCTGAGTCTTCCATGCCCATCGCCAGTTCATCCTCCATTTCTTCCTGGGCTCCTGCACCTACCTCAACTGTTTTGCTGATACTATGCGCCCTTGATAATCCCTCTCCCCCACCGTACCATGACTGCCGCCAAGGTGCCGCTGACCGTCTGGATCTTGTAGATCTTGTTATCCCTTCCGCATATGACTCCTACAGTACTTCCTCCCTTCCTCTTGGACCAACACCTGACTCCGAATAATGATTACAGTGTGCTCCATCATGTAGTTGACCAAAATTGTCACGCTGAGAATGTCATCACCAGTGTTAAACATCTGCGTCAACATTTGTAAACTGTGTAGAACGGTGCAAATGTCCTTGATCTGACACCACTCCAGCAGCGTGATCTGCACCACCTCTGGATCAAGTTAGCCCAGGGTATATGTCATAACGTATTTCAGCTGGGCTCTGCGGTGCTGGTACAGACGCTGCAACATGTGCAGATTCAAATTCCTGCGTGTCGGAACATCGCATTTCAGACGTTTAACCGCCAGACCTTAAGACTTCAGGAGTGATGAAAGTTGTTGAGCTGCTGTGTGCGAAGGATGAAAGTGAGCACATAGCAGTGTGCCCGCTGTACAAGGCCATGTAGGCCGGGATGTTGTTTTAAAAATTGCTGGAGAATCAGATTAAACACGTGAGCCATACAAGTCGCGTGTGTCACATTGGCCTGACGAAGGCACGCTGCCATGTTTGCATCATTGCCGCACACGGCTGTTAAGTCACCACCATAGTCCGCTACGTCAATTTGTACTACTGTCGCAAAGTGACGTGTTCCTTTCATGCATAGTGCTGATGATGGGAGAGGAGTCGACGCCAGCGGTGCAGGTGGACGCAGGTTATGCTCACCCACTGGGCTGCGTTACCTTGACATATCCAGAACCAATGGCTGAATGCAGGTGGTGGGTATCTTACAGATAAAGTACCATCATTCAGCTACAACCAATGGGAAGACACAACACCCTTTTTTGGGCCCCTCCTGTCTGCAGACCACTGCCAGACATAGCTATGAACCTCTGGTTACTGTTACCCCCAGTTTAGTTTTATGGGTTTGTGTGCTTGTTACCTGACTACTTTTCCTGCTTGCTGTTTAGGTACCTCGTTGGCCGATTTGCATTTCACCTTTGCTTGTTTTCTGACTAAGTCCTGTCCCTCCCATTCTGTTCCTGTTCCTCAATTAATGATTTGACCCTGCATGACTACTATTCTCTGGAACTATATAGGATATGGAAAAAACATGGCCAAAAGGGGCGGAGCTGTGTTCACATTCAGAAAAAAACTTCATACTAAATAGGATAACTGAAGTGAGCACTAATATATATTATGAGTGCAAGCCAAAAAATACATAGTACATAAGGACAATGCTGCACATCAAAATTAGATAGTAGTATAATGCTAAAAGCATACCGAAAAACATTGAAGCATAAAGCTTCAAGAGGAACGTCAAGACCCACCTCTTCCAACAAGCCTACAACCTACAATAGCCCTCAGTCCAGTAGACCACTGCGCAACCAGCTCTGTCCTCACCTATTGTACCATCACCCATTCCCTGTAGACTGTGAGCCCTCGCGGGCAGGGTCCTCTCTCCTCCTATACCAGTCTGACTTGTACTGTTAATGATTGTTGTACGTATACCCTCTCTCACTTGTAAAGCGCCATGGAATAAATGGCGCTATAATAAATAATAATAATAATAATAATGTAAAATGCCACTTGCTAACTTGAAAGTGTGAATAATGAAATGCATACCTGCCATGAATATTAGGAAAAAAGGAGATATTTAGCAATCGCATTGATCAATGTAACTGAGCCCCAAAACCTCGTCAAGGTATATCTCTATATTGGGGTCCCTAGCTCTATGACCCTAACTGTGTGTCATCTCATTGCAATTAAAAACTGCTGTGTGTGGAGAGGGGTAACCAAGGACTTTCTTATATAGGAGATGGAAAAAACATGGCCGACAGGGGCGGAGCTGTGTTCACATTCAGAAAAAAACTTCATACTAAATAGGATAACTGAAGTGAGCACTAATATATATTATGAGTGCAAGCCAAAAAATACATAGTACATAAGGACAAGGCTGCATATCAAAATTAGATAATAGTATAATGCTAAAAGCATACCGAAAAACATTGAAGCATACAATGAAAAATGCCACTTGCTAACTTGAAAGTGGCAGGTATGCATTTCATTATTCACACTTTCAAGTTAGCAAGTGGCATTTTTCATTGTATGCTTCAATGTTTTTCCCTCTCCACACATAGCAGTTTTTAATTGCAATGAGATGACACACAGTTAGTGTCATAGAGCTAGGGACCCCAATATAGAGATATACCTATTCTCTGGAACTGCAGCCTTCCACAGGTATTGATCAACTTGGGCCCTGTGTCATTCAAAATCACTGTATAGGGGTTAAAGGGTTTCAGGGTTCCAGGTGTCCAGCTTGGTGAGTGGCTTGCCTCTAGCCTATCCTTTACAGCCCGTCTGAGTGTGTCGATCCAGGCAGGCGTTACACCGTGCCCTCGACACAAGGACATGTAGGCCAGGATAGAGTTTTAAAAATTGCTGGAGATTCGGATTCAACACGTGAGCCATACAAGGCACGTGTGTCACATTGCCCTGAAGATGGGCCGCAGACTGTTTAGCATCATTGTCGCACCCGGAATTCCCTGGCTGCTGGTTGAGTGGAGACAACCATTGATGAAACTCGGTCTCACTCTTCAGAGCCAACCGTCCACAACTCCTCAGCGGTGTCTCACATTTCCCCTACATTTCAAAGTAAACATTTGACCGCCTGATGACCTTGAGCTCTGCTGCCAGCATAGTAAGGAGGTGTGTGGGATTCCTTGGGCGCAGTTACAAGGAAGATTGGCCTGACCACACAGGGTTTGGGCTGAGGTGCAGGAACAACACAAGGTTGATGAGGCAGAAGCAGTGGAGGAACTTGTACATACAGAGGAAGGATTGAAACACACAACTCGTGGGGATGGAAAGACTTGTACAGCAGACACTTCTCCATCTATCACCAAAGTTACCCAGTGCCCAGTCAGCGATATGTAACGCCCCTGTCCATGCTTACTGTTCCAAGTATCTATGGTGAAATGCACCCTGTCACACACAGAGTTTCTCAAGAAAGTGGTGATGTTGTGTGCGACCTGCTGTGCTAGCGCGGGCACCCCTTTCTTGGAGAAGGAGTGGCAAATGGCCATCGGCTCTTGGGGCACTGCAATGGGCATAAGGTCTCGAAATCCTCGGTGACAAAAGGGTGTAAAGGCAGCCTTTCTGTAGCCAACAAGTTTGAGATGCTGAAACTAAACCTCTTAGGCATGTCATGCACTTCAAAAATCATGTAAAACAAAAGCGAGGGGACTCCAATCACAGTCTCCCTCGTTGCCACTAATTGGGCCACACACACCACACTTGACTGTCATCAGTTGACCCCCCCTTTTCAAAATGAAAAAGATGCTTTGCATGAAGCACTCTCAAAAATATGCATGCCTTTCGCCTCCCCTGGATGACCCAGGGGAAGAAAAGTCCTCTGAGAGCCATGACTTGTTCATCTTGGTTCTTTTAGAAACACAGCAAGGGGACTCCAACCACAGTCTCCCTTGTTTCCAATAATTGGGCCACACACACCCCACTTGACTGGCATCAGTTGATCCCCCTTTTCAAAATGAAAAATATGCTTTGCATGAAGCACTCTCAAAAATACGCGTGCCTTTCGCCTCCCCTGGATGACCCAGGGGAAGAAAAGTCCTCTGAGAGCCATGACCACATTGTCAGTGGACAGACGCGTGTGCTTATCTGTCAGCAGACCCCCAGTAGCACTGAAGACAGGTTCCAAGAGAACGCTGGCTGCAGGACACGACAAGATCCCCAAGGCGTATGTGTCGAGCTCAGGCAATTTATCCAGATTGGAAGCCTAAAATGAGCAAGGCTCAAGTTGCACAGTAATGGCATCGATGTTCCCTTGCATATACTCATATATCTGTGTCTCCTCCTCTTTTTCCTCGTAACGCTGTTTTGTTTTCGCATGAGAATTTGTTCTTGTCACTTTCCCATGTGTTTGTGTTGTGTTGTGAGTTGTTTGTCACCTTTTGGACACCTTTGAGGGTGTTTTCTAGGTGTTTTTATGTGTTTGTGATTGCCTCCTATTGTTTCCTATGCGGTTCGAGCGGTTCGCCGAACCGGTTCTCCAAACCGAACTCGAACGAGACCTCCGTTCGGCGAACCGAACTCGAGCTGAACCACGACCGGTTCGCTCATCTCTATCACTAAGTCTTGATGTTGGTGACTTGACAAGTAATAGTGGATGACATGTTGTGACACAAACCAACTTATATACTGTATATCACAAATGTGAGTCCACCCCTAACATTTTTGTAAATGTTTTAGTATATATTTTCATGTGACAACACTGAGGATAGGACACCTTGATAAAATGTAAAATAATCAGTGTCCAGTTTCCATAACAGTGTAACTTTGGTGCACACTTGTCTAAACCACTGGAAACAACAGTTAGTACTAAAGTTGAGCGCGGTTCGCGGTTCGAGGTTCTCCAGTTCGCGGCTCGAGTGATTTTGGGGGCTGTTCTAGATCGAACTAGAACTCGAGCTTTTTGCTAAAGCTCGATAGTTCTAGATACGTTCGAGAACGGATCTAGCAGCAAAAAGAACAGCTAATTCGTAGCTGGCTTTCCGCTGTAATAGTGTAAGTCACTCTGTGACTCACACTATTATGAAATTTCAGTGTATAGTGTGCAGGAACAGCGCATTCAGATCACTGCTGTATGGATAATGGCGATCGCTATTTTTTTTTTTTTTCCTTGTCTTCCTTCCCTAAGCGCGCGCATGTAGTGGGGCGGGCCAGCATGTCAGCCAATCCCAGACACACACACAGCTAAGTGGACTTTTAGCCAGAGAAGCAACGGCATGTGTGATAGGATGTCCATGTCACATGTCCCTGCATTATAAAACCGGACATTTTCCTCCAGCACGCCATTATCTGCCTTCTGCGTCCTTGGTGTCAGTCATCACTGGCGCAGCTCCTATCGCCGATATTGCTGTGTACGCTCTATACACAGCACTATACAGAATAGGGATAGCACTTTCTATCAGTCCTTTTAATTGCTCATACCGGCAGGGTCAGAGCCATAGGTGACAGGTCCGTGAAAACAGAGTTTAACAGCTACACAAGATGACAGCGTCTGTGTAGATAAGGTCAGGGATTTCCTCGCTGCATTTCCCCATTAGGAGGGATAGAATGGCAGGCTTCCTTTCCTCTACCCAGAGACCCACAACCCTGCCACTGTAGCCTCCTGCCCTTTGCACACTCTCACTTATTGTTACTAAGCCATTAAACACTGAGTGAACTTAGTGGCATCCTAAATGTGGCTGTTGGACTTCTGTATTGTCCCACTAGTGCAAAGATATTTGCAGCACGTCTGCCTGCACTGCACACTCAAACTCATTGTTACTAAGCCATTATACTGGCAAACACTGAGTGAACTTAGTGGCATCCTAAACGTGGCTATTGGACTTCTGTATTGTCCCACTAGTGCAAAGATATTTGCAGCACGTCTGCCTGCACTGCAAACTCCAACTCATTGTTACTAAACCATTATACTAGCAAACACTGAGTGAACTTTGTGGCATCCTAAACGTGGCTGTTAGACTTCTGTATTGTCCCAGTAGTGCAAAGATATTTGCAGCACGTCTGCCTGCATTGCACACTGAAACTCATTGTTACTAAGCCATTATACTAGCAAACACTGAGTGAACTTAGTGGCATCCTAAACGTGGGTGATGGACTTCTGTATTGTCCCACTAGTGCAAAGATTTTTGCAGCACCTCTGCCTGCATTGCACACTCAAACTCATTGTTACTAAGCCATTATACTAGCAAACACTGAGTGAACTTAGTGGCATCCTAAACGTGGCTGTTGGACTTCTGTATAGTCCAACTTGTGCAAAGATATTTGCAGCATGTCTGCCTGCATTGCACACTCAAGCTCATTGTTACTAAGCCATTATAATAGCAAAAACTGCTGCAACTTAGTGGCATACAAAAAATGGCTGTTGTACTCCATTTGTGCCCCACAGGTGCCAAGCTATTTACAGCACCTCTGCATGACACCCTCCTGCTCTGTTTTTAAAAGCTAAAATAATAGCAAAAACTGCTGCAACTTAGTGGCATACAAAAAGTGGCTGTTGTACTCCATTTGTGCCCCACAGGTGCCAAGCTATTTACAGCACCTCTGCATGACACCCTCCTGCTCTGTTTTTAAAAGCTATAATAATAGCAAAAACTGTTGCAACTTAGTGGCATACAAAAAGTGGCTGTTGGACCTCTGTATTGTCCCACTAGTGCAAAGATATTTGCAGCACCTCTGCCTGCATTGCACACTCAAACTCATTGTTACTAAGACATTATAATACCAAAAATTGAGTAAACTTACTGGCATACAAGAAGTGGCTGTTGTACTCCATTAGTGCCCCACTGGTGCAAATCTATGTGCAGCACCTCTGCATGACACCCTCCTGCTCTGTTTTTAATAAGCTATAAAGATAGCAAAAAATACTGCCATTTAGTGGCATCAGAGAACTGCCTGTTGGACTTCCATTAGTGTCCCACTGGTGCAAATCTATTTGCAGCACCTCTGCATGACACCCTCTTGCACATTTTGCTACGCTAATTTTATAGCAAACTCAGTGAATTCATTGCTGCATTTGATAATTCGGAGGAATAGAAAGTGAGGCTTCCTTTAGCTTTTCCTTCTGTTCATAGACAGCATCTCCAAGTCCACACCCGAAGAGCAATTTCTCCTCCACGTCTAAGTGTGGAGAGGCAGCTAGTGCGCATGCGTGTGCCGATTTACCCCAGCTGCAGCCTAACTACAGTATTTCGCCTAGTGAGTATGCTTAGCCTGACTGTGCCATTCCTGAGGCTAAGTCTTCATTTCGGGATACAGCGCATGCTCCCACACTTAGTGCGAAAAGCCTCTTTGCACAGGTACTTGCATTCCGTGCCGGGTCTAAGTCCTGTTTTGTGCCTAGACACCATGCTAAAGCTGATAGTCTTTTTCAGAGACTGTATTTCATGAAACTGAGCATGCTCAGGTACTTACTGCATCAGAGACTAGGTCCGGTAATGAACTCTTTGGCCCTGCCCCTGATGTAGGGGGGCCCATATAGACCACAGGGCATCAGGTGTCCTGACGATGTGGCTAGGCCACTCCCAAATGGCTTGCAGAGGCCCGCCCCTATGACTTGTCACCTCATTATTGATGGTCAGACGATAACTGGGGAGGTGTTTGTGTCGTGGCAGCCATGAGGTCATTATTGAAGTTTCGGTTCCAAATAGGACGCCAGTTATGTCACTCATGACGTGTCACTCTGCTTTTGTCTCCAGGAGGTGCATTGTGGTCCACCCTGGTTTGGGGTGGACCAAGGTTATAAAACGGGCTGGAGCCAACAAGGAGGTGCACAGTCTTCTATTATGCTCCGAAAGAGCACACCTCCATGTGTTGAACCCATTGCGGCTTTAGGCCAGAGGTAGGCAGGGATAGGGCGTCGATGCAGGCCGCCACCACAGTTGGTAACGCAGAACGGTTAAGACCAGCTCCTGTCCTACAAGTCCTGCTTGTGCAGCCCAGTGGCATTAACAGGCCTGCTGCTGGTGATGCGCCTGCTGTCCACAGGTGTGGCCCCAATGCACACGGTCAGCGTACTGAATGGCCCCTGTGATGTTAACAGGGAGTTCCTTGGCTGGGGGGGCGTGTGGACCCTGTGACGCTAACAGGGCTCCCTGTCTCCAGATCCGAGTGGCGTCTAACTCGGTTCAGGCAACTAATAGTTTCATAGCCACACAGATCTGTATCCTCCATCTAACCTTCCAGTTGCCAACCTCTCCTTTTCCATCTGGGAGCACGGTGGACATTGACTGCTGATGGGGATATATACCTTTCTCTTTCTTTTCTTATTAATTTTCGTTATATAGTGGTAACATAGTATATACCACCTTATTCAAATCTGCCAGTCCCACCGTAACAGATGGTGTTTCTTCATCAAATGTTACTTTTGCTTAACCAACAAACCCACGGACAAAAACTTTTTTCCCCTTTCCAACACACCTATTCCACTTTCCACCAGCATCTGTCCTTTTTGAACTCATTTGGTATATGACCAAAAGTGCAACTCTGCAGGGACACCGTACTCAATGCCATCTCAGCACAGCAGCCAGCCCTCGGTCCCTCAGATGTGGACAAGTAAAAGACCATTTCCTCCTATCCATGACAAAGCGTTGAGATTCACTCTGTGCAGCACTGGTGTTTACTGGAAAAGCAGATCTAAGAATCCGTACCACCTTCTGCAGATACTCCTGTATACGTGCGTCCCTTTCTATGGCAGGAATTGTTTAGCCAAATTTTGTCTTGTACCAGGGATCTAACAGTGTGGCAACCCAGTAGTTAGCATTACTTCGAATTCGTACAATCCGAGGGTCATGTTGTAGGTAGTGCAGCAAGAAGGCGCTCATGTGTCTTGTGCATCCAGGAGGACCAAGTCCTTGGTGTGTTGGTGGCAGAGAGGTGAGAATCGTGCATCCTTCCTCTGCCCTCTCCCCCCAACCTCGCACAACCAAAATGTGAGCAAGCTCTCACTCATCTGCTGAGTCTTCCATGCCCATCGCCAGTTCGTCCTCCATTTCTTCATGGGCACCTGCACCTTCCTCAACAATTTTTGCAGATACTATGCGCCCTTGTTATTCCCTCTCCACAACCGTCCCTTGACTTCCGCCTAGGTGCCGCTCACCGTCTGGACCTTATTATCCCTTCTGCATATGACTCCTCCTGTACTTCCTCCCCTTTCTCTTGGACCAACACCTGACTCCGAATAATGCATACAGTGTGCTCCATCTTGTAGATGACCAGAATTGTCACGCTGAGAATGGAATCGCTAGTGCTAAAGATCTTCGTCGATATTTGTAAACTGTGTAGAAGGGTGCATAGGTCCTTGATCTGACACCACTCCAGCAGCGTGATCTGCACCACCTCTGGATCAAGTTAGCCCAGGGTATACGTCATACCGTATTTCAGCAGGGCTCTGCGGTGCTGCCACAGACGCTGCAACATGTGCAGATTCAAATACCTGCATGTTGGAACATCGCATTTCAGGCGTTTAACCGCCAGACCCTAAGACTTCAGGAGCGATGAAAGTTGTTGAGCTGCTGGGTGCGAAGGATGAATGTGAGCACATAGCAGCGTGCCCGCTGCACAAGGCCATGTTGGCCGGGATGGTATTTTAAAAATTGCTGGAGAATCAGATTCAACACGTGAGCCATACAAGGCACGTGTGTCACATTGCCCTGACGAAGGGCCGCAGACAGGTTTGCATCATTGCCGCACACGGCTGTTAAGTCACCAATGTAGTCCACTCAATCAATTTGTACTCCGGTCGCCAGGTGACAACGTGTTCCTTTCGTGCATAGTGCTGATGATGGGAAAGGAGTCGATGCCAGCGTTGCAGGTGGATGCAGGTTATGCTCACCCACTGAGCTGCGTTACCTTGACAGATGCAGAACCACAGGCTGAATGTAGGTGGTGGGTATCTCACAGATGAAGTACCATCATTCAGCTACAACCAATGGGAATACACCGCACCCTTTTTTAGGCCCCTCCTGTCTGCAGACCACTGCCAGACAAAGCTATGAACCTCTTGTTACTGTTACCCCCAGTTCAGTTTTATGATTTTGTGTGCTTGTTACCTGTGACTAATTTTCCTGCTTGCTGTTTATGTACCTCGTTGGCCGATCCGCATTTCACCTCTGCTTGTTTTCTGATTAAGTCCTGGCCATCCCATTCTGTTCCTCTTCCTCAATTAATGTTTTGACCCTGCATGACTACTATTCTCTGGAACTGCAGCCTTCCACAGGTATTGATCAACTTGGACCCTGTGTAATTCCAAATCACTGTATAGGGATTAAAGGGTTTCAGGGTTCTGGGTGTCCAGCTTGGTGAGTGGCTTCCCTCTAGCCTATCCTTTACAGCCCATCTGAGTGTGTCGATCCAGGCAGGCGTTACACCGTGCCCTGGTCAGAAGGCCATGTAGGCCGGGATAGTGTTTTAATAATTGCTGGACAACCAGGTTCAACACGTGAGCCATACAAGACACGTGTGTCACATTGCCCTGAAGAAGGGTCGCAGACTGGTTTGCATCATTGTCGCACCCGACCTTCCCTGGCTGCTGGTTGAGTGGAGACAACCATTGATGAAACTCGGTCTCACTCTCCAGAGCTAACCGTCCACAATTCCTCAGTGGTGTCTCACATTTCCCCTACATTTCAAAGTAAACATTTGACCGCCTGATGGCCTTGAGCTCTACTGCCAGCATAGTAAGGAGGTGTGTGGGATTCCTTGGGCGCAGTTCCAAGGAAGGGTGGACTGACCACACAGGGTTTGGGCCGAGGTGGAGGACCCACACGAGGTTGAGGAGGCAGAAGCAGTGGAGGAACTTGTACATACAGAGGAAGGATTGACACACAAGTCGTGGGGACGGCAAGACTTGTACAGCAAACCCTTCTCCATCTCTCAATATAGTTACCCAGTACCCAGTCAGCAACATGTAACTCCCCTGTCCATGCTTACTGGTCCAAATATCTATGGTGAAATGCACCCTGTCACACACAGAGTTTCTCAAGGAATCGGTGAGGTTGTGTGCAACCTGCTGTGGTAGCGCGGGCATGCCTTTCTTGGAGAAGGAGTGACGACTGGCCATCGGCTCTTTGGGCACTGCAATGGGCATAAGGTCTCGAAAATCCTCGGTCTCAAAAGGGTGTAAAGGCAGCCTATCTGTTGCCAACAAGTTGCAGATGATGAAACTCAACCTCTTAGTCATGTCATGCCCTTCGAAAATCATGTAAAACACAGCGAGGGGACTCCAACCACAGTCTCCCTCGTTTCCTCTAATTGGGCCACACACACCCCACTTGACTGGCATCACTTGACCCCCCTTTTCAAAATGAAAAAGATGCTTTGCTTGAAGCTCTCTCAAAAATACGCGTGCCTTTCACGTCCCCTGGATGACCCAGGGTAAGAAAAGTCCTCTGAGAGCCATGACTTGTTCATCTTGGTTCTTTTTTCAAAAGCGAGGGGACTCCAACCACAGTCACCCTGGTTTCCACTAATTGGGCCACACACACCCCACTTGACTGGCATCACTTGATCCCCCTTTTCAAAATGAAAAAGATGCTTTGCATGACGCACTCTCAAAAATACGCATGCCTTTCACGTCCCCTGGATGACCCAGGGGAAGAAAAGTCCTCTGAGAGCCATGACTTGTTCATCTTGGTTCTTTTTTCAAAAGCGAGGGGACTCCAACCACAGTCTCCCTCGTTTCCACTAATTGGGCCACACACACCCCACTTGACTGGCATCACTTGATTCCCCTTTTCAAAATGAAAAAGATGCTTTGCATGAAGCACTCTCAAAAATACGCGTGCCTTTCACGTCCCCTGGATGACCCAGGGTAAGAAAAGTCCTCTGAGAGCCATGACTTGCTCATCTTGGTTCTTTTTTCAAAAGCGAGGGGACTCCAACCACAGTCACCCTGGTTTCCACTAATTGGGCCACACACACCCCACTTGACTGGCATCACTTGATCCCCCTTTTCAAAATGAAAAAGATGCTTTGCATGACGCACTCTCAAAAATACGCATGCCTTTCACGTCCCCTGGATGACCCAGGGGAAGAAAAGTCCTCTGAGAGCCATGACTTGTTCATCTTGGTTCTTTTTTCAAAAGCGAGGGGACTCCAACCACAGTCTCCCTCGTTTCCACTAATTGGGCCACACACACCCCACTTGACTGGCATCAGTTGACCCCCCTTTTGAAAAAGAAAAAGATGCTTTGCATGAAGCACTCTCAAAAATACGCATGTCCTTCCCGTCCCCTGGATGACCCAGGGGAAGAAAAGTCCTCTGAGAGCCATGACTTGTTCATCTTGGTTCTTTTAGAAACACATCAAGGGGACTCCAACCACAGTCTTCCTCGTTGCCACTAATTGGGCCACACACACCCCACTTGACTGGCATCACTTGACCCCCCTTTTGAAAAAGAAAAAGATGCTTTGCATGAAGCACTCTCAAAAATACGCGTGTCTTTCCCGTCCCCTGGATGACCCAGGGGAAGAAAAGTCCTCTGAGAGCCATGACTTGTTCATCTTGGTTCTTTTAGAAACACAGCGAGGGGACTCCAACCAGAGTCTCCCTCATTTCCACTAATTGGGCCACACACACCCCACTTGACTGGCATCAGTTGACCCCCCCTTTTGAAAAAGAAAAAGATGCTTTGCATGAAGCACTCTCAAAAATACGCATGTCTTTCCCGTCCCCTGGATGACCCAGGGGAAGAAAAGTCCTCTGAGAGCCATGACTTGTTCATCTTGGTTCTTTTAGAAACACAGCAAGGGGACTCCAACCACAGTCTTCCTCGTTGCCACTAATTGGGCCACACACACCCCACTTGACTGGCATCACTTGACCCCCCTTTTGAAAAAGAAAAAGATGCTTTGCATGAAGCACTCTCAAAAATACTCGTGTCTTTCCCGTCCCCTGGATGACCCAGGGGAAGAAAAGTCCTCTGAGAGCCATGACTTGTTCATCTTGGTTCTTTTAGAAACACAGCGAGGGGACTCCAACCAGAGTCTCCCTCGTTTCCACTAATTGGGCCACACACACCCCACTTGACTGGCATCAGTTGACCCCCCCTTTTGAAAAAGAAAAAGATGCTTTGCATGAAGCACTCTCAAAAATACGCGTGCCTTTCGCCTCCCCTGGCTGACCCAGGGGAAGAAAAGTCCTCTGAGAGCCATGTCCACATTGTCAGTGGACAGACACGTGTGCTTATCTGCCAGCAGACCCCCAGCAGCACTGAAGACAGGTTCAGAGAGAATGCTGGCTGCAGGACACGACAAGATCCCCAAGGCGTACGTGGCAAGCTCAGTCAATTTATCCAAATTGGAAGCCTAAAATGAGCAGGGCTCAAGTTGCACAGTAATGGCATCGACGTTTCCTTGCATATACTCATATATCGGTGTGTCCTCCTCTTTTTCCTTGTCCAGCTCGTTTGTTTTCGCATGAGTATATGTCCTTGTCACTTTCCCATGTGTTTGTGTTGTGTTGTGAGTTGTTTGTCACCTTTTGGACACCTTTGAGGGTGTTTTCTAGGTGTTTTTATGTGTTTGTGAATGCCTGCCATTGTTTCCTATGCAGTTCGAGTTCGGTTCGTCGAACGTTCGACGAACCGAACTCGAACGGGACCTCCGTTCGGCGAACCGAACTCGAGCCGAACCACGACCGGTTCGCTCATCTCTAGTTAGTACATGTGAAAATAGCAAAATTGTGCCCAAAGTGTCAAATATTTTGTGTGCCCACCATCATTTTCAAGCACTGCCTTAAACCTCTTGGGTATAGAGTTCACTAGAGGTTCACAGGTTGCCACTGGAACTCTCTTCCACTCCTCCAAGACGATATCAAGGAGCTGGTGGATGTTAGAGACTTTCCATTTGAGGATGCCCGACAGATGCTCAATATGGTATAAGTCTGAAAACATGCGTGGTCAGTCCAGCAGCTTTACCCTCAGTTTCTTTAGCAAGTCAGTGGTTGTCTTAGTGTTGTGTTTGGGATAGTTATGATGCTGAAATAATGGCCTATGGCCAAGTTTACAAATGGAGTGGATCATGCTTTGCTTCTGATTGTCACAGTACATTTTGATTTTTATGGTCCTCTCAATGAACTGTAGCTCTGCACAGCCGGCAGCAGTCATGCAGTTTCAAACCATAACACTCCCACCTTCTTACTTGACTGTAGACAAAACAAACTTCTTATAGCCTAGGCCATCTTTATATAGAGCAACAATTATTTTTTTCAGAGCCTCAGAGATTCTTTGCTATAAGATTTTATATTAAACATCCCATGTGTGAGCGTGTGAGCAATAACACCAAATTTAACTCAACTGCTCCCCATTCACACGTGAAACCTTGTAACGCTAAGGGGGTCACGTGAAATTGGGGAGGAAAGATGGCTAATTGGACACAATTTGGACATTTTTAATTAGGGGTATACTCACTTTTGCTGCCAGCGGTTTAGACATTAACAGGATAATTATAGATGAATCCTAGGGGAGCAAGAAACTTATCAACCAAACAAAGCGACAGAGAGTCAGTCAGAAGAGAGAAAGCCCAGGATTTCAGACCTCCCTGAAGGAAGGATATCAAAATCCTTACCCAGTGTTCCTCACTCCCGGAAGAATGTGGGTGAAGCTTAATGTACAATTTGCAGGCCTCCTTAAAAACAAAAAACTTATCCCATCCTCCTGAAAATCTATCCAGGAGTGCCACCTTAGGTTCAGGTATAGAATAGCTGCTCAGGTTGCAAAACCTTGGATCGCAGGTCTTACAGGCCAAGGGACAGGCTTTGCACCCATTCTGCAATGGCCTCTACAGGATCCATATAAGGTTTAGGAGAAAAAATTGGGCAGTGATTACATCACTAAGTGAAAAACAGGATTTTGCCAGGTAACAGGAAAACCCCCAGCAGGTTCTGCAACACACAGGGTATACAGGGGCCATAATACAAAGAGGAACTCTGGCACTAGGGAGAGGGGAGCTGAGTAACCATTTGCACTAACCTGAGGCTGTACCCTGCACTCCCTAATATCCCTATATGGATTCTTTCACCCCATCGCTGGTGACATGCCTAAGCCCTTGCTTGCCCGAAACTCACCCTTGCTAGTTAGCAGGCTGGCAAGGGCAGTAGTCTAACCTCTGCAATAAAGAAAAACAAGGGTAGGATATTGGATATGTGATCCTCCATGAAACACCGGGAAACTTGGTATGAATAATTTTCGTGCTCTTACTACCATTTAACTTCCACCACAGCCCTCTAGCACTTACTATGGCCTTTTTAGGATGGGAGGGCCAATAACCATAGTGCTTTCCATCCTAATTATACTAGCCCCCACTTGTCTACTTTACCGTAGCTGGATATCAAAACTGGGGGGACCTTACTAGAGTTGAGCGCGGTTCGCGGTTCTCCAGTTCGCGGTTCGAGTGATTTTGGGGGCTGTTCTAGATCGAACTAGAACTCGAGCTTTTTGCTAAAAGCTCGATAGTTATAGTTACGTTCGAGAACGGTTCTTGCAGCAAAAAGCCAAGCTAATTACTAGCTGGCTTTCCGCTGTAATAGTGGAAGTCACTGTGTGACTCCCACTATTATGAAATTTCAGCGTATAGTGTGCGGGAACAGTGCATTCAGATCACTGCTGCTGGGATAATGGCGATCGCCATTTTTTTCCTTGTCTTCCTTCCCTAAGCGCGCGCGTGTAGTGGGAAGGGCCAGCATGTCAGCCAATCCCAGACACACACACAGCTAAGTGGACTTTTAGCCAGAGAAGCAACGGCATGTGTGATAGGATGTCCATGTCACATGTCCCTGCATTATAATAACGAGTATCTGCCCATCCGGACGCCATTATCTCTTCTGCGTCCTTGGTGTCAGATATCACTGGCGCAGCTCCTATCGCCGATACAGCTGTATTACGCTCCATACACAGCGCTGGACAGCTTAGGGATAGCACTTTCTATCAGTCCTTTTAAGGGCTCATACCGGCAGGGTCAGAGCCATAGGTGACAGGTTCTGAAAACAGAGTTTAACAGCTACACAAGATGACAGCGTCTGTGTAGCTAAGGTCAGGGATTTCCTCACTGCATTTCCCCATTAGGAGGGATAGAAAGGCAGGCTTCCTTTCCTCTACCCAGACCCACAACCCTGCCACTGTACCCTCCTGCCCTTTGCACACTCCAACTCATTGTTACTAAGCCATTATACTAGCAAACACTGAGTGAACTTAGTGGCATCCTAAACGTGGCTATTGGACTTCTGTATAGTCCCAGTAGTGCACAGATATTTGCAGCACCTCTGCCTGCATTGCACACTCCAACTCATTATAACTAAGCCATTATACTAGCAAACACTGAGTGAACTTAGTGGCATCCTAAACATTGCTATTGGACTTCTGTATAGTCCCAGTAGTGAACAGATATTTGCAGCACATCTGGCTGCATTGCACACTCAAACTCATTATAACTAAGCCATTATACTAGCAAACACTGAGTGAACCTAGTGGCATCCTAAACGTGGCTGTTGGACTTCTGTATAGTCCCACTAGTGCACAGATATTTGCAGCACGTCTGCCTGCATTGCACACTCAAACTCATTATAACTAAGCCATTATACTAGCAAACACTGAGTGAACCTAGTGGCATCCTAAATGTGGCTGTTGGACTTCTGTATTGTCCCAGTAGTGCAAAGATATTTGCAGCACGTCTGCCTGCATTGCACACTCAAACTCATTGTTACTAAGCCATTATACTAGCAAACACTGAGTGAACTTAGTGGCATCCTAAACGTGGCTGTTGGACTTCTGTATTGTCCCAGTAGTGCAAAGATATTTGCAGCACGTCTGCCTGCATTGCACACTCAAACTCATTGTTACTAAGCCATTATACTAGCAAACACTGAGTGAACCTAGTGGCATCCTAAACGTGGCTATTGGACTTCTGTATAGTCCCACTAGTGCACAGATATTTGCAGCACGTCTGCCTGTATTGCACACTCAAAATTATTGTTACTAAGCCATTATACTAGCAAACACTGAGAGAACTTAGTGGCATCCTAAACGTGGCTGTTGGACTTCTGTATTGTCCCAGTAGTGCAAAGATATTTGCAGCACGTCTGCCTGCATTGCACACTCAAAATCATTGTTACTAAGCCATTATACTAGCAAACACTCAGTGTACCTAGTGGCATCCTAAACGTGGCTATTGGACTTCTGTATTGTCCCACTAGTGCAAAGATATTTGCAGCACCTCTGCCTGCATTGCACACTCAAACTCATTGTTACTTACTAAGACATTATAATACCAAAAATTGAGTAAACTTAGTGGCATACAAGAAGTGGCTGTTGTACTCCATTAGTGCCCCACAGGTGCCAAGCTATTTACAGCACCTCTGCATGACACACTCCACCTCTGCATGACAGCCTCCTGCTCTGTTTTTAAAAGCTATAATAATAGCAAAAACTGCTGCAACTTAGTGGCATACAAAAAGTGGCTGTTGTACTCCATTTGTGCCCCACAGGTGCCAAGCTATTTACAGCACCTCTGCATGACACCCTCCTGCTTTGTTTTTAAAAGCTATAATAATAGCAAAAACTGCTGCAATTTAGTGGCATACAAAAAGTGGCTGTTGTACTCCATTTGTGCCCCACAGGTGCCAAGCTATTTACAGCATCTCTGCATGACACCCTCCTGCTCTGTTTTTAAAAGCTATAATAATAGCAAAAACTGCTGCAACTTAGTGGCATACAAAAAGTGGCTGTTGTACTCCATTTGTGCCCCACAGGTGCCAAGCTATTTACAGCACCTCTGCATGACACCCTCCTGCTCTGTTTTTAAAAGCTATATTAATAGCAAAAACTGCTGCAACTTAGTGGCATACAAAAAGTGGCTGTTGTACTCCATTTGTGCCCCACAGGTGCCAAGCTATTTACAGCATCTCTGCATGACACCCTCCTGCTCAGTTTTTAAAAGCTATAATAATAGCAAAAACTGCTGCAACTTAGTGGCATACAAAAAGTGGCTGTTGTACTCCATTTGTGCCCCACAGGTGCCAAGCTATTTACAGCACCTCTGCATGGCACCCTCCTGCTCTGTTTTTAAAAGCTATAATAATAGCAAAAACTGCTGCAACTTAGTGGCATACAAAAAGTGGCTGTTGTACTCCATTTGTGCCCCACAGGTGCCAAGCTATTTACAGCACCTCTGCATGACACCCTCCTGCTCTGTTTTTAAAAGCTATAATAATAGCAAAAACTGCTGCAACTTAGTGGCATACAAAAAGTGGCTGTTGGACTCCATTTGTGCCCCACAGGTGGCAAGCTATTTACAGCACCTCTGCATGACACCCTCCTGCTCTGTTTTTAAAAGCTATAATAATAGCAAAAACTGCTGCAACTTAGTGGCATACAAAAAGTGGCTGTTGTACTCCATTTGTGCCCCACAGGTGCCAAGCTATTTACAGCACCTCTACATGACACCCTCCTGCTCTGTTTTTAAAAGCTATAATAATAGCAAAAACTGCTGCAACTTAGTGGCATACAAAAAGTGGCTGTTGTACTCCATTTGTGCCCCACAAGTGCCAAGCTATTTACAGCACCTCTGCATGGCACCCTCCTGCTCTGTTTTTAAAAGCTATAATAATAGCAAAAACTGCTGCAACTTAGTGGCATACAAAAAGTGGCTGTTGGACTCCATTTGTGCCCCACAGGTGGCAAGCTATTTACAGCACCTCTGGATGACACCCTCCTGCTCTGTTTTTAAAAGCTATAATAATAGCAAAAACTGCTGCAACTTAGTGGCATACAAAAAGTGGCTGTTGTACTCCATTTGTGCCCCACAGGTGCCAAGCTATTTACAGCATCTCTACATGACACCCTCCTGCTCTGTTTTTAAAAGCTATAATAATAGCAAAAACTGCTGCAACTTAGTGGCATACAAAAAGTGGCTGTTGTACTCCATTTGTGCCCCACAGGTGCCAAGCTATTTACAGCACCTCTGCATGACACCCTCCTGCTCTGTTTTTAAAAGCTATAATAATAGCAAAAACTGCTGCAACTTAATGGCATAGAAAAAGTGGCTGTTGTACTCCATTTGTGCCCCACAGGTGCCAAGCTATTTACAGCACCTCTGCATGGCACCCTCCTGCTCTGTTTTTAAAAGCTATAATAATAGCAAAAAGTGCTGCAACTTAGTGGCATACAAAAAGTGGCTGTTGTACTCCATTTGTGCCCCACAGGTGCCAAGCTATTTACAGCACCTCTGCATGACACCCTCCTGCTCTGTTTTTAAAAGCTATAATATTAGCAAAAACTGCTGCAACTTAGTGGCATACAAAAAGTGGCTGTTGTACTCCATTTGTGCCCCACAGGTGCCAAGCTATTTACAGCACCTCTACATGACACCCTCCTGCTCTGTTTTTAAAAGCTATAATAATAGCAAAAACTGCTGCAACTTAGTGGCATACAAAAAGTGGCTGTTGTACTCCATTTGTGCCCCACAAGTGCCAAGCTATTTACAGCACCTCTGCATGGCACCCTCCTGCTCTGTTTTTAAAAGCTATAATAATAGCAAAAACTGCTGCAACTTAGTGGCATACAAAAAGTGGCTGTTGGACTCCATTTGTGCCCCACAGGTGGCAAGCTATTTACAGCACCTCTGGATGACACCCTCCTGCTCTGTTTTTAAAAGCTATAATAATAGCAAAAACTGCTGCAACTTAGTGGCATACAAAAAGTGGCTGTTGTACTCCATTTGTGCCCCACAGGTGCCAAGCTATTTACAGCATCTCTACATGACACCCTCCTGCTCTGTTTTTAAAAGCTATAATAATAGCAAAAACTGCTGCAACTTAGTGGCATACAAAAAGTGGCTGTTGTACTCCATTTGTGCCCCACAGGTGCCAAGCTATTTACAGCACCTCTGCATGACACCCTCCTGCTCTGTTTTTAAAAGCTATAATAATAGCAAAAACTGCTGCAACTTAATGGCATAGAAAAAGTGGCTGTTGTACTCCATTTGTGCCCCACAGGTGCCAAGCTATTTAAAGCACCTCTGCATGGCACCCTCCTGCTCTGTTTTTAAAAGCTATAATAATAGCAAAAAGTGCTGCAACTTAGTGGCATACAAAAAGTGGCTGTTGTACTCCATTTGTGCCCCACAGGTGCCAAGCTATTTACAGCACCTCTGCATGACACCCTCCTGCTCTGTTTTTAAAAGCTATAATATTAGCAAAAACTGCTGCAACTTAGTGGCATACAAAAAGTGGCTGTTGGACTCCATTTGTGCCCCACAGGTGGCAAGCTATTTACAGCACCTCTGCATGACACCCTCCTGCTCTGTTTTTAAAAGCTATAATAATAGCAAAAACTGCTGCAACTTAGTGGCATACAAAAAGTGGCTGTTGGACTCCATTTGTGCCCCACAGGTGGCAAGCTATTTACAGCACCTCTGCATGACACCCTCCTGCTCTGTTTTTAAAAGCTATAATAATAGCAAAAACTGCTGCAACTTAGTGGCATACAAAAAGTGGCTGTTGTACTCCATTTGTGCCCCACAGGTGCCAAGCTATTTACAGCACCTCTACATGACACCCTCCTGCTCTGTTTTTAAAAGCTATAATAATAACAAAAACTGCTGCAACTTAGTGGCATACAAAAAGTGGCTGTTGTACTCCATTTGTGCCCCACAGGTGCCAAGCTATTTACAGCACCTCTGCATGGCACCCTCCTGCTCTGTTTTTAAAAGCTATAATAATAGCAAAAACTGCTGCAACTTAGTGGCATACAAAAAGTGGCTGTTGGACTCCATTTGTGCCCCACAGGTGGCAAGCTATTTACAGCACCTCTGGATGACACCCTCCTGCTCTGTTTTTAAAAGCTATAATAATAGCAAAAAACTGCTGCAACTTAGTGGCATACAAAAAGTGGCTGTTGTACTCCATTTGTGCCCCACAGGTGCCAAGCTATTTACAGCACCTCTACATGACACCCTCCTGCTCTGTTTTTAAAAGCTATAATAATAGCAAAAACTGCTGCAACTTAGTGGCATACAAAAAGTGGCTGTTGTACTCCATTTGTGCCCCACAGGTGCCAAGCTATTTACAGCACCTCTGCATGACACCCTCCTGCTCTGTTTTTAAAAGCTATAATAATAGCAAAAACTGCTGCAACTTAATGGCATAGAAAAAGTGGCTGTTGTACTCCATTTGTGCCCCACAGGTGCCAAGCTATTTACAGCACCTCTGCATGGCACCCTCCTGCTCTGTTTTTAAAAGCTATAATAATAGCAAAAACTGCTGCAACTTAGTGGCATACAAAAAGTGGCTGTTGGACTCCATTTGTGCCCCACAGGTGGCAAGCTATTTACAGCACCTCTGGATGACACCCTCCTGCTCTGTTTTTAAAAGCTATAATAATAGCAAAAACTGCTGCAACTTAGTGGCATACAAAAAGTGGCTGTTGTACTCCATTTGTGCCCCACAGGTGCCAAGCTATTTACAGCATCTCTACATGACACCCTCCTGCTCTGTTTTTAAAAGCTATAATAATAGCAAAAACTGCTGCAACTTAGTGGCATACAAAAAGTGGCTGTTGGACTCCATTTGTGCCCCACAGGTGGCAAGCTATTTACAGCACCTCTGGATGACACCCTCCTGCTCTGTTTTTAAAAGCTATAATAATAGCAAAAAACTGCTGCAACTTAGTGGCATACAAAAAGTGGCTGTTGTACTCCATTTGTGCCCCACAGGTGCCAAGCTATTTACAGCACCTCTACATGACACCCTCCTGCTCTGTTTTTAAAAGCTATAATATTAGCAAAAACTGCTGCAACTTAGTGGCATACAAAAAGTGGCTGTTGGACTCCATTTGTGCCCCACAGGTGGCAAGCTATTTACAGCACCTCTGCATGACACCCTCCTGCTCTGTTTTTAAAAGCTATAATAATAGCAAAAACTGCTGCAACTTAGTGGCATACAAAAAGTGGCTGTTGGACTCCATTTGTGCCCCACAGGTGGCAAGCTATTTACAGCACCTCTGCATGACACCCTCCTGCTCTGTTTTTAAAAGCTATAATAATAACAAAAACTGCTGCAACTTAGTGGCATACAAAAAGTGGCTGTTGTACTCCATTTGTGCCCCACAGGTGCCAAGCTATTTACAGCACCTCTGCATGGTACCCTCCTGCTCTGTTTTTAAAAGCTATAATAATAGCAAAAAGTGCTGCAACTTAGTGGCATACAAAAAGTGGCTGTTGTACTCCATTTGTGCCCCACAGGTGCCAAGCTATTTACAGCACCTCTGCATGACACCCTCCTGCTCTGTTTTTAAAAGCTATAATATTAGCAAAAACTGCTGCAACTTAGTGGCATACAAAAAGTGGCTGTTGGACTCCATTTGTGCCCCACAGGTGGCAAGCTATTTACAGCACCTCTGCATGACACCCTCCTGCTCTGTTTTTAAAAGCTACAATAATAGCAAAAACTGCTGCAACTTAGTGGCATACAAAAAGTGGCTGTTGTACTCCATTTGTGCCCCACAGGTGCCAAGCTATTTACAGCACCTCTGCATAACACCCTCCTGCTCTGTTTTTAAAAGCTATAATAATAGCAAAAACTGCTGCAACTTAGTGGCATACAAAAAGTGGCTGTTGTACTCCATTTGTGCCCCACAGGTGCCAAGCTATTTACAGCACCTCTGCATAACACCCTCCTGCTCTGTTTTTAAAAGCTATAATAATAGCAAAAACTGCTGCAACTTAGTGGCATACAAAAAGTGGCTGTTGTACTCCATTTGTGCCCCACAGGTGCCAAGCTATTTACAGCGCCTCTGCATAACACCCTCCTGCTCTGTTTTTAAAAGCTATAATAATAGCAAAAACTGCTGCAACTTAATGGCATACAAAAAGTGGCTGTTGTACTCCATTTGTGCCCCACAGGTGCCAAGCTATTTACAGCACCTCTGCATGACACACTCCACCTCTGCATGACAGCCTCCTGCTCTGTTTTTAAAAGCTATAATAATAGCAAAAACTGCTGCAACTTAGTGGCATACAAAAAGTGGCTGTGGTACTCCATTTGTGCCCCACAGGTGCCAAGCTATTTACAGCACCT
Source organism: Anomaloglossus baeobatrachus (assembly GCF_048569485.1). NCBI lineage: Eukaryota > Metazoa > Chordata > Amphibia > Anura > Aromobatidae > Anomaloglossus > Anomaloglossus baeobatrachus. The sequence goes on from NC_134358.1 coordinate 417,632,569, forward strand.
CTGCATGACACCCTCCTGCTCTGTTTTTAAAAGCTATAATAATAGCAAAAACTGCTGCAACTTAGTGGCATACAAAAAGTGGCTGTTGTACTCCATTTGTGCCCCACAGGTGCCAAGCTATTTACAGCACCTCTGCATGACACCCTCCTGCTCTGTTTTTAAAAGCTATAATAATAGCAAAAACTGCTGCAACTTAGTGGCATACAAAAAGTGGCTGTTGTACTCTATTTGTGCCCCACATGTGCCAAGCTATTTACAGCACCTCTGCATAACACCCTCCTGCTCTGTTTTTAAAAGCTATAATAATAGCAAAAACTGCTGCAACTTAATGGCATACAAAAAGTGGCTGTTGTACTCCATTTGTGCCCTACAGGTGCCAAGCTATTTACAGCACCTCTACATGACACACTCCACCTCTGCATGACAGCCTCCTGCTCTGTTTTTAAATGCTATAATAATAGCAAAAACTGCTGCAACTTAGTGGCATACAAAAAGTGGCTGTTGTACTCCATTTGTGCCCCACAGGTGCCAAGCTATTTACAGCACCTCTGCATGACACCCTCCTGCTCTGTTTTTAAAAGCTATAATAATAGTAAAAACTGCTGCAACTTAGTGGCATACAAAAAGTGGCTGTTGTACTCCATTTGTGCCCCACAGGTGCCAAGCTATTTACAGCACCTCTGCATGGCACCCTCCTGCTCTGTTTTTAAAAGCTATAATAATAGCAAAAACTGCTGCAACTTAGTGGCATACAAAAAGTGGCTGTTGTACTCCATTTGTGCCCCACAGGTGCCAAGCTATTTACAGCACCTCTGCATGACACCCTCCTGCTCTGTTTTTAAAAGATATAATAATAGCAAAAACTGCTGCAACTTAGTGGCATACAAAAAGTGGCTGTTGTACTCCATTTGTGCCCCACAGGTGCCAAGCTATTTACAGCACCTCTGCATGACACCCTCCTGCTCTGTTTTTAAAAGCTATAATAATAGCAAAAACTGCTGCAACTTAGTGGCATACAAAAAGTGGCTGTTGTACTCCATTTGTGCCCCACAGGTGCCAAGCTATTTACAGCACCTCTGCATGACACCCTCCTGCTCTGTTTTTAAAAGCTATAATAATAGCAAAAACTGCTGCAACTTAGTGGCATACAAAAAGTGGCTGTTGGACTTCTGTATTGTCCCACTAGTGCAAAGATATTTGCAGCACCTCTGCCTGCATTGCACACTCAAACTCATTGTTACTTACTAAGACATTATAATACCAAAAATTGAGTAAACTTAGTGGCATACAAGAAGTGGCGGTTGTACTCTATTAGTGCCCCACTGGTGCAAATCTATGTGCAGCACCTCTGCATGACACCCTCCTACTCTGTTTTTAATAAGCTATAATGATAGCAAAAAATACTGCCATTTAGTGGCATCATAGAACTGGATGTTGTATTCCATTATTGTCCCATTGGTGCCAAGCTATTTCTAGCACCTGTGCAGGACACCCTCATGCACATTTTGCTACGCTAATGTTATAGCAAACTCAGGGAATTCATTGCTGCATTTGATAATTCGGAGGGATAGAAAGTGAGGCTTCCTTTAGCTTTTCCTTCTGTTCATAGACAGCATCTCCAAGTCCACACCCGAAGAGCAATTTCTCCTCCACGTCTAAGTGTGGAGAGACAGCTAGTGCACATGCGTGTGCCGAAGTACCCCAGCTGCAGCCTAACTACAGTGTTTCGCCTAGTGAGTATGCTCAGCCTGACTGTGCCATTCCTGAGGCTAAGTCTTCATTTCGGGATACAGCGCATGCTCCCACACTTAGTGCGAAAAGCCTCTTTGCACAGGTACTTGCATTCCGTGCCGGGTCTAAGTCCTGTTTTGTGCCTAGACACCATGCTAAAGCTGATAGTCTTTTTCAGAGACTGTATTTCATGAAACTGAGCATGCTCAGGCACTTACTGCATCAGAGACTAGGTCCGGTAATGAACTCTTTGGCCCTGCCCCTGATGTGGGGGGCCCATATAGACCACAGGGCATCAGGTGTCCTGACGATGTGGCTAGGCCACTCCCAAAGGGCTTGCAGAGGCCCGCCCCTATGACTTGTCACCTCATTATTGATGGTCAGACGATAACTGGTGAGGTGTTTGTGTCGTGGCAGCCATGAGGTCATTATTGAAGTTTCAGTTCCAAATAGGACGCTAGTTATGCCACTCATGACGTGTCACTCCGCTTTTGTCTCCAGGAGGTGCATTGTGGTCCACCCTGGTTTGGGGCGGACCAAGATTATAAAACGGGCTGGAGCCAACAAGGAGGTGCGCAGTCTTCTATTATGCTCCGAAAGAGCACACCTCCATGTGTTGAACCCATTGCGGCTTTAGGCCAGAGGTAGGAAGGGATCGGGCGTCGATGCAGGCCGCCACCACAGTTGGTAACGCATAACGGTTAAGACCAGCTCCTGTCCTACAAGTTCTGCTTGTGCAGCCCAGTGGCATTAACAGGCCTGCTGCTGCTGATGCGCTTGCTGTCCACAGGTGTTGCCCCAATGCACACGGTCAGCATACTGAATGGCCCCTGTGATGTTAACAGGGAGTTCCTGGGCTGGGTGGGCGTGTGGACCCTGTGACGCTAACAGGGCTCCCAGTCTCCAGATCCGAGTGGCGTCTAACTCGGTTCAGGCTACTATTAGTTTCATAGCCACACAGCTCTGTATCCTCCACCTAACCTTCCAGTTGCCAACCTCTCCTTTTCCATCTGGGAGCACGGTGGACATTGACTGCTGATGGGGATATATACCTTTCTCTTTCTTTTCTTATTAATTTTCGTTATATAGCGGTAACATAGTATATACCACCTTATCCAAATCTGCCAGTCCCACCGTAACAGATGGTGTTTCTTCATCAAATGTTACTTTTCCTTAACCAACAAACCCACAGACAAAAACTTTTTTCCCCTTTCCAACACACCTGTTCCCCTTTCCACCAGCATCTGTCCTTTTTCAACTCATTTGGTATATGACCAAAAGTGCAACTCTGCAGGGACACCGTACTCAATGCCGTCTCAGCACAGCAGCCAGCCCTTGGTCCCTCAGATGTGGACAAGTAAAAGACCATTTCCTCCTATCCATGACAAAGCGTTGAGATTCACTCCGTGCAGCACTGGTGTTTACTGATAAAAGCAGATCTAAGGGTATGTGCGCACGTTGCTTTTTACCTGCTTTTTACCTGCTTTTTTGCTGCTTTTTCTTCTGCGCTGTTTAATGCCAAAATGCATGTGTTCTTCTATTCAAGCAAAGTCTATGGGAATTTGGGTTTCTTGTTCACACTATGTTGTTCAAAATGCTGCCTTTTTGTGGCAGAACTTTGGTCAAAAACTCAGCTTTGCAGTGCAAAACCCAAATGGCAAAAACAATTGACATGTTGCTTCTTTGAAAAGCTGAGTTTTTGACCAAAGTTCTGCCACAAAAAGGCAGCATTTTGAACAACATAGTGTGAACAAGAAACCCAAATTCCCATAGACTTTGCTTGAATAGAAGAACACATCCATTTTGGCATTAAACAGTGCAGAAGAAAAAGCAGCAAAAAAGCAGGTAAAAAGCAGGTAAAAAGCAACGTGCGCACATACCCTAAGAATCCGTACCACCTTCTGCAGATACTCCTGTATACGTGCGTCCCTTTCTATGGCAGGAACTATTTAGCCAAATTTGGTCTTGTACCGAGGATCTAACAGCGTGGCAACCCAGTAGTTAGCATTACTTCGAAGTCGTAGAATCCGAGGGTCATGTTGTAGGTAGTGCAGCAAGAAGGCGCTCATGTGTCTTGTGCATCCAGGAGGACCAAGTCCTTGGTTTGTTGGTGGCAGAGAGGTGAGAATCGTGCCTCCTTCCTCTGCCCTCTCCCCCCAACCTCGCACAACCGAAATGTGAGCAAGCTCTCACACATCTGCTGAGTCTTCCATGCCCATCGCAAGTTCGTCCTCCATTTCTTCATGGGCTCCTGCACCTTCCTCAACAATTTTTGCTGATACTATGCGCCCTTGTTAATCCCTATCCCCCACCATGACTGCCGCCTAGGTGCCGCTCACCGTATGGACCTTGTACATCTTATTATCCCTTCTGCATATGACTCCTCCTGTACTTCCTCCCCTTCCTCTTGGACCAACACCTGACTCCGAATAATGCTTACAGTGTGCTCCATCTTGTAGATGACCAGAATTGTCACGCTGAGAATGGCATCGCTAGTGCTAAACATCTTCGTCGACATTTGTAAACTGTGTAGCAGGGTGCATAGGTCCTTGATCTGACACCACTCCAGCAGCGTGATCTGCACCACCTCTGGATCAAGTTAGCCCAGGGTATACCTCATACAGTATTTCAGCAGGGATCTGCGGTGCTGCCACAGACGCTGCAACATGTGCAGATTCCAATTCCTGCGTGACGGAACATAGCATTTCCGGCGTTTAACCGCCAGACCTTAAGACTTCAGGAGCGATGAAAGTTGTTGAGCTGCTGGGTGCGAAGGATGAAAGTGAGCACATAGCAGCGTGCCCGCTGCACAAGGCCATGTAGGCCGGGATGGTATTTTAAAAATTGCTGGAGAATCAGATTCAACACATGAGCCATACAAGGCACGTGTATCACATTGCCCTGACGAAGGGCCGCAGACAGGTTTGCATCATTGACGCACACGGCTGTTAAGTCTACAATGTAGTCCACTCAATCAATTTGTACTCCGGTCGCCAGGTGACAACGTGTTCCTTTCGTGCATAGTGCTTATGATGGAAAAGGAGTCGATGCCTGCGGCGCAGGTGGACGCAGGTTATGGTCACCCACTGAGTTGCGTTACTTTGACAGATACAGAACCACAGGCTGAATGTAGGTGGTGGGTATCTCACAGATGAAGTACCATCATTCAGCTATAACCAATGGGAAGACACCACACCCTTTTTTAGGCCCCTCCTGTCTGCAGACCACTGCCAGACAAAGCTATGAACCTCTTGTTACTGTTACCCCCAGTTCAGTTTTATGAGTTTGTGTGCTTGTTACCTGACTACTTTTCCTGCTTGCTGTTTATGTACCTCGTTGGCCGATCCGCATTTCACCTCTGCTTGTTTTCTGATTAAGTCCTGGCCATCCCATTCTGTTCCTCTTCCTCAGTTAATGTTTTTGACCCTGCATGACTACTATTCTCTGGAACTGCAGCCTTCCACAGGTATTGATCAACTTGGGCCGTGTGTAATTCCAAATCACTGTATAGGGATTAAAGGGTTTCAGGGTTCTGGGTGTCCAGCTTGGTGAGTGGCTTGCCTCTAGCCTATCCTTTACAGCCCATCTGAGTGTGTCGATCCAGGCAGGCGTTACACCGTGCCCTCTGCAGAAGGCCATGTAGGCCGGGATAGTGTTTTAAAAATTGCTGGATAACCAGGTTCAACACGTGAGCCATACAAGGCACGTGTGCCACATTGCCCTGATAAGGGTCGCAGACTGGTTTGCATCATTGTCGCACCCGACCTTCCCTGGCTGCTGGCTGAGTGGAGACAACCATTGATGAAACTCGGTCTCACTCTCCAGAGCTAACCGTCCACAGTTCCTCAGCGGTGTCTCACATTTCCCCTACATTTCAAAGTAAACATTTGACCACCTGATGGCCTTGAGCTCTGCTGCCAGCATAGTAAGTAGTTGTGTGGGATTCCTTGGGCGCAGTTACAACGCGGGTGGCCTGACCACACAGGGTTTGGGCCCAGGTGGAGGACCCACACGAGGTTGAGGAGGCAGAAGCAGTGGAGGAACTTGTACATACAGATGAAGGATTGACACACAAGTCGTGTGGACGGCAAGACTTGTACAGCAAACCCTTCTCAATCTCTCACCATAGTTACCCAGTGCCCAGTCAGCAACATGTAACTCTCCTGTCCATGCTTACTGGTCCAAGTATCTGTGGTGAAATGCACCCTGTCACACACAGAGTTTCTCAAGGAATCGGTGAGGTTGTGTGCGACCTGCTGTGGTAGCGCGGGCACGACTTTCTTGGAGAAGGAGTGACGACTGGCCATCGGCTCTTGGGGCACTGCAATGGGCATAAGGTTACGAAAATCCTCGATCTCAAAAGGGTGTAAAGGCAGCCTTTCTGTTGCCAAAAAGTTGCAGATGATGAAACTCAACCTCTTAGGCATGTCATGCCCTTCGAAAATCATGTAAAACACAGCGAGGGGACTCCAACCACAGTCTCCCTCGTTGCCACTAATTGTGCCACACACCCCACTTGACTGGCATCAGTTGACCCCCCTTTTGAAAAAGAAAAAGATGCTTTGCATGAAGCACTCTCAAAAATACGCGTGCCTTTCGCCTCCCCTGGCTGACCCAGGGGAAGAAAAGTCCTCTGAGAGCCATGTCCACATTGTCAGTTGACAGACACGTGTGCTCATCTGCCAGCAGACCCCCAGCAGCACTGAAGACAGGTTCCGAGAGAACGCTGGCTGCAGGACACGACAGGATCCCCAAGGCGTACGTGGCGAGCTCAGGCAATTTATCCAGATTGGAAGCCTAAAATGAGCAGGGCTCAAGTTGCACAGTAATGGCATCGATGTTTCCTTGCATATACTCATATATCTGTGTCTCCTCCTCTTTTTCCTTGTCCAGCTGTTTTGTTTTCGCATGAGTATATGTCCTTGTCACTTTCCCATGTGTTTGTGTTGTGTTGTGAGTTGTTTATCACCTTTTGGACACCTTTGAGGGTGTTTTCTAGGTGTTTTTATGTGTTTGTGATTGCCTGCCATTGTTTCCTATGCAGTTCGAGTTCGGTTCGTCGAACGTTCGACGAACCGAACTCGAACGGGAGCTCCGTTCGGCGAACCGACCTCGAGCTGAACCGCGACCGGTTAACTCATCTCTACTGGAGACTGAGTTTAATAAATGGTTGTCTCCACTCAACTTGCAGCCTGGTAAGGCCGTGTGCGACAATGCTGCAATCCTGGGTGCGGCCCTTTGCCTGGGCAAGGTGACACACTTGCCTTGTATGGCTCACGTGTTGATCCTTGTTGTGCAGCAATTTTTAACACACTATCCCGGCCTAGATGGCCTTATGAACAGGGCACAAAAACTGTCTGCTCACTTCCGCCGTTCAACCACCGCTGCTGAGCGACTTGCATCGCTCCAAAAGTCTTTTGGCCTGCCAGTTCATCGCCTGAAATGCGATGTACCGACACGCAGGAATTCGACTCTCCACATGTTACAGCAACTGTGGCAGCACCGTCGAGCCCTGGTGCAATACATCACAACATATAGCCTGGGCCAACGAGATGCAGAGGTGGGGCAGATCACCCTGATGGAGTGGTCTCAGATCAAGGACCTTTGCACCCTTCTGCACAGTTTTGACATGGCGACGAATATGTTTAGCGCTGACAATGCCATTATCAGCATGACAATTCCAGCCATTTACATATTGGAGCACACGCTAAACACTATTCGGAGTCAGGGGGTGGGACAACAGGAAGGGGAGGAACTGCAGGATGATTCATAAGTGCAAGACACAACAACATCACCAAGGTCCAGACGTTCAGCATCACCAACGCGGCAGGCATGGGACCATAGGGGACTCGGATCAACAAGGGCGCATAGTAGCAGGCAAAATGTTGAGGAAGGTGCAGTAGAACATGAAGAAATGGAGGACAAACTGTCCATGGACATGGAAGACTCAGCGGATGAGGGAGACCTTGGTCAAGTTTCTCTTGAAAGAGGTTGGGGGGAGATGTCAGAGGAAGAAAGAACGGTTAGCAGCTCTATGCCACAAACACAGCGTGGACTTGTTCCGCATGGCTGCGCAAGACACATGAGCGCCTTCTGGCTGCACTACCCCCAACATGACCCTCATATTGTCAAAATTAGAAGTGATGATGACTAGTGGCTTGTCACACTATTAGATCCCCGGTACAAGTCCAAATTTTGTGACATAATTCCAGCCATAGAAAGGGACGCACGTATGCAGGAGTATCAGCACAAGCTGTTACTCGATCTGAGCTCGGCTTTTCCACCAAACAACCGTGGTGCACAGAGTGAATCTCCCAGTTGTAACTTGACCAACATGGGACGGTCTCGTCATCTTCAACAGTCTACCCGTACCAGTAGCACCGTATCTGGTGCTGGTAACAGCAATTTTATTGAATCTTTTCATAATTTTTTTAGACCCTCCTTTGCAAGGCCACCAGAGACAAGTCTGACACATAGTCAATGGCGGGAGAGGATGATACAGGAGTATCTCCAAATGAACATCGATGCCATGACTTTGCAAATGGAGCCTTGCTCATTTTGGGCTTCAAATCTTGAAAAAGGTCAGAGCTCTGCACTTACGCCTTGGAGATTTTGTCGTGTCCAGCTGCCAGCGTTGTCTCTGAACGTGTCTTCAGTGCTGCTGGGTGTGTGCTGACAGATAAGCGCACGCGTCTGTCCAGTGACAATGTGGACAGACTAACGTTCATCAAAATGAACAAGTCATGGATCCACAAGGAATTTACTACCCCTGTGTCATGCTGTAGAGAGTAAATGCTTGTGGATTTTGTGCTTGATGCAAATCTACCTGTGAAGTGTACAACTGGGGCACAAGTGCTGCCACTGAAGGGGTGGGTGTGCGTGGGGCCCAATTTTTGGAAAAAAGGGAGACTCCGCTTGGAGTAACCCTTGCTTACAGTGTTTTTAAAAATGATCCAAGATGAACAGAGCTGGGATCAGGAAAGACTTAGCTACCCACCCCGGTGTCATCCTGGGGACGGTTAAGGATGGCGTATTTTTGAATGTGCTTGATGCAAATCTACCTGTGAAGTGTACAACTGGACAACAAGTGCTGCCACTGAAGTGGTGTCTGTGTGGCCCAATTTTTCGCAGAACCGAACTCGAACGAGACCTCTGTTCGGCGAACCGAACTCGAGCCGAATCGCGACCAGTTCGCTCATCTCTAGACCCTACATCTTTTTTCCTTTTCTATTTTGATATCCAGCCTTGGTAAAGCTCACAAGTGGGAGCTGCAGCCTGCAGCTGTTGTTTCACCTGCTCTGGCTCTCAAAATATGGCAGGAGCATATATAATTTTTTCTAAGTATTAATATTTTTTACTTCTTTTTATATTACCATACAGAAAACTGCCTATTTTTCAAGCACCACTGTATATCTTTTTTATTGTTACGAATTTGTAAAGTCAAACATCAGTTCATTAAATTGGCAAAAATAATTTTAAAGTAGTTTCAGGGCGTGTATTGTTCTAATAAAAAGCCCTATTGTAGTGGGATAGTCACAGTTAAATAAAAGAAACAAACACTTCATAGAAATTCCTTCTAGTTTGAAGAGTTCACACATCACAGATTTTAATAATAGAATTTCCGTGAATATTGTTTATTGTGTTGTAGAAAGAATATCATCATATCATACTTTTGGTATTTTCTAAATCTGTATAATCTACATAAACATTACGCCACATAAGACGTTTTTAAACGTTATGGAATAGCAATTTAAAATTTTATAATCCTTATTTAACCTATCAAGCTGAGCTTGCCAGCAAAATTGGTATACAGGACTACTTTGTCCAAAAAGTCCCAATAAAATATACACCGTGGGATTAATTCAATTCTATGCTTTATAGCCAATATAACCAAATATTACAGCCTACATGTTCTTACCCTGGAAACGGTTCAGTATTCTAGTGAGCTGTAATTACTAGTGGTGAATAATACAACTCTGTGGGCACTTTTACAAGTTAACTTTTTTACTCTTGCAATTATTGCCCTTAGCAGTCAAGCTGGTTTTACAAAAGCTAAACTGCAGTTTTTCTAGTCTGCTGTGTGTTGCATCCTAGCATTGCTAATGTGGATTTCATCCAATTTTACATTATTGGGCTAGGGTTGTTTATAATTTATTAAGCCAACAGGATGTTGTTTGAATTTCACAGGCTTTGTTTTTCTTGCAAAGCACAGCAAAGCATTTATCAGACTCGTGCTAACTAAATAAACTCACCATAGTTATATTTTATACAGAATACTATGAAATCAATGAAGTTTACAGACTACAAAATTTCCAAAAATTAAATTTGCAATGTATCATTTAGATGGGAATCACAAGTACTCTAAGGCTGTGTCCGCACTTTGCGTCGTCCTACTTGCAGTTCAAAACGCACCCTCTGGCAGTAATTGATTTTGCCAAAGTTGCTTTTGGCCACAAAATAGCGCTAAAAACGCATGCGTATTTACCGCGTTTTAGATGCGTTTTTTGCACTTTTTACATGCTTTTCCATTGCGTTTTGAAAGATGCGTTTTGAACATAAAGACACTGCTAAATAAAGTTTAAATAGTCAAACACAATGAAAAAGGGGGAAAAAAGGAACACATATAATTATTTAAATGATAAAGAAAATAGTTATATTTAATAGAATTATAGCGGTTTTTTTACTATTTAGCGGTAAATTAGCATTACATTTATATTTTTCATTAATTTAATTGTCGGACTATGTGTGTGTGTAAAGGGACATATTATTCCATTATTTTTAAGTCAGAAAAGAAGGCATTTTGGAAGTCCAAAACGTCTTGTTTTTGCAGCTAAAAAGCAGGTTAAACGCTAGAATTTTGATATTTCTTGCTTTTTACTACTTTTCATTGACTTCAATGTTAGCAAAATGCAGCCCAAATGGCAAAAACAATTGACATGCTGCTTCTTTGAACGCATGGTTTTTGCCACAAGATATGCAAATTAAACGCTGCGTTTGGAAACGCAAAGTGCGGACTAGAAATCCCCATTTTCCATAGACTTTGCTGTAAAATCAAAAATAATGCATTTTGGCATGAAATCGCTGCAGTTCAAAACGGACCTAAAAAGCACCTGACATGCAGATGGAAACGGAAAGTGCGCACATAGCCTAAATCCTTTAATTGCCTGAAAAAGATATGTTACAGTCTGAGTTCCCATTTCGAGCTTTGTAATGTAAAAGCAGCCTTAGAAATGTAATCCGTGGTAACCAATAGCCCATTTAGCAAAAAAATCTGACTTTTCTGCCTTTTTAATATGTAAATATGTTTAAAAATATCCATTTTTGATGTCAGATATGTCTTGTTGGTGGTGATAATCAAAAAGGAAAAAGCTGTTTTTTACAAGTAGAGGCCCGAAATTGTCCATCTTATGAAGCAGCAAGAGGTTTGGTACTTGTTTAATGAAGACGACACTATAGTATTTTAAGAAGCCTACCAAAAATTATCCTTTTGGGATTAATTATAGATTCAGTTTAAAAGAGAAGAAGCAATGGCTTTTCAACAAGCTGTATAAAAAGTAGGTCTGCATCTTGGAATTAGCAACAAGTTTTCTATTTTCCAGATGAAGAAACAATGGCTTTTTATCATTCAGTCCAAAAATTATTCAATTTTTTTGGGAGCAGAATCAGGTTTGCTGTTTTGAAAGTGAGAACGCAATGGCTTCTTATCCCCTACCCAACATGGCTAATTTCCATTGCATTTTTGCTTTATTCCTTCCTTTATTCCAAGAGCCATATGTTTTTTGAGTTTTCTGCCCACATTGACTTAGGAAGGTTTTTTTTTGCAGGATGACTTGTACTTTTGAATGAATCTACTAATTTTACCACATAATGTACCGGAAAATGGGCAAAAAAATCCAAGTACAATGAAATTGCATTATGACATTGTTTGGTGAATTATGTTTAGTGCATAAAATATGAGATTAAAAAAAAAAAGAACTGCCATTTAGATTTTATTCATCAGTATCATTACAGAGATACCAAATATGTCAAGATTTGTTCATTATTTTAGTGGTGAAAAAATATCAGAGATCTGTAAAAAGAAAGTTTTTATTGTGTCACTATATTCTGAGACATGTAACATTTCCATTTATTGGTTGATAGTGCTGTGTGAGGGTTTATTTTTCGCAGAGTATTACAATATTTTTATTTATACTATTTTGGGATAGATAGATTTTTTTGCAGTGTTCAGGTGATCAAACATGCAATTTTGCCATTTTTATTTTTTTCTGTTTAAATGTTTATCAATCTGTTTTTTTCTTTAGATTTTGATAGATCAGACTCAAGAAATGCAGCAATACCACAAATGTGTTTTTTTTCCAATCTTTTATTATCTTTCTTTTTAATGGGTGGAAAAGGTGGTTGATTTGAACTTTTTTCAACTTTTTTTTCTACTGCATTTAGAGCTGTGATCATCTATTCACTTGTAATATATACAGCAATGCCATTGTACTGCTGCTTACAGAACCATCGTCTCCTTTGAAGCCAAGCTACAGGCTGGGTTTTAAAGGAGCTTCATGATGACTGGCATGAATGTCTTCAACAGATCCAAGCTATCATAGCATAGCAATTTATTGTCATACGACAATGGATCCAGCAGCAACTACACAGTGCAAGGCCAGCAGTGGTAGCTCTGTCAGCAGCAGTACACTGTGGTTAGGTTAAATATGTGTGGCTGGATAATGATAGGATAGGATGAAGCAGGCAAGGAGATTTGTTCAGCACTTTCAGCCATGGCAGTGTCAGTATAGTATAACTATAAATTATAATGAACAGGCTGGGAATGTATAGCTGGCGTGGCTGTCTATAGGAAGAAGCAGTGTCAGGAGCAGCACAGTATAGAATATAGAATATATTTTAAATAAAAATATTTTAGAGTAGGACTGCCCCAAAGAAAATTGCCGTGAAGTGGCTGGGTAGCTCAAGAAATTGCAATTTGTTGCCAAAAATCTCAAATTTTAAAATAGTACAGTTTAGAATTTTTAGTGTAGTGCACATCTTATAATACATGCCATTTTGAGTTTAGTTGGCTTTCTTGTTTTTTCTTCAGTATAGAATATGGCAGAAATGGAGATATCTGGCTTTATACAGTAAGCAATTACAGCCCTGGGAGCAGCAGAACAGCATAGATACAGTATACTATGATGAAAAGGCAGGAGATACGGGTGTGCTCATGTCCATTAGAGAGGAGGCAGAGGAGGTGTTGGGAAGGAGATAGTAAATCACTGTATGGCAGTAGAACCAGACATAGCACCCAATATTGGAGGAATCACCAATAGTGATGATAATGAACATTAATTTCAAATATGCTGAATGTTCCTCAAAAAATCAATTTGAATTAAAACATTTTAAATTAGAATTTTTTTTACCAAATTGCAATACTGCAAAGCCTCTAATGGCCCCCAAAATACTCTCCATGCACAATTTTTAGCCAATTTTACATTTTGATTACTAATTTTACCACTGAGCAACTAGACTTATCTTGGTTAACCCAAAAGGTTAATAAACATGAAACTTTAAAGAAAGAAAAAGTGAGGTTGTATCATTCTTAATTATCTGTGTGCATAATTATTAGGTAGGTATTAGTGTGCAGAATTATCAGGTATCTAAATGAAAAACATAAATGTTCACATCTCAACTGTTTATTTTTCACCTGTTAAAGTGAGAATAATAACCAAAGAACTCAAAATGTACAAAAATATATTTCTGTTATTCCAGCCCAGGATGCTTTCACTACATCCCACAACTTATTTGCCTTGGTTGGCTTTGCCTCAAAAATTACATTTTTTATGTCACCCCACAAGTGCTCTATTGAAATAAGGTCCGGGGATTGTGCTGGCCACTCCATAACCTCAATTTTGTTGGACTGGAACCAAGATTTTGCTAATTTACTGGTGTGTTTAGGGTTGTTGTCTTGTTGAAATACCCGTTTCAATGGCATTTCCTCTTACACATAAGGCAACATGACCTCTTCAAGTATTTTGATATATGCAAACCGGTCAATGATCCCTGGTATGGAGTAAATAGACCCGGCATCATAGTAAGAGAAACATGCCCATATCATGATGTTGCACCACCATGCTTCATGATCTTCAGAGTGTACTGTGGCTTGAATTCAGAGTTTGGGGGTCATCTGAAAAACTGTCTGTGGCTCTTGAACACAAAAAGAACAATTTTCTTTCATCAGTGCACAAAATGTTTCTCTATTCCTCTTTAACACATTTGATGTGTTCTTTGGCAAATTGTATCTTCTTCAATTTATGTCTTTTTTTTTAACTGTGGAAGTTTTCGGGACCTTCTTGATAATAAATTAGCTTCACACAGGCGTCTTCTAACTATCGCAGTGCTCACAGGTAACTTCTATTGTTGATCATCCTGGAGCTGTTCATTGCCTGATCATTTGCCATTCTGGCAATCCATTGATCCATTCAAATAGGAGTCTTCCGTTTTCTTCCACATCGCTCAGATTTTGCTTTCCATGTTAAAGCATTGGAGATCACAGCCTATAAACATTGTATGTACTTCTTTATAAATTTTTACCTCTCCAATCAACTTTTTAAAGAAAGTACGCGGTTCTTTTGAACAATGTCTCAAATGACCCATATTTCTCAGGCTTTCAAGGAGAAATGCTCGCACAACATGTGCTGGCTTCATCCTTCAATAAGGACCACCTGATTCACACCTGTTTCTTCACAGAATCATTGACCTCACTAATTTATATCCACACTGCTATTATTTTGAACACACCGCCTTTCAATTAATTATTCAAATACACAGACTCAAAAAACTTGCAGATCATGAATGCCACGTCTACTGCACCAACTGGTAAATGATTTGACATGTGGTGATATAATTTATACCAAAAACAGTGAATAATCTGATAATCCCGTTAGTCATATTGGACGGCTATTACTTTGAAGGCTACTGTAATGGGGCGCAATATTTTAGTGGTTAAACTTTTCTCATCACTCAACAAAATGTGGAAAGTGTGAAAGTGACAAGAAACTTGGATGTTGTCACAAAAGGAGATTTATTTTATTTAATCGTATGAATGTATAGCTTACCATCATATAAAAATAAACACCAAACAATAGACAATGATTGTAAAATATCAAAAGGATAAAAATCAAAGTTGAATATCAAGATTTTATGTATGCAATAGTATTCTCATTTACAGTTTAGAACTCATTTTTGTCACCATCTCAGGGGGCACTCCTCAAGAATGTGCTGGATAGTTTGACGATCTGCTCCACAGTCACTGGTCGCAGAGTCAAATTTTCCCCATTTATAAATAAAATCTGAACAGACGCCAAAAGGCGACAAAAGGAGATGCAGAAAGGATATGGTTGGCACTCTGGGATGATGGTGCTGCACAGTGATAGGAATGATATCCATACAACAGTGCAAGAAAGGCCATGACTCTCCTTAGTTGCAGTGAAAACATTTTTATTGATATTCAGCAGGTCATATTCAAGGGTACCACACTTTACAAGATGGCCAATGCTTTGGTTCTCCCAGACCTTGATTATGACCTGTTAGGAGTAATGTTGTGGATGTTAGTGAGGGGGAAGATGGAGCATCTCCTGCACTCATCTGCAGCTGTACCCTACTCTCCTAGCCAGTCCAGGTTCCGCACCTGCCACCGAACAGGATACCTGAAACCCTAAAATACCCAGTATTAACCCTGGCTAGTGAGCTGGCAGATGAGAATCACCTGCACTAATACAACAAGAAGGGAATGATAGACACACAGAGGGGGAAAGAATACAAACAACTAACTCCACGGCTGCAGCCAGACTCTAAGACAGCAGATGGGCACAGGACAGTATTGCAGCAGCTCCTTTCACCAAGGTGGCCAAAATAAAATTAATTCTATCAACAGCAATGGTTGCTGGGTATAGCAACTACGTATAGGTGATGGGTGTGGTAACTAAGAAGCTGCACCGGACATGGACTGTTGGAAAGATGCTGGCAATAAAACTGATATTAGCCCTTTCAGCACCAAAGGAAAGAAACACATTTAATATTCTCCAGAGAGAATCAGACTCAGGCCCTGAACCTGTCATAGCTTTCCATATGCAGAGAGACCACAATGAAAGAAAGATTATATGAGAGTCGAGAACATATATTCAGAAAAGAGTATCATATGTACAAAAATACCATAGTTTGTTAAAATAGGAATTATGACAGTAAATAGACAATATATAGGATGTGTATAAATGCTATTGTATCTTTGTTTATTGGTTTGTTAACAGATATTGGTCAGTTAGGACCATGAACTCCTTGCCATAGAGGTATCACTGTAGTGTTTTTAGGGCCCAGACTATTGTCAGCCATTGTTTTTTTATATTGTGCCATATGCCTTTTGTCCCACAGCTTCCAGGAGAGGTAGGCTATCAGGTGTTACTGACTGTTGGCCTCCAATTGGCTGAGTATGGCTCCCAGTTCAGTATGTGATGTGTCTGTTTGAACAATGAACCAGCAGCGGAAGTAGGGAGCAGTCAGGACTGGGTTGTGGGATAGCTCTGAACACTGAGCATTGAGTGTTCCGTGCACCCCGATGCTCGATCGAGTACCGAGCAGTGCTGAGCACACTCGCCCATCTCTTTTTGAGTGCATTTTGGAATAATCCTGAACTGTCACCCGAAAGCCAAATATCCCTAACTTTTTGTGTATAGTGTAGATAATTTTCAGATAAATATTTAAAAAATATTTAGAAAACCAAGTATAATTTCCATCACACTTCACAAATATTTGCTACTTTGTGTTGTTATAGCACATAAAGTCCCATTAAAATAAATGTAAGTTTGTGGGTGTTATTTAAAAATAAAGTGTGGAAAAGTTCATGTGCTATGAATACTTTTTCGATGCACTCTATATAGATATATATTATTAAAATAATATGACAGAAAGATTTTGTTTTCTTTACACAAAACACAAGACTATGACTTACACAGTTCCCTTGTTCCTGATATAGACTGCCCTTCTATTTCACTCAGGGTGATATGTAAGTGAAAAAAATAACACCCACCATTTATTACAATAGTTAATCAAGCATTGCGAATATAATTGAATGTACAAGTGTAGTCATTAGTTAATTAATTACCTTCCTGGAATAATCAGAGTAGTACATGCAGTGATTCACAAATAATATGTAACATAGTAAGGAGAAAGATGTTTGCAGAAGTAAGAAACTTTTTTTTACTTTTAAAGAAGATGTCTAAGCAAGTTTGTATTCTTAAATCTACATACATCAATTATTACAGTATTCTTCCCTTTGTTTTGCTGTAACTTTCATTTATAAAATACAAAATTATAACAAAGTAATGTGTTTTACAGAGAAAAAGGTGATTAAAAATGAAAGAGGATCTATTTTTTTATTATTAATAATAATAATAATAATAATACATACATACATCAATGGTGTTTAATTATGTGAATATGTGTATTTAAGATAGTATTAAAGAAATAATTATCCTATATATATAGATTTTTTTTAGCCACTAGGGGGTGGCTAAAGGGTTTCATTTGCTGATGTACAGAGCAGGACACTCGCAAAGCAAATATGGCACATACAGGCCCCAGGCCCCAGGAGAGTAGGATCAGTCTCCGAACACGTTCCCATGCTGTGGCTACATCATCTGTAAACTGCCTTGCTCCGTTCGGCGAACATTCGACGAACCCCTTCGAACCCCATTGAAAACAATGGCAGGCAAACACAAACACATAAAAACACATTATACATGTACACATACAGTTAATAAACATTGCCATTACACTTACAGGTACCCTTGACGCGTCCTGTACTCTGTCTCCCACAGCTTTTCCTTCCGATAATCGCTGCATCCTCCCGGTAACCAGCACTGATGATAGGACCTTCCGTGATGTCAAAATAGCATGTGACCAGTCATGTGTATTATCTCATTGGCTACAGACTGGTCACATGGCTAGACGTCATGCTAGGTCCTGTCAGTGCATCTCTCTGGTACGCGATGCTCATTCCAGCATCTCCGTGTACTGGCGAGATGCTCTGGCACATGGTCGGCTTCCCTGTTTCTGCATGTGGGCGCTCTTTACAGAGTCAGCCCACATGCAAGGACTGGCTTCCACAGCCGGTGAATTGCGGCACCGGGAATCACGTGATCGCAGCACCATTGCTATAGTAACCACCTGTCAGATTACTTTAGCAACGATGGCAGCGGTGACGTCACCGCTTACAGCCCGCAGCCTCTGCTCACTCTCACTGAGTGATTAGACTGCACGTGAGCAGCAGCATCTTCCTACCATGCAGTGCTGTCTGATGTAGCAGAGCTGCATGGGTTGAAGGAGAAAGAAGACAGAAGACCAGGATCATGGAGGGCTGAGAGTGAGTAATAAACATGGAGTCTCTAAGTGTGTCTGTGTATTAATTTCTATTAAAGTATTTTTTCTCTGTGTGGTGTCTTTATTTTAACCCTTTATTGGAGATTCTTAATGGCCGGGTTAAACTTGCCTGACATTAAGAATCTGTTGCTTAATACTAGCTAGTAAAACAAAGCTAGTATTAACCCATTATTACCCAGCAAGCCACCCGGATTCAGGGCTGCTGGAAGAGTTGGATACAGCGCCAGATGATGGCGCTTCTATGAAAGCGCCATTTTCTGGGGCGGCTGCAGACTGCAATTTGCAGCAGAGGGGCCCAGAAAGCTCAGGCCAACCCGTGCTGCGGATTCCAATCCGCAGGTGCCTAGTTGTACCTAGCTGAACACAAAAATTGGGCGAAGCCCATGTCGTTTTTTTTTTTTTAATTATTTCATGAAATTCAAGAAATAATGAAAAAAAAAGGGCTTCCCTATTTTTTTAGTTCCCAGCCGGGTACAAATAGGCAGCTGGGGATTGGGGGCAGCCGTACCTGTCTGCTGTACCTGGCTAGCATACAAAAATATGGCGAAGCCTATGTAATTTTTTGGGGGGCAAAAAACTCCTGCATACAGTCCTGGATGGAGTATGCTGAGCCTTCTAGTTCTGCAGCTGCTGTCTGCTCTCCTCCATTTACTAGTGAATTGAGCATGCTGAGCCTTGTAGTTCTGCAGCTGCTGTCTGCTCTCCTGCATACACTAGTGAATTGAGCATGCTGAGCCTTGTAGTTCTGCAGCTGCTGCCTGCTCTCCTGCATACACTAGTGAATTGAGCATCCTGAGCCTTGTACTTCTGCAGCTGCTGTCTGCTCTTCTCCATACAGACAGACAGCAGCTGCAGAACTACAAGGCTCAGCACACTCCATCCAGGACTGTATGCAGGAGTTTTTTGACCCCTAAAAAAATTACGTGGGCTTCGCCATGTTTTTGTATGCTAGCCAAGTACAGCACGCAGCTACGGGCTGCCCTCAACCCCCAGCTGCCTATTTGTACCCGGCTGGGAACAAAAAATATAGGGAAGCCCTTTTTTTTATAATTATTTCATGAATTTCATGAAATAATTAAAACAAAAACACGTGGGCTTCGCCCAATTTTTGTGTCCAGCCAGGTACAACTAGGCAGCTGGGGATTGTAATCCGCAGCGCAGGGTGCCCAAGCTTTCTGGGCACCCCTGCTGCGAATTGCAGTCTGCAGCTGCCCCAGAAAATGGCGCTTTCATAGAAGCGCCATCTTCTGGCGCTGTATCCAACTCCTCCAGCTGCCCTGGTGACGGGTGGCTCACTGGGTAATAATGGGGTTAGGGCTAGCTGTAATATTATCAACTGGCCCTAAGCCCGAAATTCATGGTGTCACGCCAATATTAGACATGGCCACCATGAATTTCTAGTACAGATTAAAAAAAACACAACACACAGAAAAATATTTTTATTAGAAATAAAACACAACACAATTAGTGACTACATCTTTATTGAAATAAAGAACCCCCTCCGCAGTAATTCTGGGTCAAGGGTCCTGCGCCGTCCAATCCGGATCCAATATCATCTGATCGGTTTGCTAGAAGGCAAATCGATTAGATGATGTGTTAGGTTCAAGGGCCTGAATCACATGACACAGCAGCTGATTGTATAAACGGCTTTTTTACAATCAGCTGATGCATCAGTGCAAAAAAAAAACCAACAAAAAACTACACAGTTTTGTGCAGACTGCTGTCCGACAGCAGCTGATAGTTTAGCCGGCCGGGCGGTAAAAAGCCGGCCTCACCGCTCGACTTTTAATGTCAGCTGATCCCGTCAGGTGACCGCATTAATAATAATAATAATAATAATCTTTATTTCTATAGCGCCAACATATTCCGCAGCGCTTTACAATTCAGGAGGAACATATACATATCATATACATAAACATATACAAACAAGTAACAATTATAGAGGCTACAATATTTAAAAGGAAAAATGGCAACCCTGCTCGTGAGAGCTTACAATCTACAATGAGATGGGGGGAGGGGCAAGGTACAAGTGTTTATTTAAAATGACAATCCAGCCAGCTCATGGGGGATAGATGATGGCTTCCTGGACCAGTTGGCAAGAGCCTTGAGATGCATTTGGGTGCCAAGGAGTTTGACGTGGGGTTATGTTCTGAGAAGTTGTAGAGGGATTATGTGAAATTAGTTTGGCTAGGGAGTGTGATAGGCCGCCCTAAAAAGATGCGTTTTTAGGGAGCGTCTGAAGCTGAGTAAGTTGTGATTTGTCCTAACTTCTTGGGGTAGAGCGTTCCAGAGGTTTGGTGCAGCTCGGAAGAAGTCTTGGATTCGGGAGTGGGAGGTTCGAATTAGTGTGGATGTTAGTCGAAAGTCATTTGCAGAGCGTAGAGAACGGGTGGGATGATAGACAGAGAGGAGGGTGGAGATGTAGGAGGGTGCTGCACTGTGGAGAGCTTTGTGGGTGAGAACAAGCAGTTTGAATTGGATCCTGTGATATATGGGCAGCCAGTGCAATGACTGGCACAGCGCAGAGGCGTCCGAGTAGCGGTTAGCCAGATAGGTGACCCTGGCTGCTGCATTAAGGATGGACTGTAGAGGGGAGAGTCTAGTTAGGGGGAGACCAATTAATAGAGAGTTACAGTAGTCAAGGCGAGAGTGGATCAGGGCCACGGTGAGGGTTTTTGTCGTTTCCATTGTGAGAAAGGGGCGGATTCTAGAGATGTTCTTAAGGTGCAAGCGGCAGGTGCGGGCAAGAGATTGTATGTGGGAGGTGAAGGAGAGATCAGTGTCAAGTATAACCCCCAGACAGCGGGCCTGCGGCCTAGGACTTATCGCTGTGCCACACACAGAGAGGGAGATGTCAGGTTTAGGAAGGTTGGGAGATGGAGGGAAAAGAAGAAGTTCAGTTTTGGAAAGGTTAAGTTTCAGATAGAGAGCAGACATGATGTTGCAAACTGCAGTCAGGCAGTCACTTGTGTTCTGTAGTACAGCGGGGGTGAGCTCAGGGGATGAGGTGTATAGCTGTGTGTCATCAGCATAAAGATGGTACTGAAAGCCAAATCTGCTGATGGTCTGTCCAATTGGGGCAGTGTAGAGGGAGAACAGAAGAGGGCCAAGGACTGAACCTTGAGGGACCCCAACAGTGAGAGGAAGAGGAGAAGATGTGGAGCCAGCAAATGATACACTGAACGAGCGGCCAGAAAGATAGGAAGAGAACCAGGAAAGCACAGTGTCCTTTAGGCCAATAGAATGGAGCATAGAGAGAAGGAGATGGTGGTCAACAGTGTCGAAGGCTGCAGAAAGGTCAAGAAGAATAAGCAGCGAGTGGTCACCATTACGTTTTGCTGTCAATAGGTCATTGGTCACTTTGACAAGAGCAGTTTCTGTTGAGTGTAAAGGGCGGAAGCCAGGCTGTAAAGGATCTAGAAGAGAGTGAGAGGAGAGGTAGCGGGTGAGACGAGAGTAGACCAGGCGCTCCAAGAGTTTAGAGATGAAGGAGAGATTGGAGACTGGTCTGTAGTTGCTTGTGCAGGACGGATCGAGAGAAGGTTTTTTTAATAATGGAGTAATAATAGAGTGTTTGAGGGAGGAAGGGAAGATACCAGAAGAGAGAGAGAGATTGAAGATTTTAGTTAGGTGAGTGGTGACAACCGGAGAGAGTGTCTGGAGTAGGCGTGAGGGGAAGGGATCAGTAGGGCAAGTGGTAGGATGAGAAGAAGAGAGGAGCCTGGAGACTTCCTCCTCTGTGACTGGGTCAAATGTGGAAAGTGAGCTGGATGGGATGTGGCGAGGGATGGGATTCACAACGCTTAGTGACTGGGAGCTGATCTCTTGGCGGATGTTTTCTATTTTCTCTGTGAAATACGAGGCCAGGTCATCAGCATGAAGGTCTGTGATAGGGGTCTGTGCTTTGGGACTGAGGAGGGAGTGTAAGGTGTCAAAGAGCTTTTTTGGATTGTTGGCTAGTGAGGAGATAAGGGTGGTGAAGTAGGTCTGTTTGGCGAGGTGAAGGGAAGAGTTGTAGGTCCTTAACATGAACTTGTAGTGGATGAAGTTTTCTGGTGTGCGGGATTTCCTCCATAGGCGCTCGGCACTCCTAGAGCATCGCTGGAGAAATCGAGTTTGTGATGTGAGCCAAGGTTGTTTTACTCGGTGTTTGGAGGTTCTGAGGGTGAGGGGTGCTACTTGGTCCAGGGTGCTTCTGAGTGTGTCATTGTAGTGCTTTACAGCCAGATTAGGGCATGAAAGTGAGGAGATAGGGGATAGTGATAAGTGTAGAGAGTCTGTAAGTGTTTGAGAGTCAATGGCCTGTAGGTTTCTGAATGTGTGATAGGTGGGAGTGTGCTGGAGTGGACGACGGTTTGTAAGCTTGAAGGAGAGGATGTTGTGGTCAGAGAGGGGAAGAGGTGAGTTGTCAAAGTGAGAGATTGAGCAGAGGCGGAAAAAGACCAAGTCAAGGGTGTTACCATCTTCATGTGTCTCTGAGGATGAGAGTTGTGAGAGGCCAAGAGAGGTGGTGAGAGATAGAAGCTGGGATGCAGAAGGGGAGGAGGGGCTGTTCATGGGGATGTTAAAGTCTCCTAGGATCAGGGTCCCTGGGGGACGGTATATGACAGCTACTCTGAGGGGAAGGGGATGGAAGAGCCTGATGGTGTGAACCTCAAAGGATGGGAATGAGAGTGATGGAGCTGGGGGGATGACCTGGAAAGTGCATTGTGGGGACAGGAGTAACCCAACTCCACCACCATGTCTGTTTCCAGGTCTTGGTGAATGGGTAAAGTGTAAACCACCATGAGAGATGGCAGCAGGGGAAGTAGTATCAGAATCCTGAATCCAGGTTTCAGTGAGGGCTAGTAAGTTAAGAGAGTTATTGAGAAAGAGGTTGTGGATGTAAGGAAGCTTGTTACATACAGACCGTGGATTCCATAGAGCACAATTAAAAGAGGGAAGTGAGGGTGTACAGGGAATGTTAATAATATTATCAGGGTTTCTATGGGAGGTGGGGAAGGGGGTAAAGTTAGCATGGGGTGGACCGGGATTAGGAGAGATATCACCTGATAGAAGTAGGAGTAGAAGGAGAAGGGTCAGATGGTTTTTGGACGTGTTTTTGTGTGATACCCTGGAGCATGAAGGATTGAGGTTAATCAGATAGGTGAAAAGGGCCTGGGAACTGTACATAGGAGAGGAGAGGAGAGAGGGACTAATGTGGATGAGCGGTGATGGAGGGGGGACAGGGCGGTGAAAGTGGACAGTAAAGGCACATAGGATGATAGAGAGAGAAATATTAGTCATGGTCTGAGAGAGAGAAAAGAGAGAGAAAAGAGAGAGAAAAGAGAGAGAAAAGAGAGAGAAAAGAGAGAGAAAAGAGAGAGAAAAGAGAGAGAAAAGAGAGAGAAAAGAGAGAGAAAAGAGAGAGAGGAGAGGAGACGAGAGGAGACGAGAGGGAGACGAGAGGAGACCGAGAGGGAGACGAGACGAGACCGAGAGGGAGACGAGACCGAGAGGGAGACGAGACGAGACCGAGAGGGAGACGAGACGAGACCGAGAGGGAGACGAGACGAGACCGAGAGGGAGACGAGACGAGACCGAGAGGGAGACGAGACGAGAGGGAGACGAGACGAGACCGAGAGGGAGACGAGACGAGACCGAGAGGGAGACGAGACGAGACCGAGAGGGAGACGAGACGAGACCGAGAGGGAGACGAGACGAGACCGAGAGGGAGACGAGACGAGACCGAGAGGGAGACGAGACGAGACCGAGAGGGAGACTAGACGAGACCGAGAGGGAGACGAGACGAGACCGAGAGGGAGACGAGACGAGACCGAGAGGGAGACGAGACGAGACCGAGAGGGAGACGAGACGAGACCGAGAGGGAGACGAGACGAGACCGAGAGGGAGACGAGACGAGACCGAGAGGGAGACGAGACGAGACCGAGAGGGAGACGAGACGAGACCGAGAGGGAGACGAGACGAGACCGAGAGGGAGACGAGACGAGACGAGACGGAGAGGGAGACGGAGACGGAGACGGAGACGGAGACGGAGACGGAGAGGGAGAGGGAGAGGAGAGGGAGAGGAGAGGGAGAGGAGAGGGAGAGGAGAGGGAGAGGAGAGGGAGAGGAGAGGGAGAGGAGAGGAGAGGAGAGGAGAGGAGAGAAGAGGAGAGAAGAGGAGAGAAGAGGAGAGAAGAGGAGAGAAGAGGAGAGAAGAGGAGAGAAGAGGAGAGAAGAGGAGAGAAGAGGAGAGAAGAGGAGAGGAGAGGAGAGGAGAGAAGAGGAGAGAAGAGGAGAGGAGAGGAGAGGAGAGGAGAGAGAGAGGAGAGAAGAGAGAGAGGAGAGAGAGAGGAGAGAGAGGAGAGAGAGAAGAGAAAGATAGAGAACAGGAGAGAAGAGAGAGAAGAGAGAGAAGAGAGGAGAGATAAGAGGAGAGAAGAGGAGAGAAGAGGAGAGAAGAGAAGAGAGAGGAGAAAGATATAAGAGAGAGAGAGGAGACAGAGAAGAGAGAGAAGAGAGAGAGGAGAGAGAGAAAAGAGAGGAGAGAGAAAAAGAGAGAAAAAGAGAAAGAGAGAGAGAGAAAAAGTGAAAAAAAGAGTGAGAAAGAGAGAGAAAAAAATAGAAAAAGAGAGAACAAGAGAGAAAAAAAGTGAGAAAAATAGAGAGAGAAAAAGAGAGAGAGACAGAGAGAGCGCAAGATGAGATAGAGAGAAGAATGAGAGAGAGAAGAGAGAGAAGAGAGATGAGAGAGAGAGAAGAGAGAGGAGAGAGAGAAGAGAGAGAGGAGAGAACAATACAGCCTCATTCCGTGAACTGCTCCGATTTTAGAGGTGTGGTCCGTGGCTCACAGCTGATGTCCGGCTCCTCCCCTCAGTGCATAATTAAATTAAATTAAATTATAAAGAAATTATACTTATAATTTAAAATGAAAAATAAATTAAGTTCTTTACCGGGGTGGCCGGGATTTGAAATCGTGAACTAATGCTCCCTAGGCAGTAGCTCTCACCATTGAGCACCGCCTCTAATGAGAAATATAAGAAGATTTGGTTATCTTGACCTCTGCGTTGCATAGTGAAGTCTCCGGTGACAGCGCGTGACTCACTTCAGGTGCTGCGTGGAGAGGACACAGATCGCTCGTGTTCTACGGGGCTCCCAGTCATCTTCATGTAGCAGAGCTGACAGTGTTGTGTGGATTACTTCGGACCTGGATTGTTGTTTGGGGATTAATAAAGAGGTAAATGAGGTTTTTTTTTGTCTTTTATTCCAAATAAAGGATTTTTTGCTGTGTGTGTTTCTTTACTTTCACTTACAGGTTAATCATGGAAGGTATCTTGGGCAGACGCCTGCCATGATTAACCCCGATATTACCTCGATTGCCACCGCACCAGGGCAATTTGGGATGAGCTGGGTAGAATCCCGGGACTGCCGCATCTAATGGATGATATTGTTAGGGTGGTGGGCTCCCCATAACGTGGTGCTCCCCATCCTGACAATGCCAGCCTCCAGCCTTGTGGCTTTATCCTGGCTGGTATCAAAATTGGGGGGGAACCGCATTTTTTTTTTTAATTAATAATAATAATAATCTTTATTTCTATAGCGCCAACATATTCCGCAGAGCTTTACAATTCAGGAGGATAATTATTTATTTATTTATTTTACTGCACAATATAGACCCGCCCACCAGCGGCTGTGATTGGTTGCAGTGAAACAGCTGTCACTCATCGTGGGGGCATGTCTGACTGTAACCAATCATGGGCGCCGGTGGGCGGGGAAGGCATGGAATACTTGATTGAATAATGAAGCGACAGCCATTTTCAAAAGAGGAAAAGCCGCCGGAGATTTTTGACAGCCGTACAGCGAGGCGCCCGTGATCGGTGAGTAGGAAAGAGAGAGGGATTGTCCTGGGGATGCAAGACACATGCAGATATGCAACGTGCACACATATTTACTGTGAAAAGCCACACTTTTGGTGATTGAACCGTTCTCGAATGGTAACTTGAACTGCCGAACTTTAAGCAAATCGTTCGAGTTCATCGAACGACTCGAACACCGCGCAAAATCACTCGAATATGTAATTGGCGAACCGTTCGACTCGAACATCGCTCAACTCTACTTATTAGGCATTGTCTTATTAATACCAGGCTGCCCGACGTGTTCTCACCTTGGAAGAAGTCAGAAATGCGGCCTAGGTGCGCAACCTGCTCTTACTGCTTACCACTCGCCACAACTTATATTGTTCAGTTCATATCAGTCAATTCACCGCCAGCTGCTGTGCTCTGAACACTGTAATTAGTAATGATAAACAGTGGTATACGGCACTCCGGAATTGTGGAAAGTTGCCCAAATAGGGCTCCAATCTGTAATAACCAATAGGTGTAAGACTCAGCATTAGTAGTATGCACAAAAGATTCATTTTTATTAACAATCCAAAAAATTAATCAAATATCTATGTTTCAGTCTCACCCTACATCTGGACCTTCATCAGAATGGAATGACTGTGCTGGGTAAAAATAGCAGCACTGCAGGAAATGCGAAAGCAGTGTGTGATGAGTGTCACACCTCCCCCAGTGCTATCATTTTTATGTTACTCTCTTAACCAGCACTATCCATCAATTTCTGATGAAGGACTGGATGTAGGGTAGGATTCTAATGCTGATACTTTCAGAATTTTTGGGATTGTGAATAAAGATTAATTTTTTGTGCAGAGTTTTATATCTATAGTAATTAGTAAAGAGACATGTAATGAGGAAAGGTCTGGAAGCTTGTTGTTATTAGTACAATGCCAAACTGCCCAACCTACCAAACCTGTTCTAATCGCCATTATTCTAGTGCCTTTACCCTCTGTCAGTCTAAAGGCCCCGTCACACTAAGCAACATCACTAGCAACATCGCTAGCAACATCGCTGCTAACGAACAACTTTTGTGACGTTGCTAGCGATGTTGCTGTGTGTGACATCCAGCAACAACCTGGCCCCTGCTGTGAGGTCATTGGTTGTTGCTGAATGTCCTGGGCCATTTTTTAGTTGTTGCTCTCCCGCTGTGAAGCACACATCGCTGTGTGTGACAGCGAGACAGCAACAACTAAATGTGCAGGCAGCAGGAGCCGGCTTCTGCGGAGGCTGGTAACCAATGTAAACATCGGGTAACCAAGAAGCCCTGTCCTTGGTTACCCGATATTTACCTTTGTTACCAGCCTCCGCCGCTCTCACTGTCAGTGCCGGCTCCTGCTCTGTGCCCATGTAGCTGCAGGACACATCGGGTTAATTAACCCGATGTGTGCTGTAGCTAGGAGAGCAGGGAGCCAGCGCTAAGCATTGTGCGCTGCTCCCTGCTCTGTGCACATTTAGCTGCAGGACACATCGGGTTAATTAACCCGATGTGTGCTGTAACTAGGAGAGCAGGGAGCCAGCGCTAAGCGGTGTGCGTTGCTCCCTGCTCTGTGCACATGTAGCTGCAGCACACATCGGGTAATTAACCCGATGTGTGCTGTAACTAGGAGAGCAGGGAGCCAGCGCTCAGTGTGCGCTGCTCCCTGTTCTCTGCACGTGTAGCTCCGTGCACTGGTAACCAAGGTAAATATCGGGTTGGTTACCCGATATTTACCTTAGTTACCAAGCGCAGCATCTTCCACGCGGCGCTGGGGGCTGGTCACTGGTTGCTGGTGAGCTCACCAGCAACTCGTGTAGCGACGCTCCAGCGATCCCTGCCAGGTCAGGTTGCTGGTGGGATCGCTGGAGTGTCGCAGTGTGACATCTCACCAGCAACCTCCTAGCAACTTACCAGCGATCCCTATCGTTGTTGGGATCGCTGGTAAGTTGCTTAGTGTGACTGGACCTTAACTGGTGTCTTCAAAGCACAACAGATGTGATGTCTTGTCACTGACTACTGCACTCTGCAACTTCAATATACAGAGTATAATGACCAGTGACAAAGTAATCTCATCTGCTGTGCTTTGCAGAGGCAGTAGTTACACTGACGAAGCATAGCTCAGACAGTTTTTAATTTGCAGAAGGCAGCAGCCATAATGATTTGACTGTTGCACGTTGCACAGTCAGTAAAAAAATAAAGAAAAAAATATTAAAAAAAAATATTTAAAAAAGTGTAAATTGAATCACCTCCTCTATAATAAAAAAATGTAAAATAGTTCATATTACTGCATCTGTTAACATATTCTTCCAATGGTAAGAAGGGATTCTTTTTTTCAATTAGCAGGAAAGGTAGAATTGACCGAGCAGAGGTCCTCAGTCACACTGCCCAGGTATTTAATTTGTAAAGGTATTTTTCAGAGTTGACACAAAAAAAAATTAAGAAAAATAAGGAATTAGTACTTAATCCCTTTACAAACCACTGTACACGTATGGCGCTGCAAGTATCTGACAACAGACCATCCTTGCATGTCACACCAAGGGCTGTAATGCCCTCAAGGAGGAAAATCACTTTTACTGTAACAGTGTTTTACAATAATTTGTAAAAAAAAAAAAAACAGAAAAAATCAATGTGACATGCTGTCATTGGTGCTGTCTGAGGATGGGGTAATCGCAATCTGATTCCTGTTTCTTATCTCATTTGAGCTGATTGGCTGATTATTTGTTACTAAACAATCATAGCCAAAAGTTTTAACTAAAAAGGATGATCACCGCTCTGCATGCCATCTTTTGCTCGAACCTGGCATGTTCGACCTGACCTGGTTTTATACTCCCTGTGAGCTAATGACAGAAAAAAAATCATTGGTGTCCATTGCGATCCTGCTGCATCTCCTGCAATCTTCTGTTCTAGACAATGGAAACCCCCCACAAGTGACCCCGATTTGTAAACTAGACCCCTTAAAGAACCTATGTAGATATGTGTTGAGCACTTTGAACCCCCAGGTGCTCCAGGGACTTTTATAATGTTGCGCTGTAAAAATGAAAAAAATAAATTTTTGTCACAAAAAAATGTTCACTTAGTCTCTATTTTTTTATTTTCACAAGGGCAATAGGATAAATGGACTTCAAAATGTGCTGGAAAATTTCTCCTGAGTATTCTCATATCCCATATGTGGGGGGAAACAACTGTTTAGGCGCACAGCAGGGCTCGGACAGGAATAAGTGACGATTTGGAGCGCAAATTTTCATGGAATGATCTGCGGGTGTCATGTCGCATTTGGAGAGCCCCTGATGTGTCTAAACAGTGGAGACGCCCACAAGTGACCCTATTTTGCAAACTAGACCCCCCAAGGAACCTATCTAGATGTGTCCTGAGCACTGTAAACCTCCATGTTCTCCATGTTGATCCAGAGGATGGCAAAAACCTTGTGTCAAAAACTCCACGTTAGGGGAAAAAATCCTTCCTGACTCCATATATGGCAATCAGACTAGTTCTCTGGATCAACGCCCCATCCCAGAATCTACATTGCGCCTTGAAAATGAAAAAACAACAAAACAAAAAAACACAGAAATGTTATTTAATATGTGGTAGGAAAACAATGTTTGGCAGGGATAGGAAGGAAAGGAGTGACATTTTGGAGTGGGCAACCTGGTATGTTAATTTTTTGTGGTGGTATGTGTGAGTTGTGTACAGTACATCAGGTTGGCATGTGCGCTGTTTTGTTTGTTTTTTTCCGTGTGAGTCATGGGAGGGAATATCAGGTTGGCATTTGAGGGAGGGAACATCAGGTTGGCATGTGAGTGCTTTTTTTTTTTCTTGTATTGTGTGAGTTGTGGGGCGTATGTCAGGTTAGCATGAGTGTGTGGTCAATTCTGAAACAGTCCTTGATGCAGAGTCCAGGTTTATCAGGGCAGGTGTCGAATTGCCATGTGGTGTCCTTTTTAATCCTGTTCCTGAAGCATACTCTACACTTTCTTTGTGTCCTCCCTTTTCTGGCTGCTTGAGGGACATTACCCGGGAAATGTGGCCCTTGTACAAAATAAGAACCGTCAGTTCCAGAGGTACTGGGGGGATTGGCATCCTCCTGATCTCCAACCATCAGGGCCTTGTCTTCTACCTACTGGAAGTGACGGAAGGTGTTGGTGCTGCCTGCTATCATCATGATAGCATGAACACATTGTACAGTGCCATCTGTACGAGATGCACAGCTTCTTATTAGTGATGAGCGAGTACTAAAATGCTCGGGAGCTCGAGGCTCGTGCAGAGCATCTCAAAATACTCGTGTACTCGGCCCGAGCACCGAGCCCAATGTTATCCTATGGGAGACCCGAGTATTATTCTGAAATGTTCCCCGGCAGCATGTAGAAACCATAAAACTTTAAATTAACAAAAAAAAACGTACGTGTGTGTGTAAGCGTGCATATATATATATACACGCGGAGTGGAGTGCGGGAGGGGCCGTAGCCGAGCGGGGAAGTGTCGGGCTAAAGGCACGGTCACGCTGTGCGGGCTGGCCAATCACTGCAATTCCACAACAGGGCTTTGGCATTGCAGTGGTCTGCCAGCCAATCCCTGCATAAGGGATGGCTGTAAAAAGAGCGCCAACATGAAGACCACGAGTACAGCACGAGTATCGCGAGATTACTCGGTCCCCGCCGAGTAGCCCGAGTACATTGATACTCGTGCGAGTACCGAGTAGTAACAAGCATACTCGCTCATCACTACTTCTTATACAACGCCTTAGCCTTTGGCATTGCACTGTAAGGCTGGAAGACTTGGTCAAAGAGATCAACTCCCCCCATGTACTGGTTATACAGTTGTGTTTTATGAACCTGTAAAATATTACCTCGAACAGTGGTGGTGATGGTGCCAGGATCATGGATTGTGGTCAAGAATAAGACATCCCTCTTGTCCCTATACTTGACCACAAGCATGTTGTCGGGCTCTGCCCTTGCCCTTTCAGAGAAGCTGTCGAGTTAACGATGTAGGGAGACCACTTTGGTTTCTGCGCACAGTACCGCATGCTGCTTTAGCTCTGGTAGAGAGGGACTTGAACAGTGGGATGCTGGTATAAAAGTTATGAACATACAGGTGATAACCCTTATCCAGCAGTGGGTGCACCAAATCCCACACAATTTTCCCACTCACCCCTAGAGCAGGTGGTCATTCTGGGGGTTCATTCCAGGTGTCTTTTCCCTCAAAAACTCTAAACCTGAGGGCGTACCCTGACTCTCAAAGAGTTTATCGAGTTTGATTCCATACCTGGCCCTCTTGTTGGGCAGGTACTGATGGAAAGTCTTTAAAAATGTGGGTCATTTTGGGGAAGACACTACGAATTGTCCCTGAAATGAAGAAATTTATTAATTGACTAAAAATGTTGATAGGTCATTACCATGCAAAAAACTGGACTGTTATATAAAATATATACACTCCAGTATTGGCGGAGTTCAGGCTTCTTCACCAACCCCATATGAAGAACCAGATCCTAGAACTTCATAATTTCCATTGCATCATTGGGAGACCAGTCAAAAAATAATAAAGCAGTATTTTGAGCCAAAAAACATTTGGCTTACAAATTGGTGTGCACCACCATGAGACTTACAAACTGCTCAGTGAAAAAGACTTTAAAAAAGTCTAGTTCACTGAGGTCGGCAGTCTCAAATTAGAATCCTGATTAGGGAATGAAATCAGTAATCCATGGTGCAAAGTTTGCGGGAGTTGGGGACCAAAGGGGATCAATAGTGCTAGGCTTGGTTGGGGTGCAGTAACACTAATGCTGAATTGGGCGGCAGAAGCACTATTATTGGGCTGGGGGGGTCACTCACCCTTGGCTGTTGTCCACTTCTTCTCCAGCGGCTTCTTGGTGCTTTTTCTTTACTAGAGGAGGAAGAGGAGTGGGAAGAATACAAAAATGTAGGGTCTTCTCCTTCACTATAAGTGTTGGAGGCAACAAAGTCATATGCCTCCTGGACTGAATACAGTCATTGTGGCCGGGATGAGCAGCATTAGTAGGACATTGTGTAGGGTGTATGGGTGTGTGTAAGAAAAAACAAACTAAACTTTATTAGTGTGTGTGTTTGTGTGTGTGTGTGTGTGTGTGTGCGTTTCTGTGAATATTTTCCTTGAGTTGAAAAAACCTAGAAAGGAAAAGAGGCAATATAAAGCAGATACAAATTTGGTAACATTAAAATGAAACATACTAACCTTATGTCAGTAAAAAAACAGAACAGAAAAAAGTCCTGCCCAAAATTGAGCACAGACGTCAATCTGTGATGTGCATCACTGATCAGCACTCAGCAGCTGCAGGATGCATGCACAAATGAGGTGCAAAATGTGACAGGGAATACGGATGAAATAAGAAAATGTCCTGCCCAAAATTGAGCACCGAAGCCGATTCGTGATATGCATCACTGATCGTCACTTGGCAGCTGTAGGATGCACGCACGGATGAGGTGCAAAAAGCAACTGGGAATACGGCCAAAAAATAAAAAAGAATAAAAAATGAAAAAAAATATATACTCACAGGACCAGCAGAAAGATCAGTGACTAGAGGAACTGCATGTGGAACAGAAGGCAACAAGATGGATGGCTCACGCGAGGACCCAGGGAGGAACCAGTGATGGAGGCAGGTGCGTTCTGACAAAGAAGACCTCAGTCGACCTGGCGGTAGGGGGATCTAAGGTGGTGGCATTCAGGGGACATCAGAGTGGGACAGAAGAAGCTGGGGGGATTGAGTCAACTGCAGGGAGCAGTAGAATCGAAGCAGGAGGAAAGAATGCAGGGGGCAGATAAAGAGGTTGGAGGGGGGGCAGATGGGGGGCAAATAGAGAGGTCAGAGGGGGCAGATGGAGGGGTCGGAGGTCACAGATGGAGAGGTTGCAGGGGCAGCAGAAACTATGAGGAACAGCGGCGGTGTGGCTCTACAAGTACCAGCAAGCGCATAGTGCAGACTGGCTGAGGGAGGGTTCTCCAGGCCAAAACAGGCCTCGGGAGCGCAGTCACCACTAGGTCAGACCGCCACCACTGCACGCTGATTGGAGCGATTGAGGACCATAGCACGATTGCTCCCATCAGTGCTGCTGGGGGGATGGCGCCATGTTTGCTGGCCTACAGCCATTGATCAGTGCTGCTGAAGGCCCACTCATAGCTATATCTCACCAAATTGCAGCGGTTTACGATTTTTTTTTTTGCTTAAAGCAGTGCATTTGCTGTGATTGGTGGTTCAGATTTGAACAGCCAATCACAGCGATCGTGGATGTGGGGGTGGCAAAACCTCCCCACCTGGGGTCAAGCAAAGGTCCTCTGCTCTAAGAAACAGTAGGGGGCATAATTGAAAGTCGTTGCTATGGCCATGGCAATAAAATTAATTTTGTGACGTACTGTTACGTCCCTGGTCATTAAGTCACATAAAAATAGAACGTAACAGTACATCTCGTAGGGTTAACTTAGGTATGCAGGTTAGTGCGGTATTAATTGAGATTGGAATAGAATAGAAGTATGCCTAAAAAGTACTTTTGGTTTTAGATTGCAGCAGCAAGGACTGTAAGTCAATAACCCCTGCCTAGATGCCTCTAATTAAATTATCCTTTCTTCAGCAACTCACCCTACACGAAATGCAGCTAAGGGCGGTATTATAAGAAAATAGAATAGATTTTGTACATTGCAGCAGCAAGAGCTGTAAGGCAATAATCCCTGCCTAAATGAGTCTAATACACTATCCCTTCTCCAGCAGTTCTCCATACACTAAATGCAGCTAGGCACAGTATTATTAGAGAATAGAATAAATTAGACAGTCCTGAAAAGGACTTATGGTTTTACATTGCAGCAGCAAGGCCTGTAAGGCTATAATCCCTGCCTAAATGCCTCTAATACACTATCTCTTTTCCAGCAGCTAGCCCTATACCAAATTCAGTAAACAGTGGTATTATTAGAGAATAGAAAAGATTTTTTTTAAGTAGAAGATGCAAGGACTGCAACAAAATAATCACTCTAATACACTAACCCTTCTCTAGCAGCTCTCCCTACACTGTTTCTGGAAAACAGTGAGCAAAGCAATGTTACCGGGTTGTATATAGCAATGATACAGTGCAGCCAGGCAAACACAGTTATGACAGTAGCCAACATGGCTATGGCATTACCATTATTGGCTGGAAATCCCTGCAAGCTTAGTGGCTTAAAACAGCAAAACATGAGGATCAGGGACTCGAACATTGCGCTCGAGCACCAGGGAGATCAGATTGAGTACCAAACATGACCAAGCACCCTGAAGCTCCATCGAGTATCGAGCAGTGGTAAGCACACTCACTAGGTGGAAACCAAATTTTTTTGCTTTATATTGATACAGTGCCTTGCAAAAATATTTGACCACCTTGAATTTGTGAACCTTTTCCCAAATTTCAGGCTTCAAACATAAAGATAAAAATGTTAATGTTACGGTGAAGAATCAACAACAAGTGGGAAACAATTGTGAAGGTAAACGATACTTATAGCTTATTTTAACTTTTTGTAAAAAATAAAAAACTGAAAAGTGGGGCATACAATATTATTCGGCCCTTTTAAGTTAATACTTTGTAGCGCCACCTTTTGCTGCAATTACAGCTGCAAGTCACTTGGGGTATGTCTCTATCAGTTTTGCACATCGATAGACTGAAATTCTTGCCCATTCTTCCTTTGCAAACAGCTCGAGCTGAGTGAGGTTGGATGGAGAGCATTTGTGAACAGCAGTGTTCAACTCTTTCCACAGACTCCCGATTGGATTCAGGTCTGGACTTTGACTTGGCCATTCTAACACCTGGATACATTTATTTGTGAACCATTCCATTGTAGATTTTGCTTTATGTTTGGGATCATTGTCTTGTTGAAACACAAATCTATGTTCGAGTCTCAGGTCTTTTGCAGACTCCAACAGGTTTTCTTCAAGAATGGTCCTGTACAGTTAGGTCCAGAAATATTTGGACAGTGACACAATTTTCGCGAGTTGGGCTCTGCATGCCACCACATTGGATTTGAAATGAAACCTCTACAACAGAATTCAAGTGCAGATTGTAACGTTTAATTTGAAGGTTTGAACAAAAATATCTGATAGAAATTGTAGGAATTGTACACATTTCTTTACAAACACTCCACATTTTAGGAGGTCAAAAGTAATTGGACAAATAAACCAAACCCAAAAAAATTTTTATTTTCAATATTTTGTTGCGAATCCTTTGGAGGCAATCACTGCCTTAAGTCTGGAACCCATGGACATCACCAAATGCTGGGTTTCCTCCTTATTAATGCTTTGCCAGGCCTTTACAGCCGCAGCCTTCAGGTCTTGCTTGTTTGTGGGTCTTTCCGTCTTAAGTCTGGATTTGAGCAAGGGAAATGCATGCTCAATTGGGTTAAGATCTGGTGATTGACTTGGCCATTGCAGAATGTTCCACTTTTTTGCACTCATGAACTCCTGGGTAGCTTTGGCTGTATGCTTTTGGTCATTGTCCATCTGTACTATGAAGCGCCGTCCGATCAACTTTGCGGCATTTGGCTGAATCTGGGCTGAAAGTATATCCCGGTAAACTTCAGAATTCATCCGGCTACTCTTGTCTGCTGTTATGTCATCAATAAACACAAGTGACCCAGTGCCATTGAAAGCCATGCATGCCCATGCCATCACGTTGTCTCCACCATGTTTTACAGAGGATGTGGTGTGCCTTGGATCATGTGCCGTTCCCTTTTTTCTCCAAACTTTTTTCTTCCCATCATTCTGGTACAGGTTGATCTTTGTCTCATCTGTCCATAGAATACTTTTCCAGAACTGAGCTGGCTTCATGAGGTGTTTTTCAGCAAATTTAACTCTGGCCTGTCTATTTTTGGAATTGATGAATGGTTTGCATCTAGATGTGAACCCTTTGTATTTACTTTCATGGAGTCTTCTCTTTACTGTTGACTTAGAGACAGATACACCTACTTCACTGAGAGTGTTCTGGACTTCAGTTGATGTTGTGAACGGGTTCTTCTTCACCAAAGAAAGTATGTGGCGATCATCCACCACTGTTGTCATCCGTGGACGCCCAGGCCTTTTTGAGTTCCCAAGCTCACCAGTCAATCCCTTTTTTCTCAGAATGTACCCGACTGTTGATTTTGCTACTCCAAGCATGTCTGCTATCTCTCTGATGGATTTTTTCTTTTTTTTCAGCCTCAGGATGTTCTGCTTCACCTCAATTGAGAGTTCCTTAGACCGCATGTTGTCTGGTCACAGCAACAGCTTCCAAATGCAAAACCACACACCTGTAATCAACCCCAGACCTTTTAACTACTTCATTGATTACAGGTTAACGAGGGAGACGCCTTCAGAGTTAATTGCAGCCCTTAGAGTCCCTTGTCCAATTACTTTTGGTCCCTTGAAAAAGAGGAGGCTATGCATTACAGAGCTATGATTCCTAAACCCTTTCTCCGATTTGGATGTGAAAACTCTCATATTGCAGCTGGGAGTGTGAACTTTCAGCCTATATTATATATATAATTATATTTCTGAACATGTTTTTGTAAACAGCTAAAATAACAAAACTTGTGTCACTGTCCAAATATTTCTGGACCTAACTGTATATGGCTCCATCCATCTTCCCATCAATTTTAACCATCTTCCCTGTTCCTGCTGAAGAAAAGCAGGCTCAAACCATGATGCTGCCACCACCATGTTTGACAGTGGGGATGGTGTGTTCAGGGTGATGAGCTGTGTGTTGCTTTTACGCCAAACCTATCGTTTGGCATTGTGCCCAAAACGTTTGATTTTGGTTTCATCTGACCAGACCATCTTCTTCCACAGGTTTGGTGTGTTTTCCAGGTGGCTTGTGGCAAACTTTAAATGACACTTTTTATGGATATCTTTGAGAAAGGGCTTTCTTCTTGCCACTCTTCCATAAAGGCCAGATTTGTGCAGTATACCACTGATTGTTGTCCTATGGACAGACTCTCCCAACTCAGCTATAGATCTCTGCAGTTCATTCAGAGCAATCATGGGCCTCTTGGCTGTATCTCTGATCAGTCTTCTTGTAATAATATCCAATCCACACAAGATGTCTTTCTCCCCTTATCTCTTATCCCCTCTTCCCACAATAACATACAAGATTTCTCACATGCATCTCTCATACTCTGTAAATCTTTACCCCAACATTATCAGACTCTTGCTCACCGTAGAAACCTTCAAAAAGAATCTGAAGACCTACCTCTTCTGTCAAACCTATTGTGATGGGGTCCTTCTCCCCTATCACACAATCAACAGAGCGAGAGATGGATGAACAATCCAAAGCATATTTATTCCATGCAATACAGAATGTCCATAAAATAATCCACCATACAGAAGGTAAAAATGTCCAGAAATGGCATAAATGTCCCGGGGATCAGTCACAATTCTCCAGCAGTCCTTTTCCAGGGCAATGGGGGGTTTTCACAGTCTCTCTGGCATGCTGGCCGCAGCTTCAACTTTTCCCTCCCAGAGGATCAATCTTCTTACTTCTCTCTTCAAGTTCTCAAACAGACTGCCTCATCCCCCCAGGTAAGCAAAGGTGGAATCCAGGCCCACCTCCCCCTGACCCCTAGGGACAAACGCTACAGTGGGTGATTACCTACAGACAATACAATGTACACACAAGCAATACAAATAATTGACAGTGAACTAAGCCTAAAATACAACCCTACACAACATGAGACATAGTACACCATATCCCATCAGCACACCTATATCTTGAATGTGGTTTTGAGCAGATTGAGAGGTGTAGATTTTAGAATGTTTTCAGATTTGGGTATTTTTATATAGTCATATAGGCTGTGATGGTGGGATATGGTGTACTGTGTATCATGTTGTGTAGGTTCGTATTTTACGCTTGATTCACTGTCCATTATTTGTATTGCTTGTGTGTACATTGTATTGTCTGTAGGTAACTACCCCCTGTAGTGTTCCTGTCCCTAAGTCTGGGGGAGGGGACTTATGATCCACATACTGTAAGCTCTCTGCTTACTTGGGGGATTTGTCAGTCTTTTGGAGAACTTGAAGAGAGAAGGATGAAGATTGATCCTCAGAGCTGAAGGTGCAGCTCCTCAAAGAGACCTGGACATTTATCGCTTACTGGACTACATTCGTGTTTTTTATCCTCTGTATGGTGGATTATGTTTGGACTATTTGATTTGCTTGGAATAAATACTCATTGGATTGCTCCCTTATCTCTCGTTCTGTTGATTGTGCGATATGGGAGAAGAACCGCGTCACAACTGGTGGCAGCAGTGGGATCAACAGATCCTGAACCACCATGGACTGAGTAAAGAGGCCTTAATTGATCTACTGGTGGGTGCGAGCCAGTCCACTGCCTCCCAAATGTCTGATGGACAAGCACAGGGGACGGAGATCCCTGCCCCAAAATGCCAGTGGTTGGTGTGGTTTAAAGAAGAGATGGCAGCTCTTGGCCCTGGTTTATCTCAGCAGTATAAGGAGGGGGCTGTGCGCCGAGGACAGAGGAGACAAGAAGCAATGGAGTCCGACAGAGGGAGTAATGTGAGTTGGAGTATAAACCCAGCGATCCGGAAGCCTGCACGGATCACCCGGGCGGACTTAAAGCCATTTGATGAGGCTTCCAGAGATTTGGAAGGATTCTTCAAGGACTTTGAGGAGCAGTGTGCCGTGATGGAGGTTCCCCACTCTGGCTGGATGCGTTTGTTAAGGGGACTCCTGAACGGAAGCCTGGCAGAGGCTTATCGCACCATTGACTCACAGCAGAACCGTGATTATAATATAATACCTTCACTGTAGAAGACGTTATGCAGGTATTTATTATAGAACAATTTCTTTCCAAGTGTCTCTCAGAAATACGGGAATGGGTCAGAGAACGCACGCTGTGCACCTGGGATCGAGCTGCAGCCCTGGCTGATGAGGCCCTTACTATCCAACCGAAATGGAGTGGCTACTGGACAATAAGTCACAGCCTGCTCCTGCTCCCCGGCCCTCTCCAGTTATATCTGCCCCTCCATGCAGCTGCAGGCCGATGACAACCACGGCTTACGATTCTGGGCCCCAACAGTTCCGACCATGCATTGGGGGAATTACAGACAGGAGATGTTATGGGTGCACATGGGTGCAAGGACTTTGAGGAGCAGTGTGCCGTGATGGAGGTTCCCCACTCTGGCTGGATGCGTTTGTTAAGGGGACTCCTGAACGGAAACCTGGCAGAGGCTTATCGCACCATTGACTCACAGCAGAACCGTGATTATAATATTGTAAAGCGGACTATCCTGGATCATCATGCTATCACCCCAGACTCACATAGGGCACAGTTCCGAGACCTCCCATGCACCACGGGGGAATCGTTTAGGATGAATGCCCGTAAGATGTCCTAGGCATGTCGGAGATGGCTGGAAGCGGAAAATGCCTTCACTGTGGAAGACATTATGCAGGTATTTATTATAGAACAATTTCTTTCCAAGTGTCTCTCAGAAATACGGCAATGGGTCAGAGAACGCACGCTGTGCACCTGGGATCGAGCTGCAGCCCTGGCTGATGAGGCCCTTACTATCCAACCGCAATGGAGTGGCTACTGGACAATAAGTCACAGCCTGCTCCTGCTCCCCGGCCCTCTCCAGTTATATCTGCCCCTCCATGCAGCTGCAGGCCGATGACAACCACGGCTTACGATTCTGGGCCCCAACAGTTCCGATCACGCACTGGGGGAATTACAGACAGGAGATGTTATGGGTACACCTGGGCACCTGCAATCCAGTTGTCCCGCAAGGACTTGGAGGGACCCCAGCGCACCTCCACCTTGTCCGGTTCATCTTGTGCAGTCCATCCTGCCTGAGGAAGAAGTACAACCACCTCCACCGGAGTGTACCGCTGACCCCTGCACCATAGATGCCCCTGTTGGAGTGTATGGTTCTCCTACTGCTTTCTCCAGAATGCAAGGAGTATGACGCAGAGGAGATTTTATCAATGTGGGCAGCCTGGGCATTTGCAAGACACTTGCCCTGCTGATCGATTGAAGAATGATGTTGCACCAAATCGACCTGTTCATTCTCTACAGCCACATACAAGGGGGGAAGAGTTCTCACCCCTTCAAGTTGACTTACCTAATGACTCAGACACTCGTGGTCGACCACTAGGGGTGTATGGGGTGCAAGCCACAGCCCTGAATTCCTCTCACCATCAAAGTAAGCACTTACAGGAGGTTGTGCTGGATGGACATAGAGTCATTGGATATTGTGACTCTGGGACATTTCTCACAATAGCTGATCCCCGGGTGGTTCGGCCAGAGGCGATACATCATGGACCAGGGATTGTTATTGAAATGGCTGGAGGACAAAGGAGGAATATCCCAAAGGCAACTGTAGATCTGGACTTTGGCTTTTGGGGTCAAACAATGTGTGGTTGGGGGGATGAGCAGCCTACCTGCAGATATTCTCCAAGGAAATGATGTGGGAGATCTACAATGCCGATTTGTGGGTGCAGGAAACACAGTTTGAGTAAAGGAGGACAAAAAGGGAAGCTTGTCCTTCCAACCCTACCGCTGTACAAGGGACAGTTTCTCCATCCAATACAAGCATTGAAGCCAACACCAGAATGTTGATGGATTGTCCCGGCAAGAAGAACCATAGACTATCCACAGCTGAGCAACAAGGACTTAAGTGAGATGGCCAGTTGTCTGTGTAGACCTCATGGCATACTCAGGCAACGATAAGGTGAATACTTTTGCTCGTTCACAGTCGTTCGTAGCTGTCACACGCTACGATATGTCTAACGATGCCGGATGTGCATCACGGAATCCGTGACCCCGCGACATATCGACCGATATATTGTAGCGTGTGACGCTGCCCATAAGGATGAAGATTGATCCTCAGAGGTGAAGGTGCAGCTCCTCAAAGAGACCTGGACATTTATCACTTACTGGACTACATTCATGTTTTTTATCCTCTGTATGGTTGATTATGTTATGGACCATTTGAATTGCTTGGAATAAATGTTCTTTGGATTGTACAGCCATCTCTTGCTCTGTTGATTGTGTGATATGGGAGAAGGACCCCATCACATAGGCCTCTCAAAAGTCACTTTAAATGTGATGTGGTCGCTATAAACTGGTTTTATAAATTTTGTTGGAAAAATTTGAAATCGTTGAGTTTTGATCCTTTTGTCTTCCTAACAAAAAAATATGTTTTAGAAATTATGCTACAATGAATACAAAAAAATGAAAGTTTGAAAATTGTGAATTCTTTGCCAAATTTCCAATATTTTTATAAAGAGCACAAAAATTATTGTCCAAAACTTACAACTTTTAAGAAGTACAATATATAATGAAAAAATATCAATATACAGTGCCTACAAGTAGTATTCAACCCCCTGCAGATTTAGCAGGTTTACACATTCGGAATTAACTTGGCATTGTGACATTTGGACTGTAGATCAGCCTGGAAGTGTGAAATGCACTGCAGCAAAAATGAATGTTATTTCTTTTTTTTTTTTTTAAATTGTGAAAAGTTTATTCAGAGGGTCATTTATTATTCAACCCCTCAAACCACCAGAATTCTGTTTGGTTCCCCTAAAGTATTAAGAAGTATTTCAGGCACAAAGAACAATGAGTTTCACATGTTTGGATTAATTATCTCTTTTTCCAGCCTTTTCTGACTAATTAAGACCCTCCCCAAACTTGTGAATAGCACTCATACTTGGTCAACATGGGAAAGACAAAGGAGCATTC
This sequence comes from Anomaloglossus baeobatrachus, assembly GCF_048569485.1. Classification (NCBI taxonomy): domain Eukaryota; kingdom Metazoa; phylum Chordata; class Amphibia; order Anura; family Aromobatidae; genus Anomaloglossus; species Anomaloglossus baeobatrachus. The sequence continues at coordinate 417,674,283 of NC_134358.1, forward strand.
CAAGGCCATCAGAGACAAGATCGTGGAGGGTCTCAAGGCTAGCAAGGGGTACAAAACCCTTTCCAAGGAGTTGGGCCTACCTGTCTCCACTGTTGGGAGCATCATCCGGAAGTGGAAGGCTTATGGAACTACTGTTAGCCTTCCACGGCCTGGACAGCCTTTGAAAGTTTCCACCCGTGCCGAGGCCAGGCTTGTCCGAAGAGTCAAGGCTAACCCAAGGACAACAAGGAAGGAGCTCCGGGAAGATCTCATGGCAGTGGGGACATTGGTTTAAGTCAATACCATAAGTAACGTACTCCACCGCAATGGTCTCCGTTCCTTCCAGACGAGCCCGTAAGGTCCCTTTACTTTCAAAGCGTCATGTCAAGGCTCGTCTACAGTTTGCTCATGATCACTTGGAGGACTCTGAGACAGACTGGTTCAAGGTTCTCTGGTCTGATGAGACCAAGATCGAGATCTTTGGTGCCAACCACACACGTGACGTTTGGAGACTGGATGGCACTGCATACGACCCCAAGAATACCATCCCTACAGTCAAGCATTGTGGTGGCAGCATCATGCTGTGGGGCTGTTTCTCAGCCAAGGGGCCTGGCCATCTGGTCCGCATCCATGGGAAGATGGATAGCACGGCCTACCTGGAGATTTTGGCCAAGAACCTCCGCTCCTCCATCAAGGATCTTAAGATGGGTCATCATTTCATCTTCCAACAAGACAACGACCCAAAGCATACAGCCAAGAAAACCAAGGCCTGGTTCAAGAGGGAAAAAATCAAGGTGTTGCAGTGGCCTAGTCAGTCTCCTGACCTTAACCCAATTGAAAACTTGTGGAATGAGCTCAAGATTAAAGTCCACATGAGACACCCAAAGAACCTAGATAACTTGGAGAAGATCTGCATGGAGGAGTGGGCCAAGATAACTTCAGAGACCTGGGCCGGCCTGATCAGGTCTTATAAAAGACGATTATTAGCTGTAATTGCAAACAAGGGTTATTCCACAAGATATTAAACCTAGGAGTTGAATAATAATTGACCCACACTTTTATGTTGAAAATTTATTAAAATTTAACTGAGCAACATAACTTGTTGGTTTGTAAGATTTATGCATCTGTTAATAAATCCTGCTCTTGTTTGAAGTTTGCAGGCTCTAACTTATTTGCATCTTATCAAACCTGCTAAATCTGCAGGGGGTTGAAGACTACTTATAGGCACTGTAACTGGGATCCGATGAAGCATTCCAGAATTATTAAAAAGTGATACTGGTCATAATTGCAGTGAAGGGGTAAAATAAAATGTTTGTTTTCTTTAAATCACAGCGAAATGCCCTACAAATAAAAAGTAAGATATTTTCTTAAACATAGTGTCATATATAAACCATATTACTTAACACTAGAACTACTGAGGTAGTCATTTTGACTACTTTGCACCATGTATTTCTATATAGGTGTCACAAGTCCAGTAGTTCTAGTGTTAAAGGGGTTATCCAGCTTATTTTGCCTTTTTTTGTCATTACACTATTGGGCTACATTAGGGCAGGTAAGTAGATAGTAACAACCTACTTTCCCTGCTGTCAGCCCCTCTCCACTGGCTCAGAGCAGTCATGATTCTGCCATGATTTTGCTGCTTCCTGTGATGTCACAATGACAGGGCAGGAGCTTATGCTTGCCTTGTTGACGGTCATCACAGCTGACATTATTTAGCCACCCTGCTGGGCAGGTACAGTGCGTGGCATCCCCGCCCCCCTTCCCTACACACTCTCACACATCCCATAGTGCAGGGGTCTCGCTGCCTGTATTCTGCATGCAACCCCCATGCTGCTGGCCACGCGCATGCTACTGGCTCCCTTGCTGAACGCTGCTTTTGCTGGGGCTGTGTAGTCAGTGCTGTATATCAGAAGATTAATTCACTGGCGCTGCGCAGATGGGAACACTGTATACAGCGATGATCAACCACCTGCCAATCAGAGGCCAGCAGCGGATCATTGCAGTACCTGTATACAGAGTTCGGCTTTGCAGAAGGCCCGGGAATCTGTCATCTGATATAAAGCGCTTTCAGCTCCTGATGCTGCTTGTGGCGTGCAGGCCCATTGATGATCATGGCCTGTGCAGGGGGCTGTGCAGACAGTGCTTTATAACAGATGACAGATTCCCGGGTGCTCTGCAGAGCCAACCTCTGTATACAGCTATGATCAGCCGCCGGCCAATCAGAGGCCAGAAGCAGATCACTGGAGAAGTTGCATAAAGAGCGCGTCCCTGCACAGCGCCTGGAAATCAGTCCTCTGATATAAAGCGCTGACTGCACAACTCCTGCACTGGCAGCGATCAGCAAGGAGGGGTCTGCGGCCGCAAGAGGCAGGACACAGGGCACTGAGGGAATGAGGACAGATGAGGATTTGTTTCTTTTTTTTTATGTGTGTGAAGAATGGCAGACTATAGGCTGCTTTACATGCTTCAATTAATCGTGCAATCACATTTGCGATTGCACCTGCCCTCACCGTTTGTGCGGCACGGGCAATTTGTTGCCCGTGTCGCGCAATGTTGTAACCCCCGTCACACACACTTACCTTCCAAATGACCTCGCTGTGGGCGGCGAACATCCACTTCCTGAAGGGGGAGGGACGTTTGGCGTCACAGCGACGTCACACAGCGGCCGGCCAATAGAAGCGGAGGGGTGGAGATGAGCAGGACATAAACATCCCACCCACCTCCTTCCTTCAGCATTGCTGGTGGGACGCAGGTAAGCTGTGTTCATCGTTCCCGGGGAGTCACACGGAGCAATGTGTGCTGCCTCGGTAACAATGAACAACCGGCGCACAGAAGGACGTCTGATTTTTAGAAAATGAGCGAAGTGTCAGCGATGAACGAGATGGTGAGTATTTCTGTTCGTTCATAGCTGTCACACGCTACGATATCACTAACGATGTCGGATGTGCGTCACTTACGATGTGACCCTGCCGACATCTCGTTAGATATATCGTAGCGTGTAAAGCCCGCTTAAGGGGCAATTCTACAGGACAGAGCATTACTACAAGAAGAGGAGCCCAAGGGGACATTACTACAGGATGGGCACAAGGAAAGTGGACATTACTATATTATGGGACAGGGATGGGCAGATTACAATAGTATGGGGATAGGGATGGGCACATTACTACATTAATTGTGCGGTGGATGTGAGGTGATTGTACTGCCACAGATTAGAAGCAGGATTACTGCTCTGTATATCCAATGATTGGAAATACAGAGCACTGATAGCTCATCTGTGCAGCACAATCACCTCACATCCACAGCACATATAATGTAGTAATGTGCCCATCCTTGCAGGAGCGAAGAGAGGTCAGTGCTGGGTAGAATACGAACAGCCAATGAGTGTGCAGAGGGTGGGCAGAAGGCAGGTCTGGACAGTGAGGCCGGGGGATGCCAGCTCTGACTGTGAAGTTTGGCATAGGAAGATGTCATGTTTGGTTGAGCTGCATGTAAACAAAGAGCTGCAGAGAATAAAAGGATAATTCAAGAGGAATAAAAGTTAGAAAACAAAAAAATAATAATGTAGGGATATTTTATATGACAATACAGCACAGATTAGCTTAAAAAAAATTGGAGTTTATGTCGGACAACTCCTTTAAGAATAATATCACTATTGAAAATTTCTTGTAAAATTTTATTTGTAGTTTTCACCATTTATGTTTTAGTTCTCAATGGAAACATATTCTGAAACATTACAAAAATGTTTACACTGTATATAAAAGTAATTACATAAAAAATGAAGGAGATGGTCTACCCTAAAAAAAGGACTTAGCTACATTTGTTCTTTAACTTTAAATAAATAAAATTAATTTTCATTTATCACCTTTTAGAGTAGAAACAAGAAAAACTGTGAAGATGATGTGTCAAAGAATATAATGTTTGCTAAACATATGGCATACTTTATCACAACACCAAGTTTTTATATGTTAGTGGCAATAGTATGGTTAGTTTAACCCCTTCACCCTGCGCAATTTTCCGTTTTTTTTTGGGGGGTTCTCCCCTTCTTCCGAGAGCCGTAAGATTTTTATTTTTCCAATTAACCCCTTAACGACCGCCGATACGCCTTTTAACGGCGACAAATTAGGGTACTTCTTCCGATCCGCCGCTTTTTAACGGCGGTCGGAAAAAAGGGTCTAGCGCCCCCCAGAGTCAGAAAATTTCTGGGGTCTCAGCTGCCGGGGGTAGCTGAGACCCTGGAGATCATGATTCTGGCCGGTTTTTCCGGTCCCCGCTCACCTGATGACCGGTATACACCGTATACCGATGATCAGGTTACAGTAAATGACCGCGCCGGTAAAAAATCATTTATCTCCCATCTGGCATAAACAAACATGTCAGATGGGAGATAAATCTCATCTCCCGATCCTTTCGGGTCCCCTCGGTATCCCCAAAGTGCCCCCTCCGACCCCCAACCCCCTCCCGAAAATCCAAGATGGCCGCGCGCACCGGCGAGCACATCAGCGCGCCGGCCGCATTTACACTTTTCTTATGGTTTCTGTCGTATGTGCCATAACACATGCGACAGAAACCTGCTCCCTAGGCCCTGCCGGATCCCCCCCGGTGTTCCCCGGTGTCATACATACCTGTCGGAGCGCTGATCCCCCGCGGCCCCCTCCTCCTTCACAGCAGATGCCGGTGAGTGCGGTCACATGTGCCGAGCAGCTGACAGCTTCCTGTGTTGTGAGACGCTGGCTGCTGCTGCTGCTGCTGCTCGGCACACTGCAGCTGTGACCCAGGGAGGGTGGGTGCAGATTCTTTGCACCCACTCACCTCAAATGGAGGGTCTGCAATACTAGAAAATGGGGGATACGTTCCCTGAACGTGTCCCCCATATTCTAGAAGGTCCAGAGTCGACGTGGGACGTCCAAATGGATTACAGCGGATTTTTTTTTTCTTTTCTTTTCAATAAATTGGTCAATCAGGGAATGTTTTGGGGAGTGTTTTTTCAAATAAATTTTTTTTGTTGTCAATTTTTTTTTTTATTACTGTCAATTAGTTATGTCGGGTATCTGATAGACGCTGTGACATAACTAATTGCTGGGCTTGATGCCAGGTGACATTACACACCTGGTATCAACCCCATTTATTACCCCGTTTGCCAACGCACCAGGGCGCGGGATGAGCTGGGGCGAAGCGCCAGAATTGGCGCATCTAATGGATGCGCCACTTCTGGGGCGGCTGCGGCCTGCTATTTTTAGGCTGGGAAGAGTCCAATAACCATGGCTCTTCCCATCCTGAGAATACCAGACCCCAGCTGTCAGCTTCACCTTGGCTGGTGATCTAATTTGGGGGGACCCTACATTTGTTTTTTTTTTAATTATTTATTTATAAATAATTAAAAAAAAAAAACAGCTTGGGGAGCCCTCCAAATTGATCACCAGCCAAAGTGAAGCTGTCAGCTGTGGTTTGCAGGCTACAGCTGTCTGCTTTACCCTAGCTGGCTATCAAAAATAGGGGGGGCCCCACGTCATTTATTTTAATTATTTTTTTTTTCTTTTTGGGCTAAATACAAGGCTAGGCACCCTTTAGTGCCACATGAAAGGCACTAAAGGGCGCCAGCTTAGAATATGCAGGGGGGTGGGACGTTATATATGTTTGACATTATCCATTCATCCATTGTAGCATTTTAGGCTATGTGCCTACAATCAGGGTTTGCAGAGTTTTGGGTGCAGAGTGTTTTACCTGCGTCCATAACACTGCGTTGTGCAGTAGAAGCACAGTTGAAGGATTTTTAGAAATCCCGTGCCCACTGTGCTTCTTTTCTCCGCAGCATAAACCGACCTGTGGCGCAGCTTCCCGAGCCTCAGCATGTCAATTTATGCTGCGGAGATGAGTGTGCTCTGCAGGTAGCATAGAGCTCCACAGCAGCCTGAACCCAAATCGTGGGCATGGGCAGCTGCGTTCTCCCGTGGACAACACTCACATCTCTGCAGGAAGGCTGACACTATGTACTGGATGCCGTGTCGCTGGATCATGGCCACATAGCCTAAAAGAGAGAAATTTGTTGCTACAGCAACATTTTTGTGAAGTACCTGTGGATTCAAAATGCTTACTATACTCCTGAATAAAATCCTTGAGGGGACCAGTTTCCAAAATGGAGTCACTTGTGGGGGGTTTCTAATGTATAGGTACCCAAGAGGCCCTGCTAATGTGACATGGTGTGCGCAATTTATTTCAACTTTTCCAAAATTCAAATGGTGCTCCTTCCATTCCAAGCCCTCCCATATATCCAAACAGAGGTTTTTGGCCACATATGGGGTATCCCTGCGCTCACAAGAAATTGGATAACAACCTGTGGGGTCCACGTTTTGTTGTTGCCTCTTGAAAAGTGAGAAATGTGATGCTAAAGAAACATTTTTGTGAAAAAAATGAAACTTTTCAATATGGCAACCTAAGCTTATCAAATTCTGTGAAGTATTCGTGGATTCAAAATGCTCAATATACACCTAGATAAAAGCCTTGAGGTTTCTTGATTCCAGAATGGGGTCACTTGTGGGGGGCCTCCACTGTTTAGGCACTTTAGGGGCTTTCCAAATGCGACATAGCGTCCACTAATTATTCCAGCCAAATGTTCAGTCAAATTGCACTCCTTCCCTTCCAAGACCTGCCGTGTGCCCAAACAGTTGATTTCCACCACATATAAGATATCACCAAACTCAGGAGAAATTGCAGAATACATTTCATGGTGATTTTTTTCCTGTTACCCTTGTGAAAAAAAAGCTACCTGGTTGAAGTAACAATTTTGTGGTAAAATTTTATTTTTTTATTTTCATGGCTCAACGTTATAAACTTCTGTGAAGCACCTGGGGGTTCAGGGTACTCACCAAACATCTAGATACATTCCTTGAGAGGCCTAGTTTCCAATATGGGGTCACTTGTGGTGGTTTTTTGCTGTTTACGTACCTTAGGGGTCCTCCAAATGCAACATGGTGCCAGCAATCTTTTTCAGCCAAATTTCCTTTCCAAAATTCAAATATTGCTCCTTTCGTTCCAAGCCCTCCTATTTGTCCAAACAAAGGTTTCAGACCACATGTGAGGTATCACCGCGCTCATAAAAAAGTGGGTAACAAACATTTGGGTCAAATTTTTGGAATTACCTCTTGAAAAAGTGAGAGACTTGATGCTAAAGCAACATTTTTGAGAAAAAAATTACAATTTTCAATATGACAAAGTAACGTTATCAAAATCTGTGAAGTACCTGTGGGTCCAAAATGCTCAGTATACCCCTCGATAGAAGCCTTAAGGAGTCTAGTTTCCAAAATGGGGTCACTTGAGGGGGGTTCCTGCTGTTTAGGTACCTTAGGGGATCTGTAAAAACAACATGGTGCCCGCAATCTGTTTCAGCCAACTTTGCTTTCCAAAATTCAAATATTGCTCCTTTCATTCGAGCTCTCCCATTTACCCAAACAAAGGTTTCTGACCACATGTGGGGTATCGGCGTGCTCATAAGAAAGTGGGTAACAAAGTGTGAGGTCCAATTTTTGGTGTTACCTCTTGAAAAAGTAAGACAATTAGTGCTAAAGTAACATTTTTAGGTAAAATGTTATTTATTTTTTTTCATTCCATATTACTTTAGTTCCTGTGAAGCACCTGAAGGGTTAATAAACTTCTTGAATGTGGTTTTGAGTACCTTGAGGGGTGCAGGTTTTAGAATGGTGTCACTTTTGGGTATTTTCTGTCACCCAGGCCTCTCAAAGTCACATCAAATGGGATGTGGTCCCTAAAAAAATGGTTTTGTAAATTTTGTTGAAAAAATGGGAAATTGCTGATGAACTTTGAACCCTTCTAACTTCCTAACCCCAAAAAATTTTGTTTCAAAAATTGCGCTGATCTAAAGTAGACAAGTGGAAAATGTTATTTATTAACTATTTTGTGTGACATAACTCTCCGGTTTATGGGCATAAAAATTAAAAGTTTGAAACTTGCAAAATTTTTAATTTTTTTGTCAAATTTCAGATTTTTTCACAAATAAAATAAAAAAATATCATCCTAAATTTACCTCTGACATGAAGCCCAATATGTCACGAAAAAACAATCTCAGAATCACCGGGATCCATTGAAGCGTTCCAGAGTTATAACCTTATAAAGTGACACTGGTCAAAATTGCAAAAAATGGCCTGGGCATTAAGTACAAATCTGGCTTCATCCTTAAGGGGTTAAACCATAGGTTTTACCATATAGTGTACTGAAAAACAACAAAAAAATGGCAAGTGTGGAAAAATTGCAAAAAAAGTGTGATTGCATGATTGTTTTTGGGATCTTTTATTCACCGTGTTCACTATACGGTAAAACTAATGTGTCGGTGTGATGCCTTAGGCTGGTATGATTTTGAGGAAACCAAACGCTTCTAGGTTTACTTTTATCTGAGGGGGTTAAAAAAATTCAGAGGTTTGTCCAAAAAAAGTGGGACGCTTTTTGCACTATATTCCGCGATCCCTAGCGTTCTTATTTTTCGATGATGCTTAATGATGGGTTATTTTTTTGCATCTTAAGCTGAAGTTTATAATGGTACTATTTTTGCACAAATGCTACGTTTTGATCACCTGTTATTGTATTTTGTACAAAATTTGCAACGACTAAAAAACGTCATTTTGGCGTTTGGAATTTTTTTGCTGCTACGCTGTTTACTGATTAGGTAAATTAATTTATATTTTGATAGATTAGGTGTTATATATCTATATTTATTTTTAACCCTTTAATTTTCAATGAGGCAAATGGGGGGATTTGAACTTTTAGGTTTTTTATTTTTTTTTTTTAAAACTTTATTACTTTTTTTATTTTACTATTCTCCTAGGGGACAATAAGGATCAGCAGTCTGTTTGCTCAGTCAGTTCTCTTGATCAGAGCTTCACAGCTCAGAACAGGAGAAATGCTCAGTTTTGTAACAGTCAGCGCACTGCCGGTTGAAACAGGAAATAAGTCATAATAGCACAGGAGTCATCACATGAACCTATGCTACCATAGCAACCATTGACTCCCCATGATCATGTCACGGGACTTCTGATGGCAGCGGGTGAGTGTGTGTTACCCGCTCGAGGCATTTAAGTCGCACTTTCACATTTTGACAGCACCATTTAAGGCGTTATTAGGCACGGGTGGATTGTGGATCCACCTGCGCCTGCGAGGCACACATGTGAACAGTTCAAATCAGCTGACATGTGCGGGGATCGCCAAAGGCTCACTGTAGAAGCCGGGGAGGATCACCCCTTCATGATTTAGGATTTACGGGTACGTCCTCGGTCGTGAAGGGGTTAAACAGAAAATATTTTGGACCTCATATCTTATTTTATGAGCATTATGACCTGAAACGTAGGATTGGGTCACAACAATTTCAATACACTAAATAATTATGTTAAAAACACCATAATAATCATAATACTACACAATACAGTGGAACCTTGGATTAAGAGTAACTTGATTTGAGAGCGTTTTGCAAGACAAGCAAAGATTTTACAAATTTGTAACTTGGTTTAAGAGCAATGCTTTGCAATAAGAGCAAATTCCCACCATTAACACTTCCCTTTCCGTCCTTTCACCACGCTCTGACCCGCTCTGGAGGTAACGTTCTGTCGATATGTACTGTTTACTGTACACATTATACCATTGTACAGTATAGTATATGCTACAGTATATAGCATTTCTATAAATTTGCATTTGTGGTTATAGTATTGTACTGTCTTTCGGCTAACCAGTACAGCACATTGCTTATACTGTACCGCTCGCACACCAACAATTTCATTGTAAGCTAATGTGCAGTTTAATTTGATTGACATGTTTTTTACTGCACTGTATTTTGTATTACTGTGCTGTAATAGTTTTATATGAATACAGTACATTACGGTATTTGTATTACTGTAATAAGTTTGTATAAATACAGTAAATATTTTTGGGTTTTGAAACAAATTGTCTGCTTTTCAATTATTTCCTATGGAAAAATTTGCTTTGATATAAGAGTATCTCGGTTTAAGATCACACTCCCAGAACAAATTATGCTCGTAATCCAAGGTTCCACTGTACTGGATTACTTTTAAGGAATTTACTAATAAGGAACTATACAACGTATTGCAACACTATTTTATAAAAAATTATTTCAATATCCAATGAGATCATTAAAAAAAAAGACTTTTTAAAAGAGTAGATGAACAGATAAAAAGTTTTACAATTTGTACGGAATTATTAGATGTCACAGAAAATGTCATTTTAATGTCAGTTGTAAAATTAGAAAATCATTCTTATCATTACTTTAATTAACAATACAGAGAATCAAGTTAGATTAATTTTCTGAAATGTGATTTTTTTTTTCATGCCATTTACATAAGATGTGTTCTTTTATGGCATAACAAATAGAAAATCATTCTGAGATATTTTGAAAACATTTTGTCCATGTAGATTGTCCAGTAGGAGTTGAGTAGGAAAATTAATTTTAATATGAAGAAGGATTTTGAGCACATAATCAGAAAAAATATTGATGTTGTTTTGCCCCAGATGATGGCTTTAAATATATAATTGCTAATTAGTAACAAGGATAAAATATGATGCTATAACAAAAATATTTTTAAAAAAGTGTGACTATTAGTAAAATTAAACAAATGCGGTTGTATAAAATAAAGATTTAGACTTATTTTCATTATTTCACCATTTTTGTTATTGTAGTTCCTTTGAGTTGTTCTTACTCTCATATGAGGGTAAGTTATGTTAAAGAGAAGCCATCATCATAAAACAACATATTGTTTAACCCCTTAAGGACGAAGACAGTTTTGTACTTAATGCCCAGGCCATTTTTTGCAATTCTGACCAGTGTCAATTTATGAGGTCATAACTCTGGAACGCTTCAACGGATCCCGGTGATTCTGACATTGTTTTATCGTGACATATTGTACTTCATGATAGTTATAAATTTAGAACGATATTTTTTGCTTTTATTTGTGAAAAAAATCGGAAATTTGATGAAAATTTTGAAAATTTTGCAATTTTCAAACTTTTAATTTTTATGCCCTTAACCCAGAGAGTTATGTCACACAAAACAGTTAATAAATAACATTTCCCACATGTCTACTTTACATTAGCGCAATTTCTGAAACAAAATGTTTTGGGGTTAGAAAGTTAGAAGGGGTCAAAGTTCATCTGCAATTTCCCATTTTTTCAACAAAATTCACAAAACCATTTTTTTAGGGACCACATCACATTTGAAGTGACTTTGAGAGGCCTAAGTGACAGAAAATACCTAAAAGTGACACCATTCTCAAAACAGCACCCCTCAAAGTACTCAAAACCACATCCAAGAAGTTTATTAACCCTTCAGGTGCTTCACAGGAACTAAAGAAAAGTGGAATGAAAAAAAGCAAAAAATAAAATTTTACCTAAAATGTTGCTCTACCCCAAATTTATTCACTTTTAGAAGAAATAACACAACAAAATGAACCCCAAAACTTGTTACCCACTTTCTTATGAACGCACCAATACCCAACATGTGGTCAGAAACCTTTGTTTGGACAAATGGGAGGGCTCGGAACAGAAGGAGCAATATTTGAATTTTGGAAAGCAAATTTGGCTGAAATAGATTGCGGGCACCATGTTGCATTTACATGTCCGCTAAGGTACCTAAACAGCAGAAACCCCTCACAAGTGACACCATTTTGGAAACCAGACCCCTTAAGGCTTCTATCTAGGGGTATGGTGAGCATTTTGGATCCACAGGTACTTCACTGATTTTGATAACGTTACGTTGTCACATTGAAAATTTTCATTTTTTTCTCAAAAATGTTGCTTTAGCATCAATTTTTTCACTTTTTCAAGAGGTAATTCCAAAAATTTGACCCCAATGTTTGTTACCCACTTTTTTATGAGCGCGGTGATACCTCACTTGTGGTCTGAAACCTTTGTTTGGAGAAATGGGAGGGCTTGGAACGGAAGGAGCAATATTTGAATTTTGGAAAGGAAATTTGGCTGAAAAAGATTGCGGGCACCATGTCGCATTTGGAGGACCCCTAAGGTACGTAAACGGCAAAAAAACACCACAAGTGACCCCATATTGGAAACTAGGCCCCTCAAGGAATTTATCTAGATGTTTGGTGAGTACCCTGAACCTCCAGGTGCTTTACAGAAGTTTATAACGTTGAGCCATGAAAATAAAAAAATAAAATTTTACCACAAAATTGTTACTTCAACCAGGTAGCTTTTTTTTTCACAAGGGTAACAGGAAAAAAATCACCATGAAATTTATTGCGCATTTTCTCCTGAGTTTGTTGATATCTTGTATATGGTGGAAATCAACTGTTTGGGCACACTACAGGGCTCAGAAGAGAAGGAGTGCAATTTGACTGCAAAATTGGCTGGAATCAATAGCGGACGCCATGTTGCATTAGGAGAGCCCCTGAGGTGCCTAAGCAGTGGAGGTCCACCACAAGTGACCCCATTCTGGAAATAAGACCCCTCAAGGCTTTAATCTAGGTGTATATTGAGCATTTTGAATCCACGAATACTTCACAGAATTTGATAAGCTTAGGTTGCCATATTGAAATTTTCATTTTTTTCACAAAAATGTTGATTTAGCGACACATTTTTCACTTTTTCAAGAGGCAACAACAAAACGTGTACCCCACAGGTTGTTATCTAATTTCTTGTAAGCGCAGGGATACCCCACATGTGGCCAAAAACCTTTGTTTGGATAAATGGGAGGGCTTGGAATGGAAGGAGTACCATTTGAATTTTGGAAAAGTTGAAGTAAATTGCGCGCACCATGTCACATTAGCAGGGCCCCTTGGGCACCTATACATCAGAAACCCCCCACAAGTGACCTCATTTTGGAAACTGGACCCCTCAAGGATTTTATTCAGGAGTATAGTAAGCATTTTGAATCCACAGGTACTTCACAAAAATGTTGCTGTAGCAACAAATTTCTCACTGTTAAGGGGGCTTTACACGCTGCGACATCGCTAATGCGGAGTCGTTAGGGTCACGGAATTGGTGACGCACATCCGGCTGCATTAGCGATGCCGTTGCGTGTGACACCGATGAGCGATTTTGCATCGTTGCAAAAACGTGCAAAATCGCTCATCGGTGACATGGGGGTCCATTCTCGATTATCGTTACTGCAGCAGTAACGATGTAGTTCGTCGCTCCTGCAGCAGCACACATCGCTATGTGTGACGCCGCAGGAACGAGGAACCTCTCCTTACCTGCCTCCCGGCCGCTATGAGGAAGGAAGGAAGTGGGCGGGATGTTCCGGCCACTCATCTCCGCCCCTCCGCTTCTATTGGGCGGCCGCTCAGTGACGTCACTGTGACGCCACACGGACCGCCCCCTTAGAAAGGAGGCGGTTCGCCGGTCACAGCGACATCGCCGGGCAGGTAAGTATGTGTGATGCGTCTGCGCGATGTTGTGCGGCACGGGCAGCGATTTGCCCGTGTCGCACAACAGATGGGGGCGGGTACCCACGCTAGCGATATCGGGACCAATATCGCAGCGTGTAAAGTAGCCTTTAGGCTATGTGGCCATGATCCAGCGACACGGCGTCTAGTACCCAGTGTCAGCCTCCTGCAGAAATGTGAGTGTTGTCCACGGGAGAACGCAGCTGCCCATGCCCACGATTTGGGTTCAGGCTGCTGTGGACTTTAGTTCTATTCTACCTGCAAAGAACACTCATCTCCGCAGCATAAATTGACATGCTGAGGCTCGGGAAGCTGCGCCACAGGTCGATTTATGCTGCGGAGAAAAGAAACACAGTGGGCACGGGATTTCTAAAAATCCTGCCACTGTGCTTCTACTGCACAACGCAGCGTTATGGACGCAGGGAAAACACTCTGCGCCCAAAACGTTGCAAACCCTGATTGTGGGCACACAGCGTAAAATGCTACAATGGATGAATGGATAGATGTCAAACATATATAACGTCCCACCCCCCTTCATATTCTAAGCTGGCGCCCTTTAGTGCCTTTCATGTGACACTAAAGGATGCCTAGCCTTGTATTTAGCCCCCAAAAAAAAAAGAATTAAAATAAATGACGTGGGGTCCCCCCTATTTTTGATAGCCAGCTAGGGTAAAGCAGACAGCTGTAGCCTGCAAACCACAGCTGACAGCTTCATCTTGTCTGGTGATCAATTTGGAGGGCTCCCCAAGCTGTTTTTTTTTTTTTAATTATTTATAAATAAATAATTAAAAAAACAAAACAAACGTGGGGTCCCCCCAAATTAGATCACCAGCCAAGGTGAAGCTGACAGCTGGGGTCTGGTATTCTCAGGATGGGAAGAGCCATGGTTATTGGACTCTTCCCAGCCTAAAAATAGCAGGCCGCAGCCGCCCCAGAAGTGGCGCATCCATTAGATGCGCCAATTCTGGCGCTTCGCCCCAGCTCATCCCGCGCCCTGGTGCGTTGGCAAACGGGGTAATAAATGGGGTTGATACCAGGTGTGTAATGTCACCTGGCATCAAGCCCAGCAATTAGTTATGTCACAGCGTCTATCAGATACCCGACATAACTAATTGACAGTAATAAAAAAAAAAATTGACAACAAAAAAAATTTATTTGAAAAAACACTCCCCAAAACATTCCCTGATTGACCAATTTATTGAAAAGAAAAGAAAAAAAAAATCCGCTGTAATCCATTTGGACGTCCCACGTCGACTCTGGACCTTCTAGAATATGGGGGACACGTTCAGGGAACGTATCCCCCATTTTCTAGTATTGCAGACCCTCCATTTGAGGTGAGTGGGTGCAAAGAATCTGCACCCACCCTCCCTGGGTCACAGCTGCAGTGTGCCGAGCAGCAGCAGCAGCAGCAGCCAGCGTCTCACAACACAGGAAGCTGTCAGCTGCTCGGCACATGTGACCGCACTCACCGGCATCTGCTGTGATGAAACCATAGGAACAGTGTAAATGCGGCCGGCGCGCTGCTGTGCTCGGTGGTGCGCGCGGCCATCTTGGATTTTCGGGAGGGGGTTGGGGGTCGGGGGGGGCACTTTGGGGATACCGAGGGGACCGGAGGGAACCGGGAAAAAGATTTATCTCCCATCTGGCATGTTTGATCATGCCAGATGGGAGATAAATCATTTTTTACCGGCGCGGTCATTTACTATAACTTGATGATCGGTATACGGTGTATACCGGTCATCACGTGACTGGGGACTGGAAAAACCGGCCCGAATCATGATCTCCAGGGTCTCAGCTACCCCCGGCAGCTGAGACCCCGGAAAATTTCTGACTCTGGGGGGCGCTAGACCCTTTTTTCCGACCGCCGTTAAAAAGCGGCGGATCGGAAGAAGTACCTTAATTTGTCGCCGTTAAAAGGCGTATCGGCGGTCGTTAAGGGGTTAAATCATTGTGATACATTTATTTTGTCTATATTTTAACAGTGTTTGCTTTTAATGTCATAATTTGCATTCAAAATAAAAAAATAGAAATCTTGCAAATTTCGCACCGGCAACTAGAGATGTTTTAAACTTAAACTTCCTGTTTTATGTTACAACATATAAATATTAGACAAAGTGAAGAAACCATGAAACTATCTTTGGCTTTGAAGCATACAATGAACATGTGCAAAGGACATTTTGAAGGGGGGGGGGGCAGGGTCAACAGTGACATCCCATATAGGGAATGGTGGATTCTGTTTGATTAGTTATACATAGACGTTTTAACAGGAATTGTAACCCTTAACGTCCTGTCACACACAGAGATAAATCTGCGGCAGATCTGTGGTTGCAGTGAAATTGTGGACAATCAGTGCCAGGTTTGTGGCTGTGTACAAATGGAACAATATGTCCATAATTTCACTGCAACCACAGATCTGCCAAAGATTTATCTCTGTGTGTGACGGGGCCTTTACTCTGGTGATGAAAATGAAGACACATCCAGCTGCCACGATCCAAATAAAATATTAAGTGGCTTTATTGACTACTCCACAAAACATCTGAAAAAGAAAAATAGTCTAGATATGGCATGTGTTTAATATCAAGTAAGAGCCTCCTTCATTTCCCTCTCATTACCCATAGACCAAGTGATTGTGTATCCTGTTGGTGAGTTAGCTGGACTTTTCCTTTACTAGAACTCTGGTGATAAGTATTCCTGCAGGCAACTTACTGAAAGGACAGGAAGTATAAGGCTAAACAAATCTTCAGTTGTGAGTCTCAATTTATGCCAGATCAGATCTCATACTTTGCATTGATGAGGGGCAATCACCCCGAAACACTGTGTCTGCAAATTAAGGTTCTGATCTGGCATAAATCCTAAGTGATATGACAAGGCTCATTAAAGAGCCACTTTTGACTTTTAGGATTGCTACTTCCAATAGGTGGCGCTAGAGTTTATCTCCTTCCTCCCTGAAGAGACAATATGTTTGGAAAAAGCAGTGTTTATTCTGCGCTGCCGACATTCATCCAGATGGTGCGGTATTGTTGAAATAAATAGTCTTTATTTAATGGACGTGTTTTCAAGTCTGCTGAATTCATACTGTCTGTGATCTTGAGGAAGAAGTCAGTGGACTTTGAAACACGTCAATTAAAGGCCATTTATATCAATGATTTTCAGAATTTACATTGCTTTTTCCACATAATTGACAACTAGAGATGAGCGGACCTGTGGAAGTTTGGTTCAGCGGGTTCAGACGGACTTTAGATAAAGTTTGATTTGAGATCCGGACTTGATCTGAGCCCCAATGGAAATCACTAATTGGGCAGTTTGGGTCTCTGCCCACATGCTGCCAGCCATAAACAGATCCCTTCCGGGGGCGGATGGGCAGGTTTTTTCTTTTTTGGTGCACACTACATCCGATCATGCTGTTGTTACCCCCAGTGCGAGCCGTTCAAACAATGCTAGTGGCTCACACAGGACTGAGCACCAAGCATACCCAAGGACAGCGACACTCGTGCAAGTGGTTTGCATATGTAAAACATCTGATTTCCGAACACAATCTCTGTTTTTTTTTTGTAAAGTCTGTGTTTTGTACGAACATCGGGTTCGCTCATCTCTATTGATGATTCCTTCATTTCTAGCAGACATTAATAGGAGGACCAAAATATCTAAGCATCTACCCACATCTATTAGATTTTTAGCTTGTGTAGGGGAATACTTCTTTAAAGTGTTTACAGTATAGCTTTGAACACTAACTTGCTTTAGTAAACAATTAAAACTAATCAAAGCTTGATGTCTTTAATCAATATATAATCAGTAAAATTAAAGAGTGACAGTTGAACACCTGCCGATGTTAGTGAATAGGAAAGGAATTATTGAAACAGGTTAGCACGTGGGAGGAAATGAAAGCTAATTTAGATTTCCCATCAATATCTGAATAATGAAAAGTAAAGAAATAATATATGCAAATTACACATACTCTCATTTCCTATATATTGGTATAATAAATACACCAACGCAACATTTAACTTTTATGAGATTTAGAAAAAATGTTTTGCTAGTTTTCTTAAATACGTCCTGGCTGGAATAATTTTCTTCTTGACATTTTTGTGTGGGATAGCAGCTGTCCTTTTGTGTCACTGTAGTAAAATTTATTAAATATAGTTTTTCATCTTTCATATAAAAATATCTGTTTCTTGTTTTTATAGAAGCTCAGTTTGTATCCTAAGTGGAATGTAGTAATTTTCTGACATGCAAACAAAATTGTAAACAAATGTGCTCCATATTCTACAAGACCTGAAGACCGCTAAAGCAGTCTTTATACTTGTAGAATGTAAACTCTCATCTTTAGGACATAATCTAGCTCTTCTCTGTTAGCATATGAAAGCATTCACTGTTCTCGCACATTAAGAATATAACATAGTTAACACGATTGGTCTAAAAGAATTTATAACTGTCACGCTGTACAAAGGCTAGTAAGACGTAGTACAGCGTAATCTTTACTAGGTGGCATCAGAGTAGTGAAGGAGAGACAAAGAAACACTGTAATGGAAAGGCAGCTGAAGTACAGCAGAGTAACTTCAGCAGGCAAATAACAGGCAAGCCACCAGGGGTAACCAGTCAGGGTCTAGCCAGGAAAGTCAAGTCACTGCTAAGGGAGGATCAATATCAATATCAGAAAACAGAACCAAGTCGGAAGCCGGGAGATTAGGTATGCAGAGTTAAACACAAACAACAGACAGGAGAGGGAAGTCAGGGATTGGGACAGGCAGACAAACGGGGGATGATCAAAGTCAGGACACAGTAGCAGGGAGGCAGAACAGATTGGGAACACTAATTAGAACCAGTAAACACGCTGCAAGGCAGAAATATCACTGGCACAGAGCCATAGACAGAGAGGCAATATATAGCATCCTGGGATCCAGAACGAGCAAGAGAAGTTAACCCCTGAAATGACCAGGCCAGAGCTGGGTGTAACCAGCAGCAGGGAAAAGCCGGCCTGGAACAGACAATAACCTTAAGAAGTCGAAAATGAAAATAGAAGCTGGATATGGAGACCATAAAATAAAGGGGTATTGAATGATGGGATGAAATTTAAGATAAAAAAAATAAACGAAATACAGTATTTACTAGCTTGTTGCAAAGAAATAAAGCACTAATTGAATCATGATTATTATCATAAGTCAAACATAGTTGAAGATTTTTACAAATTTGGAGATATAGTCAAAATCTGATATTAGTGATTTGTTCTTGATACATGATGAATAATGATAAGGGGTTATAAAAAGTGAAATTAAAATGCTTGTCTAGGAAAAATATATATATAAAAAAAATCAGCTACCATGGCTTGCACAGAAAGATTCAAAGGGTTATCTGTAACATTTATATTGATGGCCTTTCCTCATATACAGTCATCATGGCCGAAAGTGTTGGTACTCTTGAAATTGTTTCAGAAAATGAAGTATTTCTCCCACAAAATTATTGCAGTTACACCTGTTTTGTTATAACTATGTTTATTTCTTTTATGCATATTGCAACAATAGAAAAATAAAAGAGAAAAATGGCAAATTGGACATAATTTTACAAAAATCCTCAAAAATGAGCAAAATGTTTGCAACTTTACAAAAAGTGTGAGTAAAGAGTTTTGTTTTAAACATGTGATACTTGTTAAAACTCACCTGTGATAAATAACAGGTGAGAGTATTATTAAAATCACACCTGAAACAAGATAAAAAGGGGAGAAGCTGACTCAGTCTTTGAATTGTCTGTGTGTGCCACAGAACTGTCTAAGGACTTAAGAACCAAAATTTCTGAAAAATATCAACAATCTCAAGGGTAGAAGTCAATTTCCAGAGATCTTGATGTTCCTTTGTCCACAGTGTGTAACATAATGAAGAAGTTCAAAAGTCTTAGCAATTTGGACACTGTGTTGCAGTTTCAAAGTCCCTGAGGTGCCAAAAAGGCAGAAAATCGCCAAAAGTGAGCTCACTTTAAAAATTTCACCTCTCAATGAATTAATGTACGGCTGCAGTGACTGTTTTGTAACATCCATCAATGCTTTTTTCTGGAGAATTGCAAATATGCCAGTCTAGTGTGCATACATTTTGCCCAGGTTTTGGTCCACAAGACAAGCAAAACATATATTGTTAATTGGGTTCTTCGAGTTGCAATAATGCCATCCACATGGCCGCTTACTACAGTCTGCAGCTGAGGCACAGTGGGGCTCAGAAGGAGGCATTTGGATTTGGGAGCACAGATTCCACTGGATTTTATTTGAGGGAGTGGGAGCCGTCACTTTTCTAGAGCCTTTAGGCTATGTGCACACAGTGCGTTTTTCTCGGCGTTTTTGCGCGTTTTTCGGGTGCGTTTTTGGCCTCAAAACTGCATGACCTTGCTTCCCCAGCAAAGTCTATGAGTTTTCATTTTTGCTGTCCCCACACAGCATTTTTTTTCAGCTGCGTTTTTGTGGTGACCACAAAAGCGCAGCATGTCAATTATTCCCGCGTTTTTCACTGCGCTTTTCATCCATTGAGTTCAATGGGATGTTGAAAGATGCAATGAGAAACGCAAATAGCTGCGTTTTGGTGCGTTTTGGTGCGTTTCTAAGACCAAAAACGCAGCTATAAACGCAGGAGGTGGGTAGTAAAGTGACGTGTACAGGAAGAGGATTCCTTCTGTCAGTATATACAGAAGCGTGAATCCTCCCGGTACCGTCACCGCCGCTTCCATCTCCCGTCCTGTGCATGTATGCTGCCGTGCGGCGCCATGTCTGGGCGGGAGGTGGAAGCGGCTGCGAAAACAAAAGTTAACAGTAGAAAAAAAAAAAGTTATACTCACCTGTCGGCAGACTCCCGGTGCCATGCCCGCTCCCATCTCCTCTCACGGTATCGCCACCCCCGCTCCGGCTGTGTGCAGATGGCCGGGAAAGCTCCGATGGATGCAGGACCTGGCGATGGATCACCTGATGCAGTCACCTGACGCATCAGCTGATCGTAAGTATCGCGGTGACGCGGGCGCCCGGCCGGTATCAGCGTATGCGTCAGGAGACTTCATCCCTGATTACCGGCAGCTGCTGCAGCGATCGGACGGGATCACACTCCCGCCCCATCGCTGCAGGAGCTGCCGGTAATCAGCATATAAGTGAGTATTATTTTTTTTTATTTTTTTTTGCACCGATGCATCAGCTGATTGTATAATCGGCTTTTATACAATCAGCTGATGTGTGATGGGATTCAGGCACTTGATCCTGACACATCATCTGATCGCTTTGCCTTCCAGCAAACCGATCAGATGATATTGGATCCGGATTGGACGGCGCGGGACCCTGACCCAGGATTACTGCGGAGGGGGGGTTCTTTATTTCAATAAAGATGGAGTCACTAATTGTGTTGTGTTTTATTTCTAATAAAAATGTTTTTCTGTGTGTTGTGTTTTTTTTTTATCTTTACTAGAAATTCATGGTGGCCATGTCTAATATTGGCGTGACACCATGAATTTCGGGCTTAGGGCCAGCTATACAGCTAGCCCTAACCTCATTATTACCCGGCGAGCCACCCGGCATCAGGGCAGCTGGAAGAGTTGGATACAGCGCCAGAAGATGGCGCTTCTATGAAAGCGCCATTTTCTGGGGTGGCTGCGGGACTGCAATTCACAGCAGGGGTGCCCAGAAAGCTTGGGCACCCTGCACTGTGGATTCCAATCCCCAGCTGCCTAGTTGTACCCGGCTGGGCTCAAAAATTGGGCGAAGCTCACGTCATTTTTTTTTTAAATTATTTCATGAAATTCATGAAATAATTTAAAAAAAAAGGGCTTCCCTATATTTTTGGTTCCCAGCCAGGTACAAATAGGCAGCTGGGGGTTGGGGGCAGCCCGTACCTGCCTGCTGTACCCGGCTAGCATACAAAAATATGGCAAAGCCCACGTCATTTTTTTTGTTTGGGGGGCAAAGAAATCCTGCATACAGTCCTGGAAGGAGGATGCTGAGCCTTGTAGTTCGACAGCTGCTGTCTGCTCTCCTGCATACACAATTGGATGGAGGATGCTGAGCCTTGTAGTTCTGCAGCTGTCTGCTCTTCTGCATACACTAGTGGAGAATGAAGAACACATTGAAGAAGGAAATGACATCAGACCTTTTTTTTTTTGTTCACTGATAAAAAACGCATAAGGACGCAGTGAGCAAAAACGCAGCAAAACGCAGCAAAAAAACGCACCAAATCGCGACAAAACGCGTGCGTTTTTTGCCGCGTTTTTTCGACGCAGGTGCGTTTTTGTGCATTTTTAGCGGCCAAAAACGCACAAAAACGCAGCGTCAAAAAAACACAGTGTGCGCACATAGCCTAACTCTACCAGTAACGTGAAAATGCCCTGTGAAGTCTCAGTGTCAATAAGGAATATCTGGCCACTTGTGTGTGGGTGAACTATACTTAATTATGGCAGATGTATTTTTCCATTGTTCTGTGACTCAAGGGACATGGGCCACTGTTTTATGTGGGACTGTCCAGGTGCCATTTTTGTATGCTAACTTATTTTTCACAGTTCATCATGCGATAAAAGTGAAAAGACTAATTTATTCTTTGAATACAGTTACAGCAATAACCAGATTTATGTTGCTTTTATATTCTTTGCTACTTTTACATACTAAAACCAATATTTTTCATTCATTAAATTTATTTTTTTTATTAGTTTTAAATGAAACAAATAACATACATGAGAGTTTTATATTTCAGATTGTTCTCAACAATATTAATTATGTGTACTTTTTATGTGTATTTTTGTTTTAACACAAAGCTTATGTTTTAAAGCTCATAGAAGAATCGAAGAAGCCACCGTAACCTGGAGTCATTAGTTGACCTCAGGGCACCATGGCAATGATCACCATCAGCAATTACCATCTATGGGTGCGGAATATGTCAAAGGGAGTCTTTTTTTATATCAAACAAGTGTTATTAGGTACAAAATAGTCATAAAAGATCAGGGCATCTTCAGAATACAATATATATCAAGTTTCACAATATTCCTTATTTAACTAAAAACAGCCCATCCCTTTTACCCCTCCCTTCCCAATATACCCTTAACAAAATCTACCGGTAAGAAAAATTTGTAATCCAAATCA
This sequence comes from Anomaloglossus baeobatrachus, assembly GCF_048569485.1. NCBI lineage: Eukaryota > Metazoa > Chordata > Amphibia > Anura > Aromobatidae > Anomaloglossus > Anomaloglossus baeobatrachus. Next base: position 417,696,759 of record NC_134358.1, read on the forward strand.
TACCAATTACAAGATCATAAATGCAAACAATTAAAGAGCACATTGCTGGCAAGCTCATCAGAAACCACAGAAGGACTTCAAATCCACTCACCCCATTGTTCACCAAACTTAGGAATGATGCCCCTTTTCCTATATATTCTTTTGTCCATTAAAATGATGTTATTTAGGCTGGCAATTATTTCAGACATCCCAGGTGGGCTAACAGCCAACCAGTGTCTAGCAATCGTTTTCCAGGTCTGTACAGAATTTTCGATATTGCGAGTTATGTAGCAGCAGGTCCTACCTCCTCTCCCAAAACTCCCAAGATACCCAATTTCGGCCTTAAGCATATATGGATATTGAAATTGTCTCTATCAAGTTGCCTCCCTTTTTCCAGAGATCAGTTAAATAGGAGCATGATCAGACCATATGAAGCAAATCTGAACCCTCCCTCCTGCACCTTGCACAATTATCATCAGTTCTAAGTTTCATTTTAGATAATGCTTTTGGGGTTCTGTAGGCCCTGTGGACCAGAATTAGTTGTTACCTTATATGGGTCGTATTAATGGAAAGTGCTTTAATGGACTCTATAATACTTTCCTTTTCATTTGCGGTAATAGGACCAACATGATTCTCCCACCCTTACTTTGTGCTACTCATAGGATCCCCCAAGATGCCCCTCAGCAACGAGCTATGCAATAAGGAGATGAGTTCCTTTGTAGCACTAGACTGTAATACACTTTCCAAGTTCCCACTGTGTGAAACAGATAAATCTATTGTATGACCCTGAATTTCTACGGCATGCCTCCATTGTAAGTACGTGAAAAAAAAATCAGAGTTTGGCAGACCATAGTCCTGTTTCAGCTGTTCAAATGAGCGGAACTGTCCATCTGTAAAAAGCTGATACACCCGTCTCACATAACCACTACCATCCACGGGTTGTTGATCGCACTATCCACATCTGTGCGCTCCCCCATCTTCTCTAGTCCCTCCCTCTTCATTCCTCAGCCTTTTCACACTGCTCAAAAGACTTGTGCATTTGGGCATGTGCAGTCGCCACCACAAATGGCTTTCATATGCGCATGCATTGGGATGCATTCCACATAGCTAGCCTACATTCCACAGGACCAGAAGCAGGAATGCTGTGTGATCTCTCACATCACTGGGACACAGCATAAGAATGTGTTCCTCAGTGGCACACCGTCACTGCCTCCACAGTCATCTGAACACTCTCCTTTAGGTATGTTTCAGATCAGCAGGATCTGCACCACCAATACTGCACATAATGCACATTCTATCTTTTTATATGTGTCTCTTCAGGGCACTCTCTTTCATTCCCCTTGGTGTTTCACCAGTACATGTGCCGCATCTTCTTCAGCTATAGGGTACATAATTCACAGCATAAAAGCTACTTATGGCCATTGGTCTTATATTGATGTACCATATACTATGGACTTTTTCACAGCTCCTAATGCTGCCACTTTGCTATACCATATTTACACAGGTGCTTTACCAGTCTATCACTATACACTTATAAACAGGTATGTCACCTTATTATATCCTAGGGGACTATAGAGGTCAGTTAGTGCCATCCTTAAGGAATGACAATTGTATCACCTGATCCGGACTACAGATATATCGAGGATTCTACTGGGCACTATACCAAAATATGTGGGGTACAATAAATCATGAAGTGTAATCTTATACATTATAACCAGGTATTAATATGTACAACACAGTTCCTATGATAATGAGCCTTATACCTAGTACCATACTAATTGACATCCTGTTACATAATTCTTCCCTATAGGCTTTATCTTTCTATATGTAATATATTCACTATGGTGGCCTGTCACATGAGACTTTTAGGTATGCAATCTCATATATTTTACTAATTTCCCTGTGTCTTTTACTACAAAACAACCCAAAAGCTTGATTTTTTCCCCCTTCATACTTGGTTGGTGAGATATTTTTTTCCTTAAATTCTGTGCCCTATTTTCGCCACACATGCTTTTGATCATTGTGGCCAAATAGTTTTATTTTAACCTCATTGGTCCTCAGGACTTGTTTCAAAAATGTATTAGGCTTCTTTAGATGTTCTTTTGCTCACTTCTGTTGCTGAATTATAGGGTGAGGACGCAGGAGAGGTTTTCTTCTGATGACTCATCCATGAAGGCTATATTTCTACAGGGGTCTCTGAACAGTAGAACAATGTACTCCAACTGCAGAGTCTGCTAAATCTTCTTTTACAAGTCTTTTGCAGCCATATGGGGGTTGATTTGCCTCCCTTGTAATCCTATGAGTAGCTGTCACAGAAATTTTGCTTGGTATTTCAGACCTTATCTTAACCTCCATTATTATTTTTGAATTGCATTTTGAATTGAGTAAAGGGAAACTTGAAAACACTTTGCTTTCTTATATAGTCTACTCTTTCTTTGTGGGCTTCAATCATTTTAATTTTTAGAGTGCTAGGCAGCTACTTAGAATAACTCATGGCTGTTGCTGCTGCTGTTTTTGGTACAAGGTTACAGGAAGATGGGTTTTTATAAATTTGTGAAATTTGCATCGGACCATTTTCCTTTTTGTAATTTTTCAAATGTTAAATATGAAAATATATTTTTATTTTTAAATACAAATGAAATGTGTCTCTTTAACGTTATGCCTTTTAGTGATCATCTTCAACTTGCTTAACTGTTCACAAAACAGTAATTTTGACCAGGGGTTTCCAAACTTTTAAATGCCACTGTATGAAGCAGAACACCACCACTCTTTGACACTTGTTAGTGCCTGCTCCCAAATATTGCGGATCAACTCTTATGCATTTGAATAGGAACTGAAGATCGGAGACGGCAACACCTTATGGGATAATCATAAAATTCCTTTACTGTACTTTAAAGATTATTTTTATAGTTGTCTTTGAATTAATGAGCTGATTGGAAACCACATTCTTGTTCTGTATCCCCCTTTAATTTGTACAGATACTCTTGCTGTCCCCCGTTGATCTTTGTTTACATGCAATAAGAGCAGAGGTGCTTTACGGACATTAACTGCTGCAGAAATTGATTGGCCTGGATGTTTAAAAAATAATATTGGCTCAATATCTTTGAAAACAATTTACTTTGATGCCCAAATATACATTTTAAGTTTGTTTTGAAGAAAATAGGTTTCTATAACAAATAGGGAATTGCTGGTGATGATTGCATACTATACTTTTTATAAGTGGTTCCAAGGTAGAACTTAATTTAACTAAAACTTTTGTTAGCAGCTATTTTAAAAGTACTAAAAAAAATTGTGCATAGCGATCATTGTGTTTATATTTGATAAACTCATTTTATTTCGTTATTATAATACTTTGCAAGCTCAACACCTTTTTTAGTGTGACATTATGATTAATCAGGTTTTTGCACAGAATTATGGTGTTTAATAAGCTGTCAAATAATAAAGCATAAGTAATGAATTTGACATTTGTACATTTCTTTATATTCGCGCAATGTACAACATGGTAGATAAAGACATTTTTGTTTTTATAGGAATTAGTATTTCACGGTGTAGCTGAGAGCTTTGTAATGTTCTGTACAATTTGTTTCAATTAACAATTCTAGAACACTGTTCCACAGCCAAATCGGTTCAGAGATTAAAACAGTTGAACCTAACCAATTTTGTAGTGCACAAAACTAATGTGAAGCTTAAATTTATTGATTAGCTCTAATTTTCAAAATCTAGAGGAGGTTGGCAATTTTTATGTAGGTTTATAGTAAAATTGCGTCTTTATGAATTCATCATCATTATTGTATTGTTAGTAGCTAGTCTATTACATCTTCTATTCAGTCTATTGATCCTTCAGTATCTATTGCCATCACTATGGCTACAGCGCATGCGCGGGAGTTGGATTACATGTCCCTGCTCCCGCACATGCGCTGTATGGTCTGACGTTTGACTCACCAGTGGAGTCGCGGTGGTTGGACGGCACATAGGTGATGACGCAGGCTAAAGTTATCAGTGGTGGGCACTTTAAAAATGGATGGGCAGAGAGGGGAATATACCTCTCCCTCCCTGATGAAGCCATACACGGGAAATACTACATTTCCTGGCGAAACACGTGTAGGTGGGCTGGGGGGAATTCTCCTGCTTTTGGGCACTTTTGTTCAGCAGTCAATTTATATATGAACAGAGCACTTTATTGGTAGGTTTATTACCTTATCTAAAGGTTCCTCTTTGTTTCATCCATGCATATGGCGCTTTACTACCTAGGGGGGTCTGTATGGACATTTTACCAATAGGGTATAATTACTCCTTTAGGACCTATTTATGTATGTTCATATGGTTTGAAATAATATGTACTGTGGTGGTTATATTACATCTACCTACTACTCTGTAATTATGTAGCATGCCCTTATTAGTGCTCTTATTTGTATGTTTTTAACATTTTTATGTGTGCGTTTTTCAACCTTTTTGCCTAAAATAAAATAAGTTTACACAATTTGAACTCCCTTTCTCCTGTTTATGCATTCATGTCATGGAGTATTTGTTTGCAGTTGAGTAACCTTATTTTGGTACTCATCTGCTATTAAGATCAATAGGGTTAATAGGAGACTTATGTATATAATCAGTATTCTATCATCGTAGGGTGGCCAATCAAAAAATGCCAACTCAGCTGCGATGACGTAATCCTAATTACAGTTGCATCACCTACTTTTATAAATGCTCTATGTGTAAGACACACAGTTTTAGGATTTTGTAGCTTAGTTTCTTAGTGTATTGACATGTCTCTATATGGTTTTATTTTGCATTCACAAAGCAGGTAATTTTTGGTACATATGGGGAGAAATTATCTTTGCATCACAAAGGCAAAACATGGCTACCATGGTAAGGAAAGCCTCATTCTTTATTTTAGCTACAGAATAGGAGATTGTGAGTTTATAAAAAGTAATAAAAATACCTTAAATCATTGTCTTTCATTATTTTGGCATTTGGCAAATATAATTTGGTAATTCTAAAATGGGAAAAGTTTATTCTGGTTTCATGTCAGATAGTGAGAAAAGCATTCATATGTGTCTTTTAGATAGTGTATGTAAACTTCTGGTTTCAATTGTTCAAGCACCAAACCTATTCAAGTTTTAAATTTTAATATGAAAAATACAGTGCTTACAATAAAAAGTTATGAGCTAAAGATAAAAATGACACACAAACATGTATATAAATTAAAATTAAAAGAGAGAAATAACAGAAATACCTAAAATGTTCCAGTCTACAGTTATTGTATGTTGCCTTGGAGGGAGGAGAAAAGGATTATGGATCACACCAGCATCAGCCAACCTCTACCTGTGAACAACTTTCTTTTGTGCAACCCAGCTTTTTATAAGCCTGGTTCTGGGCTCATATTTTCAGGATCGCCTGGATTTTAATATTACAATTAATGGCCTCTGATTGGCCCATGGGCTAAAATAGGGCAAGCACCTTGCATTTTAAATAGTTTGTGTCTATAACTGCCCCCTCCACAAAGTAACTATGTAACCCAGCTACAGTGATGAAATGCCCACACTTTGAAGCTCAGACTCAACAACTGACACCTCTGTATTCTCAGCAAAACTCCCTATGGTACTGAGTTTCTGTAATAGGAGTAACTAGAGGTTATTTCCTTTGTGTAGAGACAATCATGTGAGTGCAGACTTAACTAGTTAATTTACTGATTTCATAGTTTCCCGTACAGTGTTCAGTACTTATTTTACACGCTTACCTTGCCACACCTCTAGTTGATGCCACTGTGGATATACCTATATACTGTAAATAGTGAAACTTACTGGTCATATATTCATTAGTCATTTGTTGCATTTCATGCAGTATATTACAAAAGTGAGTTCATCCCTCACGTTTTTGTTACTATTTTATTATATATTTTTATGGGACAACACTGAATATATGACAGTTTTATAAAATGTAAAGTAGTCAGTGTCCAGCATGTATAACAGTTAAAATTTGGTGTTTTCTCTAAATAACTCAACACAGGGCTAATAATGTCTAAACCGCTGTCAACAAAATTGAATAAACTCCTAAGTAAAAATAACCAAATTGTGCCAAAAGAGTCAATATTTTGTTTGGCCACCATTATTTTCAAGCACTGTCTTAACTCTCTTGGGCATGGAGTTCATTAGAGCTTTCGACATGGCCACTGGAATCCTCTTCCATTCCTCCATGATGACATCACAGAGCTGGTGGATGATAGGGAGCTTGCGCTGCTCCACTTTCCATTTAAGGATGTCCCACTGATGCTTAAAAGGTTTAGGTCTGGAAACATGCTTGGCCAGAATGACCATGAGTTTCTTTAGCAAGGCAGTCGTCTTCTTGGAGGTTTGTTTGAGGATGTTATCATGATGGAATACTGTCATGTGGCCCAGTTTATGAAGGGAGGAAAGCATGCACTACTTCAGTTTATTACAGTACATGTTGTTATTCATGGTTCCCTCAATGAACTATAGCTCTCCTATAGCTCTCCTCAGCTGGAAGCACTCATGCAGCTTCAAACTATGACACTCCCATCACTATGCTTGACTGTAGCAAAGGCACACTTGTCTTTGTAGTCCTCACCTGGCTGCTGGAACACACGGTTGACATCATCTGAATCAAATAAGTATAGCTTGGTCTCATCAGACCACAGGATATGGTTCCAAGAATCCATGCCCTTAGTCTACTTGTCTTCTGCAAACTATTTGTGGGCTTTCTTGTGCATCATCTGTAGAATAGGCTCCCTTCTGGGAGGACAGCCGTGCAAACCAATTTAATGCAGTGTGCAGCACATGATGTGAGCACTGACATGTTGACACCCCCCCTCCCACTCCATTAACCACTGCAGCAATGTTGACAGCACCCATACATCTACTTTGAAAAGATAACCTCTGGAAATGATGCTGAGTATGTGCACTAAACCTCTTTGGTCGACCATGGTGAACCATGTCCTGAGTGGATCCTGTCTTGTTTAAACCCTGTAAGGTCTTAGCCTCCGTGCTGCAGCTCAGTTTCAGGGAGTTGGAAATCTTCTTATAGCCTAGGCCATTTTTATGTAGAGCAACAATAATAATTATTTCATTTTTTGGATGACACTTAATATCAAAAACTTGGCACAGCAATTGGCTTGAAATTAGCACCATCCTATACAAATGTATTTATGGCTATTTTGGAAATATTTTGTATCTTAAACATCCGCTTTAAAAACATATCATCATCTACAAAACCGTGTGACCAACGAATTATTACAAAAACATGATTTAAGAAAGCCATAACTGCAAGAGGCTATTAATTATACCGCACATTCAATACAAAAGAATCCAAAAAAATTGCATCCATGATTCAGATTTCAAAGCACAAAAAGATATATTGCACTCTAGATGTTCGGAGCACAATTATTCTAACCACCTTAGTGCCAAGCTTTCAATGGCCCCAAAAATTGAAACAATCTTCACTCATCACAAAAATGTGTTAGGCCCATGACTCACAGGAATTTTGAATCTAATTTAATTTAATTACTACTCTTAGATAAAAGTAATGGTATTATTATCACTGGTTTATACTTCTAAGCAATACTGTTTTGGGAAAAATGTTACTAAACCCAGGGATCATGTGTAGGACAGCCCTACATATTTTAGCCCCATGTAGGGTGAAATTATGTGAAAACATGGCAAACAATAAGTTAACTAATTTTTTGCATGTTAAACCTAAAGGGTACAAATGAGTGAACCAGAACTACAAAGTTTGTGATTCTTAACGAACACCAGTTGTCTCGAACCCAAACCAGACCTGTATGTCTGGTTCTTGTTCTGGGTTATCAAATGAATAAAGCTTGTTAAAAGATTGCAGAGCTGCCAGTCAGCAAGCTTTTCCACTGTTAGCACTTCTGGCCCCTGTCAGCTATGTTATGGCTATCATTGGCTGGAGCACCACTTTAAAAAAAAAAGAAAAATCACATGGGATCCTGTCCTATTTTTGATATCCAGCATGGGTAATGCAACTCTCAAAGTTCAGCTTTACCATGGCTTGTTATCTAAAATAGAGGGAATTAAAAAAAAACATGTTTAGTCCCCCATTTTTGAAAACCACAAATGGTAAAGCTAACCAGTGTGTGCTAGTATTATCATGACGGGAAGAGTTATAGCTATAGGCCCCACCCAGCCTGAAAATATTAGCCTGCAGCTGCCTCAGAAGTGGCTTATCCATTAGATTCGCCAATTCTGGTGCGTTATCTAATTATCTTGGTGCGGTGACCATCGGGGTAATGTATGAAGTTGATGACAGCTGTGATTTGTCAAAGCTATTTGACAAATTCCATTTGCCATCAAGCAATCTTTCACTCCTTTCTGAACCCTCAAAATACCCCTGCTTGTTCGACGTAATCCACATGATGTCCCACAATGATCTCATCTGCTACACACTGAGGCTGTAGTGTAAGAAAACATGACCGATCACTGCAGACCCCAGGATACACTGAGGGCAGCGGGGAAGCCCAGCTGTGAGAAGCAGGGCTGTCAGTAAGTTCACCAGAGGTCAAAACTGGGTTCCCACGGTGCCAACTGTGACCACTGGTGAACCTGCTGCTTGATTGCTAGAATGCCATATTATATAAATCAGCATGACAGCAGTCCGGCAATTCAGCAATCAGGTCATTGGAGTTCACACTAGTGGCTCTATTCTACCCTCAGTGAACTCAGTTGAACTCCCTGTCTCCCAAGGCAATCGGGAAGAGCTGAGCAAAGTGGCAAAATTAGTGCATCTAATGGATGCACCACTTCAGAGGTGGCTGTTGGCTGCTATTTTTAGTCTGGATAGGGCCAAATAACCATGGGCCTTCCTAGCCTGATAATTCCAGACCCAGCTGTATGCTTTACCTTGGCTGGCATATCAGAAATAGAAGGGACCCCATGCCATTTTTTTAAAATTATTTAAATAAATTATTGAAAATAAAAAAGAGCATGGGATCCCCTCTACATTTTATAACCAGCCAAGGCAAATCAGACATCTGAATGTTGCAGCCTGCAGTTATCTGCTTTACCTGCACTGGTTATCAAAAATAAGGGGACTCCACATAATTTTCTTTTATCCCCTATCGTTGTTTGAAAGCAATGTAGTGTCGGCATTCTGGTTCCATACATATACTAGCATCCCAGGGACAATGTTCCTGTGTACTTTTTCCTCCTCCCCAGCTGGGATACTATTGCTGTTTCCTTTTGGTTGCTTGCACAGTTCTTTGCTCTGCTGCACTGCCACTCACATGTTGTTTGGTCCTCTGATGTCTTGTACGGCCATCCAAGTGTGTTCAGTCCCTAGGCCTAATCCCCTGAGCTTGCCCTCCTAGGTTCCTGGTTAATGCCTAGGGTGTGCATGTGCTGCTCACCTTCCCCGCTTACATTGTGGTGGTGCGCACATCTTGAATTGGTGTCCCCGGCCTATGACTGGGAAGCATCAGGTATAGGTGTGGCTTAGCAACTGCTTTAGGTTTAGTAATCTAGCTCTATGTTGGTCCTGCTATGTTGCTCTGGTCTGCCTGTACCAATCTCTAGTCTTGACTGCTTTGGTTCTGGTATGCTGATGTCTGCCCTGGACCTGCTCTGTCCATGTGTTGCCCTGGTACCAGTCTGTATCTTGTTCCTGAATTCCTGCTGTTTTCTGTACCTGAAACCCTTCTGTGTCCTGTTCCTGTAACCCTGCTGTGAATAACGTCCTGTTGGTATTTTAAGCCTGAAGACTGGAGTTCCTGCTGTTCCTGCACCACACTGTTACATTCTAAGCCCGCTGGGCCTACATCACCCTGTTGCGGTCTAAGCCCATTGTGCCTGCACCACCCTATTCTGGTTCAAGCCTGCTGTACCAGCACTGCCTTGCTGTGGTCTGTGCTTATTGTGCCTGTGCTGCCCTGCTGTGGTCTATGCCTGCTGTGCCTGATGTCTGGTGTCTAATGACCTAATGATTCCTGTGTCCTGCGACCAGCCTGATCCTGACCTGTTGCTGAACTGTACTGTGTTCCCATATCAGTCCTGTCTGACCCTGCCTTTCCCCCCAGTGGTCACCTAGCCCCAGCTCAGCAGCCACAGTGCGTGGACGCCGCCCTTCCCTTGTCTGTGTGGGTCCATGTCCCCCCTGTGGTCCAGTGGGTCCACCTCCTTCTTGGGATGCAACATCCCCTCCCTCTCCACCTCATTCCCCGGCGGTCAGAGCGTGACAGGCAATTATCCTTCTCTTACCCTTAGTTTGCCTGTTTTTGCATCAACCCATCTTGATGAAAGCAAATGCAACAAGTGCAAAATTCTGCTGAGAGAATTTTTAATAACCTACAAATTCATGTAGGGGGTTATTGCTTAGTATAAGAATTGCACATACCTAAGGCTTGTATAGGGCGCTGTTCACACATGTACTGCAAAGTGTCTGGCTTACAGCCTATTACTGACACCCATACTATTAGATTTGGCAACCTGATGAACACTAGAAAAGTACACCCCATGGGAGCAGATACTGTAGTTTGCAAGACACACATATATGGCTTGGCTGCACGCCGCATAAAAACTTTACGTGGAATGAAATCTATTACACATATACTATATATGTCAGGGCCGGGCGGTCGGGCAGACCCAGGAGGTGGATCCACTGGGCCGAACTCTAAGATGGTGGTAGGGAGTCCGGTAGCTGAAGCACTGATGGGCAGCAGAACAGTCCATGCAAGTGAAGGTAGCGGAGGAGTCCCTGGGACCACGGAGTCACAGATGGCAGTCCGGGTGACGTAGCTCAGGTTCGGAAGCCAAGATGATGTCAGGCGGGGTCCGGAACCTTTGGAGCGAGATGACGGGTCACCGCAGGGATCCGAGATGGTACAGACTGTCAGATGGCAGACGGACAGCGTGCGGGGCTCGGGATTCAGCAGGACTGGATGGCGAGGCGGGATCAGCTCTAGAAGAGAGATACGTAAGTATGGCAGGAAAACACAAGGAGACCTGACTCCTAGCTCAGAAAACACGAAGATCAGGCCCCGCCCCCTTGGACAAGAACCCCCTTTATACCCCGTACCTGTCTAACCTCATTTCCTGTTAATGGGCGCTGGCCCTTTAAGAAAGGGTCAGTGACCGCGCGCGCGCCCTAATGCGCATGCGCGCGGCCCGGGTGCCAGAAGCCAGGGAAGGAGGCTGAGAGGAGGACGCAGGGGAGCCGGCCAGGGCCTGGGAGGCCGTCGGGCGCCGGGATCGGCGGCCAGGGAGCCTAGGAAGGACGGGCACAAGAGACTGGGACGCGGGGAGCGTGGCAGGTGAGCCGGGGAGCGGGACAGGAGACCCGGGAAGGGGAGCCGAGGGCCCGGGGAGCGTGACAGAACCCCCCTCCCCACGCCCCCCTCCCCGCAACCGGGACATGAAGGCACGGATCAGAGGAGAGCCCACGTTCTCCCTGGGTTCCCAGGATCTATCCTCAGGACCATACCCCTCCCAGTCCACCAGGAAGAACTGCCGGCCACGAACAGTCTTCATGGCCACGATATCCCTTACCGCATAGATGTCGTCCTCAGCAATAGGAGGAGGAGCCGGACTGGCAGCAGCGGAGAAGGGACCAAGGAACACCGGCTTGAGTAGAGAGACGTGGAAGGAGTTGGGTATTTTCATCGTGGTCGGAAGCCTCAGTTTGTAGGAGACCTCATTGATCTTGCTGAGGACCTTAAACGGCCCGATGTAGCGAGGACCCAGCTTGTAGGAAGGTATCTTCAGTCGGATGTACTGGGAAGCAAGCCAGACCAGGTCACCAGGAGAGAAACACGGAGGATCTAGACGCCTTTTGTCAGCGTGTTTCTTCATCCGCTGGGAAGCGCGCCCAAGGGACGCCTTGACAGAGTCCCAAATGGTAGCGAAGTCACGGGCTACAGTATCAGCAGCAGGGACATCCGAAGAAGGGGATATAGGCAACGGGACGGAAGGCTGCAGTCCGTAAACGACATGGAAGGGAGATTTGGAGGACGACTCACTGACGTGGTGGTTATGGGAGAATTCAGCCCAAGGCAGAAGCGTGGACCAGTCGTCATGATGGGCGTTGACATAGTGATGTAAGAAGGAGGTCAAGATTTGATTGACCCTTTCCACTTGGCCATTAGACTGAGGATGGTAAGCGGAAGAAAAGTCCAGAGTCACTCCCAGATGTTTGCAGAGAGCCCTCCAGAAGCGGGAGGTGAACTGAGTTCCTCTGTCGGACACGATGTGGGAAGGAAAGCCATGCAAGCGGAAGATATGTTGTATATAGGCTTCCGCGAGTTCCTGAGCAGAGGGCAGTCCGGGCATAGGGACGAAGTGAGCCATTTTGGAGAACCGATCCACCACGACCCATATGACTGTGTGTCCGGATGATACTGGCAAGTCCGTAATAAAGTCCATCGCTATGTGTTGCCATGGAACTGAGGGTATCGGCAGAGGCAGAAGACGGCCATAGGGCAGGTGTTTGGGCGTCTTGTTCCTGGCACAAGAGGGGCAGGCAGAGACAAAGGCGGCAACGTCCGTGCGAAGGGATGGCCACCAGTAATGGCGTACAATCGCACCCCATGTTCTCTTCTGGCCTGCATGGCCGGCTGTTTTCGAGGCATGACCCCAGTGTAACACTTTTTGCCTGTCGGTCTCAGAGACATAGGTCTTCCCGGGTGGTATCTGGGCCAGAGTGACAGGAGCCACCGGAACAATCTTGCTAGGAGAGATGATAGGTTGGGTAGTCTCTTCCTCCTGCTCCAGAGGCATGAGAGACCTAGACAAGGCATCAGCGCGTATATTCTTGTCTGCGGGTCGGAAGTGAAGCTGGAAGTCAAACCTGGCAAAGAATAAGGACCACCTGGCTTGTCGTGGGTTCAGTCGCTGAGCGGACCGCAGGTATTCCAGGTTCTTGTGGTCCGTGTAGATAATCACAGGGTACACTGCTCCTTCCAGGAGGTAGCGCCACTCCTCCAGAGCCAGTTTGACCGCCAATAGTTCTCGGTCACCGATGGTGTAATTACGTTCAGGTGCTGAGAAGCTTTTAGAGAAGAAACCGCAAGTCACCATCTTCCCGGAGGAGGATTTTTGCATGAGCACTGCTCCTGCTCCTGAGGAGGAGGCATCCACCTCTAAGGTGAACTGGCGGTTTAACTCCGGTCGGTGGAGTACAGGAGAGGAGGCGAATGCTCGCTTCAGGGAGCAAAACGCGGCGTCGGCCGCAGGTGACCAGTCCTTTGGATTAGCCTCCTTTTTGGTCAGAGTGGAGAGAGGAGCAGTCAGGGCGGAGAAGTGAGGGATAAACTGGCGGTAGTAGTTGGCAAATCCCAGGAACCGTTGGATTGCCTTCAGTCCAGAAGGGGGAGGCCAGTGGAGGATGGAGGAGACCTTCTTTGGATCCATCTGCAGCCCAGTACCCGAGATGATGTATCCCAGGAAAGGAAGAGAAGACTGCTCAAAGACGCACTTTTCATATTTGGCGTAGAGACGATTCTCTCTCAGTCTTTGTAGAACCAGCTTTACGTTCTCTCTGTGGGTCTGGAGGTCCGGAGAGAAGACAAGGATGTCATCCAGATAAACTACTACACATACGTAGAGGAGGTCCCGGAAAATGTCGTTCACCAGTTCTTGGAATACGGCAGGAGCGTTACACAGACCGAAGGGCATCACGCAGTATTCATAGTGCCCATCGCGAGTATTAAACGCGGTCTTCCATTCGTCTCCAGAGCGGATACGAACTAGGTTGTAGGCACCCCGAAGATCCAGTTTGGTGAACACACGGGCTCCTCTGAGCCGATCGAATAATTCGGGGATGAGCGGTAGGGGGTACTTGTTTTTTATGGTAATCTGATTCAAGCCCCGGTAGTCAATGCATGGGCGTAGGTCACCCTCTTTCTTCTTAACGAAGAAGAAGCCTGCTCCCGCAGGAGAGGAGGATCTCCGGATGAATCCCTTTGCCAGGCTTTCCGTGATGTAGGTGGACATGGCCCTGGTTTCGGCTGGAGACAACGGATATATCCGTCCTCGAGGTGGTGTTGTTCCTGGGAGCAGGTCGATGGCGCAATCGTAGGGACGGTGTGGCGGAAGTACCTCAGACTCCTTCTTGTCAAAAACGTCCGCGAAGGACCAATAGGCCGAGGGCAGACCCGGTAGGTACTCAGGAACCGGAGGTCGTCGGACTGGTTGTATAGACTTTAAACATCTTTCATGACAGGCAGAGCCCCAACGGGTGATTTCGCCAGTACCCCAGCTGACTGATGGTTCGTGTGTTCGCAACCAAGGAAGTCCCAGCAGGATTTGATGGGACATGTGTGGAAGGACGTAGAGAGAGATGTTCTCGGTGTGCAGAGCACCGATACGCAGTTCCACCGGCTTGGTGATCCAGGAGATGGTATCAGAGAGGGGTCTCCCATCCACCGAGGCAATCAGTAGGGGCTTCTCGAGTAGAGTAACAGGCAGCTGGTATTTGTCCACCGTGGCCTGCTGGATAAAATTGCCTGCTGCTCCGGAGTCGAGGTATGCCTCAGCCGTGAAGCGCGTCTCTCCTGTTGATACTTGTACCGTCCACATAACTGGGTCTGAGAGAGTCCCAGCACCTAGGGTGGCCTCTCCTACCAACCCTAGGCTTTGGAGTTTCCCGGCCTTTCCGGACAGGAGCGTAGGAGATGTGTGCCCTCTCCGCAGTAAAAGCAGAGGCCCTTGGCGAGCCGCTCTGCTCGACGTTGGTCAGACTGTCGTACTCGGTCAACCTGCATGGGTTCGTGGACAGGAATCCCAGCTGTTGATGACTGTGGCACAGAGGATTTCTGTGGCGGGGAGGAGTGCCGTACCGCACGTCGCTCACGAACCAGCTCTTTGGAGCGCTCCTGAAAACGAATGTCCACTCGAGTGGCTAGGGCAATCAGGGCATCTAGGGTGGAGGGCACGTCACGACCCGCCAACTCATCTTTGATGCGACTCGAAAGTCCTTCCCAGAAGGCGGCTGTCAGGGCTTCATTATTCCACCCGAGTTCAGAAGCCAAAGTGCGGAAACGGATGGCGTATTGGCCCACCGTCAGTGTTCCTTGACGTAGGCGGAGAAGTGATGAAGCAGACGCAGAGGCGCGTCCCAGCTCGTCAAAGGTACTGCGAAAGGCCTGCAGGAACTCTTGAAGATCCTTGGTCATGGGGTCCTCCTTCTCCCACAAGGGGTTCATCCACGCCAGTGCCTCGCCCTCCAGGTGAGACATTATAAAGGCGACCTTGGCTTGGTCGGAGGCGAACAGATGTGGCAGCTGCGTGAAATGAAGGGAACATTGGTTTATGAAGCCCCTGCAGGTCTTGGGATCTCCAGCATAACGAGGTGGGGACGCCAAACGGAGTCGGGAGGCATCCGACGCGGCTGCCACTGGTGCGGGAGCCGTGGATTGCCTAGTGGGGGACCTGGTTGCCGCAGGCGTCATTGATGCTTGTAACGTGTACAGGCGGGTGTCCACGGAGGTCATAAATTGCAGCATGCGGGTCTGGACTTCACGCTGGCGTTGGAGTTCCTCTTGCAGGGCCAATAGTGCTGCAGCGGGATCCATGGCCTGATCTTACTGTCAGGGCCGGGCGGTCGGGCAGACCCAGGAGGTGGATCCACTGGGCCGAACTCTAAGATGGTGGTAGGGAGTCCGGTAGCTGAAGCACTGATGGGCAGCAGAACAGTCCGTGCAAGTGAAGGTAGCGGAGGAGTCCCTGGGACCACGGAGTCACAGATGGCAGTCCGGGTGACGTAGCTCAGGTTCGGAAGCCAAGATGATGTCAGGCGGGGTCCGGAACCTTTGGAGCGAGATGACGGGTCACCGCAGGGATCCGAGATGGTACAGACTGTCAGATGGCAGACGGACAGCGTGCGGGGCTCGGGATTCAGCAGGACTGGATGGCGAGGCGGGATCAGCTCTAGAAGAGAGATACGTAAGTATGGCAGGAAAACACAAGGAGACCTGACTCCTAGCTCAGAAAACACGAAGATCAGGCCCCGCCCCCTTGGACAAGAACCCCCTTTATACCCCGTACCTGTCTAACCTCATTTCCTGTTAATGGGCGCTGGCCCTTTAAGAAAGGGTCAGTGACCGCGCGCGCGCCCTAATGCGCATGCGCGCGGCCCGGGTGCCAGAAGCCAGGGAAGGAGGCTGAGAGGAGGACGCAGGGGAGCCGGCCAGGGCCTGGGAGGCCGTCGGGCGCCGGGATCGGCGGCCAGGGAGCCTAGGAAGGACGGGCACAAGAGACTGGGACGCGGGGAGCGGGACAGGAGACCCGGGAAGGGGAGCCGAGGGCCCGGGGAGCGTGACAATATACATATACATATACATATATATATATATATATATATATATATATATATATATATATATATATATATATATATATATATATATATATATATATATATATATATATATATATATATATATATATATATATATATATATATATATATATATATATATATATATATATATATATATATATATATATATATATATATATATATATATATATATATATATATATATATATATATATATATATATATATATATATATATATATATATATATATATATATATATATATATATATATATATATATATATATATTGGTCAATATTTTGGCCAACATATGCAAGCTCTCAGCCAAATTCAAGGGTCCTCATTTTTCCTATACTAGAATATAAGGAAAGTCACAGTAAAAGGAATTAGAGTTCCCTCAAAGTAATACTCTAACAGAATGCAGCAGCCCCCCTTGATATAGATGGAGGTAACAGATATCTGAATATTGGTCAGTGTGGTTGCCTCATCAGTATTTTGCACATGTTGCCTCTGATTTTATGAATAGGGGCTCCTGCATTCTGCTAGTATATTAGTTTCTGTGACCTTGGAAGAAAAATACTGTTGCCCTTTTTTTGCTGTAGGTGTATTTTACCTCCGGATTTTCGCGCATCTAATAGAAGTCTATTTAAATATCTGCACATAAAACTCAGTGTATTCACAAGAGAAATTCAAATATTGCAAACCACACATCGAGGGTCAGTTTACACTGAGTAAAAAATAACAGTGGGCAGAAGATTTCTATAAATGACTTGCAGGCTGATGGAACTGTAAGGGCATATGCGCACGTTGCGTTTTTTCATGCGTTTCCGCAGCGTTTTGAACTGCAGTGTTTTAATGCAAAAAAGCTTGTGTTATGATTTCCAAGCAAAGTCTATGGGAATTTAGTGAAATTCGTCCGCACGATGCTTTTTTAAATGCAGCGTTTTGAGTGACAAAATTTTGTCAAAATCTCTGCATTTATAAAAGCAGAATGTCAATTCTTTTTTGCGTTTTGGCAGCGTTTAGCTAACATTGAAGTCAATGACAGTTGTGAAAACGCATCCAAAATCAAAATCCTAGCGGTTTACACGTATTTTTGATGCAAAACGCATGCTTTTTTGCCAAATTTAAGCATGTGCTTATTACATTATAGTGAGGTCAAGAGGTTTAACAATAAGTTAAATTTATTTTTTACATAAATATTAAATCTCAATAATCTTTTTAGGAAAATAATCATTATAGTGTATGATTTAAAGCATTACATTTTTTTCCCCCAATTTTTTCCTAGTGTTTGAATGTTCAAACTTTACTTAGTACTGTCTTTGTAATGAAAACACATCCCATTTTAAGCACTGAAAATGCATGTAAAACGCGGTCAAAAAGCGATAAAAACGCAAGAAAAACGCATGCATATTCCCAGCGTTTATGTGGTCAAAACCAAATTTGACAATGACAAATTCTGCCAGAGGATGCATTCATTTCTGCAAGGTACAGAACACAACATGCGCACATAGCCTAAGGCCTCATTCGCACGTTGCTATTGTTAGGCTTGAAAGGGCCAAATAACCATGGCCCTTCCCACCCTAATAATATCAGTCCCTAGTTGTCTGCTGTACCGTGGCTGGTTTTAGAAAAAAAAAACATAAGCCAAACGCTTTTAAAAAAAAGCGTGGGATCCCCTCTATTTTTCCTAACCAGCCAAGGTACACCAGACAGCTGAGGGTTACAGTCCACAGTTGCTGCTGTTCCTGTGCTGGATATAAAAAATGGGAGAGCCCTCACATCAATTTTTTTCCAAAAATAATTAGAAAAACTGCTGTCTAGGCATGAAGAGATGTCACAAAAATTCTTACAACGCGGTTATCCCGCATCAGTAGTTAAGTCTGCTTTTCAGGATAGTTTGAATCCAACTCGCAAACCAAGGAGAGAGGGTCCTCTTATCTCCTTTGTTAACACGTTTCACCCATTTCATCCGATCATTAAGAAAATTATCCTTAGACACTGGCAGGTTTTGCAGAGATCCTATCCATGTATCACTGAATTCTCCACTCCCCCTTTGTTTAGTTATAAAACGTTCCCCAAATCTCCGTGACCTTTTGGTTAAGGCGGACATTGGATCATCAATTCTTCGGTCTCGACAGACCTTTCTTTCTACTCCCAAAAAGGGTAATTTTCCGTGTCTCCATTGTCCCCATTGTTCAAATATGGTTAAGGGCAACCAATTTACACATCCCCGTACCGGGAGGGTCTTTCAAATAAAAGAATTTTTTACTTGTGACACATCATATGTTATCTACTTAATAAAGTGTCCGTGCGGTCTCGGATATGTTGGGGAGACTACCCAGCATGTCCGAGACCGCATAGGGAAACACAAATCCACCATTAGATGTAGGATGACCATGTTGCCAATACCTCACCACTTTATACAATGTGGACATACTGTGTCCCAACTTCGTTTTCAAGTTTTAGAGCATGTTCCCCCGCTGAGGCGAGGAGGTGACAGGGTTCGGAAACTAAAAAACAGAGAATCCTACTGGATTCATATGCTTAATACCCTTTCCCCTAATGGCCTCAATAGGGAATATGACTATTATTGAATGGAGATATGGGGTCCGTCCTATTTTTGGTTTCATTGGGTATGGATTTATATGTTCCATATTTGCATATATTGTGTGTATATATGTGTACACACACATTTTACGTAATGCCTTGTAAACGTTACTGTAATCCTGCCGGTTGATATTCGATCCATCTATATATATAGGTAATTATATATGGTTATAGCTTCATATTGCTACTTTTACTTATATCTCCCTATTTTTTCCTTCTTATAGACACGTTGAGGTTATTCCGGTTTCCATGGAGCTCCTATCCGGGTCACACCGTTTCACCGCTTCTTTTTTGCTACTGCGCATGCGCGCACTTCCGTATTTCACTGCGCACGCGCACGCTTGCGTTCCACCATGCGTTCCTCCTCACAGGAAATCCATTTAGTTGGCCCGCCCCTATTAGGCATTTAAACCTCACTGCGGCTCTGTCTCATTCCACTCCACCACTGATCTCCCAAGGCACAGGTAATGTTATGGCGCTCTGAGTCTATTGTCATGTTTCTCTATGGGACTTTTCTCCTTTTATTCACTTCTGACCGCTATTCTGTTTTACTTTCCAGCTATCTTATTAGCGATAATTGTACCACATATCCTCACTAGGATTTTCCACTTTTTGCCATTTGAGGTAATATAATAAGTTTACTGCTATATGCAGATGCATTCCTTTGTTACTTTTTTGCATATATATGATGTATAAGTTATATCTCTGTCCCATAGATAAATTACACCATACCCCGTTATACAAAAAATCTTTTTGGGGAGACTTTGATTAAGAATATTTCAAGTATATGTTCCATTTTGGAGGATTTATATAATTTTTTTCTTTGTATCTAATATATGGGCCTTTTTTCTAGATAAATCCTTTATGAAGTCCAATGATATACTTCACAAGATAAAACAAATTTTCAGGCTGAATTAGGTATATATGATGTTACCATGATAATTATATGGATATGACTTATAATATCTTATGTATTTATGGTACTGACAATTGTGTATGTTTTTATTTTCTCTTTATTTAGTTTTGAAAAAGGCATTCGCCGAAACGTTAATAAAAACTGAATAAAATAAAATATTTCAAGTTTTTTTCATCATTGTGTGCCGGGGTTATCTATTTCTATCCAATTGTTGTTTCCCCTGAGCACCTTCCTCAGTGAGCCGGACTTTCATTCAGTGTTTTAAGCTGAGGGTTACAGTCCACAGTTGCTGCTGTTCCTGTGCTGGATATAAAAAATGGGAGAGCCCTCACATCAATTTTTTTCCAAAAATAATTAGAAAAACTGCTGTCTAAGCTAGCTATCGCTCAATTTATCAAGCTACTGTATTCTGTTATTTCTTTCTATCTATTCTATATGTTCTTTCTTTCTATTTATTCTATATGTTTTTATTATCAAATCTATTCTATCAATAGTGACATCACCACTCTTCATGGTTTAGTTGCTGCTTGAACCTCATGGACCCGACCACCGGTGTCTGTGGTTGGAAGCCTCAGAGACGCTGTCACTCAGCATGGGGGCATGTCTGACAGCAACCAATCACAGATACCGGGGAATCAGTGAATATGTATGAGCCTAGTGAGCGGCCTGGGATGAAGAATGAGA
The DNA here is from genome assembly GCF_048569485.1 of Anomaloglossus baeobatrachus. Classification (NCBI taxonomy): domain Eukaryota; kingdom Metazoa; phylum Chordata; class Amphibia; order Anura; family Aromobatidae; genus Anomaloglossus; species Anomaloglossus baeobatrachus. Next base: position 417,717,254 of record NC_134358.1, read on the forward strand.
AGCCACAGGAGCAGTGTGACAGCCATCCTGGTGATCGGTGAATATGAAGCACTTGTTCCTACCCCTATATAGGCTTTATATGAGGACCGGCATCTGGTCCGACACCAAGGCTCAATCCCTCACCGACCCCAAGTCAGCGAGGATTGATTTGTGAGTCCTCCAAAATGCAGGGACAAAGCGCAAAACAAATTGACACGCTGCATCTTCTTCATGGTCACCACAAAGATGCAGCTCAAAAAACTGCAACGAGCGCACAGCAAAAATTAGATCTCATAGACTTTGCTGGGGAAGGAAATTCATGCAGTTTTGTCACCAAAACTGCACCTGAAAAAAGCACAAAAATGCGTCAAAAAAATGTGGCAAAAAAATGCAGTGTGCGCGTGACGCCTAAGACGCTGTGTGTTTGATGCAGTAAAAATATGCAGTTCCAAAAACTCATCGATGGCACAGAGCCTAAAAGTATTGCAGCAATAAATATGAAGCTTGGCACTGTTTATAGTGTTTTATTTATCAAAGGTGGTATGAAATTGTAAAGCGCAATGGTGCTGTAATGAAATATTAGAAAATGTTAACCCTTTGAGCAAAGCTCTGTAAAAAAACAAGAAATAAAACCACAGCATTTTGGGATTATTAATTTGATAGATTAGGTTTATTTAAAACTCATTAGAAAAAGTAATCTTAATGGGAAGGGTACATTGGGCTTAGCATATTACATTTATATATTTTTATATTCTCTTAACATAAAGGGAAATTAAAATATAATTACATTATAATATGTATTTAATGTTTACTTTGATATGTGCACAAAAAAAATAATGGAGGAGTTTAGATTTTTCTTCTCTCTAGTTGAAAGAACATCAAACGACTAAATAATTTATTCATGAGCTGCATACATATACATAACAGACATGGGTATATAGAGAAAACTTTCCTTTTTATTATATATAATTTTGCATTCTGGTTTATTATACCCAGGATCAACATTGTGAATTTTTGTGACCCATACAGCGAGAAGTATAGGTCACCGAACTATCCTAACAATATTTAGACAGGTAAATACTGAGTAGCAGTGTATGTTGGGAATCTGTAGAGTGACACAAGTGACAAGGCACTGATAGGTAGGAAGCAGCTGTGGAAGGCAAGAAATGTAAAATTGTTTACAACAGTAATTGTACAATACAATAATGCTATAATGCTATAATAATAATATAATCTTAGGCCGGTTTCACACATCCGGCTTTTTGCCGGTTCGACGGATGCGGCGCACGCCAGTACAGTGTATATGTGGCGCCCTGGACAAGCCAGGACGTCACAGGTACTACAACAACACACCCCACACCCCGGTTAGGCACATCAGTCATACACACAAATCCTTGTTGCCTCCCTCCAGGGGCTGATGTCCATGTCGCGGGCGGGGAGGAGGGTGTCAGCACACTACGCTCGCCCCCTTCTGCTCGGGTCCGGCGGCCGCTGCTCAGTGGTGGCTCGAGCTGTAGGCCGGATCCCGGGGGTTTCTCGAGCGGCACTCCTCGCCCGTGAGTGAAAGGGGTTTGTTGGGTGTGGGGATGTTTATAGTCCGTGACGCCACCCACGGTTGTGGTGATTTCACCACCGCTGCTCAATACGGGGATCCCGGGGATGGTGATGCGGAGCAGCCAGGTGTTGGGTTGCCCCTCCGTGGGTAGGGGTTGGTGATCCCGGGGCCCGGTGATGGCTTGGGAGGTGTAGGGCCTGGTGGGCGCAGGGACGCGGGGGGGGGGCAGCGCTGTGCCTTGCGGCACTGTGGTACTCACTCAGCCTGAGACGTTGACACAGTTTTACGGTAAACCAAATGGCTGGTAAGACGGTCCCACGGACGGCTGCACCTGCACTCCCGGTAGGTGACGGTGATGTCCCTCTTCCTTGCACCTTTGTTGACTTGTGGTAGCGGTGGATTCCCTCCGGTTACCTGCTCCCCGGCTACAATCTGGACCGGAGGAGCCCTACACTTTGCCCGCAGGCGCTGGCCCTGAGAAACTGGTGCCGTGGCGGTGGCGGTGTCTCTCCTACTCTGGTTGGGCTGTTGCCTTCAATCGGGACTTGGTTGTTGGGGGATCTACGTCCCCTTCACTGACGGATTTGGCAATTTTCGGCGACTCCTAGCCTTGCCGGGGTCCGAGAGGCCCCTGCCCTGGTGCTGACTGTCCTTCGGAACACTGCTCCAGACCGCCGGGCACACAGCCTATGGGGTCCTTCCAGGAACTTCCAAACGGTCCCCCTCCAGACAGTCACCGCCGTTGCTGACCTTGCTGACCTGCCCTGCACTTAGCTGGACTCTTCAGGCTTTGCACACTCCTTCTGTTCTGTCACCACTCTTGCTTTCCTCCTTTACCACTTTTCTTTCCTTCACCTTCACTTAGTCGTTTGCTCAAGCCCTGCCTGGGCTACTCCTCCACTCCTTCCACTTCCTCCTCCCTGACTAGACTCCAACTCTCGACTGCCTGGTTTCTCCCGCCTCCAGAACTGTGATCTCCTCGGTGGGCGGAGCCAACCACCTGGCCCACCCCCTGGTGTGAATCATCAGCCTCTGGAGGAAGGCAACAAGGATTTGTAGTTTAGCTGTGATGTGCCTACCTGGGATGTGGGGTGTGGTGGTGTGGTGACCTGTGACCCCTGGCTTGCCCAGGGCGTCACATTCCCCCTTAGCAAAATGCAGACTGTCCGCGGGCTGCCATCCTACACCGGTTTTATTTTTCTGCAAAAGGGATAACAAGGTAAATAACACATAAATACATTTTCAATAACTCTTCCCAAAACGGGAGGCACATTTACTTTATCGTTGCATAACGGTTTACGGTTACGGTTTCCGCTCTCTCCCACCCAAGTAACCTGGCCCGGATGCTGCCCCTAAAGCCCAGGCAGCACCCCTTGACCCACAGTCCAGCACACGGTACCCGAGCGGGATCTGTCCTTCCCTCCAGAGGGTAGCCACCGGTTCCTTTGGTGGCTGGGCCCTAGCCTGCTCTGCTGAGGGCCCTCCCTCCAACCTGCCTCTCCGGAGGCGGCATTGCGGAAACGGTAACGGCAAACAACATATTTACAAGCCACTTAACGTTTGTGGGTGCCCTGCAAGTTCACGGGCTTGTCCATGGATAGTTCCCATGCATTTTTAAACGGTCCCCACGGGGACAACGGTGCCGGCTCCGGCCGGTTCAATCACTACAGACAATCAGGTAACTTCTTCTTGGATCAATCATTTTTCATTTTCAACTTTTAAACAAACAAACTTCTGGTGGTCCCAACGGGGACGGTGCAACGGGCATCCGCTGCCCTACTCCGGTCCTTCTGCTGCTTCATCCGAGGGAGGGGGTGCAGAGCTCACCTTGCTCTCTTTGCTACCCCTGAGCTTCACATCCAGGGCAAACCACCCCCTCTCTCCGCAGTGTCGGGTGTACCGCACCATGTCTCCCGGCATGAGGTTACGGCCAAGATGCTCTTCGGGCAGGTGGGCATTCACATCCCGCCGGGCTACAAACACTTCGGTCTCCAGGCCCGGTTCATATATAAACCCGTAGCCCCGGCGGACATCAAACCGCCTCACCTGCCCCTCGTACAACGGGCCCCGGACACGGAAGGTCGCTTGCCGAAGATTCTTTTTCCCGAATGGCTCGGGCCACCAGCTCGGCTTTCCTTCTCTCCCTCTCCGCGATCTCCTGGCCCAGCGGGGTCGGCTCCCTATCCCAATACGGCGCTGCTGCCAGCGCCGGCGCACGGGTCGGGCCCCGCGGGACATCCAGAACGTTACCCACTGTCAGGAAGGTGGGCGGCATATCCCGCGGTGTCTTGGCCTTGGGCGCTGCCTTGCAGCAACAACCCGGCGCTACCTCCGCCGAGGTGTGGGGGATGGGCATAGGGGCTTTCCGCAGCTGGGCCTTCGGCTCGGAGCGGGTCATCGGCTCTGGCTCGGGAAACTGCTCGGGGACTGTCTCTAGTACAACCTTCGGAGCCTTCCATGGCAACACCTCCGGTTTGCTACGGGCTCCGGCTACAGGTCGGTCCGCTGGGGCGGACGGGCTGGGTATCGCTACCGGTTGCGGTGGTAGCGGGCCTAGTGGCGGGGTCACGGCCCCCGAGACGGGTGGCGAGGGAGGCAACGGGGGGAGAGGGCTTGGACCGGGTCCCTCAGCCGCAGCGACCGGTCCCTCCAGGACATAGGGGCGTGGGTCACTCACCCTCCCTTCCTCCGCTTCCTCCTCGCGTCTCCGCACGGTGGCTATAACGTCCGCCATGTCGGTCTCCCACTCCTCCAAGAGGAGCTGCATCTTGACCTGCAGCCTTAGGTGGAGCTGCGCGGTCCGGATTTCCACCCACGCTGCGGTTCCTGGCGCGGGGCCCACGGTGTTTCGGGACGGCATCCACATGGTGACTTTCTCTCTTCTTTCCAGGAACGGTATGCTTGCAGAGTCCTGGCGTCCCTGCTTTTATAGCTGCGACTACATGCCGCCGGCCGCCATCGCGTCCCCCTTAGCTCTTTCCCGGCCCCTCCTCTCGCGGGGCAGGGTTTTGGCCTTCGCGCCTCTACTGCTCGGGAAGACGCTCGAGTGGGAACTTTTCGCGCCAAAGATGGCGACTTCTGAAATTTTTCTGCCGGATACCTCTGGCGGTAACAAGGCGCACCTCTACCAGACGGCAGAGCGGTAAGATCCTGTTCGTGACGCCAAGTTGTCGCAGGCGGGGAGGAGGGTGTCAGCACACTACGCTTGCCCCCTTCTGCTCGGGTCTGGCGGCCGCTGCTCAGTGGTGGCTCGAGCTGTAGGCCGGATCCCGGGGGTTTCTCGAGCGGCACTCCTCGCCCGTGAGTGAAAGGGGTTTGTTGGGTGTGGGGATGTTTATAGTCCGTGACGCCACCCACGGTTGTGGTGATTTCACCACCGCTGCTCAATACGGGGATCCCGGGGATGGTGATGCGGAGCAGTCAGGTGTTGGGTTGCCCCTCCGTGGGTAGGGGTTGGTGATCCCGGGGCCCGGTGATGGCTTGGGAGGTGTAGGGCCTGGTGGGCGCAGGGACGCGGGGGGGCAGCGCTGTGCCTTGCGGCACTGTGGTACTCACTCAGCCTGAGACGTTGACACAGTTTTACGGTAAACCAAACGGCTGGTAAGACGGTCCCACGGACGGCTGCACCTGCACTCCCGGTAGGTGACGGTGATGTCCCTCTTCCTTGCACCTTTGTTGACTTGTGGTAGCGGTGGATTCCCTCTGGTTACCCGCTCCCCGGCTACAATCTGGACCGGAGGAGCCCTACACTTTGCCCGCAGGCGCTGGCCCTGAGAAACTGGTGCCGTGGCGGTGGCGGTGTCTCTCCTACTCTGGTTGGGCTGTTGCCTTCAATCGGGACTTGGTTGTTGGGGGATCTACGTCCCCTTCACTGACGGATTTGGCAATTTTCGGCGACTCCTAGCCTTGCCGGGGTCCGAGAGGCCCCTGCCCTGGTGCTGACTGTCCTTCGGAACACTGCTCCAGACCGCCGGGCACACAGCCTACGGGGTCCTTCCAGGAACTTCCAACGGTCCCCCTCCAGACAGTCACCACCGTTGCTGACCTTGCTGACCTGCCCTGCACTTAGCTGGACTCTTCAGGCTTTGCACACTCCTTCTGTTCTGTCACCACTCTTGCTTTCCTCCTTTACCACTTTTCTTTCCTTCACCTTCACTTAGTTGTTTGCTCAAGCCCTGCCTGGGCTACTCCTCCACTCCTTCCACTTCCTCCTCCCTGACTAGACTCCAACTCTCGACTGCCTGGTTTCTCCCGCCTCCAGAACTGTGATCTCCTCGGTGGGCGGAGCCAACCGCCTGGCCCACCCCCTGGTGTGAATCATCAGCCTCTGGAGGAAGGCAACAAGGATTTGTAGTTTAGCTGTGATGTGCCTACCTGGGATGTGGGGTGTGGTGGTGTGGTGACCTGTGACCCCTGGCTTGCCCAGGGCGTCACATCCACACCAGGTGGGGTGGAGCCAGGCAGTTGGCCCCACCCACCAAGGAGTTCACAGTCCTGGAGGTGGGAAAAGGAAGGCAGTAGTTGTTTGAGAGAGCAGTTGGAGAGTGAGGGAAGTGGTAGCGGAGCAGACTGGCCGTGTCCGGGTACGTGGCCTGGGCACAAACAGCAAGGTTGGCAGACGGTGGTGACAGTCTGCAGGCGAGGCCGATTGACGCACAACCGTAAGGACGGGGGACGGGTGGTGGCCCGCCGGTACTGGACCGGGGAGCGAAGAGAAGCCAGCACCATTCGGCAGGGCCTACGGACCCCGACCAGGCTTGGAGTCGCCGTTAAACTGGTCAAATCCATCAGCGACGGGAACCTCCGGGGTTTCCCAGCAGCAAAGACCCGACTGAAGGCAACCGCTCAACCGTGAAGGGAAATACAGCTACCGCCACAGATAGAGTTCCCAGGGCCAGAGCCTGCGGGCAAAAAGGAGCTCCTCTGGCAAATACACCGCTGGGGAGCGGGTTACCGGTGGGAAGCCATCGGAGGAGGGAGAGACAGTCACCGCCAAGCCATCGGAGCCAACAACGCAACATAGGTGCAGGAAGAGACAGTCACCGCCAACCTACCAGGAGTGACCATTGCAGTCGGCTGCGGGACCCGTCCATCCAGCCGTTTGTTTTACCAGAGACTCCGTCTACATCATTGGCTGAGTGAGTACCATCGTGCTGTCTGCCACCGCGCTGCCCTCCTGCGACCCTGCACCTCACCAAACCCCGCCATCCACCTTCCAGTCACCATCATCGGGCCCCGGGACCACCAAATCCCCCTACCCACGGAGGGGAGAGAAAAACATCTCGGCTGCTCCCTGTCATCGCTCCCGGGATCCCCGTCTAGAGCAGCGGTGGTGTCCCAACCTCACCACAACCGTGGGTGGCATCACGGACAACATCCCCAAACTAAACCATCCCCTTTCCACTCACGGGCGAGGAGCGCCGCTCGAGTCCCCGTATCCGGCCCACCGCTCGATCCACCGAGCAGCAGTAGCAGCAGCGCCGGACCCGAGCGTGGTGAGCGCAGCGTCCCTTCCCCGCCCGCGAGAACTTGCCGTCACAAACAGGATCTTACCATTCTACCACCTGGTAGAAGTGCGCCTTGTGTCCCGCCGGAGGTGTCCGGCCGAAAATTTTCAGAAGCCGCCATCTTGGGCGTGAAAAGTTCCCCGCTCGAGCGTCTTCCCTAGCAGTGGAGGCGCGAAAGCCGAAGCTCCGCCCCTGAAGAGGAGGTGCCAGAAAGAAACCAAGGGGGGACGGATGGCGTCGGGCCGCATGTAAGCCGCGGCTATAAAAGCAGGGACGCCAGGACTCTGCGGCCATCTTTTGGTTCCTGGAAGAGGCCGCTGCAACGATGCACCATGCGACCAGCAACACCGCAGCCCCCGCGCCCAGCACCGCGGCGTGGGTGGAGGCCCGGACCATCCAGCTAAGCAGCTGTCTGCAGGTCCGTGTGCAGCTCCTCCTGGAGGAGTGGGAGGCCGACATGGCAGACGTGGTGGTGGCTATGCGGAGACGCGAGGTGGAGGAAGAAATGGAGAGGCGGGTAAGTGACCCACGCCCCTGTAGTCCGAAGGGATCGGCCATAGAGGCTGAGGGGCCTGGCCTGCGCCCACTCACCCTGCTGCCTCCCCGCTACCCGTATTAGTTGCTACCACCCCGCCACTAGGCCCGCTACCCGCCCAACCGGTAGCGGTACTCTGCCCGTCCGCCCAAGCAGACGGACCTGCAGCCGAAGCCTATAACCATCTTGAACCGCTCCCCTGGAAGCTGCCGAAGACCGAGCCCGTCGGCGGAGATGTACCGGAGGCACATGCAGTAACCGTGCCTGGTCCCGTACCGACTCCGGCAGCCCGTCCCATGCAGGAGGAGGCAGAGGTCAAGCAGGAGAGGAACCCTGTACCCATCACCCACGCCTTGGCTGAGGCTGCGCCGGGTCATTGCTGTGAGGCAGCACCCCAGGCCATGAAACCGCGGGATCTTCCACAGAGGGCGCCAGTGGTAGGCAGCATGGTGGACGTCTCATGGGGCCCGACCCGCGCGCAGGGGCAAGTAGTAGCCCCTTACTGGGACAGGGAACCGACACCGCTGGGCCGAGAAATTGCGGAGAGGGAGAGGCTGAGAGCTGAGATGATAGCCCGTACCATCAGAGAAAAAGAGAGCCTCCGCAGAGCCACCTTCCGGGTACGGGGCCCGATCCACGAGAGGCAAGTGAGGAGATTTGATGTCCGTCGGGGATACGGGTTTATCTTTGAGCCGGGCCTGGAAGCCGAAGTTTTCGTGGCCCGCCGGGACGTCAATGCCTACTTACCGGAGGACCATCCGGATCGTAATCTTCTCCCAGGGGACCTGATACAATATACTCGGCACTGTGGAGAGAGGGGCTGGTTTGCCCTGGACGCCAAACTGAGGGACAGTTAGGAGACCCAAGCACCGGGCCAGCCTCCTCCTCCGGCCGCTGTGGTGGACGAGCAGTGATGTCAGCGGTCCCTCCGCCGCAAGTTGTCCCCGTTGGGACCACCAGTACCGTTAAGTAACCGAATGATAGGAAAAATAATCAGCCGAACTGTTATCTGAATTGCAACCGTGATTGAACCGGCCGTTGCCGGCAACTAGTCCCCGTTGGGACTTTCTGCACCGTTTGCGTAAAAAACTGCTTACGGACACGCCCGAGAACTTGCAGGGCAACCACAAACTTGTGGCATGTAAATAATTGTTGGCATACATCCGTTACGGCCTCCGGAGAGGCAGATTGGAGGAAGGGCCCGCAGTGGAGTAGGCTGGGGCCCGGCCACCACCTGGACCGGTGGCCATCCTCCGGGGGTCAGGGGTCCCCCATGGATGTGGGTCCCCTGAAAGGGACCGTACATGCTCGGGCAGCCTGGTGATAGACTGGGGCAAGGGGTGCTGCCCACATCTTAGGGGCAGCATCAGGGCCAGGTTGTTTGGGCGGGGGGAGAGCGGAAGACGTATGTTTTAATAAAAATTGACTACCGTTAGTAATGTTAAAGTACCGTGCCTCCCGTTAAGGGAAGATATATAAAAATATGCTTGTGTTTACTTGTTGTTTTACTTTTTCAGTTGTGAAAATAAAACCGGTGATGGACGGGCAGCCCGCGGACGGTCTGCATTTAACCAAGGGGGAATGTGGCGCCCTGGACAAGCCAGGACGTCACAGGTACTACAACAACACACCCCACACCCCGGTTAGGCACATCAGTCACACACACAAATCCTTGTTGCCTCCCTCCAGGGGCTGATGTCCACACCAGGTCGGGTGGAGTCAGGCAGTTGGCCCCACCCACCGAGGTGCTCACAGTCCTGGAGGTGGGAAAAGGAAGGCAGTATTTGTTTGAGAGAGCAGTTGGAGAGTGAGGGAAGTGGTAGCGGAGCAGACTGGCCGTGTCCGGGTACGTGGCCCGGGTACAAACAGCAAGGTTGGTAGACGGTGGTAACCGTCTGCAGGCGAGACCGATTGACGCACAACCGTAAGGACCGGGGACAGGCGGTGGCCTGCCGGTACTGTACCGGGGAGCAAAGAGAAGCCAGCACCATTCGGCAAGGCCTATGGACCCCGACCAGGCTTGGAGTTGCCGTTAAACCGGTCAAATCCGTCAGCGACGGGAACCTCCGGGGTTTCCCAGCAGGAAAGACCCGACTGAAGGCAACCGCTCAACCGTGAAGGGAAATACAGCTACCGTCACAGCTAGAGTTCCCAGGGCCAGAGCCTGTGGGCAAAAAGGGGCTCCTCTGGCAAATACACTGCTGGGGAGCGGGCTACCGGTGGGAAGCCATCGGAGCCGACAACACAACTTAGGTGCAGGGAGAGACAGTCACCGCCAACCTACCGGGAGTGACCATCACAGCCGGCTGCGGGACCCGTCCATCCAGAAGTTTGTTTTACCAGAGACTCCGTCTACATCATTGGTTGAGTGAGTACCATCGTGCCGTCTGGCACCACGCTGCCCTCCCGCGACCCTGCACCTCACCAAACCCCGCCATCCACCTTCCAGTCACCAGTATCGGGCCCCGGGACCACCAAATCCCCCTACCCATGGAGGGGAGAGAAAAATATCTCGGCTGCTCCCTGTCATCACTCCTGGGATCCCAGTCTAGAGCAGCGGTGGTGTCCCAACCTCACCACAACCGTGGGTGGTGTCACGGACAACATCCCCAAACCAAACCATTCCCTTTTCCCTCTAGCTCGAGTCCCCGGATCCGGCCCACAGCTCGATCCACCGAGCAGCAGTAGCAGCAGCGCCGGACCTGAGCGTGGTGAGAGCAGCGTCCCCTCCTCTTCCGCGACATATACAGTACACTGGCAGCACAACAAGCGCCGGTCACATGCTGTCATGTGACCGGAGCATGTGACCCGGAAGTTGCGGTGCTGCCACTGTACTGTATCATACTGTACTGGCGTGTGCCGCATCCGTCAAACCGGTAAAAAGCCGGATGTGTGAAACCGGCCTTACAGAAGAAATATCTCAAAGCAGCACAAGATTTTATAGATGATAAGGCAGGTATCCAGGTCCATTACTAAAACCTGCAATATACAGTATAAACTGGCATGTAAAAGTTTGGGCACCCCTGGTCAAAAATTGTTATTTTTGAACAGTTAAACAAGTTGAAGATTAAATGATCTTGAAAAGGCATAATGTTAAAGATGACTCATTTCCTTTTTATGTTAGATGAATTTTTTTTTTCATCATTTACATTTGAAAATTTTCAATGCAAAAGTTTTAGATTTGTGTGCTCAGATAACTTTAACCAAGGTTTCAGACCTTGATTAGCCTCTTGGGGTTATTGCTTTTTTACTATCATCGCTAGGAAAAGCCAAATGATGCAATTTTTACAGCTTTATAAAACTCAGCCTCCTCTAACCTTGCGCCAAAAAACAACAGCAATGGGGTCTTCTAAGCAGCTTCCTAGCACTTTGAAAATGGTAGAGGCCCACAAAGCAGGAGAAGGCTACTGTATAAGAAGATAGCGAAGTGTTTTCAAGTTGCCCTTTTCTCAGTTCGAAATGTAATTAAGATATGTCAGTAAACAGGAACAGTGGAGGTCAAGATAAGGTCTGGAAGACCAAGTAAAATATCTGTGAGAACTGCTGGTAGGATTGCTAGACATGCAAATAAGAACCCCCGCTTGATTGGAATTTACTTTATAGACTCTAGAGTTGTGGTACACTGTTCGACTGTTCAGAGACAACAGTAAAAATATGGCCTTCAAGAAAGAGTCATAAGCATAAAACCTCTCCTTCGTCCTCAACATAAAATTCAGTATCAGAAGTATGCAAAATAACTCTCAACAAGCCTGATGCATTTTGGAAACAAGACCTGTGGACCAATGAAGTAAAAATAGAACTCTTTAGCCACATTAAACAAAGGCATGTGTGGAGGAAAAAATGGCACAGAATTTCAGGTAAAGAATATTTCGCCAACCATTAAGCATGGGATTGGATCAATCATGGTTTGGGGTTGTGTTGCAGCCAATGGCATGGGAAATGTTTCCCAGGTAGAGGGATGAATGGGCCAATGACATTTCAATATGCAAATTGCCTCTTCAGAGAGGAAGAGGACTTAGGGTACCTTCACACTTAGCGATGCAGCAGCGATCCGACCAGCGATCTGACCTGGTCAGGATCGCTGCTGCATCGCTACATGGTCGCTGGTGAGCTGTCAAACAGGCAGATCTCACCAGCGACCAGTGAACAGCCCCCAGCCAGCAGCGACGTGCAAGCGACGCTGCGCTTGCACGGAGCTGCCGTCTGGAAGCTGCGGAGACTGGTAACTAAGGTAAACATCGGGTATGGTTACCCGATGTTTACATTAGTTACCAGCGCACAGCTGTTTGTGCAGGGAGCAGGGAGCCGCGCACACTGAGTGCTGGCTCCTTGCTCTCCTACCATAGCTACAGTACACATCGGGTTAATTAACCCGATGTGTAATGCAGCTACATGTTCAGAGAGCAGGGAGCCGCGCACACTGCTTAGCGCTGGCTCCTTGCTCTCCTAGCTGCTGTACACATCGGGTTAATTAACCCGATGTGTACAGCAGCTGCATGTGCAGAGAGCCGGAGCCGGCAGCACAGGCAGCGTGAGAGCTGCAGAGGCTCGTAACTAAGGTAAATATCGGGTAACCACCTTGGTTACCCGATGTTTATCTTGGATACAGCTTACCTCAGCTGTCAGACGCCGGCTCCTGCTCCCTGCTCGCTTCATTTGTCGCTCTCTCGCTGTCACACACAGCGATCTGTGTGTCACAGCGGGAGAGCGGCTTTGAAGAAAACGAATCAGGGCTGTGTGTAACGAGCAGCGATCTCGCAGCAGGGGCCAGATCGCTGCTCAGTGTCACACACAGCGAGATCGCTAATGAGGTCACTGCTGCGTCACAAAAAGCGTGACTCAGCAGCGATCTCGGCAGCGAGCTCGCTGTGTGTGAAGCACCCCTTAAACTCTAGTGTCACCTATTGGAAGTAGCAATCTTAAAAGTCAATATGAACCCTTTCACACTAGAGATGAGCGAACCGGCCGTGGTTCGGCTCGAGTTTGGTTCGTCGAACGGAGGTCTCGTTCGAGTTCAGTTCGGCGAACGTTCGACAAGCCGAACTCGAACCAATAGGAAATAATGGGAGGCAATCACAAACACATAAAAACGCATTATAAATGTACACATACAGTTAATAAACATTGCCATAACATTTACAGGTCCCCGCGATCCCTCCTGCACTCTGTCTCCTGCCGCTATTCCATCCGATGAACGCTGAATCCTGCCGGTGACCAGCACTGCCAGCAGTGATGAAGGACCTATCGTGACGTCAAAAGAGCCATGTGACCAGTCACGTGGCTATTATCTCATTGGCTACAGACTGGTCACATGGCTTTGACGTCATGTCCTGTCCTAGGTCCTGTCATTGCACTCTCCGGTACACGGTGAACATTTGTGTATCGCCGTGTACCGGCGACATGCTCTAGCACACGGTCGACTCCCTGTTCCGTTAGGGACCGGCTGACACAGCCGGTCATTAACGGAGATCACCGTTGACATAGCAACGCAGTTAGCGGTGACGTCACCGCTAACCGCGGCTCCCGGAATTACATGATTGGAGCACCGTTGCTATGGTAACGCGTCTGTCAGCGTTACCGCTGTTACCTCTAACAGCCAGCAGCACTGATCACTCACGGAGTGAAGGCTGCACGCTGCATCCCGTGCAGCCTTCACGGAGTGAAGGCTGCACGGGAAGCAGCGTCTTCCCCCATACAGCAGTGATGGAGCAGAGCTGCATTTGTTGAACGAGAAAGACAGAAGACCATGGATCGTGGAGGGCTGACAGGGGGTAATAAAGATGGAGTCTCTAATGTGTCTGTGTATTTATTTCTATTAAAGTATTTTTTCTCTGTGTGGTGTCTTTTTTTTAACCCTTTATTGGAGATTCTTAATGGCCGGGTCAAACGTGCCTGACATTAAGAATCTCTGGCTTAATACTAGCTAGTAAAACAAAGCTAGTATTAACTCATTATTACCCACCAAGCTGTTGGAAGAGTTGGATACAGCGCCAGATGATGGCGCTTCTATGAAAGCGCCATTTTCTGGAGCGGCTGCGGACTGCAATTCACAGCAGAGGCGCCCAGAAACCTCGGGATAACCTGTGCTGCGGATTCCAATCCCCAGCTGCCTAGTTGTACCTGGCTGGACACAAAAATGGGGCGAAGCCCACGTCATTTGTTTTTTAATTATTTCATGAAATAAGTGAAATAATTAAAAAAAAACGGCTGGGAACCAAAAATAAAGGGAAGCCGTTTTTTATTATTTCATGAATTTCATGAAATAATTAGAAAACAAATGATGTAGGATTCGCCCCATTTTTGTGTCCAGCCAGGTACAACTAGGCACCTGGGGATTGGAATCCACAGCACAGGTTGGTCTGAGCTTTCTGGGCCCCACTGCTGCGAATTGCAGTCTGCAGCCGCCTCAGAAAATGGCACTTTCATAGAAGCGCCATCTTCTGGCGCTGTATCCAACTCTTCCAGCACCTGCCTGCTATACCTGGCTAGCATACAAAAATATGGCGAAGCTCACGTCCTTTTTTTGTAGTTTTTTGGCAAAAAAAAAAAAATGCTTCCCTGGATTTTCCATTGCCAGTGAAGGTAACACCAAGCAGTGGGGGTTAGCAGCCAGTAGCTGCTTGGATTACCCTTAGCTAGCAATACAAAAAATGCAGCGGGAGCCCATATATATTTTTTTTAATTATTTATTTAAATAACTAAAAACAAAATGGGCTTCCCTGTATTTTGATTGCTGGACATCACAGTGCTGTAAAAATAAATCTTTAAAAAAAATGACGTAGTGCTCCGCGGTATTTTTGATTCTCAGCGCAGATAAAGCAGACAGCTATGGGTTGCCACCCCCATCTGCCTGCCTTTACCTTGGTTGGCAATCAAAATACAGGAAAGCCCATTAATTTTTTCTATTTAAAAAATAGTTAAAATAAAAATGACGTTGGGTCCCCCCATTTTTGATAGCCAGCTAGGGTAAAGCAGACGGCTGTAGCCTGAAAACCACAGCTGGCAGCTTTACCGTGGTTGGGGATCCAATGTGGAGGTCCCCTCAGGCTCTTTTTTTATAATTATTTTATAAATATTAATAATTACACAAAAAAAGTAGGGTCCCCCCCAAATTGGATCACCAACCAAGGTAAAGCGGACAGCTGTGGTCTGGTATTCTCAGGGTGGGAAGGTCCATAGTTATTGGGCCTTCACAGCCTAAAAATAGAAGGCCGCAGGCACCCCAGACGTGGCGCATCCACTAGATGCGCCAATCCTGGCACTTCACCCCAGCTCATCCCGTGCCCTGGTGCAGTGGCAAACGGGGTAATAAATCGGGTTGATACTAGCTGTAAAGTCACCTGAGATCAAGCCCAGCAGTTTGTGATGTCATGGCGTCTATTAGATACCCAACATCATAAACTGTCAGTACTAACAAAAAAAAATCAACAAAAGAAATTTATTTGAAAAAACAGTCCCCAAAACATTTCCTCTTTCACCAATTTATTGTAAGAAAAAAAATAAAGGGGTCCCACGACGACTCTGGACCATCTAGAATATGGGGGGGAGACACTCAGGGAACGTATCCCCCATTTTCTAGGATTGCGGACCCTTCATGTGAGGAGTGTGGGTGCAATGAATCTGCACTCACTCTCCCCGGGTCCACAGCAGCAGAGTCCAGGTCGTAATGGTTGCTACCAAAGCTGCAATGCCCTGCTCATGAGGTAAGGGCATGCCTAATCAGGAGAACTATTCTACATTTCCAAATATTGGTATTTGCTGATATATTTGCTATTCCACCTACTATATATTGGGGATAGGATCTTGGAGATGGAATACCCCTTTAAGTCCAGTTATCCAGCTGAATGAATACTTAACAACAGAGTTCGCTATTTAGATGTGTTTTCTTGTGGCGTATAACGGACTCTCATGTTTGGTAGTCGTTCAGCAGGGAAACTATAAAAGCAAATCCCTCCATTTGGAAATGTAGTATATAGCTCTCCTGATCAATTTTGTTCCTTACCTCATGAGCAGGGCATTGCAGTAATAATAATAATTTATTCATTTATATAGCGTTATTAATTCCATAGCACTGTATGTCTTTGGAGTGTGGGAGTAAACCAGAGTACCCGGAGGAAACCCACGCAAACTCGGGGAGAACATACAAACTCCTTGCAGATGGTGTCCTTGGTGAGAATTGAACCCAGGACCTCAGCGCTGCAAGACTGCAGTGCTAACCACTGAGCCATAGTGCCGCCCATTTAGCTTACAGATGCATAACCACCACTCACTGTGTCTGAACACAGGAAGCTGAGCTGACAGCCGCTCTGTACATGCGGCAGCGTCTATTGTGAAGGAGAGGGCAATGGGGGGGATCAACGCTGCACAGGTACCGTGGGACACCGGGGAACACCGGTGGGGTTATACGGGGTGACCTGGCAGGGCCTGGGGAGGAGTTTTCTGTCGCATGTGTCATGGCACATGCGACAGAAATCAAAGGAGTAGGGTAAATGCGGCCGGCACGCTGCTGTGTGCAGGGCCATCTTGGATTTCTGGGAGGGCATCAGGGGGGGCACTTTGGCAACACCGGGGGACCGGAGGGGACCGGGGAGGAGATTTATCATGTTTGTTCATGCCAGATGGGAGATAAATAATTTTTTACCGGCGCAGTCATTTACTGTAACGTGATCATCGGTGTACGGTGTATACCTGTGATCACGTGAGCGGGGACCGGAAAAAACGTCCTGAATCATGATCTCCAGGGTCTCAGCTAGCCCTGAAACCCCGGATATTTTCTGACGCTGGGGGGCGTTATTCACTTATTTCTGCCTGCTGTTTATAAACGGCAGTTCAGAATAAGGCTACATTAACACGACCGATCCATTTTTGCGGTCTGCATAAAACAGTCCGTTTTTTTCACGGGTGCATCCGTGTGGCATCCATTTCCGTTCCGTAGACGGTCCGTATGTCATCTGTTTGTCATCCGTGTGCCTTCCGTTTTTTTTGTGTACTGCAAAAAAACTGAAGGAGGGAAAATACATAAATTTACCCAGGATCCATAGCTTCATCCTACATGAGGCGGTCACATGTTCACTCCAGTGCCATTTTCTACTGCTTTTCACAGCGTAGAGCGCTCTGGTGATTTTCTTGTGCTTGTACACTTCATATCAGTCTTTTCTGTCATTATAATGGCAGAAAGACACATAATGTCCCACTTTCCTGCTTTTTGTAATTTTGCACCCTTTGGTGCCTTTCATGTAGCACTAAGGGGTGCTTAGCTTTGTATTTAGCCAAAAAAATGAAAAAAAAAATGACGTAGGGTTCCCCCTATTTTTGCAGCCTGCTAGGGTAAAGAAGACGGCTGCAGCCTGCAGACCACAGCTGGCAACCTCACCTTGGCTGGTAATCCAAAACTGAGGGCACCCCACGCTGTTATTTTAAATTAAATAAATAATTTAAAAAAAAAAAACACGTAGGAGTCCTCCCAAAATTGGATCACCAGCTAAGGTAAAGCAGACAGCTGGGGTCTGATATTCTCAGACTAGGGAGGTCCATGATTCTCCCCAGTCTAAAAATAGCAGGCCGCAGCCGCCCCAGAAGTGGCGCATCAATTAGATGTGCCAATCCTGGTGCTTCGCCCCAGCTCATCCCGTGCCCTGGTGCGGTGGCAAACGGGGTATTATATGGGGTTAATACCAGATGTGTAATGTCACCTGGCATCAAGCCCTGGGGTTGGTGAGGTCAGGCGTCTATCAGATACCCGACATCACCAATAGAGTTGAGCGCGGTTCGCGGTTCGAGGTTCTCCAGTTCGCGGCTCGAGTGATTTTGGGGGCTGTTCTAGATCGAACTAGAACTCGAGCTTTTTGCTAAAGCTCGATAGTTCTAGATACGTTCGAGAACGGTTCTAGCAGCAAAAAGCAGGGCTTTTTACAGCTGCAGTGTGCAGGAGCCATCGCTGGCAGCCTGCCACAAGCTGGTAACCAAGATAAACATCGGGTATCCAAGCAAAGCGCTTTGGTTAGTAACCCGATGTTTATCCTAGTTACGTGCAGGAAGCCCACACTTCCCCGCTCAGCTCGCTCCCCCCCCTCCTGCCCGCGGCATGTACACACACACACTCTGCACACACACTCTGCACACATGGTCCCGCTCGGCTTACCTGCGGTGATGAAGTCCCGCCATCCCGACTTCAGCGCTGTCACTGTCCTCCATGGCCGCCGATTGTCACATCACCTTCTCTCGCTTCTGACCCGAGGCTGACTAGTGGTGACGTCATGGGCCTCTCGCGATACTTGGCTGTGAAGGCGGCGGTCATTGAACTCAGTGACAGGTGCTATCAGTGTGCTGGAGATCAGCGCAGGTAATGTACCTCGCTGACAGCAGCACTTGTCATGCCCTGCAGTGACCTGGGCTGACCCATTGATGTTAGCTCAGGTCACTGCATTGCTCTCCCAGCCAATGGGGAACATCCTGCTCTTCATTGACTGGGACAGTGTGGATCGTCATGGCAACCCCTTGGATTACACCAGACCTGGATTTGTTTTTCTATCTAATAAATTGGTTAAAGAGGGAATGTTTTGGGGAGTGTTTTTTCAAATAAAAATGTGTTTGTCGTTTATTTTTTTTATTACTGACTGGGTTGGTGATGTCGGGTATCTGATAGACGCCTGACCTCACCAACCCCAGGGCTTGATGCCAGGTGACATTACACATCTGGTATTAACCCCATATATTACCCCGTTTGCCACCGCACCAGGGCGCGGGATGAGCTGGGGCGAAGCACCAGGATTGGCGCATCTAATGGATGCGCCACTTCTGGGGCGGCTGCGGCCTGCTATTTTTAGGCTGGGGAGAGTCCAATAACCATGGACCTCCTTAGTCTGAGAATATCAGACCCCAGCTGTCTGCTTTACCTTGGCTGGTGATCCAATTTTGGGGGGACCCCTACATGTTTTTTTTTTTTAATTATTTATTTAATTTAAAATAACAGCGTGGGGTGCCCTCAGTTTTGGATTACCAGCCAAGGTGAGGTTGCCAGCTGTGGTCTGCAGGCTGCAGCCGTCTGCTTTACCCTAGCAGGCTGCAAAAATAGGGGGAACCCTACGTCATTTTTTTTTTTCATTTTTTTGGCTAAATACAAAGCTAAGCACCCCTTAGTGCCACATGAAAGGCACCAAAGGGTGCAAAATTACAAAATGCAGGAGAGTGGGACATTATGTGTCTTTCTGCCATTATAATGACAGAAAAGACAGATATGAAGTGCACAAGCACAAGAAAATCACCAGAGTGCTCTACGCTGTGAAAAGCAGTAGAAAATGGCACTGGAGTGAACATGTGACCGCCTCATGTAGGATGAAGCTATGGATTCTGGGTAAATTTATGCATTTACCCTCCTTCAGTTTTTTTGCAGTTCACAAAAAAAACAAAAGGCACACGGATGACAAACAGATGACATACGGACCGTCTACGGAACGGAAACGGATGCCACACGGATGCACCCGTGAAAAAAAACGGACTGTTTTTTGCAGACCGCAAAAATGGATTGGTCGTGTTAATGTAGCCTTATTCTGATCTGCCGTTTATAAACAGCAGGCAGAAATAAGTGAATAACGCCCCCCGGCGTCAGAAAATCTCCGGGGTTTCAGGGCTAGCTGAGACCCTGGAGATCATGATTCAGGACGGTTTTTCCGGTCCCCGCTCACGTGATCACAGGTATACACTGTACACCGATGATCACGTTACAGTAAATGACAGCGCCGGTAAAAAATTATTTATCTCCCATCTGGCATGAAGAAACACTTCTTTACTTCTTCTCCACTTCTCCACTTTTTCTCCACTTTTTCTCCACCTTTTCTCCACCTTTTCTCCACCTTTTCTCCACCTTTTCTCCACCTTTTCTCCACCTTTTCTCCACCTTTTCTCCACCTTTTCTCCACCTTTTCTACATTTTTTTTCCATTTTTTGTCCACTTTTTCTCCATTTTTTTCTCCACTTTTTCTCCACTTTTTCTCCACTTTTTCTCCACTTTTTCTCCACTTTTTCTCCACTTTTTCTCCACTTTTTCTCCGTTCTTTTTCTATGGTCGGTCTACCTATTAGCTCTGCCATGCATAGTGTAGCTCTACACCTACTGCACATGTTACTTTATGATTGACATCTCTTTCGTACCAGAGCTGTCTAGACCTACTCTGACCCCATATTTGTCATTACTATATTGTCCTTGTACTGTATTATGACATTTGTATCATGTGTTTCATTTCTTGCTGTGTTGCAATTTTTTTGCTGCATCCCAATTGTACCTCTACATTGTTCGAGTTTATGTTATTGTTCTCTCACTCTTATGTGATACTGATTATTGTCATTTTTCATGATTAAATGCAGATAAGTCCAATCTGACGAAGGCTCAGGCCGAAACGTCATTTGTAACTTGTTTTGGACAAAAACATATAGGCTTATGAAAAAAAAAATTTCTTAATACGGACCAATAAAGAGTGATTTTGCATTACTATCCGTTGTGTGTTACTGACTTAGTCTGGGAGATTTAGAGTGCCGAGGTTACTCACTAATTTTATCTATTATTACCTCTGAGCACCTATATACCAGTGAGCAGAGATTCCTCTACAGTAGTTCTCCTGATTAGGCATGCCCTTACCTCATGAGCAGGGCATTGCAGCTTTGGTAGCAACCATTACGACATGGACTCTGCTGCTGTGGACCCGGGGAGAGTGAGTGCAGATTCATTGCACCCACACTCCTCACATGAAGGGTCCGCACTCCTAGAAAATGGGGGATACGTTCCCTGAGTGTCTCCCCCCCATATTCTAGACGGTCCAGAGTCGTCGTGGGACCCCTTTATTTTTTTTCTTACAATAAATTGGTGAAAGAGGAAATGTTTTGGGGACTGTTTTTTCAAATAAATTTCTTTTGTCGATTTTTTTTTTTGTTAGTACTGACAGTTTATGATGTTGGGTATCTAATAGACGCCATGACATCACAAACTGCTGGGCTTAATCTCAGGTGACTTTACAGCTAGTATCAACCCGATTTATTACCCTGTTTGCCACTGCACCAGGGCACGGGATGAGCTGGGGTGAAGCGCCAGGATTGAAGCATCTAATGGATGCGCCACGTCTGGGGTGCCTGCGGCCTGCTATTTTTAGGCTGTGAAGGCCCAATAACTATGGACCTTCCCACCCTGAGAATACCAGACCACAGCTGTCCGCTTTACCTTGGCTGGTGATCCAATTTGGCTGGAACCCTACTTTTATTGTGTAATTATTAATATTTATAAAATAATTATAAAAAAGAGCCTGAGGGGACCTCCACATTGGATCCCCAACCACGGTAAAGCTGCCAGCTGTGGTTTTCAGGCTACAGCCGTCTGCTTTACCCTAGCTGGCTATCAAAAATGGGGGGACCCAACGTCATTTTTATTTTAACTATTTTTTAAATAGAAAAAAATTAATTGTATTTTGATTGCCAACCAAGGTAACGGCAGGCAGATGGGGGTGGCAACCCATAGCTGTCTGCTTTATCTGCGCTGAGAATCAAAAATACCGCGGAGCGCTACGTCATTTTTTTAAAGATTTATTTTTACAGCACTGTGATGTCCAGCAATCAAAATACAGGGAAGCCCATTTTGTTTTTAGTTATTTAAATAAATAATTAAAAAAAAATATATGGGCTCCCGCTGCATTTTTTGTATTGCTAGCTAAGGGTAATCCAAGCAGCTACTGGCTGCTAACCCCCACTGCTTGGTGTTACCTTCACTGGCAATGGAAAATCCAGGGAAGCATTTTTTTTTTTTTTGCCAAAAAACTACAAAAAAGGGACGTGAGCTTCGCCATATTTGTGTATGCTAGCCAGGTATAGCAGGCAGGTGCTGGAAGAGTTGGATACAGCGCCAGAAGATGGCGCTTCTATGAAAATGCCATTTTCTGAGGCGGCTGCAGACTGCAATTCGCAGCAGTGGGGCCCAGAAAGCTCAGGCCAACCTGTGCTGCGGATTCCAATCCCCAGCTGCCTAGTTGTACCTGGCTGGACACAAAAATGGGGCGAAGCCTACGTCATTTGTTTTCTAATTATTTCATGAAATTCATGAAATAATAAAAAAACGGCTTCCCTTTATTTTTGGTTCCCAGCCGGGTACAAATAGGCAACTGGGGGTTAGGGGAAGCCGTACCTGCCTGCTGTACCTGGCTAGCATACAAAAATATGGCGAAGCCCACATCATTTTTTCAGGGGGCAAAAAACTTCTGCATACAGTCCTGGATGGAGTATGCTGAGCCTTGTAGTTCTGCAGCTGCTGTCTGTCTGTATGGAGAAGAGCAGACAGCAGCTGCAAAACTACAAGGCTCAGCATACTCCATCCAGGACTGTATGCAGAAGTTTTTTGCCCACCAAAAAAAATGACGTGGGCTTCGTCATATTTTTGTATGCTAGCCAGGTACAGCAGGCAGCCACGGGCTGCCTCCAGCCCCCAGTTGCCTATTTGTACCCGGCTGGGAACCAAAAACATAGGGAAGCCCGTTTTTTTTAATTATTTCACTTATTTCATGAAATAATTAAAAAACAAATGACGTGGGCTTCGCCCCATTTTTGTGTCCAGCCATTTACAACTAGGCAGCTGGGGATTGAAATCCACAGCACAGGTTAGCCCGAGGTTTCTGGGTGCCTCTGCTGCGAATTTCAGTCCGCAGCCGTCCCAGAAAATGGCGCTCTCATAGAAGCGCCATCATCTGGCGCTGTATCCAACTCTTCCAACAGCCCTGGAGCCGGGTGGCTTGTTGGGTAATCATGAGTTAATACTGGCTTTGTTTTACTAGCCAGTATTAAGCCAGAGATTCTTAATGTCAGGCACGTTTGACCCGGCCATTAAGAATCTCCAATAAAGGGTTAAAAAAAAGACACCACACAGAGAAAAAATACTTTAATAGAAATAAATACACAGACACATTAGAGACTCCATCTTTATTACCCCTTGTCAGCCCTCCACAATCCATGGTCTTCTGTAATTCTCGTTCAACAAATGCAGCTCTGCTACATCACTGCTGCATGGGGGAAGACGCTGCTTCCCGTGGAGCATTCACTGTAACACTGACAGACGCGTTACCATAGCAACGGTGCTCCCGGAGCCGCGGTTTGCGGTGATGTCACCGCTAACTGTGTTGCTATGGCAACGGTGATCTCCGTTAATTACCAGCTGTGTCAGCCGGTCCCTAACGGAACGGGGAGTCGACCGTGTGCTAGAGCATGTCGCCGGTACACTGCGATACACAAATGTGCACCGTATACCGGAGAGATGCACTCGCAGGTCCTACATGACGCGTCATAGTCATGTGACCAGTCTGTAGCCAATGAGATAATAGCCACGTGACTGGTCACATGGCTATTTTGACGTCACGATAGGTCCTGCATCTCTGCTGGCAGTGCCGGTCACCGGGAGGATTCAGCGATCATCGGATGGAATAGCGGCAGGAGACAGAGTGCAGGAGGGATCGCGGGGACTGGTAAGTGTTATGGCAATGTTTATTAACTGTATGTGTACATTTATAATGCATTTTTGTTTGTTTGTGATTGCCTCCCATTATAGCCTATTGGTTCGAGTTCGGTTCGTTGAACGTTTGACGAACCGAACTCGAACGGGAGCTCCGTTCGGCGAACCGACCTCGAGCCGAACCGCGACCGGTTCGCTCATCTCTAATCACCAACCCAGTCAGTAATAAAAAAAAATAGACGACAAACACATTTTTATTTGAAAAAACACTCCCCAATACATTCCCTCTTTAACCAATTTATTAGAAAGAAAAACAAATCCAGGTCTGGTGTAATCCAAGGGGTTGCCATGACGATCCACACTGTCCCAGTCAATGAAGAGCAGGATGTTCCCCATTGGCTGGGAGAGCAGTGCAGTGACCTGAACTAACATCAATGGGTCATCCCAGGTCACTGCAGGGGATGACAAGTGCTGCTGTCAGCGAGGTACATTACCTGCGCTGATCTCCTGCACTGCTGACAGCACCTGTCACTGAGTTCAATGACCGCCGCCTTCACAGCCAAGTATCGCGAGCGGCCCGTGACGTCACCGCTAGTCAGTCTCGGGTCGGAAGCGAGAGAAGGTGATGTGACAAGCGGCGGCCATGGAGGACCGTGACAGCGCTGAGGTCTGGACTTCATCCCCGCAGGTAAGCCGAGCGGGACCATGTTTGCAGAGTGCAGGTGGGCGGAGCCATGTGTGCTGGTGGCGGAGTGCGAAGTGGGTGGCGCTGAGGACGTCAGTGTCGTGGACTGCTTGGCTGGGGACAGGTGAGTGTGAGTGTGTGTGTGTGTGTCTATGTACATGCCGCGTGCAGGAGGGGGCGGAGTGAGCTGAGCGGGGAAGTGTGGGCTTCCTGCACGTAACTAGGATAAACATCGGGTTACTAACCAAAGCGCTTTGCTTGGATACCCGATGTTTATCTTGGTTACCAGCTTGTGGCAGGCTGCCATCGATTTCTCCTCCACACTGTAGCTGTAAAAAGCCCTGCTTTTTGCTGCTAGAACCGTTCTTGAACGTAACTAGAACTATCGAGCTTTAGCAAAAAGCTCGAGTTCTAGTTTGATCTAGAACAGCCCCCAAAATCACTCGAGCAGCGAACTGGAGAACCTCTAACCGCGAACCGCGCTCAACTCTATTTAACACTAGAACTACTGGACTCGTGACACCTATATAGAAATACATGGTGCAAAGTAGTCACAATGACTACCTTAGTAGTTCGTGTTAAATGACCCTAGCTATATATTAACCAAACTAGAATCTCAATTTGCAGAAATCATGTTTTGGGATATTGCTTGGCTAGGTGAGAGGCTAAGACTGGGATCTAAGGGGAAAGTTTTATCCTCATTGACAGTAAAACACCAGGTCTGGTATGCCAGTGAATTAAATCTAAACAATTTTTCGATGAAAACATGATGCCTTTTATAAAAAAAAGTTGAAGTCGAAAAGAGGATTTCTCCTACAAATGCATAATGATCCTAAACACACTTCAAAATCTATGACAGACAACCTCAAAAGGCACAAGCTGAAGGTTTTACAATGGCCCTCACAGACTTCTGATCTGAACATCATTGAAATTATGTTAATTGTTTCAGGTGTATATTTTGAGCCTTTTTTCTAACTGTAGATAAAAGGCCCAATATATAAAGCCAAAGGTTGTATCATGGGCTAAATGAAGGCCCTAACTAAACATTCCCTTTTTGTTTCTCTGGCTTTGCTATTGTGGAGTATTGACTTCTTTTGTGATCTCCATACACTTACCTTTATTCATTGACTACATTAGGTATGCTCATTAGTTAACATGTTGTAGGGCTAGCGCCAATATTAGTTATTATCGCCTATAAGCCGGCTTGTTAATAATGTAATATGAGCTAACACCCGATATTAATTATCATTATCAGATTTGACTAACAATAATTAATATATGATTTAACATAAATATGCACTTAATGTTATCTATTCCTTTGCTATATAATATTATATATACCCTCGGCGACTAACTGAGATGACACCGTGTACTAATAAACAATATTTATTAAACACACTCAAGAGTCTACAGTATATATATTGCTACTCAGTACCGCAACAAAAAGCACAATATCCAATAACACAAAACCCACAATCTATATATATAATTGCCTTATTCTGTCTGTCTGTCTTGCTCCAAAATTGTGTCCTTACGGTGACACAAAGCTGATTGGCTGCTGGGCTCGCCATGGCCCCGCCCCCCCGCACGGATTGGCCGCTCGCCCAGGCTGCCCCTTCACACGGATTGGCCGGCCGCTCGCCCAGGCTCCGCCCCCCCCACAGATTGGCCTCTCGCCCCGGCACCCTGCAGGCATTGGCAACTCGGCCACGCCCTGCCCCCCTCATGCAATGCACGCTAGCTCTGGCCCCGCCCCCCCACGCATTCCCCGAACCGACACGGTCACGGAGCCACGACTACCAGGTGAGTACTGTACCCCCGGGAGCCCACATCAGCGCACGCCGCCAATCCAGCCGACACATACCCTCGCATTGCTGGGGCTGGCCGGCGTATGCTGGTGTGGGCTCCCGTGTGAGTGGGGGACGAGATACGCTGGTAAGCATGGTAGCATAGTTACCAGCGCATCAAGGTCCTGCAGCGGCGGAACATACACACACACACACACACACACACACACACACACATCAGATCACACTCACTCTCACACACACCTCACACACACACATCACATCGCATCCACACACTCACAACATCCTGGGATATCGCTTGCTTCTCGGCGGAGATACTGTGCTGTGAGCTTCCAGGACCTGCCGGAGGATCACATGGCCAGAAGCATGTGGTATCTCCGGATGTTGTGAGTATGAGCGCGTATGTGCAATATCGTCAATGTGTGTGTGTGTGAGTGTATGCGATCGGGTGTGTGTGAGTGTATGCGATCGGGTGTGTGTGAGTGTATGCGATCGGGTGTGTGTGAGTGTATGCGATCGGGTGTGTGTGGGTGTGTGTGAGTGTATGCGATCGGATCTGTGAGTGTCGGCAGAGGAGCACGGCGTGCTGGAGGAGGCTGGGAGGAGAGAGGCTGATCCTGGGGAAGGCTGGGATGGGGAGGCTGAGAGAAGAGAGGCTGATGCTGGGGGAGGCTGAGGCTGGGGTAGGCTGGGAGGAGAGAGGCTGATGCTGGGGACCGAAAAGGCTGATGCTGGGAGGAGAGAGGCTGATGCTGGGGGAGGCTGAGGCTGGGGTAGGCTTGGAGGAGAGAGGCTGATGCTGGGAGGAGAGAGGCTGATGCTGGGAGGAGAGAGGCTGATGCTGGGGGAGGCTGAGGCTGGGGTAGGCTGGGAGGAGAGAGGCTGATGCTGGGGACAGAAAAGGCTGATGCTGGGAGGAAAGAGGCTGATGCTGGGAGGAGAGAGGCTGATGCTAGGGACAGAAAAGGCTGATGCTAGGGACAGAAAAGGCTGATGCTGGGGACAGAGAGGCTGATGCTGGGGACAGAGAGGCTGATGCTGGGGACAGAGAGGCTGATGCTGGGGACAGAGAGGCTGATGCTGGGGACAGAGAGGCTGATGCTGGGGACAGAAAAGGCTGATGCTGGGAGGAGAGAGACTGATGCTGGGGACAGAGAGGCTGATGCTGGGGACAGAGAGGCTGATGCTGGGGACAGAGAGGCTGATGCTGGGGACAGAGAGGCTGATGCTGGGGACAGAGAGGCTGATGCTGGGGACAGAGAGGCTGATGCTGGGGACAGAGAGGCTGATGCTGGGGACAGAGAGGCTGATGCTGGGGACAGAGAGGCTGATGCTGGGGACAGAGAGGCTGATGCTGGGGACAGAGAGGCTGATGCTGGGGACAGAGAGGCTGATGCTGGGGACAGAGAGGCTGATGCTGGGAGGAGAGAGGCTGATGCTGGGAGGAGAGAGGCTGATGCTGGGAGGAGAGAGGCTGATGCTGGGAGGAGAGAGGCTGATGCTGGGAGGAGAGAGGCTGATGCTGGGAGGAGAGAGGCTGATGCTGGGAGGAGAGAGGCTGATGCTGGGAGGAGAGAGGCTGATGCTGGGAGGAGAGAGGCTGATGCTGGGAGGAGAGAGGCTGATGCTGGGAGGAGAGAGGCTGATGCTGGGAGGAGAGAGGCTGATGCTGGGAGGAGAGAGGCTGATGCTGGGAGGAGAGAGGCTGATGCTGGGAGGAGAGAGGCTGATGCTGGGAGGAGAGAGGCTGATGCTGGGAGGAGAGAGGCTGATGCTGGGAGGAGAGAGGCTGATGCTGGGATGAGAGAGGCTGATGCTGGGGGCAGAGAGGCTGATGCTGGGGGCAGAGAGGCTGATGCTGGGAGGAGAGAGGCTGATGCTGGGAGGAGAGAGGCTGATGCTGCGGGTAGAGAGGCTGATGCTGCGGGCAGAGAGGCTGATGCTGCGGGCAGAGAGGCTGATGCTGCGGGCAGAGAGGCTGATGCTGCGGGCAGAGAGGCTGATGCTGGTGCATCATGGGGGGTGGAGCACGATGGGGTGTGCGCAGCATGGGGGATGGAGCACATTTGGGAGTTCGCAGCATGGCGGATGGAGCACGTTTGGGAGTGCGCAGCATGGCGGATGGAGCACGTTTGGGAGTGCGCAGCATGGCGGATGGAGCACGTTTGGGAGTGCGCAGCATGGCGGATGGAGCACGTTTGGGAGTGCGCAGCATGGCGGATAGAGCACGTTTGGGAGTGCGCAGCATGGCGGATGGAGCACGTTTGGGAGTGCGCAGCATGGCGGATGGAGCACGTTTGGGAGTGCGCAGCATGGCGGATGGACCACGTTTGGGAGTGCGCAGCATGGCGGATGGACCACGTTTGGGAGTGCGCAGCATGGCGGATGGAGCACGTTTGGGAGTGCGCAGCGTGGCGGATGGAGCACGTTTGGGAGTGCGCAGCATGGCGGATGGAGCACGTTTGGGAGTGCGCAGCATGGGAGATGGAGCACAATGGGGAGTGCGCTGCATGGGGGATGGAACACGATGGGGAGTGCGGAGTATGGCGGATGGAGCACGTTTGGGAGTGCGGAGTATGGCGGATGGAGCACGTTTGGGAGTGCGCAGCATGGCGGATGGAGCACGTTTGGGAGTGCGCAGCATGGTGGATGGAGCACGTTTGGGAGTGCGCAGCATGGCGGATGGAGCACGTTTGGGAGTGCACAGCATGGGAGATGGAGCACGATGGGGAGTGCGCAGCATAGGGGATGGAGCACGATGGGGAGTGCGCTGCATGGGGGATGGAGCACGATGGGGAGTGTGCTGCATGGGGGATGGAGCACGATGGGAAGTGCACACCTCCCCCCAACACATACACACATGTGCGCGCACTGCACAACACACCACACACACACACTGGGAACCACAAACAACTGCCCTACACAGACACCCACACACACAGACAACGCTGCACACACACAACACCCAACACACAAACACCGCGGCACACACAAATATACGCACATACCGCGCAACACACACATTGCACAAAACATACCTCCCCCCAAAACACACCACACACACACAACGCTACAGACACACAGCGCTCCACAAACAACGCAACACACGCAACACACATACAACACCGCTCTCACCCCCCGTCACACCCAGACAACACCCAGAACATGTACAGCGCCCTACACAAACACTTGGTAACTACACACAACAACATCTCTATATATATATATATAACAAAAATCATACATGAACTACACAATACGTAAATTCTAGAATACCCGATACGTTAGAATCGGGCCACCTTCTAGTATTCTATAAATTCCCACACACGTCACACATACAGGAATGTTCACCCGAATTCCTATCACTAACTATCCCTATGGATATAAAGGAGTTAATACCGCAATGCAATCTGGAGGTAAGCAAAGCAAATCTTAATGATACTTAGTCTCCAGGACTGTTACCAGCTGCTCCTGATGATGGGACAACTGCAGAATAGGTAGCAAGAGAGAGATATGGAGAGAGGGAAAGAAAGAGTGAGAGATATATGTATATACAGTATATCTAGGGAGAGATAGATTAGTGCAGCAGGGGTAGGAGAGAAATAGGAGTGTAATACAGACAGAGAGGGTCAAGAGGAGACTCAGAGAGGAGCGCCGTCTTATAGAAGAGAGAAAATGAATAGCTTCCCAATGTGTCCCTGCCCAATATTTAAACCTGATAGGCGCATCCCTGTGTAATAATTACAGTCAGCATATCTGCATCTGTTTGAAGATGGTATCTGATGGTCACTATGAAGTGTCTGAAGTTTTGGTGCCTTTGTTAATTAAATCAGGCCACCTGCAGGCATCATCTCTTAGGGTACCGTCACACTTTAGCGACGCTCCAGCGATCCCACCAGCGATCTGACCTAGTCAGTATCGCTGGTGCGTCACTACATGGTCGCTGGTGAGCTATCAATCAGGCAAATCTCACCAGCGACCAGCTTCGAGCCAGCAGCGACGCATGGAAGCGATGCTGCACTTGGTAACTAAGGTAAATATCGGGTAACCAAGCAAAGCACTTTGCTTGATTACCCGATATTTACCTTGCTTACCAGCGCACACCGCTTAGCGCTGGCTCCTAGCACTCCTAGCCGGAGTACACATCAGGCTAATAAGGAAACCGCTTTGCTTATTTACCCGATGTGTAGTCCGGCTACGTGTGCAGGGAGCAGGGAGCTGGCACTCGCAGCCTGAGAGCGGGGTGCGCTAGTAACCAAGGTAAATATCGAGTAACCAAGCAAAGGGCTTCGATTGGTTACCCGATATTTACCTTGGTTAAAGCTTACCGCAGGCTGCCAGAAGCCGGCTCCCTGCACATTCAGATCGTTACTCTCTCGCTGTCAAACACAGCGATGTGTGCTTCACAGCGGGAGAGCAACGTCCAAAAAATGAACCAGGGCTGTGTGTAACAAGCAGCGATTTCACAGCAGGGGCCAGATCGCTGCTCAGTGTCACACACAAAAAACAATTTCCATAAGGATTACATATAGTGTGCCCCTTAAATTAAAGGGGCATAAAGCACACTCAATAGCAAAATAAACAAGAGGAACACGAGTATAGTGCTTGCAAAATGATTTTATTGATATCTGTGGCAATTAAAAAACCCCCAAGGGGTTAAAGAAAGGTGAAGAAAGAAAGTGAAAAGGAGGCCCAGGAACAATGGTTATAAGCCAATCAGTAATATATATACACAAGTCCGACCAATACAGGGACAATAAATACAATAAATTGCACAAAGCCCAGATAAAAGTTGAAGAGGACGGACAAAATTGAAATAAATAACAAGTATGAATATGAAATGCCTGTGTATAAAAAGAGATGTAAACATAGACTGTAAGTGCAAGCCAGAGCTAAAGTGCTAATAGTGCAGCCGGCGCCTCCAAGTAAAGGTGCACATTCCAGTAATCATAGAAGTCTCAAACAACACAGGCAAAAGTCAAAATGAATCAGCAAGCCATTGATCCTGGGACCAAAGAAAACACCTACGTACGTTTCACAAGGGTGAGGTAACCACCAGCTTCATCAGGGAGAGAAAGAGTAGTGATCCCAGGATGCGATGTGCATTGCTTTAAACCCTCCATCTAATGTCACAATCGTAATCAGCTGTAAGCGCGTTCAAACACTGCTGAAGCGGCGCATGCGTGCAAGGTCCTCCCCACCCCATCCACCGGATCCAGCCGTCCGGGCACAGTGCGCACGCGCGGGCGGCACGGCAACCGCCATGACACCCGCGCATGCGCAGATGCCTTCAGGACGCCGGAGGCCGAGGGCGGGGGGAGAGGAGCATGAACGCACGCGCACAAGCAATGTATTAAAGTAAGAGTCCGGACATACAGGAAGAAACAGACATGAATAACAAGAGTGCCACAAAATAACATTATTAATGACAGCAAAAAATATGGTAGAAGCGGCAGTAAGTCCAGAATCATATAGTATTTTCATGTCCATTTTCTTCACAATGCTGCCGACGCTATGACATGATGGGGGTCAAGACCAGAAATGGAGAGTAAAAGAAAAGTAGAAAAAATCTGAAAAGACAAAAATAGCAAAAATAGTGATTAAAAACATTTAAGGATAACAAAAAACATCCAGAGGAAGAAAAAGAAAAAAAGGGGAGAATTACAGGTGAAAAGAAAAATATGTATAGAATAAACCCAAAGGGGAAGAGACTGAAAAACATCACAAAAACAAGAACTCAGGGAAAAGACTCATAAAAAAGATGAGAAGCTAATATTCTCATTAAGACCTTTATGGGGTGAGGGTCCCCAAAACAGCAATCCACCTTGCCTCACAACGGGCCAAAAGTTTTTTAAGGTTTCCACCCCTGTTGCCACCATGAATAACATCGATACCCCTCACCTTTAATGAACTAGGGTCACAATTATGATGATTCAAAAAATGACGTGGCAAAGTCTTAAGAAGAGAGGCATCTTCCACAGACCTAGCTGCCCCAATATCCCTCACATGCTCCCTCACCCGTACCCGGAGCTCACGGGACGTGAGACCGATATAGATGAGGGAGCATGCACATGTGGCAAGATAGACCACATGGGTTGTGCCACATGAGATATGATGTCTAATCCCATAGACACGTCCACCATCGGCGGAGTGAAAAGTGGCACTACAGAGGACATTGGGGCACGCTACGCAGTGGCCACATGGGAAGCAACCATGGTTCGGTCCCCAAAAGGATTCCTAATGGGAGGAATGTAGTGGCTGTGAACCAGTACATCTCGTAAATTCGGCGCCCTCCGAGAGGTCATAGATGGAGAGTCAGTAAGGAGACTAGATAGGACAGGGTCCGTTCTAAGGACCGACCAATGCCGTTTAAGGACAGAACGCATAATGTTCCACTGTGCATTGTAGGTACTAATGAATCTAATCACCGGATCTTGTGTAGAGGTTCTCTTTTTATACTGCAATAACTCGTTTCGAGGAGTATTTTTAGCTCTTAAATACCCATGTTTAATATTGCGTTTACTATAACCTCTATCCAAAAAACAGTGACACAAATCAGTTGACTGTACCTCAAATTTTTCCGGAGTGGAACAAATGCGCTTCATGCGCAAAAATTGGCCAGTGGGGATGGCCCGGATGGTCGAGGGTTCGTGGGCTGAGGATGCATGTAAAAATGCATTAGTAGAGGTACTCTTCCTAAAAACATCCGTTTGTACCATATTACATGAGTCCACCGCAATGTTGATATCGAGAAAATCTTTTTCTTTTTCTTTTACTCTCCATTTCTGGTCTTGACCCCCATCATGTCATAGCGTCGGCAGCATTGTGAAGAAAATGGACATGAAAATACTATATGATTCTGGACTTACTGCCGCTTCTACCATATTTTTTGCTGTCATTAATAATGTTATTTTGTGGCACTCTTGTTATTCATGTCTGTTTCATCCTGTATGTCCGGACTCTTACTTTAATACATTGCTTGTGCGCGTGCGTTCATGCTCCTCTCCCCCTGCCCTCGGCCTCCGGCGTCCTGAGGGCATCTGCGCATGCGCGGGCGTCATGGCGGTTGCCGTGCCGCCCGCGCGTGTGCACTGTGACCGGACGGCTGGATCCGGTGGATGGGGTGGGGAGGACCTTGCACGCATGCGCCGCTTCAGCAGTGTTTGAACGCGCTTACAGCTGATTACGATTGTGACATTAGATGGAGGGTTTAAAGCAATGCACATTGCATCCTGGGATCACTACTCTTTCTCTCCCTGATGAAGCTGGTGGTTACCTCACCCTTGTGAAACGTACGTAGGTGTTTTCTTTGGTCCCAGGATCAATGGCTTGCTGATTCATTTTGACTTTTGCCTGTGTTGTTTGAGACTTCTATGATTACTGGAATGTGCACCTTTACTTGGAGGCGCCGGCTGCACTATTAGCACTTTAGCTCTGGCTTGCACTTACAGTCTATGTTTACATCTCTTTTTATACACAGGCATTTCATATTCATACTTGTTATTTATTTCAATTTTGTCCGTCCTCTTCAACTTTTATCTGGGCTTTGTGCAATTTATTGTATTTATTGTCCCTGTATTGGTCGGACTTGTGTATATATATTACTGATTGGCTTATAACCATTGTTCCTGGGCCTCCTTTTCACTTTCTTTCTTCACCTTTCTTTAACCCCTTGGGGGTTTTTTAATTGCCACAGATATCAATAAAATCATTTTGCAAGCACTATACTCGTGTTCCTCTTGTTTATTTTTTTTTTTTCAGTGTCACACACAGTGAGATCGCTAATGAGGTCACTGGTGCGTCACAAAAAACGTGACTCAACAGCAATCTCGCTAGCAATCTCACTATGTGAGAAGTACCCCTAAAGGCCCCGTCACACTAAGCAACATCGCTAGCAACATCGCTGCTAACGAACAACTTTTGTGACGTTGCTAGCGATGTTGCTGTGTGTGACATTCAGCAACAACCTGGCCCCTGCTGTGAGGTCGTTGGTTGTTGCTGAATGTCCTGGGCCATTTTTTAGTTGTTGCTGTCCCGCTGTGAAGCACAGATCGCTGTGTGTGACAGCGAGACAGCAACAACTAAATGTGCAGGCAGCAGGAGCCGGCTTCTGCGGAGGCTGGTAACCAATGTAAACATCGGGTAACCAAGAAGCCCTGTCCTTGGTTACCCGATATTTACCTTTGATACCAGCCTCCGCCGCTCTCACTGTCAGTGCCGGCTCCTGCTCTGTGCACATGTAGCTGCAGCACACATCGGGTTAATTAACCCGATGTGTGCTGTAACTAGGAGAGCAAGGAGCCAGCGCTAAGCAGTGTGCACTGCTCCCTGCTCTGTGCACATTTAGCTGCAGCACACATCGGGTTAATTAACCCGATGTGTGCTGTAACTAGGAGAGCAAGGAGCCAGCGCTAAGCATTGTGCGCTGCTCCCTGCTCTGTGCACATTTAGCTGCAGCACACATCGGGTTAATTAACCCGATGTGTGCTGTAACTAGGAGAGCAAGGAGCCAGCGCTAAGCATTGTGCGCTGCTCCCTGCTCTGTGCACATTTAGCTGCAGCACACATCGGGTTAATTAACCCGATGTGTGCTGTAACTAGGAGAGCAAGGAGCCAGCGCTAAGCATTGTGCGCTGCTCCCTGCTCTGTGCACATTTAGCTGCAGCACACATCGGGTTAATTAACCCGATGTGTGCTGTAACTAGGAGAGCAAGGAGCCAGCGCTAAGCATTGTGCGCTGCTCCCTGCTCTGTGCACATTTAGCTGCAGTACACATCGGGTAATTAACCCGATGTGTGCTGTAACTAGGAGAGCAGGGAGCCAGCGCTCAGTGTGCGCTGCTCCCTGCTCTCTGCACGTGTAGCTCCGTGCAGTGGTAACCAAGGTAAATATTGGGTTGGTTACCCGATATTTACCTTAGTTACCAAGCGCAGCATCTTCCACGCGGCGCTGGGGGCTGGTCACTGGTGAGCTCACCAGCAACTTGTGTAGCGACGCTCCAGCGATCCCTGCCAGGTCAGGTTGCTGGTGGGATCGCTGGAGCGTCGCAGTGTGACATCTCACCAGCAACCTCCTAGCAACTTACCAGCGATCCCTATCGTTGTTGGGATCGCTGGTAAGTTGCTTAGTGTGACTGGACCTTTACTATACTTGAAAATCTGATCTTATCTGATGGATACAGTTGTCCATACACATTGGTTGATCTGCATATCTGATGGACAGTTGGCCATTTATTTGATACAACCTGGTTATCTATGGTAGTATGATAGCACACAAAAGAGGCTTGCATTTTAAATGACTCTGGTGACAAAGGCAGACCTTTAAGGGTACCTTCACACTTAGCGATGCAGCAGCGATCCGACCAGCGATCTGACCTGGTCAGGATCGCTGCTGCATCGCTACATGGTCGCTGGTGAGCTGTCAAACAGGCAGATCTCACCAGCGACCAGTGAACAGCCCCCAGCCAGCAGCGACGTGCAAGCGACGCTGCGCTTGCACGGAGCCGCCGTCTGGAAGCTGCGGAGACTGGTAACTAAGGTAAACATCGGGTATGGTTACCCGATGTTTACATTAGTTACCAGTGTGAGCAGGGAGCAGGGAGCCGCGCACACTGAGCGCTGGCTCCTTGCTCTCCTAGCTACAGTACACATCGGGTTAATTAACCCGATGTGTAATGCAGCTGCATGTGCAGAGAGCAGGGAGCCGCGCACACTGCTTAGCGCTGGCTCCTTGCTCTCCTAGCTGCTGTACACATCGGGTTAATTAACCCGATGTGTACAGCAGCTACATGTGCAGAGAGCCGGAGCCGGCAGCACAGGCAGCGTGAGAGCTGCAGAGGCTGGTAACTAAGGTAAATATCGGGTAACCACCTTGGTTACCCGATGTTTATCTTGGATACAGCTTACCTCAGCTGTCAGACGCCGGCTCCTGCTCCCTGCTCGCTTCATTTGTCGCTCTCTTGCTGTCACACACAGCGATCTGTGTGTCACAGCAGGAGAGCGGCTTTGAAGAAAACGAACCAGGGCTGTGTGTAACGAGCAGCGATCTCGCAGCAGGGGCCAGATCGCTGCTCATTGTCACACACAGCGAGATCGCTAATGAGGTC